>NC_135477.1:27014655-27638322 GCF_052094955.1 Ictidomys tridecemlineatus | reverse complement strand
CCACTGTTTATCTTTCAACTCAGCCCAAGGTTTCCCATCTATTGGTGTTTGGTGCCACAATAGTATGCTCAAGGGACATATAAAAATGCCCATGAAAAATGCATTCAAGAAGTTTCTATCCAAATAATTACCTCTTGCCTCTGCTCTATCTTAGTGAGATCATAATGTCCATGGACTTAGCATTCTTGACTATTTTAGAACTGGAAAGGTTAATTCTGCCAGGGTCCCATTGCTCTGGACTTGGCTGATGGTGTGCAGAGCAAACCACTTCTCTTAGGTTACTGCTCCATATGTGCAACTCAGGGTGGCTCTGCTGTTCTGCACATGTCATCTTTCTCCCAGAGATGGGCCAAAAGGAACATCCCCTCTCAAGGAAAATGGCCCCCACATGAGAGAGGACCATTTAAGTTGAAAAAGAAGTTGTTTAAGAATATGCATAAGACACATGTGTCTCAGTAGATTCTAGAGCAAGTTGAGAGCCTGGGAATCATTTCTAATTCACACGATGAGGGATGCAGGAAGTTCTCAAGAACATCCTCTCACAAATTCCATGACTCTTCCTCTGTACTCTGTATAAAGCCTCCTGGAAAATTGTGAAGTTCTATATTAATGGTAATGATATTCATCAATATTGGCCTAAAATGTTCACTTGTCTAGAAAGTTGGAGGAAAACAAATTAATGAAATAATATGGAGGCATTTGAAAATTTATGATAGTCCACAAAGGGATGGCTCAACAGGAAAGACCACAGTTCCCATTCGCAGAATCTCATAGGAAGGCAGAAGAGGGAAATAGCTGAAACTTAAGCCACTCAAGTATGCCATTAGGAACTAAGCACCACACTCATCCATGGGAGGGGAAAGAATGTGGGTTAGAAACCAGCATTGACAGGTGGCTTTAATGCAGGCTAAAGTTTGAAAATCAGAAAAAGATAGAAACACTGGGGAAATTAGAGCCCCTACTGCTCCAAATTTGCCCCAGATTGTGAATCTTAAACGCTGCATTCCTGAGAACTGATGAGACCTCTAATAAAAGATAGGAAACTCCTATGCTCAGCCTTACAGCTGTTTGTCCTCAAATTCCCCCCTCCCCTCTGTGGCCAAGCCCTCTTCCCTGTCCATCACTTCCCCTCCACAGAAAAGCAAAACATGTGCCCCCTCCTCCATTTCTGGTCTCCCAATGGCCTAATCTGTGTCCCCTTTTGGTCTCCACATACTAGAACACAAAACAATGATGTATGCTCTCAAGCAATATTTTATACTATACTATTATCCCTAATCAAACCAGATGTGCTCTTTCATTTCAACCTGTTCTCCTTATGAAGCAGTCCCCATAGCTCCCTACAGACTCTGAAGGGAACTGTAAAGGCTAATTGTAAATTATAAGTAGATTACATAGTCATGTTGTCTTGAATATCATATAAATAGGTCCTAAAACTCACACCATAAAATTCAACCTTTTAAAATGCATAATTTATGTTTTTAATCTATTCTTTTTAATTGATTTTTTAAAATGACAGCAGAATGCATTACAATTTTTATTACACATATCCAGCACAATTTTTCATATCTCTGATTGTATATTAAGTATGTTTGCACTAATTCATGTCTTCATACATGTACTTTGGATAATAATGTCTATCGCATTCTACCATCCTTGCTATCCCCCTGCCTCCTCCCCTTCCCTTCCACCCCTCTGCCCTGTCTAGGGTTCGTCTATTCCTCTCATGCTCCCCCTCCCTACCCCACTAAGAGTCAGACTCCTTATATCAGAGAAAACATTCAGCATTTGTTTTCTTGGGATTGGCTAACTTCACTTAGCATTATCTTCTCTAACTCCTTCCATTTACCTGCAAATGCCATGATTTTATTCTCTTTTATTGCTGAGTAAAATTCCATTGTGTATATATGCCACATTTTTTTATCCATTCATCTACTGAAGGGCCTCTAGGTTGGCTCCACAGTTTAGCTATTGTGAATTGTTCTGCTATAAACATTAATGTGACTGTGTCCCTGTAGTATGCTGATTTTAAGTCCTTTGGGTATAGACCCAGGAGAGAGATAGGATAATTGGGTCAAATGGTGGTTCCATTCCCAGATTTCCAAGGAATCTCCATACTGCTTTCCATATTGGCTGCATCAATTTGCAGTCCCACCAGCAATGTATGAATGTGCCTTTTTCCCCACATCCTCTCCAACACTTATTGTTGTCTTCATAATAGCTGACATTCTGACTGGAGTGAAATGATATCTTAGAGTAGTTTTGATTTGCATTTAGTTGTGCAACCATCACTACTAGCTAATTCCAGACATTTCTTCACCTCCCAGAAAACTCTGAAATCATCAGCATCACTCCCTATTCCCTTCTTTCCCCAATTCCTGACAGCCACTAATCTACTTTCTTCCTTTCTAGATTTGCCTATTTTGGAAATTGCACATAAATTGAATCATATAACATGTGGCCTTTTGTGTCTGGCTTCCTTCACTTAGCATAATGTTTTCAAGGTTCACTTATGTTAAAATCTTACCTTATTCTTTTTATGACCAGATAAAAGTCCATTGTGTTCTATTGTATGGCTACACCACATTTCATTTATTTGGGAGCATTTGAGTTGCTTCCACTTTTTAAAATAAGAATAATGCTGCTCTAAAATATTTGTTTGATCCTGTCTTTCTTGCTGCATGCCCTACTACATGTGTTTGTGTGGACATATGTTTCCATTCCTGTAGGAGTGGAATGGCTGAATCATATGGTACTTTTGAGTCTGACATTTTGAAAAACTACCAGAATATCACCAGCAATGACTGAGACTTTCAGTTTTTTCACATGTTCCCCAACATTTGTCATTGGGTGTCTTTTTTATTATAGCCGTCTTCATGGTATAAAGTGGTGTCTCATTCACATTTCAAATTGAATTTCCCTAATGATGATAATGTTAAGCATCTTCTCTAATTACATATCTTTCTTAGAGAAACATCATTTCAAATTATTTGTCAACTTTTCAATTGAGTTGAAAATTGAGATGTATAATCTGGATATAAGTTCTTTATCTATAAATATTTTCTTCTGTTCTATGAGTTTTTCCTTCTTTTCGCTTCCTTGATGGCATCCTTTGGGGTATAGACAAAAATTTTGGTGAAAACATATTTGTCTGTTTTATTTTTCCTTTCTTTGATTGTTCTTTTGTTGTCCTATCTAAGAAACCCATGTTTACTCTACGGTCACAAAGCTTATTCCTGTGTTTTCTTCTGAGAGTTCTATAATTTTCACTTTTACGTGTCTGATCCATTTTGACATGATTTTTGTGTATGATTCCAGGTTCTATTCAGCTTCATTCTTTTGCATGTGGATATTCAGTTACCAGCTATTAATTATTGAGTTCATGGTGTTAAGCATTCCTTCATTTGCATGGACCAGTTGTATATTTTCCTGAAGAAATATCATTTTGAATACTTGGTCACATATATTTTGTGAGAGTCAGGACAAGGTCTTGCTATGTTTCCCAGGCTGGTCTCAATCTCCTGAGCTCAAGTGATCCTTCCACTTTAGCCTCCCAAGTAGCTGGGACTACAGGTACCTGTCATTATGCCTGGCCCTTTGCTGACTTTTTTATGATAACATACCAGGTACTGTTCTTGATTCTGGGAAAACAGAGATAAATAATTCATAGCTGTTGCTCTTCATAGATCTAACCTTTGTGGTGTGGGGAATTAAATAGAAATAGCAAATAACATGGTGAAATAGTGTGTGTATGATGCTGGCCCTGTGCTTGGCCCCTAGAGTAAATGGTGCCTTCTCTGATAATAGTGTTATTAATGGCCATTATTATTATAAACGTTAATCCTAAAGTATGCACGAAGTGTTGTCGAGGAAGGGGTGACTGACTTTTCCATGTCTCCGGATTATGTCACTCACAAACACTTCTGGGGCCCAGGAAGAGGAGGGTTGCAGGGCTTTGAGAGAGGATGGACCTCAGGTGTGTGTATCTTGGAAGCAGCTGGTTTTCTTGCCCTTGTTGAGTGTCATCTCAGAACTTGGCTATGTGATTGCTGATTTCTGTCCCACTCTGTACCTAAGAAGGGACATCCACCTCTATTTGTTCATAGCTCTGTATAGATTTTGAAGGGAATTGTAAAGGCTAATTGTAAATTATGAAATGTTTCTAAATAGATTACATAAGTATGTTGTCTTGTCTTGAATATCATATAAATAGGTCCTAAAAATCTCTATTCCTTGATGACTGACCTCATAAATTATAGAGCAAAGGTGACTTTTTCATGTAAAAATTATAGCACTCTTTGTAAAATAGCAAAAGGTATTAATTTACATAATTCTATCATATGACTCAATCATTACTAATAGTGGGAAGTATTACTAGATTGCATTTGGGCTCCACATTCCAAAAATAACCCATTATAATTTTTTTTGCGGGGGGGGGGCTGCTGGGGATTGAACCTAGGGCCTTGTTCTTGTGAGGCAAGCACTCTACCAACTGAGCTACATCTCCAGCCCAAAAAGATGATTTTAAGAAATTGTTTTTCTACCATATTGGTCATTTGTTTTGTCATCTTCTAGCACATGTTAGCAAAGAAGTGAGAACAGGTGCCATAAGTTTAAGAAAAATGTGTTGGAGAGTTTTTAAGAAACCTTAAACCACACACATTCTAAAAATTAACATAATTTAATTTAAGCTACAAAACACTTTAGTCTGTTTGGGTAGGATCCAGTTGTTTTAAAGGATAATTTTAGAACTGCTGATGCAGGGATTAGATCTTAAACACATAGTATTCTGTCAAAAAAAAATGAAGGTTTTGCTACACATGGTGGTGCATACCTGTAATCCCAGTGGCTCAGGAGGCTGAAGCAGGAGGATTTCAAGTTCAAGACCAGCCTCAGCAACTTAGTAAAGCCCTAGGCAACTTAGGGAGACCCTGTCTCAAAATAAAAAAATAAAAAGGGCTAAAGACATGACTCAATGATTAAGGGCCCCTGGGTTCAATCCCTGGTACAAAAATTAATGTATCTGATTTTTATGTCATTTATCTACCAGCTATGGATTTTCATTCAGTCGTCATCTTAGTTCAGTCCATCAGGCATGTATCAGCTGCCAGATACACGGAGAGATCACACCCTGTTCAAGGGTGTGATTCCTGGTCCTGAAGGAGCTCATGATTTGTAGGAGAGACAGTGTCCAGTGTAGGACACACACATTGCTAGTTACAAGAAGCAGCAAATTTTGATACCTGCTCTCATGAAGTTATCAAAGGCTTAGAAGCACAAAGCAAGCAATGGTTGGTCCAGATTCTGAATGGGGCCAATCTGGAAGAGTTTTCCCAAAGAGCCCCCATGTGATCTGGAGCCTGAAGAGCCAACAGAGATAGGGTCCAGGAAGGCCACCGTGTGAGCACAGAGGTAGAAAAGGTATGCAGGGGAAACTGAAGAAGCGAGGCCACCTGGAACACCTGAAATGATGAAGGGATGTAGTAGGGCATGCAGCAAGAAAGACACGATCAAACCAGTGTGCAGCTTCAATTTGTCTAACTAATGAGTTTGGACTTGATTCTGTACCACTAGGGAGCCATGGAGGATTTTTGTGTAGGACTGTGGCATGATCAGTATAGAAGGAGGTCAAAGACTAAGTTGAAGGTGGGGGAAAAATTAAAGACCATTGTTAGATGATGAAAATATCATCTTTCCAATTTTATTTCATTTAAAAATCCCAAGGAGTGGCTATGTGTTTCAATTTTAATAGTTGATTTTGCATCTGTCAAACTGACTACTTCTCTCCTCTTGTACTTTTAACAGAGTCCAAGCAAGAGCTGATAAAGCATGAACTTCTTTTTTTATTTTTATTTTTTTGCAAGAATAACATCTGAGTCAGTAGGCCAGATTTTCTCCTTAAATATCTCATAGCCAAGAGAAAGAACCAGCACTCAGTTTAACATTTTAGGAACAGGACAAGGAAATGGGTCTATATTACAGAAGAAAGTAGAATTGACATGAAGCAGGACAGTTAGATAAGACTTTAGTCTCTAGGCTAGGACCGAAATCAGTTACCAGGATTGCATTCCAGCTGTGCCTCTCATCAGCTGTGCAACCTTAGGCATGTTACTTAAGTAATCCGTGCCTCAGTTCTTTCATCTGTAAGATACAGGTAACAGTAGTTATCCTCAGGCATTGTTATGAGGATTAAAAAAATTAACATATAGAAAGTGCTCCTGGACCATAATAAGAGCTCAATAAATGTGAAGAGTTGTTATTTCATTGCCAGCTAATAAAAATGAATTTTCTGGCCATGACACATTATAATTTACAAAACTTTTTCACATACCCACTAGGTCTGGAATTGCCTAGCAAAGCATGTCTCAGAACATGCCCCTATCTTTAAGCAACACACAAAGTGTATATTTCTTTAAAAAGTATGAGGTTTGCATTAAAAAGCTTATACATATAAAAGCTTGTACACAAATTTTTGCATACAAAAGCTTGTACACAAATTTTATATTTTAAGGAAGTCCAAGGATGAGTTCAGTCCTCGAATTCTTCAGGCAGCAACTTGGTATCATTTTCTTATGAGGAAAATTCTCTGAAAATGTCCTGGAAACTGAACTATGATTTCATCTGTTCTCTAGGAAAATCTCACCTGGCCATTGTCCAGCGGGTGAATAACGAGGGAGAAGGGGACCCTTTTTATGAGGTGATGGGCATTGTCACACTGGAGGACATCATAGAGGAGATCATCAAGTCAGAGATCCTGGATGAAACTGACCTCTACAGTAAGTTCAGGGCCTTGGCTGTTTCTCCAAGGTCATCTTATTTTCCTCACAATTAGCTTGGTGTGTACAGTGTAAAAGTGTGTCAGGGCAAGCCCCATGCACTGATGTGTGACAGCCACCTCTGCCTGGTGCTGGCACAGCAAGATACCATAGCCTGAGTCAGCCTGAGTCACTCTGGGCATGTGCTAGCAAAGTGTGAATCAGGAGACAACCTCCAGGAACTAGCCTAGACTAGGGAAAGGAGACCTCCCAGCCTTTGGAGACATGGAGTACACAATAAGGTGGCTAGAGCCTTTCTGTCCTTGTTTCTGCCCCGTGTTGTTCCTGTATTGCCTTTTTGTATACTTGGAGGCAGATCCCAGGACCCCTTGGAATTCCATGTACACCAGACCACCAGTGGGACTGCAGTGGAGACTGTTGTGGCATTGCCCTCTCCACACCTGAGCCAAAAACTTAAATGTCCCTTCTTGGATGCTGCTCTTCTCCCGACCCCTTTTGACATCACCACCCTGGGTTCCTCATTGTCCCCGCTCGCCCCTGAAGCAAGTGCCTGCCTGGCTCCTACCCCTACTCTCCTCACCCTCCTACCCTGCCACCTCAGGAACAAAATGGACCCCTCTTTGCAGACACTTATTTGACTTCCAAGCCTTAACAAAGCTCTGCTTGCAAACATTACGAAGGCATGCTTTGTCTCTGGGATGGGAATGTTTTCTAAATCCAGGGAAGTCACTGGGCCAGGAAGTGTTTCCTCCTCAGAATTTCATCTCATGGGACAGCCATCCCTTTCCCGTCAGATATCTCAGTTCAGACCTCTGTCCTTAGTTTGCTAGAAGTAGCCTTTGAGAAATGCTCCCGGGAGGAAAGGCATTGATTCCATATGGTGCAGAAAGGGAACCTCCCCTCTGGATCTAGACGAGATCAAACCTGAAAGCTGGGCCAGGACTTGACAAAATCTAGGGGGAGTGTCACAGTGCCTCCCTCCAGGGACCTGTTTTTTTTTTTGTTGTTGTTGTTTTTTCCTGTGCTGTGCTGGCCAGACTCTTTGAACAGGGATTGAGCTCAGAAATGGCCTCTCCATCCCCATTCCAGCTCCCTTTTCCACCTGTGCCCACACCCTCGCTCTGGAACTCCCAAGTGTCTCAGTAGAGACAATTGTGAAAACATCACATTGGAGTGTTAGTGTCTAAGAGTTGTTTAAATGAGTAAGGTCCTCTCAGTGTATTTGTTTAAACAACTTTAATGTTTCATTTCTAATTAAAGAAATGAAGGGAGAGATCAGAGAAATGCTTCTCTAATGACTAAATATTGAGTGCCATTCTGATGGGGGAGAGGGAGGGATATGTAGGCAAACGTGTCATTCAAATCAGAAGGTCCTGAACCTTGACTTGCTACTCATATGTTGAATGATCCTCTTTCTACAGAAGAGGGTCAGGGATTTTCTACCCTTAAATAAAAAATTCTGGTGCCATTCTTTAAGAACTGTGAAAAGACCGATGAGCCAGGAATATTGTGTTTCTTCGTACATGACCCTGACTTCTTATGTGATCTGGACACCTGCATCTCCACACCTAAGCAAAAGGAGTATTGTTAAAGAAGGGACCCAATGACTACAAAGACCCACACAAGTGGGTGGAAGGGCACTTTCTCCCTTCTAGAAGGAAATTTAAAGAATCCAGAAGAAGCAGGCTCCAAAAGAAGAGGGAGTCAGATTCTGGAGTCCTGTTTCTTGCCCGGGTTCACCCGCTTCCATTTCTACTGCCTCCAGTCCACTTGCACAATAAGTTCCCTGTAGCCTTGTTGTTTTTCAGGTCAAGTTTGGAGAGAGAACCCAGGTCCCTTTCCTGTTCCCCTTAGCACAGGTGAGATAGGCTAGCAGTTTCAAAATGTTTTCAAAGCTCAGGGAAAGCAAGAGAAATGACCAGAAAACATCCCCACTAAATGTACAGCTCTATTTTTTTTTTCAAAGACAACCTTAAAAATTAAGGAAAAAAAACTAAATTGGGGGAAGCAAATTTTCTCAACCTCTAATCACATGCCCAGTATACAGGCTTTTGGAGGCTCCAGGACCTGACTAAGTCTCCTGCATTTATAGATTATGGATCTACTCTGTTTCTTCTCCTTTCTTTTTTATTGTATTTTCCCTGATTTTTTCCCAGTAGAGGGGCTGGGGTTGAAGCATGAGAACTCTGGCTGGTAAGAAAGTGGCATGCCTCTGCTATTGTTCAGAGCATGATTTAAATCAGCAGGAAGATGAACTCAGTTTGGGGGAAAGGAGGGGGTCAGAAGCAGAAATGCCAGGGCCCCACCAACCCCAAGAATGTCGGTCCTTCAGGTTGGTATGACTGTATAAGCGCTTTCGCGTGTGGTCTCCTGTTGATGTTTCATAATAACTACATTAGATAAGTAGAAGTACTATGTTTAAATATGCTTGCCTCCTTGTATAGATTAAAGCAAACAGCATCTCTGGTGCTTAGAGAGGCTGCACAGCTGGTAAGTAGAGGAGCCAGCGCCAGAATCTCGGACTTGGGAACCCCACGCCAGCCTTTTCCCCTTTGCTACTTCTACCACCTAAGAGTAGATCACACTGAGAAGTTGAGAGCCATCTCCCACCTTCTACCCCATGTTGGCCACCCCTCTCCTGGCAAAGAGGCATTGTGATGTCCTAGAACAGAAGACAATAGTTGGCCCTGCAGAAATGTGTGTGGTCCCAAAGGATGTGTCTGTGTCCACTGTGACTCTAAAGATCAATCTAAAGATCTCTAAAGATCAATAATGATTCTGAAATAGTTGAAATCTGTCCCCTGTAACCCTGCAGCTGACAATCGGAAAAAGCAGAGGGTCCCACACCGGGAGAGGAAGCGGCATGACTTCTCCTTATTTAAGCTTTCCGACTCGGAAATCAGAGTGAAGATCTCGCCACAGCTTCTGCTAGCCACGCACCGATTCATGGCCACAGGTAAGACCCCGCCCTGGTCTCCAGCCTAGAGCAGCCCCAGCAGAATCTAGGGTGGGACCAGGCACCACCCACTGTAATACCTCCCAACTTCACCTCCACTTGTGGAGGCACCAAGAAACCACTGTTCTAGGAAGAAGGTTGCCTTCTGCAGGGTGACAGAATGCCTCTCCCTGTCCTGAGGTGAGAAGCTAAAATAAACTCCTTGTGAGGAAGGTAAAAATTGTCTTTGAACTCTCTGACCTTCTCAGCCATACTGAATCAATGTGCTGAACTAGAATGAGCATATCCATATCTTAATTTCAGTGTTTTATTAAGACAGCATGTATTTATTGAGTATACGATGAGTGCTAGCAAAGCACGGTTCCATGTGCTGAAAAGTAGAAAATTTTAAATTAGAGCTTTTTTAAAGTCAGGTTTTCAACATGTGATCCAGTTCTGAATACAGATTTCTTTCAACCACAGGCTCATTTCCCAGAGCAAAGCAGTTCTATCTGTTTAATGTAATCTAATAATATGCTAAAGTATAAATATATAATAATGTCTATTAATAAATAAATGTGATACAATGATGCTTCACATTATTGACATCTTATCATTTAAATAAGTACCTGTCTCTATAAACTTGGGATTACATTGCATTCATCAGACAAATGTCATGCAGATAAGTCAGAATAAATTCTCTGTATTTCATTCTATGTTAGCGTTAAAGTCTTTGTTCTCTATATGGCTTAGTTATCCATGCCCAACTTTAAATAAAAATCAAAGAGAAAATTAATAACAAACTGACAGTTCCAGACTGGTGACCTACTTCTCCTGAGATGCTGTTGCAGAGACACAAGTCCCCAGAGGGCATGAGGAAGGCCCCAAGATGCACACTTGGATTTAGAATCCCTCATCCCCAAGGAATCACAGAAGCCCACCAGCCCAGTGCCCGGGGGTTTGAAGGGGATGTTCTACATGAACTCAGCTGCACCCACTCTGACTCCTCCCAGCTACCACTGCTGAATGGGCAGGGCATGGGAGGGGCTCACTCCTCTCTACCTCCCACTATCTCCTAGAAGTGGAGCCTTTTAAGTCTGTGTACCTTTCGGAGAAGATCCTGCTCCGTCTCCTGAAACATCCCAACGTGATCCAGGAGCTGAAATTTGACGAGAAGAACAAGAAGGCCCCAGAACACTACCTCTACCAGCGCAACCGCCCTGTGGACTACTTTGTGCTGCTCCTACAGGTGAGTAGGAAAGTCAGGGAACTTGTAAGGGCAAGAGGAAGGCATCTGTAGAGCAAAGGGGAATGGCATGCCTTCCTCCATGCCGGGTGCCAAGCCTTGAGAGCAAGGCCACTGGGGAAGTCATTTCTGTGTGACCTACAGGAGGGGCCTAGGCAGAGAAGACTTGTGTCCTGGGAGAGGCGAGATCTTTGACCTTTAGTCTGACCCCTCAGTGATATTTCAGGTGGGACTCAACTTCTGAAACTGCTACCCTGCACAATCCCAGGGATCTCCTTATCTCTGCGTTATCCCTCAAAGTGAAACTGTCTACTGCCTCATAAACTTTAGACAATTCTTATTTAAACCCTTTCCTCTGTCAAGCTGAAATCTCACTGTCTCTGACTTCCACACTGGTCCTCTTTGTGCTCTCTGGAGGCACATGGAACGCATTTGTTGTCTATGCCACATTCAACCTTTGCATCTTCTCCCCCTCAGAGGAGCAGGAAGGGAGAAGATGACTAAGTAAAATAAGTGCAGCATCTTCCCAGTATTCATTCAAGGATGATCACTTTCTGCCCTGGGTCCGGCCTGACTTGAATAAGTGTCAGATGTGGTTCTACTGCAACACTGTTGGTGCCCTGTCCTGGCCCCACCATAGCTCAGTCTCTGATTCTCTGTCTCTTCCCAGCAGAATCATTTGGACCCTAAAAAAAATAATGGTCTTGAGAACTTGATAAAGCTCAATGAACTTAGAAATTACCTCTCTTTGTTGTGGTCCACCTTAGCCTCTCTGCTCTGACACTGTAATTTGCTTCACAAATATCTTTCTAGATAGCCTCAAAAAAAAAAAAAAAAAAAAAAAAAGGACCTTTCTTCTCCAAAAATGGAGTCACGTTCTTCAGTGTTGGCAATTGAGATGAGTCCTGTTACAGTATTTATAAAACATAATACCACATACAACCTTTGTCTTACACTAACCAAAAAAATCTTGGTTCTTATATAAAATGTGAAGGGAACAAAATTTATAGCAAAAGGGTAGGCTCAGAAATTGGAAAGATATGCCTTTAAAATTCCAATGTTGCCATCTTCTAACTAACCTGACTGTTACTTAACTTCTCTGAGCCTCAGAATTGATGCATGTAAACTAGGGATAAAAATGGTATAGATCCCATGAGACTGTGGGGTCAGTTGGAAAAGAATCCATGTTTGCATATAACCCAGTATCAGATCCATCAACATACTATACACTAGCCATAACTATTATCTATAATTCAAAAAGCTTCACACATGATTATATTTTTTTTAGTTGTAGATGAACACAATAAATACCTTTATTTTATTTATTTATTTTTATGTGGTGCTGAGGATTGAACCCGGTGCCTCACACATGGTAGGCAAGTGCTCTAACACTGAGCCACAACCTCAGCCCTATGATTAGATTTTATCTCAGCCAGACTTTTTTTTTTTTTTTAATGGTCTAATCTCAGACTAACCCAGTTGGGGGAATGTTTATTTATGGGGCTCTGACTTTTAGTTGGTTCTTGATCCTGTGTCATGGGAGGGCCATTACTGTATGCAAGGAGAGCTTGGTTATTCATGACTGGGTGCTGCTTTATGAATAATGAAGCAATGAGTTTACTGCGAAGAACTACCAAAGCTGGAGCTGCTGTTTTTGCAGCATAGATCTGGATAGAATTAATATTGCCCTGTGATAAAAACAAAAATCTACTTGTCATCCAAGCCAAAGTCCTTAGGGTCATAATTGATAATAGACCTGGAATTGCTCATACACACAACGCCCTCAGTACCCTCCTTCTTTCTCCAGGGTAAAGTGGAAGTGGAGGTCGGTAAGGAAGGCCTTCGCTTTGAGAATGGAGCCTTTACCTACTATGGTGTCCCAGCCATCATGACTACTGCTTGCTCAGGTATTCCATTTTCCAAGCCATGGCTTGTTGGGGAAGCAATGGAATGTCTTAGAAAAATCATCTAGGCTCAAGTCTTGACTCCTCTTTTGACTCCTGTCGTGGACTCTGGACAAGCCACTCAACTTCCTCGGCTTCAGTTTCCTCTCTGAAAAATGGGCATAAAAATCACTTTTCATTCACTTTGTTCATGCTTAAAAAAAATAAGGAAGGAAAAATGAAGTTGGAAAAAGCAATCACATTATCAAGTGTTGGGGATGGAGAGTGGTATTTCTCAGTGTGAAAGACAAGTTTATTTTGCTTTTTTATACTTGTTTCCTACCTTCCCTTTGCTTGCCTGGTTTTTACAGGGTTAATTGGTAGTGGGGGGTGGAATGGAAGTAGAGATTCCCAGAAGAAGGTGTGTTTTCTGAATGGCCTCTGAAACCCACTGCATCCTTCTGTCCTTAGATAATGACGTGCGGAAGGTTGGAAGTCTGGCTGGATCCTCTGTCTTTCGTATGTATCTCTCAAACCCCTTCCTCGTCCTTCCCATCGTGGTCCTGCCTCAGCCTACTCTGGGGACCTGGACCAAGCACTTTGAGCCTGGGCTGGGCTAACACAAATGCTGGCAGCCTCTTTGTAATACTCTGCCAGGAACACTGCCTCCTGCCAGGTACCCACAGACCACGGGGGCTCAGGTTCTGAGTGTCTGGAATGTTTTCTGTGGCTTCTCTGCTCACATGCAAGTAATGAATGGTGGTAGGGGGTAGGTTTGTGATGGAGGTACCATTTATTGCCACCTGCCAGGCATTGCAGGCGGGTGACTTGTGTGCTTTGGTGGAGGTCAGTCTTTCCTTCTCCGCAAAATGATAATTCGCCCTGGCCTTTATTTGAAAACCTTCATGTGCTATTGTTGTGTCTTGTGATATTTGTCCTCAGTAAAAAGTGACTGTGAGATTTGGGGATGTAAATCTCAGGCTGGTGCAATATGTTGCTTATCTGCTTCTCTCTCCTTGCTCACCACCTCTCAGCTGGTGACAAGGTGGCTACCAGCTGGCCATGCATGCTGCTGGGGCAGGGGGCGGGGGAAGCTGGCACAGGGCTAATGGCTGGTTTGCTCTGTACCTTCTGTGCTGTATCTTCTTGCTGTTTCCTGTGTACAATTATTGCACATGTGTTTAGAGAGCATGGCATTTATTGTAATAGCAATGATTCGGAAAGAATTCTTTCTCTAGATTTCCTTTTGATTCACTGGTCTGAATTTTGCATTGCATTCAGCTGTTAGTGTTTACGATGGCCACTTAAATACCAAATGGGGTGTTTGTTTTCTCTCATCATAACAAAGATTTTGCATATGCCTTCTATTGGGATTTATTAGAGGGTCCCAGAGTTTGATATCATAGTCCCCAAAACACAGAAAGGTAAATGCCATTTTAGAATGAGAGAAACTAAAGAAATGACTGGCTCCAGATTACCCAGCAAGTTGGTGACTTACCTAGATGCATCCTGGTGTCCAGACTAGCTCATGCAGCACGATGAAATACAGATTTTAGATCTATCATGTTCCAGAATGCAATTGCATTGTGGAAACAGTGGAACAATTGGCCATGTAATTTCACTTTCCAGCCCAGCAGATGGCTGAAGTGAAATCTATGTATCTGCCACACCAAAGAACTCGAATTGAAGATCTGTTTTTTAAAAAAGGTACATAATTATACTTATGAAAGCCAACAAATCTCAATCAAGGTTGATGAAGGAAGCAAGTAATCAACATAAGAATGCCAGATGGGTGAGGAACAGGTTGCTTTCTCAAAAGGCGATTTCTACCATCCATCACATTAGGGACTGCTCTTGGAACTCTAATATGTTCCTAGAAATGTTGGTCCTGTTTTTGCTCTTCTATAAGAAAAAAGAGATAGGAACTCTGAGAAAAAAAGAGTTTCATGGGACTTCTCAACCCACCCACCCAATTTAAATGACCTGTCTTTAAGAAAACAAATTTAAAAAGTCCTCTGACACTGCCAAGAAAAAGAAAAAAAAATTAATAGGAAGATCTTACCTTTTTTCCCTTATTTTCTTACCTCCTGATTCTAATTCTTTCTGTCAAATCCTTCAGTCTTATCACTGAGACAGGAGTAAACTCACACTGCTCCCTCCTTTACTAAAGGGAAGCATTAAATTCCCTCCCTATGCTTCTGAGTACCTTCATAAATTTTCCAGAGCAAAAACCAAATGATAGGTCTGGGGATATAGCTCAGTTGGTAGAGTGCTTACCGCCTATACACAAGGCCCTGGGTTCAATCCCCAGCACCACAAAAAGAAAGAAAGAAAGAAATTATATTAGCCAATAGGGGTAAAGAGAGATATTTTTCCATCCTCCCCCAAGACCTCCCTACTAGGGGTGTGGTGTGTGAAATAATTGCAAAAGCTACCCATACCCAGGGTTGTTCCCCCAGCCACCCCAATATCTTTCGCTGGCCCAGAACCTTAGTTGATAGGTTGAAGGACAACATGATCCTAAGCTGCAGAGCAGTAAACTCTTGCAGGGTCTTGGCCTAGCAAACTTCCCCTGTCCTTGAAGCCAGCTTGCAGCTTAAATAGCCTTTCAGGGTGAGAAGTAAAATGGAAATTGCCAGATCATTGGCCCTGTGACTATGCATTGAAGTTGAACTGAGATTACAAGGTAGCCTCTCTAGTTTTCCTGGGTGGGGTGAAGGGAACACAACCCACACTGTCTCCTTTATCTTCATTCTGATTTCTGGCAATCCAGGAGACCATGGTGAGCCTGAATCTGAAGGAATCTTACCTGAGCTCAGGGCAGCCAGGACAGGTGTGGCGGGGCAGAGAACACATCTCCTATCTATTTGGTGTTGTATACATTTAATTCAAGAACAGTGGTACTTCTTGAATCTATGGGGTTTCTTACTCCAGTGTGTCTAATTAACACTTCACATTAGAATTAATGATTATCTGGGATCTTAAAGCTCCATTTCCCACTGCCCTGCATGGGTAAGTAATTCCAAATAAAATCCTGTGGTGCAGGAAATAAGGCCACAGAAGCCGTTTCTGTGTGCCTCCACCTGCAGACTGACTTTGTTTGGCTCCTTGGAAGGGACTCTGGGAACGATCAGATAAGACAGGTAAAGGCAGATTCTCAGGAAGAAACTCCTCTTGATGGGGAGTTTCTTCTCAAGTGGGGAAAGGACTGGAAGTTGCTACAAGCTCCACTCCCCCCCCACCACAAGGTCCATGTGATATGATAGCCAGCAAGAACCATTTCTGACACTAGGAAAAGAGAGAAGAAAAAAAAAGAGATAGACGGGTGTTTCAGAGCACTTATATTTGCTAAGGAGTGACTGAGATTTAATTCATCAAGTTGATTCACATTGAAACCAGGAGAATTCTGCCCTTCCCTTGTCCCCATCCTCTAGCAAGCAGTGCACCATTGCTTATCTGCACCATGGCCATAGAGGGAGTGTGAAGCTTCCTCCAGGGCTGCCCTAGCAGGAGTATGCACTTGGCTTTCAGGCTTATGAATGCTGTGCAGGATACACAAGGCAGCTGGGAAGCCCCATGGGAATGCAGTGCTGGGCTCCCAGGACGTTTGCTGGCTCAAGGTGGGCACCGAACAGAGAATGCTGCCTTCGCACTCCCCACGGGGGCTGTCAATGCTTGTCATTGACATCTCTGGTTCCCTCTGAGATTATTGTGCATTTTTTCAGAAGAACTTTAGCAAAGTCCATTTTATTTTCTTGTCTTTCTGGAGAGTGGCTTTGTAAGCAGATGCAGCTCCCATGGTTTCAGAGGCAAGATTCCTTTTTGCAGAGAAATGTGATGTTGTGAAGATCCAGGAACAGACTGTCTCACCCACTTTGCTCTTTGTCTCTCTCCTTTTGTTTATCTTCCCCTTCGCCTCTCACACATCCTTGGCCCCTGACTCTTTAGTGCCCGTCTCTGTGTCTCGTACCTTCGCCTTCAGCCGAGGGGACTCTCTGGCAGGCTCCCCAGGTAAACATGCATGGCGTCTCAGGTCTTCAGATCCAATGTAGTTTGCAGGAGGCCTTTGGTCTCTGTCCCTGTCCTGCATGAGATCTTGTCTCTCCCAACAGGCACTCCCATGTCTTCAGCATAGTGTACACACAGTCCAGGCATTTCTGGTTCAATGGCATTATTTATGAATTTCCCTCCCCAGCATGTATCTGTGTATATACATGGGAAGTGGTGGGGGTGAGGATAGTTGTGAGTTTTTCCTTATCATTTTTCTGATTGCAGATTGGAGGGATAGATCTCTGCCTTGAGCTAACCCATCCCTCTTTTACTAGTAATGTACCATGGAATAGTCATATTCCCTCTGACTCTGCTCATAGGATGCTATATGTAAAAATTACAAAACATTTTTTCATTAGGTTTAACCTCTCATGTTAATTAAGATTGCTGATTTGTTTTTAATCAAGTAAAACCTCATAGAGCTACACAGGAACTTAGTGGCTGAATAGAATGTAATGAATCTGAAAAAATAGCTGTTTATATTGTTTTCTTCTCCAGAGATTATTCTCTTAGGCCCACAGAGCAAGTAATGACCAAAGCAGGAATTTATTTGTTCAATTGCCTTGCTGTTAGAAAGCAGTCCAATTTCCTATAGCCTCTACATCTGTGTCCCTTATCCCAATGTGCCATCAGACCCTCAATCATGAAGAATCCAGTTATGTTTTGCTGTCTAGATCGTAGACCCTCAACATTGAAAAGGGCTATGTCCTGAGACCTTAAACCCTGCTGTCTGTAACTTCATAAGTATTTATGTTGACTTCTTTTTTCTCCCAAAATCACATTTTTCCATCAAAAACCATCTGGTTCCCATGTTTATCTGTTCAAGACAAGTTAACCACCTTCTCAAATTTCACCAAAGTTTTCTCTCTCACTTGATGGTGATTTTCCACTAAGAAATAAAGTTTTCCATGCTCATGCCTTCATGATGAATACCAGGTAGTACAGTCAATGTGAGATGCCAGTCTGGCACCCTTACCAGCTAAGTGGTCTATTCCTGCATGCCTGCAAAATTAGAAATGACCACATCACGGACCATCAAGATCCTTAACATGCGGTGAATCTCAGAGAATGCCAAGAGTATGCTGTGAATGTTCTGCAGGGAACACATTTTTAAAAGATTTTCTACTGAAAGGATCAAAGCAGCAGCATATTTCCCTTTTTAAAATTTTCTCATTTTTTTTCTCATTTTTTTTTTCATGGCACTGGGGATTGGACCCAGGGGCACTCAACCACTGAGGTATATCCCCCAGTACCTTTTATTTTTTAGTTTGAGACAAGATCTCTCCAAGTTGCACAGGCTGTCCTTGAATTTATAATCTTCCTATCTCCGCCCCATGAATAGTTGGGATTACAGGTGTGCTACACCCTGCCTGGCTGTATTTTCTTTTTAAATTACATTCAGTTAACCAGTATCCTGTTAATTATAATTTCTCAGTTTAAGAAAGGTTAATTCAAGTTCATCAATATTTATTATGACAAACTTCATGGCAACCTAGTCAGAAAGAGATTAAAAATGACTCATTCTTGCTGTGCAGTCTCCCCCAGGAGGGGCTGAGTTGTCTTTGACTCTGGCTGGGGACAAAGTCAAATTTCCCCCCATTCTCTTTGACTTTCAACCTTCCCCCCCCATTTTTTGTAACTGTGGGTGTTCAAACCAGTAGGCAACCCACTGGTACAGAGGTGAGAACAAGGTCAACCTTTCTCTGTTCTTGGTGCAGCTCTGCAGGGTGCTGGGTACAGCAGGAAAAAAAAAAGAAGTAGGGCCTTAACCCCATCTACACAGGAAAAAAAATACATCCTAGAAATTAGTAAGATTTTGAAGTTTTTAAAATAAAATCTATTTTTATTTTATTTGATCCCCACAGTCACCTTGAGAGATATGCAAGAATTATTACTGGAAAATAGTAACTAAGGAAATAGACTCAGAAATTAAGCCATTGAGTCAGTTTTGTATGTGTAATAAGCACAAAGAGGGGTGAAGACTGAAACCCAAGCCTCAGAACTCCTATGCTGGGGACCTTTGCACCTCTGAATGTAGACATTTTGCTCCCCCTAGAGGGCTGTGACGTATTTGCTTTAGCTATGCTAAGAAACAAGCTGCTCACACTGGATTGAGACCAGGGGTTCTCACACCAAATATTGCAAAACTAAGGAGTGTATGGTTGCAAATCATTACCAATAGGGCATTCTTTTCTATTTGAGTCTCAGTTTGAAGAAGGAGAGCCAAGTGGTTTGTGGATTACCTCCAGAGTGTTGTGTAATTAGCCAACTTTGAAAGTGCTTTCATTTTAAAATGAAACTTCTGATTGGTTGTTGTTCCTTTTCCCCAGATTTATTTCTTATTTCTTCTCCGGGTGGTAGTGATAATGTTGAGTTCCCCGTTATAGTCTTTTCAAACTCACAATCACAGATACAGAAGAGACGTGGGAACCAATGGTTCTTTTTTAATGTTCAATTGTCCATCTATAACACGCTCTGAGATCAAAATGATGGAGTTTTCTTCATGAATATACAGGGATTTCCTAAAAATAATCTTTCTACTTTGCAAAATGTGGCAAGTGGAAATATTCCTTTGGGTTGGCTCTTGCGTAGAAAACATTTGGGAACCATTAAACTCTGTGTAACGTGAGCAAGTTCATCTGGGATCGTAACTTGGGCTGACTTGCTGAGTTCACATTGAGCTTTGACAGAGGCCTCGCTTTGGGCATTTGGTTGTCTGATGTTGAATACTACCACAGGATGATGAATTTTAATAATCCCAGTTTGTTCTCTTATAAGCCTATGTAATTAAATATCCCTTCCGATTCGGAGAACACAGATGGCCCATGGCACAGTGACCATGACCAAAGGAAGCTGTGCCCCCGATCCCTCACTGATGTTTCAAAAGAAGTAGACAAGCAGCCACTAGGCCCTTCTTTCGCCTCAGATCCTCATACCTAAAGGAACAGTCGGGCATTCTAATTCTGTGTCTTGGCTCCTGTTTCCTGGAGAGGGTTGTGAAGGCTCCCTGAATAAGGTGTCACAAGTAAAACAAGAGTCCCAGAGCTTTAAGTTTTGGGGCCCCTGCATATTAGTGCAGAGTGAGATTCCATCTGGCCTCAATTCCAGTGTGAAACCCTTTTCCATCCCACCTCCTCTCCTCCCCCAATTTTACCCCAGTGTCTTTACCTAACCTCAGTAACTTCAAGCTGCCAGCCTGGACACCTATCTCTTGAAGACTAACTACTTAAAGGCTACAAGAATGTGATCTGCCAAACCTCCACAGCAGCTAGGGGTCCAGAGCAGAAAATCCTGCCCGCCTACCACCCAGTCACACCAGAGTGTATATTGAAGGTATATTGTAAGAGCAAGAGCACGCCAGGGACATGTTGGCTGCCTGGCTTACCTTCCATTGACAGGTCCTGTGGTGGGTTTTATGCATTGCTGTTCGATCTGTCATCTTTCAGAAATCCTTGCACTGTACTTAGGATTTTCCTTGTTGCTTCACCCCCCAAGCTGTGCCTCCATGCTCTCCGAAAATGCCAAGGGGAATTATACAACTTGAACTAGTTTGCCATGCTGCCGGGACACTCGTCTGTTACTGATTTCTTCTCTGTTTTTATTAAAAGCATTTCCATTTCCATTTCCCTTGCTCAGAGACCTCTGAGTGTATGTGCACAATTACAAACTGCCGAGTCATCAGCATCCTACCTATTGAGGAATGTCAGGCTTTGGGACACGAGACATTGATCTTGCACAACACTCGGATGAGCTGAGACGTTCTTTGTCTCGGAACGAAGGTTCCTTTTTCTTTTAAAATTTTCTTATATAAAGCTGACCTTCATAAGACAGTTGTATTTTTTTGGTATTGGAAACCCTTTGGGATTTTATGAATAAATCTTCAATAGTGTATTTACTTAAGAGAGAGAGAGAGAGAGAGAGAGAGAGAGAGATGTTTCTCCTTCTAACACACCAGGGAGGTAGCTTGTGTTTGATTTGTGAGTTCCCATGAGTGGCAGCAAGATGGCCTATCTTTTCAGGGTGCCCAGGAGACGATGAGAGCTTTATGGGGAACTGGGATGTGGTTGTCACCTCGGTTTCCAACTAGAAGTGGAAGTGATCATGCAAAAGCTTCTGTGGATGGAAAGAGTGTAGTAGATAAAACAGGTCAGTTTCCCGCCATCCTCCCTGAGTACATCTTGAATCATGACATAAGGGACATAGGTATGGAGC
Organism: Ictidomys tridecemlineatus; assembly: GCF_052094955.1. Classification (NCBI taxonomy): domain Eukaryota; kingdom Metazoa; phylum Chordata; class Mammalia; order Rodentia; family Sciuridae; genus Ictidomys; species Ictidomys tridecemlineatus. Next base: position 27,617,220 of record NC_135477.1, on the reverse strand, counting down.
AATAGGCATGGTGTATGTGAGTCCCATGTCCAGCCAGGCAAAGTGGAGGATGAAGGTGAGATTGGGCTTTCTCAGATAACTGAAACCATAGGCCCTTCTCATGTCCTCTCCCCTAGGTCATGACCAAATTGAGTTGAGGCCAAAATTCACTGGGTCAGGGTCCAATTTTCCAGACTCCACTCATAAGCCAAAGAAACTGCTCTCCTGGGAGGCTGCCTGCCCACTTCCACAGCTACCCTGGAGGAGAGAACACTGACTTTCTTAGCCAGCCATCACTCTGAACACCCAAAAATGTGTCCAGCCAAGCCAGAACTCATCAATTTGTTTTCAAGGCACCAGGACCAGGAATGGAGTGTCCCAGTGTCTGCCCAACACTATCACCACCTACCCTTCTGGGTGCTTCACTATGTACTCTGTGGCACTGGGTCTGTCCTGTCAGTCCTCAGGCCCTCTGAAGGAGGGCCTGCTGCCCCTCACCCAGTGGATAAGCAGGCCCTTCACATCAACTCAGGACTCCTGATTTACAAGCTGCTCTTAAACAGACAAACAAACAGAGTCCTCCCCCTGTTGCCTCCCCCTCAAGTTACTGGGCCAACGCCCGAGGCTTCTTGGATTCTGGTTACACACAATTTAACTCTGTACAGCTGTGTTCCTGGTGTCCTGCTCCCACCCCAGCTTCCTGGAAAGGTCAGTTTCCCCAGAATGACTCTATCCTTCAGAGAAAAGGCTTTCCGACTCCAGGATGACTTGAGAACTCTGAAATCTTTTTTAAAAACAAAGCAAAATTTATATTCTAAATTAAGACTCCTGAAAGAAACAGATTTGTTCATTCCATAAATTTTCCTTGAATATCTCCCCCAGGCCTGGCACTGGGCTAGGTAAGTACTACACTGTTACTGATCAGAAAGGACAGGATCTCTGCACTCAAGAATCGAGAGCTAAGGAGACCTGAAGTATAAGTATAAATGTGTAATTAACTAAATGCTTGAAGGAATGACAGGGGCAGTGAAAGAAGAAAATGGGAATCTTCAAAGGATGGCCAGACAAGGTCTTCAGAGAAGGCGGCATCTCAGTGACAGCCAGGGCCTGAGAAGCAAGCAGCCTTGGCAGTGGGTGGGGGGATGGGGGGATCTGCTGAGGTGGGAGAAGCTTGCATGGTTGAAGAGGCCCAAAGACCAGGGGCTAGAGCAAAGCAGGGGAGGGGAAGGGCCGCCGAGAGGAGACCAGGCAGGAAAGCAAGGACCAGGTCTGGGGTCTTCAGGTGCCACAGAGAGAGGTTTGGGTCTATTCAGATGAAATAGGAAGCTAATTTGTCTTTTAAAAATATGATTCTGACAGCTGAGGTGAAAACAGAACCTAGTGGTCCCTTTCATCTGCAGTTTCCCTGTGCACCATTTCATTTACTCAGTCCATAAATATTAAATGGAAAATTCTAGAAATAAACAACTCACAAGTTTTAAATAACTTTCATCATAGACTATTATTATAATTGTTCTATTTTATTGGTTAATAAATGGAGATAACTGCTAATCTCTTATTGAATCTAATTTATATATCAAACTTTATCATGAGTGTGTATGTATAGGACAAAACATGGCATTTATCAGGTTTGGTACCATTGGTAGTTTCAGGCATCCACTGGAAGTCTTGGGATGTATCCCCCTCAGATAAGGGGGATGACTGTAAAAGATGATAAGTGGAGAGACCAGAGTGTGGTCCAAGTGAAGGTGTTGGAAACTGGGCTTTACTGGAGAGAGATTAATGAGATGGACTTGTGTTGGAAATGAAGATGGCAGGAGTCAGGGATGACTCCCAGGTTTCTGAATTAACAAAAGCACATAGGTGAATGACATTCACTGAGAATTGTAAGATGAAAGTGGATTCATTCATTCTAAGTCATACTAAGGCAGTAATTATTATGGTTCTAACAAGAAAATGATCAACCTATTGTTATTTTAATCTCCCTGCTACATAGTTTGCCAGACAATAATAGTTTGGCAGCTAAACAGATTGTCAGCTGCCGTGACTCACTCCAAATAGGTTCTAATCAAGTATTTTGATTTATAGCAGCATTGTTTCAAGAGACAGAATTAAATCTCCCAAGTTCTACCTGGAAGAGCTAGGACCAAAATCTATGAAGAATTTGGTTCTTCATTTGAGACCCCCTGAACTAAATCTGTGTTAGAAGAGGCGTACAGCTTCCTGTTCCCCATTTTTGAAAGAAGTACACAGTGATTAGTTGGGAAGTGGAGGCGGGTGCTTCACAGTCTGTCACTGGGGTTGTTCCATGTTCGAGGTAATGCTAGGGTCACCTTCAGCATTCTTTTCCATTGATCCTGGGGACGGTAGCTCACAGAGTCCATTTTGAAACTAAGTGACATGGTATTCATTGAACTTTCCCAAAAAGTATTTCTTAAAAATATAAAAACAAGCTGGTTGAATATTAAGGTCTTGGCTAGAAAGCCTGTGGATTATCCCAGTTCACACACAGGCCTGTGCAACAACAAGCCCTGTCCAGACCCACACTTTCAAGGGCCCCCCTTATCAGTCTTGTCCCTCTAGGGAGGCAAGGAGTTCACAGGACCTAAGGATGTGCCACCCAGAGCCTATGTTCTTCCTGCTTCCAAGTTTCAGATACCCAGGATCCCAGGATTCCCCACCCAAACAGTCCTGGGGATAGTGAGTAGGTCCAGAAACCCTAGGGCCAGGGGCAGGCTCTCCCTCTATTCAACTATAAAACTTCAAGGAGACAAACTGGCCTCACAGATTGCTATGAGCATTTGTCAAGGACAAGGATACAACATTTCAACAGTTTAGTCATGTGTCTTATAATTTGTAAATATCGGTATTGTTTGTGGGCCTCTGTACTCTTGTCCTAGGCCCTGCTAATGTTGGGGCAGACCTTGAGTTAACCCCATAAAATGTATCCGCACAAGAAGAAGTGGCTGTCCATGCTGTGACAGATGGTTTGAGGGCAAACCTAAGGCCTCAGCCTTTCCTAAGTAAGGGATTACATACAGGACCTCACCACAGCAAGGGACTCATGGGCTGGGACAGCAAACCATGCTCACAGCACTTCATGCCTTTGGGATCCTCCTGCCCTGCCCTGAAAACAAGATCTAGGAAAGACAGTAGACCCCCATCTGCCTGCTGCTCGGGGAAACAAATGTCCCAGCTCTTCATTCAAGAGGTCACGGGGGTAGGATTTTTTCCTCCCAGGAACCCACACCAACAAAGCAGCTCAGCTCCATCCTGGGCTGATGGGAAAGTGAGAGCACCTTCCCCCCACCCGGAATTACCATTTGCCTGATAGTCCCGCGGGACCTCAGTGAACAGCACCTTTCTCTCTTTCCCTCTTTCCATTCCTTCTCCTTTCTCCCCACCCACCCACCCCTCCTTGTCTTTTCTCTCCTCTCCTCCTTCCTCACCATCTGCAGTAAACCGGTCCCCTTCTCGCTGCAGCGGCTTGAATCGCTCTGAGTCTCCAAATCGAGAGCGCAGTGACTTTGGTGGGAGCAACACCCAGCTGTACAGCAGCAGCAACAACCTGTACACGCCCGACTACTCCGTCCACATCCTCAGCGATGTGCAGTTTGTGAAGGTAACTCTCCCTGGGGGGGCAGTACCTGTCCTTCTCCCAGTGGGTAGGGTTGGCTGGGGGAGCTGGACCAGGAGTCCCCCAGGCCCAGGCATAATATGCATCCCAGTCTCCCTATTCCAGCATAATACTGTGTGGCAGCTCCTTGGCTTTATAAAGACCCTGCTCTCAGGGAGCTTTATTGTGGTTGTCACTTTTGAAAGATCTCCTGATCCCTGTTTTTCATATGGAGAAACTGAGGCACAAAGTGCTGCGAAATCAGCTTTGCCTGAGACAGAACTATTTCCTTTGGATCCCCTACCACTGACACCAGGTTAATTTCACTCATTTTTTTCCAAGATCAATTAGGAGGTGATTTATAAGTCAAGTGTTTAGAAGGAACTGTGCTGTTTTTATATGATAATATATTTATAGGTATGATAGTATATTTTTGCCACTAAATATTTAAAGTGTGTGTTAACGGGAAATCCCTTGTAAGAACAATTAATATCTGCTTAGCTTCACTGAGCTATTAAGAAACCCCCCTCTGCACAGGCTGCGGGGTGAGGCAATCATGCTCATTAAGAGGAGGGAGCTATGTCTTCATACCTTTCATGGGGGTTGGTACTATACAGAAGTCTTTTAAATTATCCTCCTTTCTCTTGCTTCACTAGATTTTATTGTTTTGTTTTTCTAGCATTCAGCAAACAATTACAAACTTTGGACTAAGATCTTGGCTAAAGTCCCACTTATCCCAGTCCAATAAAACACTCAATGAGTCCACTTGGTAATGTTGTCCCAGTGTTGGGCTGGATGGGAAGTGTACTGGAGTTACACGAGTGGGAGAAGTTCCTTTCCGCGTGTCCAGAACACCCACCCTGATTATTTGGAATGGTGTGTGCTGGCTGGCTAGCTGGGTTCCGGAACTCTGTCAACAACCTGAACTAACACATCAGCGGATAACATAGCCAATAAAAGAAGTACCCATGGGCAGTGACTAGTGGAGAAGGGGTTGGGATAGTAACTATTGTGTGCGGAGCGAGGTGCAAGAAACTTTACTGAGTTCTTTGAATTATCCTTGCACTCTCCTGCCAGCCTATGAGGTAGAGACTCCTGTCACTCCCACTGTATTGATGAGGAAGTTGAGGCTTGAGGAGCATAAGATCCTATGGCTTTAAGGAGAGTTGTAGGAAATCAGAGGCAGAGAGAAGTGACGGAGAACCAGCTGAGCAGTACCCACAGGTGCAGTCTAATGAGACTAGCAGGTTAAACCTTAAAAAGCCATAGCTCCTGACTCTCCTCCCAGTGGCTTCCAGGCTTGAAGGCTTTTCATAGTTACTGCAGACAGTCCCTGGAGGTGAAGTAGGGGAAATGGAAGAAGGGAATCCTTAATGTGCCAGCTTTTATTGGTTTCTATGGGGCACATGGCTTGTAGGAAAAGGAAGGGAAAGCCAAATATAAGTATGTGATTCAATAAATATCTAATCAACGTCCTCTCTGCACTTGTCACTGAGAAACTGGCAAAGACAGCAAGTGGCTGCCATTCTGGAGCTTATGTGACAATAGGGGAAGAAGATGATAGACAGGGACCCCATAAATAACCTAGGGGAGTTCAGATCGTAATAAAAGCCATGAAGGAAATAGGGTTCTGGGTAAACAGTGATCGTCAGGGGAAACCAGAGAACAGAGGAGGCCTCTGCTTTTGAAATGGCTATGAGAGCAGGCCGAGAAATGGACACTTTTGCTGAGACTTGACAAGGGAGGTGAGGAGAATGTTCAAGATGAAAACAAGAGACAGGGAGAAGTTTCGTAGGTCAAAGATCTGAGAGCTGGCCTGTGGTGAGCAAGTACATTGGGAATTTTGTTAACTTTATTTCTTGAGTCCTTCCAGTTGTCACAGTCATGTCAGTATGCTATAAGAAATTTCAATTGACTGGGTGACTTAGAGAACAACAAAAAAAATTTTTTTGTCTCACTGTTCTGGAGGCTGGGAAGTCCCAGACCAAGGTGCCAGCAGATGTAGCCTTCTCACTGTGTCCTCACATGATGGAAAGCAGAGAAAGGGAAGGAGCCACCTTCTTTTTAGAGGGCACTCATCCTACCCATGAGGCTCCACCTCAGGACCTAGTTACCTCTCAACAGCCCCTCTTCCAAATACTCTCACATGGGGAATTGGGTTTCAACAGAGACGTTCTTTTTGGAGTAGGAGGAGACACAAACATCCAGACCATAACATCATTTACATCCTAAGTTCAGAAAGTCATACGATTTTCCAAGACATTACTAGACTTGCATAGGTTGGAGAGTACTTTGGGGAGATGGGTTTTGTCCCCTCCTCAAGGAGGAATGTGCTATGACAAATACCTTGCAAAAAGCTGTAAGGATTTTCGTAACACAAATGACCCTGTATCTCCACCCCTAGAACATAAGAAAAGGAACAGTCTACAAATAACAAGGATGTGATACAGCAGTAGTATTGGGAAACCTCAAATCCGATCTTCTCGATCAGGTGTTTGTCCTTTTGTTAGATCAAAGGGCCTTGCTGTGATCTGAGCCTACCCAGGCATCTTGAAGTTGAGAAGATTAGCCAATTAAAGCATATTCAAAAACCTCTTCAAACTTGTGGCTTCCTTTTCTTAAAAACTTTGACTATAATTGTAGTCCTACACAAGGGAACTCTGTGAGTTCAGAGCTCTTGTTTTAACACATGCGTTTGTTTTGGTTTGATTTTTCTCCTTTGATTTTTAATAAAAGATACCTTATATAAAGATGCAAATCACCTCCTCCTGATTTTATTGGCTTTGTCAGGGCCATTGTTTAGGCTTCCTCCTTTTGTACTCCAAGAAGAGTTTTGAGAAATGTTTTCCCTGCTCAAGCCCCTGCTGCTGGCTGCAGGAAGGGTCCATGGGGGCTCTCTGAGTCCAATGAACCGAAATTCCAGAAGTGTCAAGATCTAGGAGTGATTTGATTTCAAGTTACAAAATTAAATAGAAAGGTGCATCTAGTGATTATCCGGGAAAAGTTTTAAACACAGCCATGACTAATAGTAATTAATGAGCTGACGTGTGGCTCAATGGAGGGTTCTTATCTCATACATTCAAAGAATGAAGTAAGCAAAAGTCTGAGGGTGAGAATTCAGTAGCACATTTATTAGAAACAAGCAAGGAAAGCTCCCACAGCATGGAAGAGGTCCCTCTGAGAGTACTGTTGGGGACTTTCTGCCTGGGGGCTTTATAGTGTTTTGATGAGAAACTAATCTTTCATTGGGGAGTTGACTGTTCTCTTTCTCTGACTCAATCAAAAGTGTACAATTTTAATTTCTTGTTCCCATAATGGGATGATCTAATGTGTTTGTTAAGCTGAGTTTGTCCTGTATTTGTTCCTTAAAACAAAAGAATTCCTTGGGTTCAAAACAACTCTTTGGAGATGACTAATGTTAGGATAGTGAAGGAAGCCTGGGGCAGCCACCAATGTCTGGGCATCCGGGTATGAGTGGGGCCTTCCAATCAGGCAGCCAAAAACAAAAAAAGAAGCTTCAGTCTGGGGTTTTAATCTTGGGTGGTGGTCTTGCCTCTGTTGATGAAGTTATGAAGGTACCAAAGAATCCTTATGAGGATATATATATATAGATAGATAGATAGATAATATATATTATATATCTACATATAATATATTATATATATATAATGTAGTATAAGTATTATTATAAACTAAGAATATTTGGCAGTTGTCTTACAGTCTGGATTGTGTAATTTGACCAAAATACCCCATCACCATCTGGTGGCAGGATCCCTATATTGCAGGATTGTATTTAGAGGGAGAAATAAACCACGTGAAAGTTGAAAGTTCAAACAAAACATCCTAAAATGACAGGAGACATCACATACTAGCCTCAAGGTTAACTTCTCCAGCAACTCGGCTGCCAAGTCAAAATGTTCAAAAAATTTAACCTTATTTTTTGTTAATTTCTAGATAAGCAGACCCACTTTTCCTTTGTAATTTAGAGCTTGCTTCAAGAAAAAATTTTTTTTAGTTGTAGATGGACACCATAACTTTACTTTATTTATATATTTATGTATTTTTGTGTGGTGCTGAGGATCAAACCAGTGCCTCACACGTGTGAGATGTCCTCAAGAACACTGAACTGGGCTGGGGTTGTGGCTCAGGGGTAAAGCTCTTGCCTAACTCACTTGAGGCACTGGGTTCGATCCCTCAAGCCACATGAAAAATACTAAATAAAGGTACTGTGTCCACCTACAACTATATATATATATATATATATATATATATATATATATATATATACACACACACACACACACACACACACACACACACATATATTTTTTAAAAAAAGAACACTAGGGGCTGGCATTGTGGCTCAATGGTAGAGCGCTTACCTAGCATATGTGAGGCAATGGGTTCGATCCCCAGCACCATATAAAAATCAAAACAAATAAAATAAAGGTGTTGTGTCCATATACAACTAAAAAAAAAAAAAAAACACTGAACCAACCTGTTGAAGACTTTGGACAAATGTCAGCGTTTATAAAGCATAGAACCTACAGTTTTGAATTGAAAAATATCAACACCCGTTACTAACATTCTGCTACTTTATCCTTTAAATTCCTCGAGGGAAAAAACAAAAAACTTGAGTGGGACCTGTGTCTTATTTTAAGTAGGTCTCAAGTCCATGGTTTCTATCTCCAGCAGCATTAGCATCACCTGGATCTTTGTTTGAAATGCAAATTCTGTTTCTACCTCAGACCAAGGGAATTAGAAACTGTTAGGCCCAGCAATCTTATTTAACAAGCCCTTCAAGTGGTCCTGATGCTGAAGTTTGAGAGTCCCTGATTTTGGACAGTTTTACATAACTGTGTGCTATGATTTGAGTTTGGCTTGGGGTATCCCTCAAAGCTTCATGTGCTGGAACCTTGGTCCCCAGTGTAATGTATTGAGAGATGGTGGATTTTTTAAAAGGTGGGGCCTAGTGGAAAGTGATTAGGAAATGGGGTTACCACCCATGGAAGGAATTAATGTAGGACTCTCTCAGGACTGGGTTATTTTCTGTTGTATTAAGGCAAGGTCACACACATGTGCTTGGCCCCTTGTGTACTCAGCCATTTTCCTTTCTGCTTCTCTACCAAATTGTGAAGTAGCCAGGGAATCCCTTGCTAGATGCCAGCACCGTGCTGTTTGGACTTTCCAGCCACCAGAACATTGAACTAAATAAACCTCTTTTCTTTATAAAGTATCCAGACTTAGGTATTCTATTTTAGCAACACAAAATAAACTCAGGCTTCTTCAGATGCCCTATAAAGTGTGAAGCTAATAAAAATGAACAGTGGGGACTGGTGGCAAACAAAGAGCCCCAAGTTGCAGCTGCTTGGCTGGTACAGCTTTGGTAAGACCCCTAGTTCACATATCTCAGGGGTTCCAAGTACCCCCAAAGGAGTAACTTGTGAGCTTAGGAAAGCTGGCTGCATCCAGGGAAGTACTCTGTCCCGTTCTCTTGAGCTTCTGCTCGCTTCCTTCCAGGTCACTCGACAGCAATACCAGAACGCGCTCACAGCCTGCCACATGGACAGCTCACCCCAGTCTCCAGACATGGAGGCCTTCACTGACGGAGACTCCACCAAGGCTCCTACAACCCGGGGCACACCCCAAACCCCCAAGGATGACCCTGCCCTCACGCTCCTGAACCACAGGACCAGCCTGCCTTGTAAGTCAATCGGGCGGATGGGCTGGGCTTCTGCAGGGTGAGGATGGCCCTGCCTTCCATCCCTTAGGCCTGCTCAGGGCTGCCATCTTCTGCCTCCCAAAGCCCCAGGTGCCCTCCGAGGCAGAGAGGTGATATGCTCACTGTATTCCCCAGGCAGCCGCTCTGATGGGCTGAGAAGCCCTGGCGAGGTGGTATACCTGAGGATGGAGGAGATGTCCTTCACCCAAGAAGAAATGACTGACTTCGAGGAGCAGAGGACACAGCAACTCTCCCTGTCTCCTGCAGCTGTTCCCACAACAGCAGGTCAGGGAGGGGCCCCCAGGAGCAAGGGGGATCGCTGCCTCTGCCCCCGGGGGACTAGAATGACCAGGGGCAAGCTGGGTGAGGGGAGCTCTAGGACCCCAGCCCCTGAGCCAAACTCTCTCCTCCTTACACAACCATGAAGGAAACACTAACACAGAGCACCTGCCATGCGCCAGCCTGGCCTAATTCATTCTCCCAGGAAAATCACGTGGGGCAGGTGTGAGGAGCTGTGTTTCTGCCTGAACTCAGACCCTGCCTCCTTCATTTAGGAACTTTGCAATTTTAGGCAAGTTGTAAAAGATTCCTTTTTTTTATCATAGTAGATATAAATTGTAGTAGCTATTTCATAAAGTAGCTTTGTAAAAATGAGATAATGAACATATCTAAAGAGCACACCAGGGTGTTTCCATAAATATTAGGTTGTTGTTATTAGACCCACCTTACAGATTAGGAAACTGACATTAGTCATCAACCTTGCTGAGCGGACTCTTCCCTTCCTTTGTTCCTGAGGTTTCCGATCACCTCCCTTTGACAAGCTCCCAGTGTCCCCGCAGTCCTGAGATCCTTCTGTGCTTGCCTCACCAAGTTTGCAGCATCCCCTCCCCCCCCCCAGGCCAACAGTTCCTCTCTTGCTCTTTGAGAATACCCCAGTTTGCAGTGCTAGAGACCTATCAGTCCAAAGCAATGACCTGAAAAGGCATATCAGTCAATGAGATCATGAACACTAACCTGGAAAATCTGGGACATACATAGTTACCAGTCTAGGACCTGAATTTAGAACTGTTGTTCTTTTTCTCCCCCAAACACTAAATTTAGTAGCTAAAGCATGTAGCTAGAAAACATAGTAAATAAATAAAGTATGGAGGCAATGGAGGGTTTGGAGAACATCTGGTCCACCATCCTGGGGTGACACAGGAGAACCCCTGAGGTCCAGGTGAAGGGAATGACTCACACCTGTCCACATGCTGCACCATCAGCCCCATGACTTCGGGTGCAGTGCAGTTGCTAGCACAGCACCCCACTTCCCCGGCTACATTTCTTTTGAAATGGTAGGAAGGCTTGGACCCCTTCCCTGCTCTGGGATTCTGTGGCTCTCTGAATAGCCACTGGTCATGAGGGAGAATCCAGGGGCATGTGTCCAGTTGTTAGTGAGCCCTGTAGTTGTCTAGGGTCTGTGCAAGTGGAGGAGGTTGTCCTCTCCTGTATTCAAATGTGTTTGAGGAGGGAATAATTTCTGACTTGGCATGGAATGTTGGATTCCTGTGCCTATTCTCCATCTCTTTGCTCCCTTTGTGGCACTGAAAGGCCTCTTGCTAACTAACAGAGCCACACCTTTCTCGGGATCCCTCCTTTGTCACACCTTGGTTCTTGTCTTAAAGCTGAGGGACATTATCCAGAATCCCCCAGCCTTGATCCCTAAATGTGGTGGTTGACTTGAGTTCACTCTCCTTTCTTTTCTCTCAGCATCAGATAATGAATGTTGTAATATCAACCTGGACACAGAGACCAGCCCTTGCAGTAGTGACTTTGAGGAAACCATGGGCAAGAAGCTGCTGAGAACCTTAAGTGAGTATCTCCTCACCCAGACCTAAGCCACGCTGCAGTTTAGTAGGAAAACATACTGGGATCTCCCTCCCAAAGAAGCCGTTGACTCCAAGGCAGTACAGTTGTGGAAATCCATAATAGGGCTCAGGTCAGTATTGTACCTTGATAGTGTAGGAATCCGTCCCATTTAGTTGGTGGTCCTCTAAAGTCAGGAGTCTGCAGACCAGGCCCCTGGGTTAAATTCTGACCTCCTGCCTTCACTTGTTTTTAAAAAAAAAAAAGACTCATTGGATCATAGACCCATTGTTTCTAGTGGCCACTGTGGCAAGGGTGAAGGTTGAGTAGTTGTGACAGGAGTCTGTAAGGTTTGGTTCACAAAGTCTCTAATAATTACCATGTAATCCTTCAAAGAAAAACTTTGTGTTCAAGAGATTCCATAAAAGGAGTAGCAGGTATGAAGATTAGTTCAGGGAAAGGACCAAGAATTTCTTATCTTCCATAAGTGGACATCAAGGCAGAGAAACAACGTGAAAATAATCCTTCCAAAAACAACAGAGCTGGAAAAAATGATTCGTCCATCCTTGAGGGAGATTATGTAACTACCCCCACCTTCCCCAGTGCTGGACTAGAGTTCCTGGGGGATGACTCCCAGTTGTGCCCACCAACCAGGGCTCCTGGGATGTCCTACTGTGTGACCAGTCCTCTCTAAGCTGGTGTGTCTGGAAGTAACTAGGGCTGGGCTTTCTGGGGAAGAAAGGCACAATGTCAAGGTGTTACATGGGCTTCATTCACCCAGTCCCCTCCAAGAAATGTCCATTGTAGGCAATAGTTGGGCTTGTGGCTTTTCAGAAATGTCACTTTATGTGGAAGGTACATCCTAATCCTTCAAGATTTAACTATACTGATATCAGCACCAGGATAGAATGCACATGAATGTCAGCCAAACTTCAAGGGCTTTATCTCCATTTCTGCTTCTATTTTGAAGAAAGCTCAGACCACTGAGGGAGAATGAATGCCCTCTGGGCCTGCAGATTCAGACTCACAGACTGTGTTTTTCAGGTGGTCGAAAAAGGAAGAGGTCAGCAGATGGGGAGAGAACCTCTGAGGAAACCTCCAATTTAACACCTCTGATCACATGACCAGACAAAGCGCATTTGCTGGATGTGTGAGATTCCAGGGCTCATCTGCTTCCCCCAGGGCCTCCCGCAGGTGACAGAACATTTCTGCCTTCCTTTCCACCTCTTCACCCCTAGCTGGTTTTTTTGTTTGTTGGTTTGTTTTGGCAGATTTTTTCCTTGTTGCCTCCAGTTTGACTCAGAGCCTTGACAGAAGAAGGTGCCTCTAATGGAACATGCTAGAAATGGTCTTGTCCATAGCACAGTCTGGGAGATGACCTCCAAGCTGACAATGCCACTCTGGGACCCCTGACATTCTTCTTTGTTCTTTGGGATCCCCTGTGCCCATAGCAGACCCATGTCTTGGGGTTCACCATTCTTTCCTCCAGAAAAAAATGATAACTTCGTGCCATGTCTCATGCTTAGCTTAACTCAGAAGGTGCCACTGGCAGATAGGCACATAGGAGGCTGGAGTAGCAAGTATGAAGATTAGTTCAGGGAATGGACCAAGAATTTCTCCAGAACTTTGGAGAATGGGACTGAGCTGTGTTGGGCTGTGATTAATGTTACAGCCCAGAAAATTGTCAGTGACTGATTCTATTAGATAGCAGCTTCACAGCCTGGAGACATGTGTCTCAGCTGAACTGGAAAGAATGTAAGATGGAATCTCAAGTCACTGTTTTTCCCAGGGACACATCTGTTTTGGCTCCCAATCCACAGGCATTAATCGATCAATGAATCTGCTCTGGAAGAGGGGGAGCAGTGAATGGAGAAAGCCAATTGGGAGCCAGAGATGGAATTTCAGGTTTTAAGTGAAAAAAAGAAAACTTATATGGAAAAGCTCTAAGCTATTAAAGCAAGTTTAGCCATGATAAACCAAAGAGTGCCCAGGTCAGCCAAGAAGGATGTATGTGCGCATGGGACTTCAGTGTGCATTACACAGGAATGTTGAAAAAATCACTTTTCTTCTTCATCCATTTCCCCCACCCCTTATTAAACACTGGCAGGTCAGTTAAGTGTACTTTATTCCAAGAACTTAACTACACCTGGGTTTTCTCCTGAATGTTGGGGCACATGCAGTTCTAAGGAGAACCACAAGGTGGAAGAATGACTGCACATACCCACTTCCAAGTTGTGATCAGGAACCACCACAAGCTTAGTAAAATCTTGGAAGTAAGTGCAGTTTGTCTGTGGGACACCTGTCTGCCTTTCCAATCTATTTCCCACCCATTGGAAAGCCCTCAGTTAGGGCCCAATGATCTTGTGCTGCCTGATGAATATTCAAACCATTCCCAAGAATTTCCCTGTTGCCACACCATTCAAGCCTCCCTCCCCTTTCTCCAAACCACCACTCCCTCTCCACACCCAGTCAATCAGTTTCCTGGGAAGTAGGAGACCAGCAATTCCTCTGGGTTATTTGCATCTCAAAGGAAAATGCTTACCCACAGGAACCTTTGACTCAGGAGTTCTTAACCTGGGGTCCATCACCCCAGGGGGGTCCATTGCTGGACTTCAGAAGGTTCCTGAAACCTTCAGAAGGTCTTAAAACTGTCAGAATTTAGTGTATGTGTTCTCGTGTTTTCCAGAGAGTTGAAAGTTTTCATAAGCTTAAACTTCTCAAAGTTCTCAGACCCACAAGGGTTAAAAAATAAAAATTAAAAAACTATTTTCAATAGTGGAACTTTCAGCCCAGCCTTTCTGCAATGCAGAGTGAATACTGGGCAGTTCATTTTTAATTATAAGTGGTCTTCTCCAGTGTCCCTCAATTGATGGGAAAGGCTGGCATCTACCAAGAAGCAAGAGTCCTCAAAAATTCACACCCTAAAGTATTATACAACCTCCATCCCACATAACTTTGGCTTATCACCCCCCACCAAACCAGAACAGGTATTGCAGACCGGAGGACCACAGCATGTGGGAGTAAAGAATTGAGCTGGAGTTGCCTCTTCCAGCAAAGCATTATTGACTTTGACACACCCCTTGCCTGGCCTGGCCTGGCTGGAGGCTCAGCATGCATGTGTTCTCTTGCTAACTCCACAGCCACCTACTCCTCACCTGCTCTTGCCTGGTTGAAACAGAGAGGGTAAGCCCTCAGTGCTGCCTCAGACCCAGACTGTTTATAGTGAGTTTTGAGCAAGAACTGCCGTCCTGCAGTCTTCTTGCCCAGCTGGCCACTGGCCCACAGGGGCCTGCCTGGCCAGACTTCCACCAGGCTCAGCCCACTCCTGTTGCATTCATTGTACCTATCCCTTGGCAGAACCCCTGAGGAGCTTGTCACCACTTCTCTCCCTATCCCCACCCCCAAGTATTTTCTTCAGGTTAAAAAAAAAAGATTTTAAAATAAAGCATTTATGAAGGCTCAATAAATTGTAAATAATTTTTAAATAAAATGAAAATGCATTTCCTGGAATGTGGCTGTTTTCTTTGCCCCTGGAAGTGGAGTTCAAAGTGGCTTCACTTGAGCTGCAGGTTGGATGGTACACAAGTGTAACTAACTCCACCTCTGGCTACCTGCTGACAAGGGTATCTCTCAAGGCCAGGAGTGAGGCTGAGGAAGGTCACTGGGAAGCCCTGGTGCTCTACTCTGAGAAGCAGGTAGATGATTTTGCAGGAGCAAATGGCAGATAGAGGAAGTAAAACCCAGACAAGAAAGGAGCACTAAAAGGATGAGGAGAGCTGGCATGTGGTGGTGAGGCACTGTGGTGGGAGCTCTCCAAGTTCAAGGTCCTGGGTGCGGATGCAGACAACCTCCAGGCTATGCACTGGTCATCTTGGCTTGCCTCTGCAGACCCTTTAGGAAGGAGTCAAAGTGGCACAACTCCAGCCATTTCCAGCCCAAGGCTGGAGGAAGGACCAGGGGAGCAGCGGGCCAGACCTGTCAGTGAGTTGTAAACCAGTGCAGGAAGGCAAGCGGCCAAATGAGATGTCCCTGAGCATTGAATGGAAAGCTGAAATCTGTTCATTTCTTCAACCAGCAAACAAGACAATGAATGACCTGTGCCTGAACAAGCTTGGCCTACGCCAGGAACCTTGATGAAGGCTCTTCATTTTATTAACAGTAATGATGAATTACAGTATCAACTATTTTACTTTGGGCTTTAGGTATCCATTGCCTCACTTCTTTCTCCACGGTGTTCCTGAGAGATTGGATGACTCATAGGTCTGAGCGCCCTGCTCATGTACAGGGACCATCTGCTTAGTAGTCCTGCCTCTGACCTTCACCACACACAGCCCTGAGAAGTCCCGCAGCTTTCCCCAGACTTACACAGAGCCCTGGACATAGTGGGGATACACTGACTAAAATATAGGTTAGAATTAAGAAAGTCAAACTCCCATTGAGACTGGGCTTTTAAAAAATTTTTTAAATAATAACATTTTAGCACTTTGGTACGGACACTTAGGCTTAAAGCAGTTTCTTAATGATTTTTAATTATTTGAGCAAGAGAAATTAAACACTAAGATTTGGTTGGGTAGGACTGTATTCTGGAGGGCCACAGATGATTTTAATATCAACTTTCCTTGCTCCCAAGAACCAAGTTCTGCCTGTACTGTCATCCCCATGCAGGATGGGTTAAAGCCACATTTGGGGAAAATGATAGAAGACTGATAGAAGGTAGACTCATTCAACTTCTATTTTGGCTCCTTCCCCTACAAATGATAAGCATCTTTAAAATGGAAGAACAAATGTTGGTAAAAGGGAAATGAGAACTGAACGTATGAAGATGACAGCATCTGATCACTTTCAGTCCATCCATATCCCCAGGCCAGTCACACACCTGCAGGGTGATGCCAGCCAGATGCTGAAGGATCCAGAAACTATAGCCTGTTGAGAAACACTGAAGAATGAGGGGAGAGGGGGCTCATGTGGAAAAGCAGAAACAAGGAATGAGTGCTTTCACGTACTTGAAACATCATCCATTACACATGCCAGTAGACTCACTGTGGTTAAAAGCAGGGGAATAGGACAAATATAAATCAAATTCTGGTTCAAGGCAAAAGATCCTTTTAACCAAGGGCTCCATCAACAGAACAGGATGCCTCACCAAGCATGGAAGGAATCCATCCCCCCAGGTGGAATGATGAGTCAGGGACAATACAGAAGAGAATATTTCACAGGGGGACAAAGGCTAGACTTGGTGACTCCTAAAATATCAATCACCCTTCAAGGCTAGGAATTTATAACTCATAGGAGTCCTAGAAAGGAACAAATCCTATTAAAATACTATTTTGAAACACCTATGTACTAAACCTCTTAAGAAACAACCCCACCAAATTCTACAAAACCACCAGTTGGAGATTTCTGGCACCTGGAAATTGTGATCTATGTTCAACTGGCTGTAATCCTTCTGATAGAGCAGATAATCCTTCCAACTTCAACAGAAGGGGCTAGTATTCTAGAACCACCCAGAGTGAAGCTATCCTTCCCATGAGTCCATGAAGTCCAACTTCTTAATACAAGAAGACAGCTGGCTTCTGAATGAAGCTATCCTTCCCATGAGTCCATGAAGTCCAACTTCTTTTTTTTTTTTTCTGTGTCTTAGGAATTTTCACTTATGTTTATTGTATGATTTTAAAAGTAATTTCCCATTATAATATAGATTTCCAGCATTGCCTGAAAGAGCCTTAAAATGGAGCTGCCACCACCCTTGAGGTAAACCCTGTCTCCAGGAGCACCACCCACTTTTATTATCACCTAGTCTCTGTGAGGCTTTAATGCCCAACTTCAGTCAGGACTTCTGGTTTTAAATCTTGGCTACTCTAATTATTAAAAGTCAGTTTTCAAAAAGAAGATAAAAATCATAGCTCTTATCTGGAGATAAAATGAACACACATTAAAGATTTTATATAGCTCATTCAATGAGGGAACCTGTAAGATGTTACAAACAGTTCAAGGAAAATCTAAAGTATCGTTGCCTTTTATATTTGGTTTTTGGGAAAAGTGGCCTTACCTGATTTGTCGGATTTCTTTTTTTTTTTTTTTAATTGTTGGTCGTTCAAAACATTACACAGTTCTTAATACATCATCTTTCACAGTTTGATTCAAGTGGGTTATGAACTCCCAACTTTATCCCGTATACAGATTGCTGTATCACATCAGTTACCCTTCCATTGATTGACATATTGCTTTTCTAGTGTCTGATATATTCTGCTGTCAGTCCTATTCTCTACTATCCCCCCTCCCCTCCCCTCCCCTCCCCTTTTCTCTCTCTACCCCTTCTACTGTAAATCATTTCTTCCATTTGTATTATCTTGTCTTACCCCTCCTTTCCTCTTATATATCATTCTCACTCCCTTTCCCTCCCACCTCTCATCCCTGTTTAATGTAAATCTTCTTCTCAAGCTCTTCGTCCCTACCCTGTCCTTGTTTACTCCCCTTATATCAAAGGGGTCATTTGGTATTTGTTTTTTAACGATTGACTAGCTTCACTTAGCATAATCTGCTCTAATGCCATCCATTTCCCTCCAAATTCTATGATTTTGTCGTTTCTTAATGCAGAGTAATATTCCATTGTGTATAAATGCCACATTTTTTTTATCCATTCATCTATTGAAGGGCATCTAGGTTGGTTCCACAATCTTGCTATCGTGAATTGTGCTGCTATGAACATCGATGCAGCAGTGTCCCTGTAGCATGCTCTTTTTAAGTCTTTAGGGAATAGACCGAGAAGGGGAATAGCTGGGTCAAGTGGTGGTTCCATTCCCAGCTTTCCAAGAAATCTCCATACTGCTTTCCAAATTGGCTGCACCAATTTGCAGTCCCACCAGCAATGAACAAGAGTGCCCTTTTCCCTGCATCCTCTCCAGCACTTATTGTTGTTTGACTTCCTAATGGCTGCCAATCTTACTGGAGTGAGATGGTATCTTAGGGTAGTTTTGATTTGCATTTCTCTGACTGCTAGCGATGGTGAGCATTTCTTCATGTACTTATTGATTGATTGTATGTCCTCCTCTGAGAAGTGTCTATTCAGGTCCTTGGCCCATTTATTGATTGGGTTGTTATCTTATTGTCTAATTTTTTGAGTTCTTTGTATATTCTGGTTATTAGGGCTCTATCTGAAGTGTGTGGATTAAAGATTTGTTCCCAGGATATAGGCTCCCTATTTATCTCTCTTATTGTTTCTTTTGCTGAGAAAAAACTTTTTAGTTTGAGTAAGACCCATTTGTTGATTCTAGTTGTTAACTCTTGCGCTATGGGTGTCCTATTGAGGAATTTGGGGCCCGATCCCACAGTATGTAGATCGTAGCCAACTTTTTCTTCTATCAGATGCCGTGTCTCTGATTTAATATCAAGCTCCTTGATCCATTTTGAGTTAACTTTTGTGCATGGCGAGAGATAGGGATTCAGATTCATTTGGATGCAAATGGATTTCCAGTTTTCCCAGCACCATTTGTTGAAGATGCTATCCTTCCTCCATTGCATGCTTTTAGCCCCTTTATCAAATATAAGGTCCAACTTCTTAATACAAGAAGACAGCTGGCTTCTGAATGACGAGCCCACAAAACTGACACACTTTTTTTTTTAATTTGGTCTTTTTAGTTATACATGACAGTAGAATGTATTTTGACATATCAGATATACATGAAATATAACTTCTTAGTGGTTGTACATGATGCCAACACAGACTTTTGAGGATAAGGTGATTTCACTAAAGAGATTTTTTTAAAATTTCTTTGTAGTTGTAGATGAACAGCATGTCTTTATTTTGTTTATTTTTATGAGGTGCTAAGGATCGAACCCAGTGACTCACATGTGCTAGGCAAATGCTCTGCCACTGAGCTATATAGCTCCAGCCCCAAAAGGGACTTGTATTTTGAAAATACATTTTCGTTTTTCCATTAGCCACTAGTGAATCCCTCTAAAGTCTTCATTTTCAACTGTGCATCACAACCCATTAATGGATCACAAAGTCAATTCCACGGGTCTTGATCAGCATTTTTATTTTTCCAATGAAACAGAACACAATTGAATAGAATAGAAAAATCTTAGAATACATTACACATGGCAAGGGTTGATACTGTGTCATGAAACTTTTTTCAGTTAAGCGCAAGTGTGTTTCTGTGTCATGATGTAAATACACTTCTTTCCACAGTCATCCTACGGAACTAGTTGCAGACTAGCAACACGACCATGCAGAAGGAGCAGGGAGACAAGACACAGGGTGGAGATGATGAGTTTTAATGCCACAGCCATCAATCACACGTGGCTCCTTCAGACAACATGTTCTTTTGGGACTAGACTTTGTTCAGAGTCAGATAACACTCAGCAGAAGCACACAAACAGCACTCCCACTTCTAGCAAGGGGGCAAGGTACCTACGTCTCATGATCAAAATATTTATTCTTAAATAAAAACCTTAATTTTCTCTGGCCTTCAAAAGGTTCTAATCTCAAGCCCCCAATTATTTTCAAGGATGTTCTGTTCACGCGTGGGGCCAACCTAAATAGAGGTGGCTTCACCAGGGCAACCTTTCAGTTCTTCAGTCATCTCTAATCCATGATATGTACAACTAGGTTTGCGCAGGCAGGGAACACACGTGACACAGCAGCTTTGGTGGTGTGGACTGGATGGTGTTTCTTCACTGGATTTTGGTAACTGCTTCATGGATGGAGGTAGCCACATAATCTATATTTTTGGTGGTTAAGCCGCACATGTTGATCCGACCACTTGGCAGTAGATAAATGTGCTTCTCGTTGATTAGATACTCAACCTGCTTGGCTGTTGAGAACCAAAAGAAGACAGAATCAGAGTCATAGGGATCATTACCCAGTGTAGGTTCGGTAACTATAGGACAATTTTCCTTCTTTGCTCTTAACATAAAGAAGCAAGACAAAAGGAGCTATTCTGTCCAAATCACAAACAAAAATATACTTGCCAGATTCTGGAAAGCACTCCTATTAGTTGACTTCCTAGTCCCCAGAAAGTTCAACATGATTACTACTGATGGCATTTTAACCTGGAACTACACCACCAAACATCCACCAAGCCCCCATAAACTAAAACAACCACCAGACTTAAAAATACTCCGCTGATGTGAAAAACTGGTTGTACGGTGCTCCCTTACCACTTCCCCAACCTGCTGGCTGCTCCTGGGCACCTAGCAGCAACTTCTCTTTGACATTTCATTTTTACAGTACATTAGACAAGGCACCATGCATTGGGTAGTTGATAAATGCTGTGTGAAGGAATCAATAAGCCGGAAAGCTACACCTCTGGCACCCCCAGCTCCTCATTTCTCAGCCCTTCCTCTCAGATGCAGAAGGGGGTTCCATTTTGTAGAAATGCCACATGTGTGAAATAGGAAGGGACAGCCTTGATGCTATGATGCCTTAGAATGGTTTTCCTTTATTGCAGATCCATGATAGAAACCCTAGCCATTTTGCCTAATTAGCACATTGAAGACACCACCAATCTGAGTGAAGAGGGTAATAATAATAAAATCATAATATAATCAAAAGAGCAAATACTATGTGCTAGGCAGTTTCTAGGCACTTCAACTCTGATAACTTTGTCATCCCCATTTTATAGATGAGGCACAGAGAAGTTAAATGTTCTTCTCAAGGCAGCTGGTAAGTGTGGATGTGTGACTTTAAGGCTGAGTCTGGGCTCTCCACTGCCTCTCTGTAGAAGAGGAATCATGGACTCTGGACTCAGTGCTGCCACATGCCCCTCCAAACGAACAAATAAAGCAAGCTTCAGAAGTCAACCAACTGACTTTAACCGTGTGAATGATAGTCATCCAAGGAGATAAAGCCAAACCTCAGGGCCAAGAGAGCCACAGGCTTACCCCTGTTTATAAAACCAGAGCCCTGGAGGCAGGTGTTGTTACAGGGCTCCTCCCATCCTGGTTTGTTTGTTTTCTTCTTCTTCTTAATAAAAATGTGAGAAGTTGATAAATAGTAATAAGCTCTTTCCCCCCCAAAAAATAGCCAATATCCACACATGCAATTTGGATACTGTAGTTCCAGGGGCTTCACAGATCTCCTAAAGTACACCCACAGACTAGGTGCAAAGCCCTGTTCTGACAGGTGAAGGGTAACAGAGGAAGTATATCATGAGAACTGCAGAAACTGGGGTTGGCACATGGGGACTCACTATATAAGTCCTCCAATTTTTCTGTATGTTTTCCTAATAAAAGATTGGGAAGAGAAGGAGGGGGGAAATGCTGTTTTTGTAAAAGGACAAATGATGTCAAGAAGTGCCAACCATTTAACTTCAATGTTATCAGCACAGGTCTATTCTCATCACCTCTCAATTCATGACAAAACTAGTTTCCAATCCTGGACAGCAGGAGGACAAAGCTGTTTTGTGGGGAGACATCCCCATCATGTGAACTTTTAGAATATTACTACTAAAGACCATTTCTATTACATTTGATATTTTTACAATTATATAAAGATGGCTTTTCTTATTCTAGTGAACTAATTCTAAATTCCACAGTCCCAGGGACACATACAATTAAGTTATTCCTTTTACTTTCTTGAATAGCCTTATTTTACCCAAAGTATTCTGAGGGGTCTACAATATAATCTCTTACCACCTCTCTAATTTATATTTATTTCCTTTGGCTTTTTCTGAGCCTGTTTCAAACTGCCACTTGCTATTATACCTCCTGGCACCTCTGATGTTCCACCTCTAGCCCAAACCAGTGCACATCCCTTGTACACTCCCCAGGACACCGGTAAGTGGCCACATCTGCATCATTCAACTGGTGGCTTGACCAGTAGGTACTCAGTATCACTTAATTAAATACATGAATCCTCAGAAGGAACTGCTGCTCACTGATATGCCCTACTGATGGCTGATCAAAATCATGCAAGTTTACCTACAAGATTTGCAATCAGCTATTAATTTCAACTATTTATAATCTAAATTCTTATTTATTTATGAAATAAAAAGACAACTTTCTTACTTCTTTTTTTTTTTTCTTTGATATGGGATCTCACTATGTTGCCCAGATTAGTCTCAAAACTTGTGGACTCAAGTGTTATACCCACCTCAGCTTCCTGAGTAGCTGGGACCAGAGGTGCATACCATAGCCCCCAGCTTATAAACCTCTTGAGAGAAATGCCTGGCGGTCAGGAAAGACCTGTTAAGAAGTTAGGCCCCTGAATGCTATAGTTTGGATCCAGAATGTCTCCCAAAGGCCCATATGGTCAAAGTTTAGTCCGCAGCTTGGCACTGTTGGGAGATGGTAGAAATTTTAAGAGGTAGGAAATAGTGGGAAGTCTTCTGGACACTGGAGACATGCCCTTGAAGAGGACTTGAAGGGACCCTGGTCTCTTCCTTTGTCTCTTTCAAATCCTGGTTATGAGGTAAGTGGTTTTTCTCCACCACATTTCCCGCCATGATGTGCTGTCTTACCACAGGCCTGAAAGCAACAGGGCCAACTGACCACAGACTGAAACCCCCAAAGCTGTGAGCTAAAATAAACTTCTTCTCTTCATAAACTGACTGTCTCAGTATTTGTTACAGTAACAGAAGGATGAATAATTATATGTAATATTTATACTTAGGATTAAGGTAAAGCCAAAAATTACCTGAAGATTTATAAGAAACCTTTCATAAAGCAAGTCTCTAAGCTACAAGTCCTGTTACTTCCCAGCTGGCTCTGAGCCTCTTCTCAGCCCACAGTAATGAAAATATCTTGGTTATGGATAGTACAACAGACCACAACAATGCTCTTCTGAGTCCCAAGGGATTCAGGAGATGGTGAGACACACTGAGGAAACCTAACTTGTCCTGGCCCAAAGCACTGACAGACCAATTGGGTAACAGCTAACAGAGGTGAGTTCCTGACTGGTAACTAAGAGGAGTGCTGCATCTACATGCACACATGCGTGCTCCAAGCAGTAGGCACCACTTACGGTTCAACCCAGTGAAGCTGAACATGCCAATCTGCTCAGTGATGTGAGTCCAGGTCCCAGGAGTCTTGAGAGCTTCTAATCGGGCCCTGAGTTCAGATCGCATGGTCAGAATCCGGTCAGCCATTGTCTTCACATTGCCTGTCCTGAAGTGTAGACAGTGATATAAACATCAATCAAGGGGAGATAGTACATGAAAACACAAAGGTTAAAAAACTGTAATTTAAGCTATAAGCAGAAAGTGGTATCACAACCTGCCTAATATAGTATGTTTGCCCTAGATGGGCAAATAAGCAGACCAGAGTGATAGACTTAGCAGGCAGAAGGCAAGGACTGTATATACTGATGGAGTCTAGTGCTAGACATAAGTACACGGCTGTAATGCCACTAATGTTTCAACTCAGCCTTCAGTGAGATGCTGATATATTTAGAATAAGATAGTTTATCAGACCTAATTAAGTAGAGATTGCAGATTTGGTCTACAAAAAATAACTCTGCTTTAAAATAAGACAAAGTACAGAGGCCTCTCCACTTCCCATCCAGGGATTGTTATCCATGGTCAATAACAGTCTGAAACTATTAAATGTGACATTCTAGAACTAATTCATAAGTTGTAAAAAACCTTTATTACCATTGTTTTAATTGTTCTATTTTATTATTAGTTATTATCATTAATCTTTCACTATGCCTAATTTATAAATTAGACTAAATCACAGGCATGTATGTCAGGAAAAACAGCACAGACAGGGTTTGGTGCTATCTGTGGTTGCAAGCATCCACTAGGCTAAGAAGGGGGAATGACTGTATATGCGAATTACAGATAAGAATGAGGAACCCCCAAATTGGCAGACTTCCTGAAGTTTGGTATTTTATCCAATCAGGAATTCTATCCTGTGTTTTCCAACTTTAATGAGAAGACAGGGTGGCAGAGAAGTGGGGAAACTGCCATTTATTGAATGTCTCCTCCTCCTCTGCTGCAGATGTTGTGTTGCACACGTGTGAATAGGGATAAGCCCTACTTTACAAAATATCTGAGATTCAAAGAGGTAACTGCGTCCTGGCTCTGCCAAACTAAAAGGAAGAGACCTAGTTAGATGTAACAAGACAGTTAATTTCTGCCTTCCACCCTTGCCCATCAGGCTTTGAGCCCCTTACCATTCTTTAAAGAGTTCAGGGTTAGAAAGGGTAGTGGCCACAATTCGTGCTCCCTGAGCAGGGGGATTGGACCATGTAATCCGCACAATCTTCTCCATCTGGGAAAGCACTCGCAGGATGCTCTCAGATTCTTTTCCAACCACGGTCAGATTACCCACTCGCTCATCTAAAGAGAGAGTGGGCGAGAATCAGGCTTGGCTGCTGTTGGGGGCAGGAAGGGGAAGTAGGACTACAACGCTGGAGAGCACTCACTGTAGAGCCCGAAGTTCTTGGAGAAGGACTGGGCACAGAAGAGCTCGAAGCCTTCAGACACAAAATAGCGAATGGCCCAGGCGTCTTTCTCTAGATCTCCAGATGCAAAGCCCTGATAGGCTGAGTCAAAGAAGGGGAACAGAAACCGGCGCTGCGAGGAAGGAAAGCAAGTCAAGGCAGGAAATCCTTCTGGAACCAACCTCAGATACGGGCCTTCCTTTCTCAACTGGTGCCTGGAAGGAATTTCTGACCCTTAACCTTTCTCCTATTTATTGTCTATATGCACTCAACCCCCACTGTTTTATATCTGTTCCTCTGTTCAGCTAAACACCAACCAATAAACATCACGATTTCAGTAAACTTCACTTTTTAACAGTATACTATTCTGAAATGTTAAGATGCAGCTTTGTAAACAAGGCTTATTTTGGAGGTGTGGAGGTACTCTCCTATGTTAATGGATTCTTCTCCATGAATTCCTGGGGTTAAGTAAGGCTCAGCATCCCCAGGGCTGCATCAACCTCAGGGCTACGCTAACAGGTACTCAGGATGAAATAAGCAGACTGGTCTCTACCTTAAGCACCCTTATTGCCTCAAAGAGCTCCCAACGCTGAACCTGCTCCTACTGTTAGCTGCACTCTCTGAGTGGACACCATTTCCCTCCCCCAAAATGTCCAAATCAGAGACCAGGGTGTTTCTTGACTCTGACCTCAGCAGCTCGACCCCACATCCAACCACACCCCAAGTCCACTCCATCCTGCTTCTTGAGAGCTCAAGGACCTTTTGCATCTCATTATCCCCACTGCCACCTACGTTCAGGTCACCATCTTTTACCTGGATTCTGACAGTAGCTTCCTAATGCTCTTTGGCCCATCTAATGTTGCCTCCCTCTGATCCATTCCCTGCTGTATAGTCAGGGTGACTTAAGACAATGATGGGCATTCACAGTACTCCCCAACATCGCAGATCTTAGTGGCTCACTGCTGGCCTCAGAATGAAGTCCAAGCCTTCAGCACAGGGAAAGGCCTAACTTACTCTCCAGCTGCATCACTTGTGCTCCCCTACGTCCCCAGGACTTTAGACCATAACAAGAATGGTCACTTCCTTAAATAGGCCATGATCTCTGCCTCGGGTTTCTGACCATGGTCTGCCCTCTGCTCCTACAAGCCCCTACCTACCAATGCCTTGTTAACTCCTTCCCTCCCAAGACTCACATGGAAACCACTTCTTCAGGAAGACTCCACCACCACCAGTACCACCTCCATATAATGCCCAGAATTTGGGCTCTTTACCCCATTAACCCAGCATCTCACAGTATTGAAGCTGCCCTAGAACTCATCAGTCTCCTCAGGTAGGCTACATGCTTTTTGACAGCTGGGAACATTTCTGTTTTGTTCACTACTATATCCCCATGGTACCCAGCTACCTAACAGTTCCTCAATAAGCATTCTATAAGCACATTAATGGAGAACATACACACTTTGAGCTAGAAATTCCAATTTAGAAAGTTATCTCAAATAAATAAAAAGAAGTTTTATTACATTGTTATTCATAAGACCAAGAAATCTGAAATGAAACTAAATGTCCATCCCTTAAATGGACCCATTTATCCAATCCCTAAGACAACATATCCATGAAAGCTATGAAAAATAATGCTACAAAAACATTAAATGGAATATAAATATAGAATTTCAAGTGAAAAACAAAGTGTGTTACAAAACATTACAGGCAAATGATCCCACCTGTAAAACACACACACAGTCTGGCATTCCACTACAAAAACATTAATACTCCCTTTTTTTGAGTAACAGAATTTACAGTTAATATTTATCATCTTCTTTGAAATTTTCTCCATTTTCCAAATTCTTCAGTAAACAGATTTTGCTTTTGAATACATTCAATTATATATGCTTTTTTTTAAAAGAAATGCTCTGCAGGAGGAGTTTACCTTCATGACGGAAGCGATCTGCTTCCACTGCTCTGGAGTTGGGTCAGTCCCAGTTGGGTTGTGTGCACAGGCATGGAGGACAAAGATGGAGAACTCGGGAGCATTCTGAGGAAAAGGAAGCTACATCAGCTTTGGCACTAGCAGTGACATCAGGAGACACAGCAATGAAGAGCATGCTCTCTCTTACATGCTCTTTTAGAATCTACTATCTGGTTTGGGGATAATGCCTCAGATTCTCACTTATCATTCATCCAAAGATTTTCCCCACTATACCTGACACCAAGAATTTTCTTTAATTTTTGTTCTAAATCACCCACCTCTAGATCATTCAGGAAACCCTGGAGGTCAAGTCCTCTCTTCTCTGCATCCCAGTAGTGATAAGATCGAATGTCTTTAAAACCAGCAGCAGAAAATACAGCATTATGGTTCTCTGCAGGCAAAGGGGTAAAATGTTAAGTGCTTTCACAAACACTAGGAGACATAATTAGAAAAAATACAAATCAGCTTCCAGAGCCCTCCCAGGCTCATGCTCACTTGGCATCATGGAGAGCAGGCATTAAGACATAAATGATTGTAAACAAGAACAAGTTCAACCAGTTACATGAATGCCAAACTTATATCATTTCCATCTGTATTTTATGCCTCCTCTGGGAAGTTTCAACATAGACTAAAATACAAGTCTACCAAGAGTCTTGGGAAAAAGTGTCCCTAATCTGAATTTGAGCTTTCCAGGTTTCTCAAGTCCTATCATAATCCACTGCTCAACTACTCCCAAGTCAGCTATTCCAGGGCTGGATTATGATTTCTCTGTAACCAGTGAACATCAGGAGGATAATTCTCTCTGGCTTCTCAGCTTCTCCTCTTAACCACAACTAAAAGACTCACCCCAGGTTGGGGACGATACATAGACAGGTGTATCCTTGTTGTTCGTTCCATTGTACCATCGAGCTAAGAAATCAGCTCCAATTCGAAGTGCACCTGTTCCCCCCAAAGACTGGACACCTCCCACCTGAAAAAAAAGCAGATAATGGTGAGGTCAAATAATATTAGCAAAATAAGATAATGATAAGCACTTATAATTAAATTAATCCTTTAATTATATTGTCTCATCAAAACCTCACAACAGGGGGGTGGGAATATAGCACAGTGGTAGAGCAACCACCTAGCATGTGTGAGGCCCTGGGTCAAATCCCCCGAATGGGAGGTGGGGGCAGATAAAACAAAATCTCATAACTACTATTTGAAGGTCCTTTTATTTGCCTGTGTTTGCAAATAAGGGAAATTTGAGGCTAAAAGAGATGGAACACCTTGCGCAAAGGCACCAGCTACTGAGCAGAAGGACCATGTCTTTTACACAGAGGTCTGACTCTAGGAGGGAGCTTCCCTTCTGAACACAGAGGTTAAGGGCAGACTTAAGCCATGCTACTGCGTGCCTTGGATGGCAAACCCCATGTCTTCAGCACCCATCTCAAGATCAAGATTTCCCTCCAGCAGAAGCCTGTAAAACAGTGTTTCTAGCTGCCACTGACATAGTCTGTAGTTCTCCCTCTCATGTCTAGAACTCAGGCTTATGAATCCATAGAGATATGTTCTAACAAAACAAAGGCCCTATGTGAATGCTACTTTCCTCTCTTTAGCTTCTCTCATCTTAGAAGTGACCTAATATGGACAATAATAAAAGCCCTGTTTTACCATTATTAAATGTTTTTGCAGGCATTTACATTTAATCCTCACACACCCTGTATATTCTATATCCCTTTTAAACATAAGGACTGATCCAAAGAAATGGTTCACCAAAGGATACACAGGTGGTGAGTGGCAGGACTGAGAATAAATCCAGGTCTTCCCACCCGCCCCCCACATCTGGTCACTATGTCCTGTGTATGTCATTCTGCTTATCTATCTTTTAATTCTGCCCCTTTAAAATTCTCATTTTCAGGATAATTCTCTCAGTAGACAAATGTTATAAATGACATGTTACCTAATGTATCTGAGAATAAGGAGAAAGGAAAAGATCCTATGAAAACGTTTAAATAAGAGGGGTACATACCAATCTTCTAATAGGGGAAACTCTTAAGAGGGGTCTAGGATGTAGGAAGAGTAGTCAAATCTATAAATTTTTCTTTTTAATGAGAAGAATATGTGCAAGTATTATTTGTAAAATTTTACAGTAATTTTTAAAACCATTCATTCTGGAACTTGCTGTAAAATAATCCAGCTTTGACAGTGGGTCAGTCTTATACAAGAATGATGCATATAAATGACATTGAAGCTAGGTGAGAGACACATGGGATTTGTTTATTACACCGTTTTTCTTACTTTCACAAGAAAAAAATCTGAATTTTTACATAATAAAAAGGTTTTTAAAAATTTTCCTAGAGAAGCTTCTCAAGTCTTTTTGAAAACCTAACATTGATGTCAAAAGTTGACAAAGGAAAAAAGTGAGAGACCTGGCTCCTTATGTTTAACCCCACCTTCTGCCTAATCCAGAAAGTAAATTCATTAAAAGCCAGAAAGTCAGTAGACAAGATTGAAAAAGTGCTTGAAACAGATACTCCACTAACATGTATTACTTCTTGACATTTATAACATATATGACATATAAAATATCAAATTCTCAAAAAAATTCTCATTCCCTAAAAATGTATTAAACACTGGATAGTTTCAGCAAAATACAAGTTGCTCTAAATGTCAGCAATTAACAGAAACAAGTTTGGAATCAGTAATGCAGCAATTTGGTTATTCTAGGAACTAATTTTGACAAATTAATCTAGAGCCCAACAAAGTCCTAAAATCATTAATATCAAAGTAAATAAGTCCAGACTTCTCCACTGGAACTGAATGGCTAAAGAGGGGTATCCAGAACAAGGGAAATCCAGTCAGATTTCCTGGTGTGAAGCCAGCTAAGGCAGGACTTTGTGTTTACTATACACAGTACAGAACTGCTGGACTCTAGAACCTTTTCTGAATCACAATTTGCTGATGTTATGACTTCACTGTGGGAGTTGACTGGAGTTACTCACGGCCAAGGCTATGCTGTGTTCATCTGGGTGCCTGTGGCAGTTTCTGGTATATGGTACTACATAAACATGTGCTCACCTAGCTGAAGAAAGGTGATGTGGAAAAGACTGGAATGGAACCACAGCAAGGCCCAGGTCTCCCAGAGGCAATGGTCAAAGCAAGAGACTGGCCTGTCAAGTAATGACAAGGATTTATGGCCCATGAGCCCTACAATGGCTACCTACAATGGCTCCAAAACTTCAGAACATGAAAATGACTAGGTGAGAGATGAAGAATGGAAACTTCATCTAGATCCCAAAGTCTGAAAATGGGAAAGTATAAGAAGCAGTGAGGAATCTAGAAAACAGGTCTCCTCAAAATGGATAAAGGACCTGGTAATGTTAAAACCTTGAGAAGAATGATCTAAGGGAAGACATCATTATTGTTTGTCTTCTGGTTCATTTATTCTTTCATTTATGCCTCCTCTCCAAGTTTTGGCTCAAATATCATTTGTATTTCTATCCTGAACCACCGTAGTTAAAACTGAATCCACTCTTATTCCCACATATCCCAATCTTGATTCTCTTAATAGCATTTTCATTTTAATATAATAGATCACTTTGTTGTGTTTATAGCCTGTCTCCATAAAACTAAGAGCAGGAGCAGGGGATTCTGTGTGTTGATCTCTACTAGGCTCACTATAGAATCTAGCAGAGAGCCCAGCTCTTGTGGCAAGCATTTACTAAACAGAAGAATGATGAATCCAAACATCCAGGAATCTCGGAAGGTCCCAGAATAGGAGCCAGATGCTGAAGACCTGCCAGGTAAATGAGCAAGCCATTATCCTCACCCTGGGGGGAAGTTATGGTCTTGTGGGAGAGAAATTCTTATAAAACTATACATTATTATAATAATTATACATGGTAAGTACTGTTATTTCCAAGCTGGAATAACTCAGAGGACACACACAACTGGCCCTGCCTGAGAAAGTTAAGGATTCAACATAGAGTTGACCCTTGATCAGGTCTTAAAGAACTTGGAAATGGGGCCTAGGGAGGTGGAGAAGTGAGAGAGGGAATCTGGAGCAGGGGGAATCTAAGCCAGGAAAAGGCTCTAAGTTATGATAAGACTCTAATCATGACAAGGCTCTAAGTCATGACAAGGCTGGGTGGGTCTGAAAAACAGCAAGGCACTTAGAATGACAGGTGGGGATGAGGAGTAAGCAACTGGAAGAACAGGATAAAGACTATTGATTAAATTCACTGCCAAGTTCAAAGTCTGGATTCTACCCTGCAGGAAATGGGAGAGCCACTACAGGAGAAAGGACGTGTGTCACGATTAGCTTTTCTTCTAAGGAAGATCACTTATCTGCAGTTTGCAGAATATACTAAAATGAAAAGGAGACTAAAGACAGGAAGATCAATGAGGAGGCTGATAGAAGGATCTACATGAGATGATGGAGGGCTGAACTAAGTAGTTTCAGAATAGTAAGGACTTCCAGGGAAAGAAGAAAGGCTCAGAGCTCAGGAGCAATTGGTGCCTGGGAGAAGGAGTACAGAGTATCCTAAATCAGTCCAAAGATCTTCAGATATTCACTGGCATCCAGTGTGAATACTAGTGAAGACTGACATCCTATGATCAAAAAACGCTGCACAGGATGAATAGGACTTCGAAGGAGGGCTGGGTTGCCAGGTCAAGGACACAAGCAATAGCCCCAAGTCTTATGATGTGAAGAGGTCAAAATAGGAATCAATGAGCAGAGAAACAAGCCTCTGCCAACATAGTTACTATGTATGAGATGCACAGCAAGCAGTTCCCCAACATGGAATCTGTTTTCATTTGTCAACAACTTAATTCCAACTAATTTATCTAGTATCTGGGAAGACAGGTCCCCAGTTACCAAAGTTCCCCACCTTCCAACTTCATTACAACTTTCCAATCTCTCTCTCTCTCTCTCTCTCTCTCTCTCTCTCTCTCTCTCTCTCTCTCTCTCGGGAAACACTGGATTTTTCAGAGCAACTTCCCCATGTGACACCTAATCTCTAACATTTCTACCCACGTCTTCAGTTCCTCGAGATAAGTGACAGTCTTGCACACCAATCCATTCAAAACCCTAATTAAGTTAGTTACTTGCCTAATCACTGACCTGAGTTCCAATTTCTCCACCAGAGCCTTTATTTTATCCTACCTCTCCACTTAGCAGTGCATCTGGGGAACATGATACACAAAAGAAAAAACCTGCTGTAAGCAACATGTGAAGAATACCTCAAAGGCCTCCAAGATGTGGTCCCTTCAATGCATGAACTGCAAGATGGACTATAACATGGCCCGGGAGGACAACAAGGGCAGCTGGTTTAAATTGCACCACACCTAACTGGACTATTGCAAAAACCTGATCTCTTCCCTTTCCCACCCATTCAGCCAGGCTTATCTTCTTCAAACAACACTTTCATTGGGTGATTTCTCTGTTCAAACCTTCAGTCAGCTTCCCCTGCCCTGGCTGCCAAAATCGGCCTGCCTTGTCTGTCCAGCAGGTTCCCAGTTCTAATCAGGCAGGTCTCTTTACAACCTAGACTTGATTATCATCCACCTCTATCCCTGGACTCCCCGTCTCGAGGAATACCCCTCAGTTTTCCCCTTCTCTGTATTTTGTGGTTCTCAAATTGGAATTACCTAGGGAATTTAAAAAAATATTTCCATAGAGGGCAGGGAAAGAGGAAATAGAAACAGAAAGGTAGAAGGTGGTACCCTCCAAGATTCTGATTTAACTGCCTTGGTGTGAGGTCCCCGGGGTCCATGTTACAAACTCTCCAGGTGTTACTAAATGACAGAGTTGAGAGCGGGTGTCCTAGCCATGTTCACACATTCTCCAAGGCTCAGTTCAAGAACCACCTGCGGTCCTCAAGGGTCTCCTTCTCCCCTTGGCTTCTTACAACACCAAGTACCTATCCCATACCACTTCCTGCTACATACAGCCTATTTTGCTGTGTCTGGTTCCAAACATGTTCTCATTCCATTTGTCTCTAGTTATATACATAAACCCTTAAATGAGATATGCTGAGATCAAGACTAGAAGTATTAAGGAATATTAGAACTGGCAGGGACTTCAAACAGCATCTAGACTAGTGGTTCTTAAACTTTTAGAAACCACAGATATCTTTTGAAAATCTTACAAAAAAGCTTGTAAACCTACTCCCCAGAAATAAGTACACAGAAAAAAATTCTGCATATAATTTCAGGAAAAGCCCTTTAAATGATCCCCTATTCAAGTACTCCTTATGAGACCATGAGCCATAAATCTTTTTCTAACATATAGATGTAGGGACCAGGAGGTAAATGATATTTCTGTAGCCAAAAATAGTGGCAGAGTTGGGGGTCTAGAACTCCAGTCTCTTAGAATTTCATTAAATTTCCTTTGCTTGGCACCTCCATTGACTGGCTCAAACCTGGCAGCTGAAATCTGATGATCAACTGGACAAAACTGAACAACTAAAAAACTGTGCTTTGGATATGGCCAAGTTATCTGCACCCTCAGGTTTCTGAACTCACACTACTTAGACACTTATTGACAGCTCACTAGGCATAATACCTAATACTTTACAACAAATTAAAATTTCAACCTCTTCTCACTTTCATGATTTCTCAAGAGAAAATATATCCTCAAACCAAACTCACCCGCTTCTCCTGGAGAGCTGGACTGTCATCTCCAAGGACAAGACGAGAAGCACAGGTCCGGAACTCTGCCAGGCCCAGGATGGGCAGATACTCGTGGTTGAGGCTACTGTCATTAGCGATCTTCTGTTCCACTTTCCTCACTACTGGCAAAACCCAGGGCTGGCAATCATCTGTGCGATAAGCTGAGCACAGAAAAGAGATACAGACACAGGAGTTTCAGGCTTCACTCAAGTCAGAATCTAAAACTGTGAACAGAATTCAGCACCTTCCAGTCAGAAGAGTGACCAAAACTGAAGTAAAGCACCTTCACTTGCTGAGTACCTGCTTTGGGCCAAGCCCTGGGCTAGGTGCTGGGCAAATGGAAAGACAATCATGGTGGTTCTCCTTACAGAACTTACAAGTCTTGGAAATGTGTGTCTTCCAAAAAGTGGAATGCTGAACTAAACTGGGACAACACAGAGCCTGATCAAGTGAGAAAGTGGAAGGGAAAAAGCACTTTGCAAAAAATGTCTTGGAAATGCTGTTCCTGTTGCCAGTGCACTGCGGTCTCTACAGACACTGGCCCGGCAATCTTCTTCCTCCTTCATATCCCTAAAAGAGTTTCAGGAAAGTACTCTTCACAAGAACTCTGCACCTTCAAACCTAAACATGGAGAAAGACAGGGTGGGAGAAGGCCTATCTCTTCCTCTTGTCTCAAAAAAGCAGAAACAGGATGGACAGTGAACAAATGCTCTAGACTGGAGTTTGATAACCGGTTACACAATCACCCAAGGACCCACTCAAACACATCTTTGTCCCCTCTCTGCATTTTGACAGCAGCCAGTGTTTACCATTTTGACTGTTTATCCACATCATCTGCCTCACCCTTCCATTGATCTAAACTTATCTATTTCACAATATTTAATCTTACTTTATAGGAAATGTCTAAACATTTCCTCCACAATGAAAGTATTTTTAGGGCACTTTGAGTTATCCTATCCACTGATTTTGACCCTACACTATTCTATGGATGTGCTGGGATTATAGCTTTAGGAGGCAGCTGTTCTAGCCTTGCACTCAAGCAAATCGACTGAGTAGAATTCCTAAGAGATCATTTGCCTCTCTGCTTGGATGCATATGCATATGGAAGGTGTAGTATTTGGAAAACTGAAACATAATATATAACTATATAAATGTTTTTTCAGCACAGGGCATTAAAACCAAGAACACTTTACCACTGAGCTATAACCCCGACCCTTTATACTTTTTTGAGATAGGGTCTAAACTAAATTGCTGACAGTCTCATGATCCTCCTGTCTCAGCCTCCTGAGTTGCTAGGATTACAGGAATGCACCACCTGGCTAAAATTTTAGAGTAATTCTGATCAAGTTTATCTTGATGATTTCTGTTCAACACTAATCCCTGACTTTTTAAAATATCACATTTTAGGTATTGTTAATATTTACTGAACAACACACGTTAATGGTAATAAATTTAGAAAAATCCAAAAGTAAAAAAATTAATATGCAATCCCAGCACTCAGACAAGGGGCATGCAAATGTGGTGTAAAACCATCCTGGGTTTTCCCCCCTATGGGTATATTCTTTTATAAAAATATGAATCCTACTGTACACAGGATTTTCCATACATTTTTCCATTTATATTTATATTATAAATATCTTTCACCAACTAGTCTGAAAGGCGATATGCTTGCATACTCCCATGCCATCCTTCTTTCTCTTTTTGGGGGGAGAGGGAGGGTTACTGGGAACTGAACTCAGGGGCACTCAACCACTGAGCCACATCCCCAGCCCTATTTTGTATTTTATTTAGAGACAGGGTTGCTTAGTGCCTCGATTTTTCTGAGGCTGGCTTTGAACTTGTGATCCTCCTGCCTCAGCCTCTTGAGCCACTGAGATTACAGGAACTAGGAGAAAAATATTCTACCATACCCAGCCCATCCTTCTTTTTCTCCTAGTTCCTCCCTCCATAAATAACAACTGTTGTCAGTTTCATATGTATCCTTCAGAATCTTCCTCCATATACACAAGCAAATACAGTTTCTTATATCTGTCTTTTTAAACAAAGGTAGTGTATAATATACTGTACGCTGTTTTATTCATACTTTTTCCACCTAAACGTCTTTTTTATATTTCGCTTCTTTTTTATAGCTACTTAACTGATGAATCATATTTTATTTGCCAGTCTCTTGTTAAACATTGAGTTATAAGTGTTGGTTATTAAAACAATACTTCAGTGAACAACCCTATAGGTATGCTATCTCACATGAATGCAAACCTATCTACAAGTTACAGGATTGAAAATGGAAGAGTTGGCTAAGAGGTAAGTATATTTGTAATTGGAACAGCTATTTCTGAATTATTCTCCATAGGAATATATCAGTTTGCATTCCTACCAGCAATACAAAAAGGTGTCTGCTTCCCCACGGCCTCACCCACTGAGTGAAATTTTACCCGTATGAAAATGCAAATGTATCTCATGAGTAATTTGCATTTTACTTATTATGAATGCAATTGTACATTTTTCATACATATAAGTCATTTACAACATATTTTAGTAGCAAGGTAATGTACTTTTCCATCATAATTAATCATGTTGCTTTTAATTATTTGCTATTATGAACATCATGGTGAATGCTGTTACTATGCATACTCATAAGTGGCTTCGTAGGAAATATTTCTAAACGTAAAACTACTAGGTCAGAAAGTATGCAACACACGAAAGACCTTGTGGGATCATTTTAATCTTGTGTCTGTCTCCTCTCAGCTAATCTACCCTCCAGAAATGTGACATCTGCAACTCTGGGAAATATATCAAGCTAACAATAAAAACATGGGCAGAGCTCCAGACTGACACACCACTAAACAACCAAAGTCAGTCCCTGGGTTGATGAATCTAATTCACAATACTGTCGTACCACTCATATTTACCCTCAACCCACCAAACTAACTCCCTTGCCACAAGTTCCAATAGTCTCTTTTACCAGGTAGGATTTGAGCTGGTTTCTTTAAATCCATACCAAAACAACTACTTCCAGTAACAGCTGTCCCTGAAGCAGATGCCCTATCTGAACACAATGTTACCACTGTTCAAAGTATTCTGGGTGCTCTTTGGTGGAACTGTTTTTAGAGGCAGCATCTCAATACTGGCAACATCCTCAGTAGTGCCAAATCATTCTTTGAACATTGATTTAATTTTTGGAAGTGAAACTTGCATTATCTCCAGCATAGAGGGTGGGTGAACAAACTGCCTGATATAATGAAGAGATGGTTTCTCATGGGAGTCTTACTGCTTCAAAGGCCAGTTCAAAAGAGAATTTCCAGAAATCTTTAGCAATAGCTGCACATCTGGACTACCTAGAAAGGATATTATTTTGATGTACAAAATTTTAAATGTTCATAGAAAAACCAGTTCTATTATGATTAGGGTCTGTGTTTGGTTGTTTATACATTATGTAATACAATTATGCTATATGTTTTAGTAATAGTATTCATAAATAATATATTCTAAATAAGTAAGATATGAAAGAGGAAGAAAAGACCATAGTACTGCTGTTCTCAGCACTACTGTATACTCTGTGAAATCCTCAAGAAAACTCTAATACCATCTGAGGGTGGGGATGAGGGGAGAGGCAT
Organism: Ictidomys tridecemlineatus; assembly: GCF_052094955.1. Classification (NCBI taxonomy): domain Eukaryota; kingdom Metazoa; phylum Chordata; class Mammalia; order Rodentia; family Sciuridae; genus Ictidomys; species Ictidomys tridecemlineatus. Next base: position 27,580,434 of record NC_135477.1, on the reverse strand, counting down.
TGGTTCTGTACCGTGACAACAGACAAGTTGGCCAATTCAGTCCTCCCCATCCTTTGTCATTGCTCAGTTCCTCCCAGGTTCAGTTCTAGATGTGTTCCCAATGCCTCACCTAACTGCCCACCTCACCTAACTGCCCTAGGGAGGCAGAATCACAGATTCCTCTGGGGTGACTGGAGCAGGGAGGTTGAACACCTGTATCATATTATCAATAATCACTATTTTTCCTCTCCTGGGAGGTCCGTTCCTGTTGAACCCATGCATTTCTCATTCTTCCTTTCCTTTACTCATTCACTTGACAAAGAATTACTAAATCTACCATAAGCCAGACACATCAGGAAAAGCTACACAGAGATGGAAAAGATAAAATAAGGTACTGTCTGCCTTCCAAGAAGCACAGTACATTAAGTCTTTAATTCTTCTTTGAAGGGTCAGAGATTTTACAGAGGATGAGGTATGAAAGATGACAGATTAAAAGACAGGCAAAGGAAGAGGGGTATTCCCGACAGAGGGAACACCTGTGCAAGGTCCCAGAGGCTGGGAGAACACAGGATTTTTGAGGTTGTGCATTGTCATGGCTTGGAAATAGTATCCATGGAGGAACAGCAGGGAGTGGCTCAAGGAGTCACTTCTAAGGAACTTCTCTATCCATGGGGAAACCACTAAAGGCAGTGAAGCAAGACTGTGATGTGAACAGCTGTCTATTTTGACAGGATCACTTCAGTGACACCACAGAAAGCAAACTGAAGAGGACAGAGGCAGGTAGCTAAGTCAGAAGGCTCCTGCAACAATCCAGAAGGGGAATCATGAAGTCTTGAATTAAGGTAGAGGCAGAGGGGGACAAAGAGAAGGGAAGATATTCAAAACAGACTTATGAGGTAGAAAAATCAGAACCCGATGACCAAACAAATAAATGTGGAACTGGGGAAAGGGTTGCTAATGGTTCCAAGTCCCCAGGTAGTCTGGATAACAAGTAGATAGTGGTGATAGAGTTAATGAAGATCTAGAACACAGAACACAGGGGAATAAAAAGAAAAGATGAAGGTCATTCAGAGAAAAGGGCTGGGATGGGAAGATACCATCATTATAGACACTGACGTGGCTGAAGCCACAGTAATAGAACAAGGAATTCCGAATTACTTTCTACAGACTAGGCATGGTACTAATACTTTACATTTCTTGACTCTCATTTAATTCTTAAAATACCCCAAAAATATCTATTTGGTAAAAAAATTAATTTTCCCAAGATCATAAAGATAATAAAAATTAGACTGCAATAGTATCCGAGAAGCAAGAAGGCATACAAGAACTTTTTTTTTTTTTTAAGAGCAAGAGATGAAGCAAGCAGCCCCAGGGAACTGTATCAGGAATCTTTTTATCAACATTCTTCCCTGTTCCATGCACTAATGCCCTTCTTCCTGGCCTTTCAGAGGTTTCACACAGCTTTCACGTGGGCCTGGCAGTCTTGTTTTGCAGAAGGAAAGAAAGAACACAGAAAACTAAATGATCCAACTACCACCCTCATCCTCCTCCCAAGTTCTCCACTTCCCTCATCCATCCCCACCCAAGAGCCTATGCAAGTACACCTCCAAGACCCTTCTCCAACTAGGAGGGACCAGGGATCCTCAGAAACACCTAAGATAGTACCTCTTTCCAGCAATTTTGTTTGAAGTACATCTTTCCAACAATTTTATTTGAAGATACTAAGACAACCACACTGAAAACAACTATTAAAGCAAACACAGTTTATCTGGGCCAAAAGGAAGCTAAATTTACATGAAAAAAAATGGACTAGAGTCTTCAAAGAAATTTTCTGCTGCAGGCTGCATCAGGTTAGATCCTTGTCTCCCTACCCTTAAAGCTACTTCAGTCTTCAGTTTTGCAAAGCACTAAAATGATCCACTCAGAAAGTAAGCCTTGTGCTACAGTGGAAAATATGATACTCTGCTCTGTTTAAGTATAAGGAAACTACTGAACTCATCACAGCAAGAAGAAACTCCCTGGGGAAACCATCTGCAAATAGGAACTAGCTAATGAGATTATAGTTGTACTTTATCAAAAATGCCCAACATTTCTAGAACCTCAGCTAAATAACCTTCATTAGGTTTCATCTTAACTTGGAGGATGGGGAGCATCTTTCCCAAAGTCAGCAATTAATTACATTTCCTTCAAAAAGGATATACTTGGGGATGTGTGTAAGTAAAGCTGGGACATACCAAAGCTGGAAAGAGAACTTTATTCTACTCTATTTCAATTAGATCCTTATCTGAGCACCTACCATTTATAAAAAGATGGTTCACAGTAACGATTAAAAACATTTAGATATAACATCTTTCATTTACATATCAAATTTCACACCTAACCTCATTCATTTCCTTCTCAACTAACTGATGAGGTCACCAAAATTAACATCTTACAGTACAGTCACAGAATGTGTCAGTGGATCTTGGAGTAGACTTATGGTAGAGTTGAATCTTGAGAGTAAAATTTTAGAGACAGCTCATTCACTTCTGGCTTCTCATTTTACAGACTGAATTGGAAGGATGTTAAATAATCCTCCCAAGGTCATGTCACTGAACCACAGAGCTGGGCCTAGGTCTCCTGGCTTTTCCCACTATAGTCCACTGGCTGTCCCCAGACCATCTAAAGGAACCTAAATAGAGGACTGGGCCTAAGAGACCTGGCTGGAATTCCAGCTCTTCTACTTAGTGGTCACATGACCTCAGGAAAATCTTTTCTTCTTTCTAAGCTGCAGCTTCCTTACTTCTAAAGAGTAAATGGTAAGAAGATGGCAGAATGAGATGGACATCATTACCCTCAGTACACTGTGACTGCACATATGGTGCAACACTACATTGTGTACAACCAGAGAAAGGAAAAGTTGTGCTGCAATTGTGAACAATGAATCAAAATGCATTCTGCTTTCATATATACCTAATTAAAATAAATAAATTTTTTTAAATGTAAAAAAAAAAAAAAAAAGGAGTAATGGTTATAAACAACCTTCCAGGTTTGCTATGAGCATTAAATGAGATCACATGCATTACTCATTTGTTCACAGTTCCTGGGTTCCTGGAAAATAATAGATGAGGTGGCCATCTGAGCTAAAGATGGATTCCAAGCCAATCACTTCTGGCTGAACTGGGAGCTTTTTCTCTGCATAAGCAGTTTATTTTTGAACCAATGTCATATTTCATTTTCCAATTCTTGTGCTGAAAATATTTACTCAACATCTTTTATAAGATCCATTCAAAGAAATGCCAAAACAACAATAGTGAACATTTATATAACCTTCACTTCTGTGCCAGACATGGTTCTAAATACTTTAAACACATTTAATCTTCACAAAAACCCTGTAAAAAGGTCAAGGGTCATATGCTTTCTCTCATGTATGGAAGCTAGAGAGGAAAAAGAAAGGTGGGAAGGGGTGGGGAATCTCATGAAAATCAAAGGGAGATCAATAGAAGAAAGGGAGGAGGGTGGGAAGAGGGGAGGAAGAGGGAAAGTACGGAGAGTGATTGTGACCAAATGATATTGTTATAGTGCGTGCATGTACAAATATGTAAATGAATCCCATCATTATGTAAAACTATAATGCACTAGTAAAAAAATGTGAAAAGGGGGGGAAAAACTGTAAGATTGTTCAAAGGAGATTAAGATAATAAAATCAGAGATTTTAAAAAGACATATTTAGATTGATACTAATCAATAAAGAAATACTGGTAGGTTCAGGATTAAAAGCTTGAATGGTACCCATTCAAATTTAATTTGAAACAATCTTGTACTATTTCTCCCAGTCTGAGGACTGCTAAAAACATCACATTCCTTCTATGGGCAGACAATGCAGTATTGACTTTTTAAAAAATGCTTTATTATGAAAGGTTTCAAACATATACAAAAGTTGAGAGAATATTCATGTATGCCATGTGCCTACCACCCAACTTCAAAAACCATTACTTTTTAATGGTTTTTCTACCCTCACCCCTCCTCCTTTGCTCCTTGGTGAAGCTTTTGCTCTTTGGAGTTTTGTTGTTGTGTTTGTTTCATTTTTAAACAAGCACTCTGTACAGACACAAATACTCTCTATGGGAAGCACAATTCTGAATATCCCTCTTGTCATCCTATACTACAAAATAATTTCAATTTTTCTTTCCAAAATTTCTAATCCTCTTATTCTAAGCCTATTTCCTCCCACGGGACATCAGCCTACTCATTTCATATTCCTGGCTGGCCTTTTTATGTGGCAAAAAAACAAATCAAGAAAGTGTCTGTGGCACTTCAAACATACAAATGAGAATGATTGGAATAACAAATTCACCAGAAAAGGTTAGAGTTAAAAGGAATCTCAGAGGCTTTGAAATACAAATATTTTTCTTAACAGATGGGTAAACTGAGGCCAATGCTCTGAGTTGTTCAAGGCCCAAGAAAAACAATAAAAAAATGAAGACAAGGGAAGGAAAGGTACTTGGGAATAAGAATGATCAAATTATGTGTGTGTAGGAATATGGCTATGTATAACTATAATACACTAATTAAAAACAAAAAGAAAAAAGAAATGAAGACAAGGATGTGTGGAAAGTAAGATCTACTCCACCATATCTACCCATTCCTACCACATCTGTGAGGGTCAGAACCATCTTCCTAGATCCCTCCAGGCAGTATTAACACATCTCAGAAGCATTTCAGATCTCTGGTGTGCAACACTTGCTGATTTTGAAATCCTTGAAAACAAAACCAAGCCTCAGTCTTCCCCACAAAATTTAATAGGGTATTTTCAACACTTGGTGATCACTCAAATATTTACCAAACCAAAGCTCCCTAAGGCTAACAGTTCTCCTTTACACACTCCCCAGCTACTAGGACCCCAAGCCTACGAAGCTTATTTCCACCCAGTATTTTCCAAGCCTATTTCCTCCCTCTCTTTACAATCCTTTGATGTAGTTTAAAGAACACAGGATGGGGAATCAGAAAGAATGCATTTGTGTTCTGGCTACTCTACCTATTTTGAGTGACCTTGAACACATCTCCCATTTCCAGGGCCTCCTTATCCCCATCTGTAAAATGGGCAAGTTGAACGAAACTGTGATCCTGCCTCCTCTCCAGGGTGCCCCTCTCCAGGCAGTGTCCAGCCGGGCCTTAGACTCCAGGCCGGGGTTGGGTCCGCTCCCACGCTGCTCACATTCCAGGGCACAGCATCCTTACCTCCTACTCCCAAATTGACCTTGCGGGGGTCTGGATCCTCCCGGAAGTCAGCCGTGAGCTTAAAGACAAGGACGGGCTGGGCCTGCGGAACCTCGGCAAAGACTGACGGAGGCGCCATGGATACAGAGCAGGAATCTGCGGAGAGCCTTGACAGGGCACCTGGAGCTAGCTGCTCGGTTAGGGCTCGGTTCAGCGACTGGAGGAGACGCTCACCTTCACTAGCTGGCGGAGGCGGGCTCCCGGCCTCCAATAGTCGAGCCGCGTCCGGAGCTTGGCAACGCGAATAACCAATCACAAGCTCCTGACTAAACCAGAGAGGAAGGAGGGGGAGCTATTAGCCAATCCAAGAAGAGAGTCTTATTGGAGGCCGGTAATGATGCAACCAATGCTATTTACGCTGACGGAGAAGGGGGGGGAGACTAGGGTTGATTGGCAGAGCGTGTTCCAATCACTGAGGCTTTTATTCCTTGGGGGCTGAGAGGAGGAACCCAGCGGCCGGAGTCCCCACGGGGCATCCTCCTTGACCTTCCAGGACCAGAAGACGAGGGGGAGGTGGCCAGCGGGAATTCCAAAGGACGGGTCCTTCTGTTCCCGCTGAGGAGATGGTGTCACTGCCAGGCCTGGCTGCGCACACGTTCCTGACCCGACCGGGCCGGGCTGGCAGCCAAATCCCCGGCGTTTGTACATGGGATGGGCGTCTACAGCCTAGACGTGCAGCTCGGGAGGCCACGCGGGCGACCTTGACCGTCCCCGCCGGGTGTTTCCCCCAGAAAGAAATGTGGATGTGCTCCCTGCCTTGGTTGCTGACAGGAAGATCTTTCTAAAAATGGGCGATGATCACGAATCCCTTTCTACCGCTTTTCTAGTTTGAGAATTTTGCTCCGCAGTTCCTTACAAAGAGGGTCTTGGTCCTCAAGGAACCTTCAGGAACCTTAAGGAAGGGGCTGGAGTCCTGGCTCAGCGGCAGAGGGCTTTCCTAACACACGTGAGGCACTGGGTTCCATCCTCAGCTGTGTCCATCTACAACTAAAAAAAATGTTTCCAAAAAAACCCTCCCTCTGCAGCTGTCTTCCCACTCATGCACTGGGCCAGATATTGCTGTCATTTTGTCAGGCTATTCCTTTCCCTGAGAGTCTTTCCACGCCAGTCTCCTTCTGCACCTATTGTGTGACCTTGAAGACCAACACCAAATGTCAAGCCTCCCCTTAACCCTCATTCTAGTCAAAATTGTTTTCCTGTGCTTCTGTGCTTTGTTGGCCATATTACAATTTTAGGAAATATCCTTATGGTGAGGAACCTGGCTCCAGAGCCAGACTACCTGAGTTTGCATTCTGGTTATCTCTTACTAACTCAAGCAAGTTTAGGCAAGTTATTTAACCTCTTTGTTCCAGCTGTGTGAAGTGGAAATAATAATATTTTCCTCAGGGTTGTTGTGGGAATTATGTGAGTTAATACACATTAAGTATTTAGTTGCATATAATAAGCACCCTACAAATGTTAACTATTGTTATTGCACATCTGCCTCACCCCATGTAGATGCTTTTTGGCCAGGGATTTAACCTGAATAAGTCCCCCCTCCGTTTCTTGTACTTACTAACAACAAATGCTGGAGTTAGTTCTCTTGTTGTCTCTGAAGAAAATGTTATAGACTCTAATCATCAGATAATATGACAAATCTTAAAATGAATTTTCCATTCAAAATATAAGCCAAAGTACTTAGTGTAACACCTGCTGACCTTTTGTATCATCTACTTCTTTTTTGGAAACTTTGCCTCTGGTTCTAAAGGTAACTGCCCTCGGTGTTTCATTAATAACAGTTTCCTCCACAGATTGCAAGGTAGCACTGAAGGTCAAATGATAATGAACTTTTGGTGCCTCCAAAGGCAGAGGCAGAGGGCAACTGTTGAGAGGGGTGTTCCACAACCTTGCCCTCTCAGAATTTGATTTATAAGTATGATCTTCACAGTATTGGCCAACAATATCCTGGTCACTCTCTGCGTCATTCCCAGCAAGAAAAACAAGCCTAGCTTGCCTAAATATTATCAGTTGTGCTAAGATTAAATAAAACTTATTGACAGAGTAATCAGCTCCATAATCAAGCCAATGCTGATAGGGACAAAGTGTCATATGAAGTGTTTTTTTTTTTTTTCATGTCCCCATAATATCCACTCTGAATTTTAGAAAGGACAGTAACTGAGGATGGGTAGGGACAAGGAGAGAATCCTATATATCATATGGGATCCAAGTCTCCAACTCTTTTCCTCAGGAATGAAAGGATTTTAGAGATTAAGTTTAGTACTGTTCTGTCTTGAGCTCTTAAGTCTGTCCCCTTAAGTAAAATACCAATCTTGAAATAAACAAAATGCCTTCTAGGTCATGGCTAAATTTAACACTTAGAATTGACTCAACACTGCCTCCTTGCTGAAACAAAAGACTCACAGAGTCTAATACCACACAATCAGGTAGGCAGCCTGGCAAAGTGGCTAGGGAATGGGCAGTAAGGGTCAGAAGAGAAAGGTGCTAGCATTCTCATTGCTTCCTGACTTCCTTAAAACGATCTGTTCAAGCATTCTGCCTACTATATTCCTTCTGACTTGTTTCCCTCTTCTCACAAGAACTGGAAAACAGGAACTAAGAGCCCACACAGCAACAGCTGTATCTGTAATGAATTTCTTTAGATATACACTCTTGGAAATCTGAAACCTTCAGGGCTGTTCCAGAACATAAGAGGCAGGACAGCAGTGGGCACTGCCTGGTTCTCTAAGCAAATTCATACCAGCTTATTTTACTCAGTCTTGCCCCTACAAATACCCAGGAGGTCTACTAAACTTAAGAACAAGTCAGAAGAGGGAAGAGTTTACACTTTTTGCACTCAAGTACATAATGCTTTGGGGATGGTTATATTTGGGCCTATGCTGTCACTAAGGGTAGGGTATTATTTGGAAACTGAGTTGTAGGCTGAACAAATATTTCTTTTAAAAAACAAAGTTTTTTATAGGTATGGTGGTACATGTCTCTAATCCCAGCTACTCAGGAAACTGAAGCAGGAGGATCAAAAATTGGAGGTTAGCCTTGGTAATTTAGAGAGACCCTGTCTAAAAATAAAAATAATTATTTCTCCATTTTTGTAGGATTTTCTTTTTAATCCTATGGACAAAACACTTTTCTTTACTGAATTCTTTTAATTCTGGAGAAAAATAGGTCTTTTTCAACAAAAATCTTTGTAATATAATTGATAAATGACTGTCAATTTCTTTAAAAAAAGGGGGGGCTGTGGATGTAGCTCAGTGGTAGAATGCTTGTCTTGCATGTGTGATGTCCTGGGTTCAAGTTCAGTTCTGGGGGAAAAATACTATAAAAGATCTGTTCAAGGGGCTAGGGTTGTGGCTCAGTGGTAAAGCGCTTGCCTAGCATGTGTGAGGCACTGGGTTTAATTCTCAGCACTGCATATAAATAAATAAATTAAATAAAGGTCCATCAACAAGTAAAAATACATATACAATTTTTTTTAAAAAAGAAAGAAATCCACTCAAGCGTTGTAGTGTGGCCAGGTGTGGTGGTACATGCCTTTAATCCCACTGGCTCAGGAGGCTAAGGCAGTAGGATGCAAAGTTCAAAGCCAGCCTTAGCATCTTAGCAAGGCTCTAAGCAACTCAGTGAGACCCCATCTCTATATAAGATATAACAAAAGGTCTAGGATGTAACTCAGTGGTTAAGTGCCCCTGGATTCAATCCCTGGTACCAAAAGGAAAGAAAAGAGTCATAGTGTGGCTAAATAATGGGCGGTAAGAGCCCCACTCAGGAGTTATTTTTCTCCCACTGTAATAAGGATTATCTTGATGATGAACTTGTTTGCTGACCAACCTCTATGCCAAAATTAACTAGCTTATATCCTGGTTGAGTCTCGATGAAATCCTATCTCCTTGATTCTCTACCTCCCTCCCTTATGTATGACCCCTTTCCCAACTTACACACATGGAACTGGACCAAGCGAGGATTCTTGCTTCCTGTCTCATAGAAAGGCATATCTGAGTCCTGGAATGGACGAAGTCTAAGGTTAGTTCTTGAACTGGGAACCCACCTATGCATGACTTTATTTAAAGTTACTGAGCTGGGCATGGTGATGTGTGCCTATAAATTCCCAGCTACTGGGGAGCCTGAAGCAGGAGGATCACGAGATTAAAGGCCAGCCTCAACAATTTAGTGAGACCTTGTCTCAAAATAAAAAGAACCAGGGATTTAAATCAGTGGTAAAGCATCTCTGGGTTCACATTTCCTAAGGATGGGTGGCAGGGGGAGGTGCTGAGATTTTTAACAGATATCAACAGGATTCAGAACTTTTGATGGTTTCATCTAAGTGTTGATTGCAATGAATTTCCAGGGCATCATTTAGAAAGTGTTGTGCTGTAAAGTTTTTGTACTTTACTTTAGAAACAGTATAGCATAATGGTTAAAAGCATGGCCTCTGGAACTGAATTTCTTCTGTATGCCTCAGTTTCCTCATCTATAACATGAGGATAATAATTCTACACCATGGTTTTGTCATGAAGATTAAATGAATTCATATAATTAAGTGATTTCATGTAAAACTCTTTAAACTATATCTGATACTTAATAAAACTTCAATAAGTATTTGAGCTTCCCACTTCTCCTCCTCCTCCTCTTCCTCCTTATCCTCATCATCATCACGAATATTGTTTCCAAGCACTTGGCTTTGATACTTATTTATTTTTTTAAATGAATGATAAGCCACATAGGGTTGGGCCTGAAATAAAATTGTAACTTTGCTTCTTACTAGTTTTGAAACTCTGAGTAAATTACTTATATGTCAGTTTTGGTATTCCTACCTGTAAATTGTAATACATATATGTGTTTTATATATATATATATATATATATGTGTGTGTGTAATATACATGTATATATGCATATATATATAATATACATGTTTATATGTATATATGTGTGTATAATATACATGTATATGTAGACAGGGGGATATACACATAGTTGAAGAAACTACGATTATTGTCACAGATATTACATTTACTGCCTAACTGTGGTGTAATAGGCTAACTCTCTTTGAAATCTATCTGATCTGGCCTCTTTCAGTCATGTGCTTCAAAATATTTTTTAAATGAAAAAGAAAGCAGATAAGACAATTTTTAAAGTATCTAAAATCCTTAAAAAAAATAAAGAAAAGAAAAGAAAAACTTTGTAGATATCTGTAAATTCCCAAAGCAATTTAAAGGTAACAAGACCATATAATTAATTAATTTGCAAGTGTGTTAATACTAGCCCTTTGTATTCTATACTGCCTTTTTCTGAAGAATAAAAAGTGTTTTAGAGCCTTATCTATGGGCTTTGATGTCTCATAGGAAGTTCTTTGCTCCCAGATGTGGATCCTTGGGCTTCTTTACTTGGCAGTGCAGCATCAGGCACCATGGAAAGGTAAGGAGATTCCCCTTAGAAGATGGACCATTCCAAGTCCATCCACCCCACAGCCTTTTGGGGCTTCAAGGTTGGCATGACTCACATTGTATGCCAGGATCCAAAGTGAACAAGAAGGAAGATGTAAAGACTGTGACCACTGTGGAGACGCCACGTGGGGCAATTGTAGGAACTGTGTGTTCTATGGAAACCTCTGGAGGCCTCAGGACCTACAAGACCATCTTTGCAGAGTACATTAGTGCACACGATCACTTACATAAGAACTGGCATAGACCTAAGAAGAAGGCCTTCACCAAATTCTGCAAGAAATGGCAGGATGACAGGGACAAGAAGCAGCTAAAGAAGGACTTTAGCAGCTTGAAGTACTGCCAGATCATCTGCATTATTGCCCACCCTCAAGTGTACCTGCTTACTATATGCCAGAGGTCCACCTGATGGAGATCCAGGTGATTAAGGGATATTGTGGCCCATAAACTTGACTGATTTCAGGAGAGGCTGGAGCAGCATGTCCCAATGAACCAGGTGCTTGGGCAGGATAAGATAATCAATGTCACTGGGGTTACCAAAGGCAAACGCTACAAAGGAGTCACCAGTCACTGGCACATCAAGAAACTGCCCCATAAGACCCACTGAGGGTTGTGCTAGATTGCCTTATTGGAGCATGACACCCTGCCCATATGGCCTTCTCTATGGCAAAGGTTAGACAGAAGGCTACTGTCACCACACTGAGATCAACAAGATCTACAAGAATGATCAAGGCTGCCTTTTGAGGACAGCAAACTGATGAAGAACAATGCCTCCACTGACGATACTTGTCTGAAAAGAGCATCAACCCTCTGGATGGTTTTATCCACAATGGTGAAGTGACCTGATGACTTTGTCATCCTGAAAGCTGTGTGGTGGGATCCAAAAAGCAGTTGCTCACCTTCTATATGTCCTTGCTGATAAGGCACAGAACTAAAGAAGATCAACCTTAAGTTCATGGTCACCAATTCCAAGTTTGGCCACAGCCAATTCTAGACAATGGAGGAGAAAAAAAAAAGTGTTCATGGGACCACTTTAAAAAGACAGGATTGAGAAGGAAGAAGGTGCTTAATGTCAGGGACAGGTTGTGCAGTTGGCAGGATCTTAATAAAAGTTGTTTTCCAGTGGGGGAGAAAAAGTGTTTTTGAAACACAATTCCACTCTACTCAGAACAGCAGAGTAGCTGTCATCTCTACTCAAAAACAAAAACAAAAAACACAAAGAAATAAATGGAGGGCTGGGGTTGTAGCTCAGCATTAGAGAGCTTGCCTAGCACGTGCGAGGCCCTGGGTTCGATCCTCAGCAACACATAAAAATAAATAAATAAAGATATTGTGTCCAACTAAAAAATAAATATTTAAAAAAGAGAGAAAGAAATGGATTACCTGAGCAAAAAAGCAAATGAAGACACTCCAATTCACAAAAGAATGGGAAAGCCATAGGCCTTAAAGTCAGAAAAGATCTCCCCCTCCTTGCCCTGCTCCCTAAACCATCTATCACAGATAGTGTCTTGCTGCTAAAGCAAAGTCTTAAGCTCTATCCCCCTAAATTGTGATGTCCTTTGCAGGGGAAGGGCTGTCCTGAAATCCCTGGCTTTGGTACAAGATGAATATTAATGAAGAAATAATGAAAGAAACAAATTCAATGTGTTTGCCAAGAACACACTGTCTTTAAAACATGTGAAAAATGGTTTAGAACAATGTAGCATATTGTCAATCTTGCCCAAAACCAGCAGGATTTATTTTTAACACTTTTAACATCCAGCAGTAGAGGGCAGCACTATCCTTCTTTTTCAAAATGCTAAGCCCCTGACAGTTGTATCTGTGTGTTAGCTTTAACCCGACACCCTTTGGGGGTAGGGTTGGGAGTGGAGAGGAACAGAGGCTTTTTCTTATTGTTTGGGTGATATTGTAGAAATAATTTCAGAGCTTATATTGCCTCGAAGTGGTAGAAAAGATAATTGGTGAAAAGCACAGGTTTTAGTTGTCCCGCTGACTCTGGATATGGTTTCTACAAAGGTAAACAGAAGCTTGACCCTGGGTAATCAGATAGGGTTATTGTGTGAACACACCTCATGTTCCTGTACTTTCTGGATAGAAGTCAACCTATGAAGTAGCAGGATGTGGTTTTTTAAATGTGTGTAAGGCATGTGGGCTTAGCCCCAATGACTGCTTCTGAATTCTTACTATCTTTATTCTGATCCATGTGTTCCTTTCTGACATACCTGGGTCAGATCAGAACTATCTCAAAAATAGCACATATGTTACGATTTTGAAGAATGATGTCAGACATTATGAGTAAGGAACATCTAACAACAAAAGGGCAATGCGTAAAGCAGTGGAATTGAATACTTTTATGCTAGTCCTCACTGTATCACAGTGTGATTGGAGAAAAAAAAAAATTGTGATTTTTGTACTAAAAGTCACTCCATGCTCTAAGGCAGGAAGATAGAGAAGAATGAATTATTCTAATTGTAGCAAATATATAACCAAATATTCCCAGTGCATTTGGGTTCTATACTAGCCCTGAAAATGTTTCTGGCAGCAAAACTTCAATGCCAATTTAAACAAATCTCACCAGGAATAAGAGCTGAAAAACAATGAGACTAGTTCCCAGTTCTACTGTGTAAACTTGAGTAAATGACAGTCTCTGAACCTTTGTTTGCTACTCTGTTAAACAAAGATAATATCTCCTAAATGTATTAAAAGGATCCCTTTAGAAAATGCATATTAAAATGCTTCAAAGTCCATTTAAATAATTAACAAATATTTATATCATTATAGCCCAAAGAGAGTCCTGTCTACTCCTAAATTCCCCCCTTGTTTGGTATCATTATGTTGCCTGCGGTTGTCAGTTACTTGTTGTGTGCACTTAACTTTTCTTTCAACTTAATTGCTAGTTTCTTAAGACCTAAAATCATCAGCTACATTTCTTGATATCCAGTAACAAGATACATAATAGAACTCAAAAATTTGTGGACTGATTTAAAAACAGACAACAGTGCAGCCCAGCATGATGGTGCACACCTGTAATCCCAGAAACCTGGAGGCCGAGGTAGGAGTATCACAAGCTCAAGGCCAACCTCAGCAACTTAGCAAGGCTCTGAGCAACTTAGCTAGACCCTGCCTCAAAATTAAAAAAAAAAAAAAAAAAGGATGGGGATGTGGCTCAGTGTTTGAGTGCCCCTGGGTTCAATCCCCAGTACAAAACAACAACAACAAAAAGCACTATAATGCATATTTAACTTTTTTTAAAAAATTGTAGTAAAAAACACATATTTACCATTGTACCCACTTTAAGAGTACAGTATAGGAGTGTTAATCATATGCACATTGTTGTGTATCAGATCTCTAGAACTTTTTCATCCAGAATTAACTCTTCAGTAACTGGACCACTGCTTTCCACATCACTAGTCCCTGCTTTCCAAAGAGTTTCACTGATGGAACAAAACAAGAAAAGAATATAGGACTTTTACTGGGTAGCAGGGGATATGTGGAGCTAGGTCATCAAAACACTTTCACTCTTTTAGTTCCTTCTCCCTTCATAGAGGTTCTGCCCACCTCCAGACTACAGAGAAGAAAGTACTCTTGGGATCTCAGGAAAGGAGGTGCCTCTATAAAATGCTTTCATGCACTATTTATGTCTAGCATACAATTAAACATTTATGAGAAGGAAACCATTAGGTTTGAAATATAAACTTGCTTGCCAATCATTTGATTTTCATAATATCTGACTTCTGTTAATTACTGAAAACAATGGATTTTTAAAAATCATTACTGCTATCAAAGTAGCATTTTTATTTAGCTAGTGTATACGAGGACTGGATTGCAAAGAGAAACTTCCCTTGCCCCCAAAAAAGATGCACTGGCTCTAGATATATGTGTTTTTGGAATTTTCTGAGTATGGCATGACCATATTTAACTTTCAATAAGTGTTTTTAGAAACAATGTCCCTTTTCAACGTAGGCCTTCTTCTAATAGTATAACTATGAATTATGTCAAATTCATTTGAGATTTTAAAAAAACTGGCTTTTCCTTTGCAACAAGCACAAGAATAAACTCTAGATGGACAGAAGATTTAAATACTTTAAGTTACAAACAAAATACAGAAAGTAATGGAGATTTTTTTAGACATGGTATTAAGTTAGAATAGACTTTTCTAATCATGACTCAATCTCAGAAACCATAAAGAAAAAAAATTGACTTTGTATGGTGATAGACATCATAAATAAAAATTTGCAAATAACAATAATTTGGGAAAGTACTTTCAACATTCTTATCAGTCACATCTATTATATAGTAGCATCATTGCATTGTTAGAAAAACGAGTTAAGGATATAAATCAATCAATCATAAATACAACTGGGCAATAAATGTGCTCAAAATCATCCTCATTATTAAATTGAAATCATACCAATGTATCAATTTTCCCACCAGACTGGCAAATATTTTGAATATTGATAAAAATTATATTTAAGGGAAAGAATACTGAAACACATTTTTGGGAAGAATGACAATTGGTAAAGCCTTTTCTTAGAGTGTATTTTGACAGTATCAGTCAAAATGCATATGCCATTTAAACAAGGAATTTCTACCCTAAGAATCCATCCTAAAGAAATTTGTACAAGTTTACAAAAATATATAGGTATATAGTTATGCATTGTGGAATCGCTTTAATAGAAAAATAATAGACAACTATTCTTTTTATAAACTAAAAATCAAGTTTTTATTAAAAATAAACAGGTTTGAAAGAAACTTCACAAGAATACAAAATTAAGATATCTGCTCACAGCAATAAATAGAAGGAAGGAAAACTTAATTTTTCAAAGCACTGTACATGTAGCAATTTAAAACTTCAGAAGTTATAAGAAGGTGTTTTTGATCTCAAACTGAAAAACAAAGAGGGGTGGATGTAGCTCAATGGAAAAGCACCCCTGGGTTCTATTCTCAGTACCAGAAAAAAATTAAAATAAATATAGAATAAACAAGATGGTAATGTTTTTTGAATTTATATTTTGCTTTTGTCCCAGAGAACTCAGAATATTTTATATCAAATTGTGCTTGAAAATCATTCCCATAATCTCCTTTTCAGATACAACATATTTACAAAAAAGCTTTAGAGTAAATCATTAAGTTACTAATTGTGCTTAAAAATAATGCTGGAGGTCCTTGTTCCTATGAGGTCACATTAATTTCCATGACATACATATGATGTTCTTGTGATGATATCATGTTAATTTCCATGAAAACAGTCATGGAAACCATGTTTGGAACAGAGAAATATCTTGTTTTGTAAATGGAAGAGTAGTTAAGGCATATGGAGAATTACATAGCAAACTTACTTAAAGAGGTAAGGTGGTGTATGTGTGTGTGTGTGTGTGTGTGTGTGTGTGTGTGTATTTATCTTCCATATAACTAGAGCAATGATTCTCCAGTTGTTCCGATCAGGTCTCTTTCTTCTATTCCTAAGCTTTGAAGACTTCTTGAGAGCTTATGTTGCTTTTTGTTTGGTTTTTGTTCAATTTTAGTTTTAACCTTAGTTTAACTTCATCTCATAAATTAATATCAGCGCTTCTTTATCTTTATGATTTAGTCATTAATTCCATCAATATTTATTGACCAATCACCATGTGCTAAGAATGCTAGGTGCTAAGAATAACACAGTAACATATTCTATAATCTAATAGGGAATAAGATAAGAAGAATATTGCACAAATGAAATCACTAAGATACAGCCATGCTACATGCTACAAATATTTCTTTTTTTATTGTTTGTTCAAAACATTACAAAGCTCTTGACATATCATATTTCATACATTAGATTCAAGTGGGTTATGAACTCCCATTTTTACCCCAAATACAGATTGCAGAATCACATCGGTTACACATCCACATTTTTACATGATGCCATATTAGTGACTGTTGTATTCTGCTACCTTTCCTATCCTCTACTATCCCCCCTCCCCTCCCCTCCCATCTTCTCTCTACCCCATCTACTGTAATTCATTTCTCTCCTTGTTTTTTTTTCCCATTCCCCTCACAACCTCTTATATGTAATTTTGTCTAACAATGAGGGTCTCCTTCCATTTCCATGCAATTTCCCTTTTCTCTCCCTTTCCCTCCCACCTCATGTCTCTGTTTAATGTTAATCTTTTCCTCCTGCTCTTCCTCCCTGCTCTGTTCTTAGTTGCTCTCATTATATCAAAGAAGACATTTGGCATTTGTGTTTTAGGGATTGGCTAGCTTCACTTCATGCTACAAATCTTCACAGCTAAGGTCTAGGGCAGCATTTTTTACAAGGAATTAATCTAGTTGAGGCCAGTTCTTTTCCCCTCAGAATGTTCCCTCCAGCAGGGATCGGATTGCAGTTCTAATTTCTACCCTAGCACACCTCTTAGACCCTTCTCATTAGAAGCATTAATTCTGAATTTCTGAAATCCATTTTGACAGCCAATGTTTTCAAGAGAAATTGGCCCATTAAAAATAACATCTTTAACTTATTTTGTTTTACTCTATAATTGCTTATAACTCTTTGTTCCAAAAGTGCAAAACTTCACTTTAAAAAAAAATCTAAATTTGCATTTAGTAAGACATAGGTATTTTTATCTAGTTGAGAAATGTGAAGAAAATAAGAGATATACTCTGTGTAACAAAGTTATTTGCTAAGTTAAAGAAAGATACAAATATTAACAAAAGAGGGAACCGGAAACATTTATTTGTATTATTTTCATCCATGTAGGACAAGAACCCCTACATGGATAAAAATGATACAATTTTGAAGGGAAATTTCTAGTGACTGCCACTGCCCAAAGAGGACAGCCTGCCATTGATGGTAAGTGGACATCAACAAAGGACAGCATTTCTTCAGTATGTGATGACATAGGAGCCAAGCTGGGCCACAAAATCTTCTCTGGGAGACCACTGTACCCATGGAGGGGGTGATGGGCAGAAACAGGTCAAGTTCAGGGTGGGAAACTGGTTCCCCAGGGTGGAACCAGATTGTTGCTGAGGCAGAGAAGACAGTGGGATGAATACTAAGGGGTCCAAGGGCTCCCATCGGGGCCCCCAAGAACGGAAGGTTATAATCAAAAGCAAGAGACAATCCTGGGGAAGCTCCAGTTTTATATAGAGAGGTTATAATGTCAGCAGCCTTGCAATGCTGTTCATGCCCTTTAGGAGGTGCCCCGGTTTAGGACATGGTCTGGAGGATGAAGGGCATCCCCATGTAGCTGATGTAGAGGAAGTGCCTCTTTCTTCCCTACCCTTTATTATCTTCTCTTTTTTTGCTCCTCAAAGTATTTATCATTTCAAACACAAAGTGTTTATCATTTCAATGACACCTAGTTTTTTTCTATGGAATTTGGTTCTCCATTGTACTGAATTGCTACCTCTTATCTAGGTGCTTACTAATCACAGTCCAGCAGCATAGTGCCACCTATGGGCTCATTAGAAATGCAAAAATCTCAAGTCCCTCCCCAGACCTACTAAATCAAAATCTGAATTTTAAGAAGCTCCTCAGATTTTTCTGAGACACAGTAAATCCTCAATCAACTTTCTGGTCAAGGTCATTCCTGGTCCACCTTGCTTACAGCTTTGAAGATGATCTGAGATTTTTTTAAAAGGGGAGGAGCATGAAAAGGACAGTTTTTTCAAAAGATGAAATGCTGTACAATTATTAAACATCATACTTAATTTCACCTGCACAATTTTATTTACTCAAGCTATTTTCAGAGTAAGCAAATAACGATTAACCAGTAACTATTAACTGATTCTTTTTCCACAATAATTAATTATACTATCTGGAAATGCTCTAGAGTTCTGTTTTATTTAATGTTCAGGACAATGATTCTCAATCCTTGCTGCATGTTAAAATTTTTAGAATTTTTTTCTGAACATCTAAAAACCTGAGCTATTTCCACTCCTAAATATTCTGATTCAATGGCTTGGGTGCAGCTTGGGCATATATGTAATTTTGAAAGTTCCTCAGGTGAATCTAACATACTGCCAGTGTTGAGAACCTGATAGAAATGAATTGGGAGATGAGCCGAGTTAGACACATCATGCAATAAACAAATGTAGAAATGGTAATGAACTAAGAAAAATGGTTTGAGCTTTGCCATCACCTCTGCAATTCTACCTCTAAAAATCTATCCTTCCAAAGTATGTTTACAAAGATGTATGTCCTGAAGTCTCATTGCAACACTGTGATAGTGAACATAATGAGAACGTTTTTACTGCCTACCAATGAGTGAGTGATTTCACAACCAGGACACATCCATACAATGCAATTCTGTGCTGAGTTAAAATGAGTGAAGCAGACCTATGAATACTGCCATTAAATATCTCTGAGATATTTACTATGAAGCATAACAAAACAAAGCACAGTTACATAACAATTCATGATATATGATCTCATTTATGGAAAAAAGAAGTGTGTGTATGTTTATATTTGTATACATACATAAGTATGTAAATGTTTAGAAAGATCACTGAAGGATGTTCACCAAACTGTTGTCAGTAGTTACCTCTGGGAAAAGGAATAGGAGGGAAAGGGACATTTTGCTGTATAAACTTCTAAATATTCTACAAGAATGTATTCATGTGCTATAGGGCAACTCATCAAAGATTATTTCCAGGACTATTGCCTGTCATACCTTCTGTAATCCTAAATAATCAACTATTCAAACTAATTATTATAATCTTAAATGCATAATTTTATAGTGAAAAGCAGAGTGGGCTGACAAAAATAAAACAAATCTATTATATCTACTGTAAACAAAAGCTGCAGGGCACTCGTGGCTATTGTTATTAACCTGTCAGCTTCTCCACCAGGGATCACTGGAAGCGGGTGCTCTGGTTTCTAGGTGTACCCCTCATGCAACTTTATACTTGGCATCAATTCTGCCAACCTCTCTAGTTCCCAAGATAACTCACCTGTGCAAGCAGACCACTTCTAGAAGGATCTCTGCATTAGCACTTTGTAATGTCTCCCTCGGTTCAGTCCAAAACATCGCTGGGAACAGAAGACCACCTACCACTCAGACTGGCTGAGTCATGTCTCCTTGACTTTGGCAAACCAGGAAAACGCACTGATGAAGCTCTAGTGCGAGGGATCTGCGTCCTGTCTAGGGCAAAATTTTGGAGTCTGCTGTGATGGCTCTTCCTCGGTGAAATGGTGATTAAGCACTGGAAGTATATAATAAGAGAAATTACTTAGGAGTCTGTGCCTCTCAGCCCCAGGCCACTTCTTCTTCTCTGAGAGAAACTCAAGGATTTTTTTTATCTTAATAGCATTGGAACAAAGTCAGGGCTGAGGCAGGCTGGCAGCGGGAGGCTTCCAGCCATCGGTGGGGCCCCTACCACGTTCGACAGCTCATTAGAAACTGTCCTTCTCCTGCTGCCCTTTTATTTCTTCAAGTTACTGCGTCTGACAGTGTTTGACCTAAGGCAGCGATGTTCCCCACAGCAGCGGCCAATTCCCGCTTCATCTCTTTGTTTGACAGATAAGGAGAGTCCATGTCACCTACAAAATGCTTCACTCACTGGAACCAAGTGTGCCAGAATGATCCTGTCACCCTCACAGGACTCAACAGGAAGAATCCAGACCAAAGCCCATTTACAGGTGAGATTTCTTGCAAAAGAAAATCATCTTTAACCAGGCAATTCCTGAAAACCAAGTGTCCATTCTGGCTGTCCTTAGTAAAGTGCCTATCACACTGAATAACTTTAACAAAATGATACTTTCATTTACAAAAATATTTTCTAGGTTATACCCTCCAGCTTGCTTTTGAGGACTGGTGACATTTTTTTAAATTTTTATCAGTTATTAATGGACCTTTATTTATTAATTTGTTTATATGTGGTGCTGAGAATCCAATCCATGTCATGCATGTCTAATGCATGCTAGACAAATGCTCTACCACTTAGCCACAAACCCAGCCCTTGAGGACTAGTGACTATTTAAGGTCTGAGAAATCAATCTGGGGGTCCACACAGAGGGTCTGAGCCTCCAATTTTGCCACACTCCCAGAAAGCAGGATGTAGAAAAATAAAAACACCTGTCCATTCCAGAGAAGAGGGGGTTGGACATATGGGTATCTCAAGGCTTTCTTAACTCAGCCTTTTCTCATTCTCAACTTTAACATACACCAGAAAAATCAGCGAAAGCTGTTTAAAATGCAGATTCTGATTCAAGTCGTGAGGAGGGCCAAGGAATCTGCATTTCAACAAACTCTCTAGCTGATTCTGGATGAGGTTTCTGGGCCCTCCTAGAAGGACTGCTCCTGCCTGCTGCTGCTCCAGGCAGTACTTTTAGCATGACCCCCTAGTGACACTTATAGTAGCACCTCTTAGCTAGGAGTCTCTTTCTCTTCCTTGCCTGCCAAACCCAGAGCTGGTTCCCAGCGGTACTCCCACTTAAAGTAGAGCCATTTCATCTCCTGGATTCCCCTGAAGGTAACAACAGTCCCCAGAGGCCACCCCAGCAGCAGAGACTTCCTAGAGTTACTCAGTATCAACCTCTCAGAGCCCCCCTGTAGAAGGCAACTACCAAAATGAAGTTCCTGCTAAGCCTGATGCCACCATGTGATTTTGTCATAGTTGTTGCTATTTTTAACCAATCATCTTTTATTAAAACCCTTAAGTTCTCAAACCTTGGTATGCATCAGAATCACAAAGAGAGTTGAATAAAGATGTCTACAGATACAAGCCCCACCTCAGAACCACCTCCAGGACAGAAGCTGTTGATCAACAGTTTTATATGTTACCAGAGGGTGCTCATATATACCAAAGTTTGAGAATTGCCTTCTAAAACAAAAGCATATACCAAAGAAACAATATCATTTTAAAAGCCCAACCACTGTATTGAGAAAACTAAAATCTACAGCATTATTAACACTAAACACAATCACTTGCCCTCTTCAGTTGCTCAATAGTTTTCTACCCTGGAATTCCTACACTTTTCGAGGTGGAAAAGGCATTAGACTACCTGACTTACCCAGTACAAATATGCTGCTGTGTGGTTTTAAAAACTCTATATTCAAAAACTCTTAATATTAATTAGAGCTATTTTATCATTATAAAAATTATAGAAACTATAATGAAATTTTATTGATTTTTGTAAGTACTTTAGACGGATTAAGATGAAGAAACTGAGACACAGAGAAGTTCATTTACTTGCCAAGATTTATACAGCTGTTAAACAGGGCAAAAATATGAACCCAGTGCCCAATGCTTAAACATTATGTCACCTTGCTCATATTAGTAGTAATAGTACTTCATTCAACAAGTATTTATTGTGATATATTTTTTGCTTAATATATTAGGGGTTCTGTTCTAAATGTACAGTGGCAAACAAGAAAATACTGTTTGTTTTCATGGGGCTTATGATATAGTTAGCAATCCAAATGTATAAGTGAGCCATTCAATGCAGAGCAAGGGCACAGTTGAAGGAAAATGCCAGGTCTGGTGCTAACATGATAGCCCGAACAAGGATCAAGAGAGGTTTGGTGAGGTCTAAGCTGAAACTTAAGGATGTGTGTGAATTAGCCAAGGAAAAAGAAAGAGAAAGGGGGCTCAGAGTTAAGGATACCATAGTATCTTATCAAAAGCAGTAAGAAAATATATAGCATATTAGTCTAAGAATTGAACAGTGGCTTGCTATGCCTGGAGAAGAGAGGAAAGAGGGAAAGGAGTGAATAATAAAATTGGAAAGATACACTGGAACCAGGTTTCCAAGGACCCTGTAAAACATCTTCCAGAGTTTTAGTGTGTGGTCAGTGGAGAGCTATTAAGAATTAGGCAGAGCATGTAGCCAAGATCCACAGAATTGTATGTCATGGGCATGCAGTGGGAAGATAGCAATACCCAGAGAAGACAGAAGAGAGCTTGAGGAGCATCAGCATTTTGGAGATGGAAAGGGAAGGAGGAGCCCCTGAAGGAGACCAAAAGAGAGGAAGAAATGATAGGTGATATAAATCCTCCAAGATCACACAGCTAGTGAGTAGCAAACATAAAATTCAAAACGTCTCTGATATTCCAAAACCACACTCTTGACCTCTCAGTATCTCATAAATATTGTTTTTCCTTAGTGTCTAAAATCATGACCAACATAAAAATGTTACTTATATGTATTTTTCTAGTACAATTTTTTAAAAAGTTGTCAAGGAATTTATTATGTGCATTCTTGAGTCGCATTAAGAAGAAATTTGTGAAACCGTGCTTCCAACTGCCACCTCATCTCTCTCCTTGTGTCCCCTGCCTTGTCTTGAGTTTGGATATGTTCTCTCTTTATCGAGGACCATCCCCCAGGGTATATAGCCCAGGGACAAATATTCAGAATTTATCTTTAGAAGTCCTGCTCTATAGCACAAGGACATCTATGCAGATCCAGGAGCCACTCTTGGGTATCCACAGTTCTCCAAGGAGCAAACCAAATAACCGTATTGATCTTGCTCCTTAAAAAAAAAAAAAAAAAAAAAATGAGTATCTTCTCCATAAAGCAAATTAATGACCACTGGTTGCTCTATTGATTTTTTATTATTTTATTAAAACAGTAAATGTTCTTTCTAAAATAATATATATATATATATATATAATTAAATGCAGGATATAAAACATTTCAGAAGTGTATTAAGTAAAAAGAAGTTATTTTTTTTAAGAGAGACTGAGAGATGGAGTGAGAGAGAGCGCGCGCGAGAGAATTTTTTTAAATATTTATTTTTTAGTTTTCAGCGGACACAACATCTTTGTTTGTATGTGGTGCTGAGGATCGAACCCGGGCCGCATGCATGCCAGGCGAGCGCGCTACCGCTTGAGCCACATCCCCAGCCCCAAAAAGAAGTTATTAAATTCCTCTTTCTTTCAGTCTCCCTACCCCATTCATTACTTATAACCTCATCCCCAGAAATATTTCTTGTTAACAATATTTTCTTATATGCATTTTTCTTTTTCTTTTTTTCTATTTTTCTTTTTCTTTTTTCTTTTTTTCTTTTTTTTTAGTTATTGATAGACCTTTATTTTACTTATTTATATGCGGTGCTGAGAATCAAACCCAATGCCCTACACATGCCAGGCAAGTGTGCTACCGCTAAGCCCCAGCCCCAGCCCTTATAAACATTTTTCTACACGTATAAATTTAGTGCTGTCGGGGATTTGTGCATGCAAGGCAAACACTCTACCCACTGAGCTATAGCTCTAGCCCTCATATAAATATCTAAATAAGGTTTTTTAATGAAACGGGTCATATTATCTGTGGTGTTCTGAGGCTTGCTTCCTGGCTCTGTGGTGACCTATCATTTTATGTTGGTGTATGTGGCTTTATCTACTTTATTCTTTCCACATATCAGTTCACATATAGATGAGTCATTATTTCTTTAACAATCCTCTATGGATGCCCATCTGTATTGTTTCTGGGTTTTCTTGGCCTGCTTTTATTCTGCAGATTATGAGGAGTCCAAAAGAATGTTGTTTGGGCTACATTTTGGCCTAAGTGTCTTTCTGGATTTGCCGTTGTTTGTCCTTACCTTTCCTCCCTCTTTGAGCTCCTTGGCTGTTTCCTCGCTACTGCTCCCTCTAATCTCGCCACCATTCAGTTTAAGTTATGTTTGTTGTTTTAAAGATCCTCTTACAGAGTCTAGGACTCTTTGGAGGATGTAAGCTCAGCAAATAAACAAACTATTGTCCTAACTTTATATTCTCAGTTCAGAGGATTTCGGAGGCCCTGCAAGAAGTTCTCTTGTTATCTGGGAATCGGCTTAAAAAACCTCGAGTCATGTTTGAATTGTGCTTTTCATTTCCCTTTAAAGAGCATCCTAGCTAGAGATTGACTGAATATATGTAAATTGAAGGCATATCCTATAGCCTCAAAGGGCTAACAGTCTCCCGCAGTCTGTTGGGGAGACAAAATGAGCATTAGGGAAGCAATTAGAAAGCAGTTGAGTGCTCAATTATATGCTCCAAGCCCCTGGGCTACAGTGAGGGAAGACAGGAGCTCTGCCTCCAAGGGGAAAGTGGAACTAGAGCTGGGTTAGGAAGAGGAGGTAACATTCTGAGAAGGGTAGGCAGAATGCAGAATGTATTGCAAGTGCCTGATAACTATGGTAGGATTTTCTTACCTTCTTATTAAGTGACATTAAAAAACATAAATATTTTTAGGGTGTGCCTATCTCCATGGGAGGGTAAGCTTGATGAGGGCAGAGACCAATTCTGTTCACTAGTGAATCCCCAGTTCCTGACCAATGCCTGCACATAATGGCTATCAGTGGCTGAATGAATGAAAGAACAAATGATCATGCCGTAAGTGAGGAACAGTGGAAAGACTGGTCTGTTTGGAAAGAGGTGCCTCCCTTCTTTAGTGTGGGACACACTAACAGACCAGCCCAGGGGCAGCCAAGTGGACCTAATGAGATTCAAAACACAGAGGCAAGTGGAACCAACTGAAGAAGGTGTTAAAGAGCTGCCCTCAGCTAATACAGAATTTGAATGTGAAATTAAGTTAAAACACAAAGAAAGAAAATTGTTCTGTATTGCCAACTTGACCATGTGCTTGTTCAGTCAACAGTTTTTATGAATATATTCAATTCTACCCTAACTTTCTCTTGTTAAGAAGAGATATTAATGTGATCATCATGTTTTTATTAATACCTACTGTGATCATATTCACAGATTCATTGCTGCCTCATATTGTACCAATTGCCAAACTCACACTGCTTTGTTTTTACATAAATTGTTGTTTATGTAAAACATACTCATGCTATTGATTATTGGACCTAAATGCAGTGCTTTATGTTAATTTCTAGTGCATCCTCTTATCGATTTAAGACCATCTTTCAGCTTATGGGATTCATTTTAAACCTTGATCCTATCATCAATCACAGCAGTTATTCCTCTTAGCTTGGTGCCATCCATACACATGATCTGCAAATACCCCCAAGAGTATGGATGCTTGGAGGAAATTTGCAGAGTTCTAAAGGACACCGAGTGTTTACTAGGTGACACAGCACCAGCCATGTGTTTAAAAAAGTAAAGATGTTTGGCATTAGGATATGGATACTTGGGGCAAAACCTGAGGGTCTAGGTGGAAACGAAGTAAATGTTGGAATTCCAGGTTGAGGCAGGCCCAACTCAGAGTCTCTGGTTTAAGGGACTAAAAAAGGTTTTATCTAGGAAACCACACTTTAGAAGTGAAGGAGGAAAATAGTTTTAACAAATCTGAGGCAGGCAAGGGGGGAGGGGAGGAAGGGGGGAGGGGAAGCATGTTGTTTAGTTTACAAGCAAAACTGGGGGGAAAGGGTGACCAACCAACTTAGACTATTAGAACTTGGGTCTCCCCTCAGCAGGCGCATATTAAATTCTCTTCGAATCACGAACCACCTCTGGCTCTCAGGAATAAATCTGTCATTGGTGTTTTAAGCTGGTTCTCCTCCTTTAGCCACTTTCCAGGTTTTTCACTTGGATCCTGCATCCGTCTCCTCTGTACCTTTCCTCTCACTCTTGTCTCTGTTGCAAAATCAATTGCAATTCGCTTACATCTCCGGGGATGGGTACATTTTCCATCTGCTCCAAACATGCACGTCCTTGGACGGCAGGGTTCTTGGCCCCGCCCCCTCCCCCACGCTGCCTTCCCCCCATTAGCTTTATCTTCTACACAGAGCAGGAGCACAGATGTTTTCACCCTGTTGCTCCAGCACAAGGGTATTTTCCCAGTGTCTCTCTGTGTGTATGCTCCAGGCACCGTCTCTCTGGGGAGGGAGAGAGTAAATGTTTTCATTCCAAACCCTCAGGGTCAGGTCTTGTTTGTCTAAACTGTGTTTGTTGCCGTAATTATCAGATTAGCTGATCTCTGGCGGCAAGTTGGGGGGCAGTGCAGGGGGGATATTAACCCTGTGTAGGATGGATGCTGTGCTTGGTCACGGGAATTCTTCTGGGAGGAGCTGTCAAGTCTCTTCTAACCTGGAAGGTCTGGCTAGAATTCTTTGAGCCAATACTTCTCAGTCCTTCCTAATAGTCTGTTCTAAGTAAATCCAGCCATCCAGTGTGCTCTGCTCCGCTGCTGGGATCCAACAGGCATTCAGCAGAGAGGGAGGGTTGAAAGGGCATCTCCCTAGGGATCTGCTGGGGAAAGAAAGAAATGGAGCTTAAGCAGGATCTGGATAAGTAACTCCACAAAGGGTATCAGTGTCTCTTAGGCCCAATAAGGGACTCAGAAGCATGCTGCTGGATGACTTCGGCTTTTCACCCATCCCCTTGCCCCTTGGCATACACACAACATGGCTACTGGGCCTCATTTAGCTTTGGGGATTTTTCTGTTGTTTCCGAGAATGTTAAGATAAATTTTCACCACTGCTGCTTGAACAATGCCAACAGTCTTCCCTTATGTGGATGCTTACAAGTCTGCCATCATGCTCAGATGGTTGACCTTTCAATTTCAGGGTGTCCTCATCTGCCTTTTCCTCCTACCTGTGGCACTTCTGAACTTCTGCTTGGTCTCCAAAGACACAATTTCTCTCTTTGCTTGACTGTAGCAATAACAATGTGTCCTCAAATGGACTGCAGGCTCTTTGAGGTCAAGAACTGTCCTAGAGTCCCATACATTGGTTACCTGACAGGGCTCGCCAAATAGGAAGTGTTTAATAAGTATTTGTTGTTGATAACATTTTTTTCTAAAGTTCTTTTTTCTATTTCTTTCCTCTGATCCTTTCTGGCTTGGTATTTGGTTTTTAGTATGATTGTCTACAGATCTTTTATTTTTTGGAAGAGTGCTTCAATATTTAGCAACTCAACTCCTTTTCACTCCAAGGAGACACACATACACACACACACACACACACACACACACACACACACACACACACTGAGAGAGAGAAAAGGCAACTGACACTCACTGAGTGTCTATATACCTAGCACTGTGCAAACTTATTCCACACTTACCATCTTATTTGAAACCTATCAGGGCTTGTGAGATAAGTGCCATCACATGTTAAGAAGCAGAAACTGGGAGAGTAAAATAGCGTGAACAAGCTCCCACGATTCTAAGTGATACAACAAAGATTGAGCCCAGGTGTGTATAACTCTAAAACCCATATAAATCCCATATTTCTAGCTGTTAATGTGGAGGAAAGTTCAGACAATTAGTGGAAACATACTTTTCACCCAATACTTAATTTAAAAACCAATCTCTTTTCAACAATTTTCCCCACAAATAGAGCTATAAATTCTTTGTAATTTTGTAAAAAGCTCAAATCCAATTAACAAATTCTGAACAAAATTTCATTATTTATTTAGTTTTGCTATTGTGTTAGCATCATGTTAAGTTAAATTTGATGCAGTTTTTCCATGTCTGTGCTGTTTATGAATCTGTCTGCTTAAAGGCAAATATAATTTTTCAAGTATTCTATGTAATCCAATTCCCTACTGAAAAGATGTACTGACTTATAATATGCCCTAAGGATTGAAAGCATTGAAGGAATAGAAGAGGCACACAAATAAGGAAGGGCCAGAATCCAGAACTGTGGTTTCCAATCCAGGGTGGAACCTCTGATTTTTCCTCCCTATGAAACATGGGCATATTCTTGGTCAGGGACCTCAATATCTGGAGACTGTCCCATCTATTCCCCAAACATCTGACCAAAGTCTTTCCTCTTTTGTTGCCAGATCCAGTTCCAAATGTGGGTGGGACACAGGGTTCTTGGGAAGATCCGTTCAGTACCAGAATAGGTTAGGGACTGCCCCAGAAACAGAATTCAGATGAATTTTCTTGGAATCAAACAACCATGCAGCCAGCTCTTCTCACCTGCTGGAGAGGTGTCCTGTTTACCCTGTAGCCAACTAAGAAGCTGTCTGCAACCCTTCCACCCAGCGTTCCCCTCCTCCTGACACTTTCTTTCCTTCTGCTTCTTACATCCTTTACCACAAACCACACAGGAGTGAGACTCAACAGGTCTCAAACAGTTTGAATCTCTTTGTTAGTGTTCTGATAAGAGAGTCAATGACAGAGAAGTTCAAATGATTTCCCCCTCCAGAAAGCCCATTCCAACATGAAGAAGTATTTACTTGGCTGCATTAGGAAAGTTTTAAAGAGGCTGGGAGCCAGGCATGGTGTCACACACCCGGGGTCCCAGCTACTCTGGAGGTGTAGATAGTGGGATTGCTTGAGCCCAGGAGTTTCAGACCAGCCTGGGCAACATAGCAAGACCCTGTCAAAATGAAAACAAATGAACCTGGGAAATGGAAAGAGAGATGATGGAAGTGTCTAAAAGGAAACTCAAAGAAGGGCCTACTTTTAAAGATAAAAAAGTAGGAACATGGAAAATTTAATCTTGGCATATCTGGAAGAAATGTGTTCATGTAGAACAAAATGATTTTCAGGTTCCTAAAATACCTTATGTGATCCTAGCTATGAATGGTCAGTTTATTCTTGTTAAGATATTTGAAGTACTCATGATGTTTCCTGTGCCAGAGCCTAGGAGATCTGACTAACAGCTGTGTGGCTTTCAGTAAGGTACATACCCTCTCTGGGACTTATCTGGGAAGTTGGGAATTGGACAAGATGACATCTAGATTCCTTCTTTCATGGTGTGCATCATATTCTGTGCTCCTAATTAGAATCAAAGAGGGAAAATTGTTTAAAGATAGAACATTTTCTTGATTAATATATGCAAAAATGCTCAGAATGTGTGGCACATACAGAAGTAAAAGCTATTATTATCATTGACATGATGATACGGGTCTCAGGGATAGATCCATGCACTACCAACATATTTTTACCTCCATATCTGGCAATTTAAAAAAAGAAATGGGCTGGGGCTGTAGCTCAGTTGCAGAGCACTTGCCTAGCATGTCTGAGGCACTGGGTTCAATCCTCAGCACCACATGGAAATAAACAAATAAAATAAAGTCCTGCTGTCCATACACAACTACAAAAAAATTTTAAAAAAAGAAACAATCCAGTATTCTGGTAACTTTAAAGCCCTTTCTCTTGCAAAAACCTTGATAGAAAAGGAATGAGCATATCAACTAAAAAATTGTAAACGTAACTATCATTCATGGAAGGAGAGTTTATTAAGCAAGCAAGCATCATGACCAAACAGGAGTGTTTTCTTTGAAAATTCAGCTTATTATTTGGCCATGGGAAGGTTTGGGCTGCCTTGGCAAGCAGTGAGTTTCCCTTCCATGGATTCAGAGATTCAGTTGTCAGATAGCTGGGTGGACCATATGACTTTAAAGGATGAATTTTTCTCCCAAAGCCTCTGATCCAAAGCAAAGCCTTGCCAGCATTGCAGAGTGTCCCCAGGCTTGTGGGCTATAGAACATCAGAGAGTGGACTGTGGCCAGAACACCTAGGCTTGTAAGAGCATAATGTCAGCCTGCCATAATATCATGGCATAATTTTAACTCGAGTCATCTTGCACCTTAAATGGTGAAGCTATGTCTTCTAAGCCTCAGTCGAAAGGTGATTCATGGAGTGCATTACTGAGCAATGCACTAATTCCCTCTCTCTTCAAATCTGAGACCTAAGGATTGAAAGCACTAAAGGAACAGAAGAGACACACAAATAAGGGAAGGGCCAGAATCCAGAACTGTGGTTTCCAATTCAGGGTGGAATCTCTGATTTTTCCTCCCTATGAAAAAATGAAGTACTCTTAGGCCAATGATGGAGACTTGACTATAATTAGAAACTTCGTGCAGTGCTGAAGCAAGATGAATGGCAAGTAAGACAGAAAAGGAAATAAATAATAAAAAAGAACAGAAGAGCAAAAGGGTAGAAGATGGAGAACTGGAGAGGCTGTAGGGGAGAAAAGAAAATGAAGGGTACTTTTTAAGAAAAAATTTATACTCAATGCAAGAGAGATGCACAGAGACTTTAAACAAAAGGAGAGGATTGCAAAGAAAGAAGTTAACTTCTTTCTAAGAAAGATCCACAAAAGAGCAATTAAGGTGCAAAAAGGAAGTCAACTGCAATTTGTAATTTAACAAGTTATCTCACCAGAATACAAGAGATGATAGCTGCCTCTTTGCAAAAGAGATTCTGGGTCAGAGACCTTAGTACCTGGAGACTATCCCATCTATTCCCCAGGTTCCTACCCATCCAAACAGAAGGAGACCCTTTGGCCACAATGTAGTCAGAAGCAAAGCTTCTGGTGAACCACCTTGGACCTTTGCACCAGCCTTTTCTTGGATGACCCCTTTGTCTTCCCTCGCTTCTCTGCACGTCTGGTATTACCTTTATTGTTTCAGTGGAGTATTTGGGTCTAAAGGACCTTCAGGGTCACTTCCAACCCTCTGAGTCAACACTTATCTACATCTGTTTTCACATTTATATTTTCTTTCTTTCTTTGCTGTCTCCTTTACTGGGGTCTGAGGACCAGGGAATAGTGTAACTATATGTGATGAGCACAGGGATGATGCATGTGACAGCTTAAAGGCTGACTTGTCTCTTTGCTGATGGAAAAAACCTGGAAAAGTTGTTTCCAGGTCCACAGAGAGGTTGCTTGGCATCAGGCATTAGTCACCACTGGAAACAGAAGCCATATTTCAAAATAGCTGAGCGTTATTTTATTAACAACAATAACCATGATGAACTAAGTCACTTAGGAGTACTTAAAGATAAGACCATAGAACCTGTCCTTGAGCTCACAAACCAAATGTGGCAGTTCTAGACTCTACATGTTCAATAATAATCACCTCTGCCTGGTATGGAGCACCTTTTAGGTGCTGGATACAATGTTAAGGGAATGTTAATGTTCAGGGAATGAGGATAAGAAAAACAAGCCTGGCATCAAATTATATAATTCTCATAACATCCCAATGAGCCAGATACTGTTATCTTATCCTCACTTTGCAGCTGAGGTAGTGGAAGTCCCAAATTTAAATATTTTACCAAGATCACTCAGCTTGTGACAGCCTGGGATTCAAATATGTTTGGAGGCACCTTACTACTAGGCTTTCTTCACAGGTCCCTCTCTGCACCAACCAGAATCCACTTAATGACTGAAGATTGACTGCAAGATTGAATCCATTAAATGACTCAAGAGTGAGGTTCCCAGATTCATCTCACTCCTGCTTTAACATTAATTTTAAGAACTAGTGCTCAGGAGCTGCTCCTGTGAGCTCTTTCTCACCATGTCAACTTTGATCCAACCTGCTTTAACCTGTCTGTTCTCTTACCTGTCTCAACCTGCAGATGCCCACACTAAGGGATTCTTGGCCCTGAGATCCTCCCCCTCTCTTCCCCTCTCTCTACCAATCTATCTATAGCCCTGACTGTTCATCAAGCTTTATCCAGCAATGGTGATGATACCATTAATAGCAAATGCCCCTGACTTTGTGGATTCCTACCTGTTTTGTTTGTCCCCTTCTTAAATCAAACGAATTACTATGTCAAGGTGCAGAAACTATCTTTGAGATAGGAAGTTCTTCTCTCTGAATACTGTCTTTCAATCCCAGGCACAATATCTTCTTTTGAACTACTTTCTGCCCAAACCAATAGTCCAATAAAAACTTACTCTTGAGCCGGACTTGGTGGCGCACTACTGTAATCCCAGTGGCTCAGGAGGCTGGGATAGGAGGATGGCAAGTTCAAAGCTAGCCTCAGCAATGGTGAGGTGCTTGGCAACTCAGTGAGACCCTGTCTCTAAATAAAATACAAAATAGGACTGAGGATGTGGCTCAGTGGTCAAGTGCCCCTGAGTTCATTCCCTGGTACCAAAAAACAAAACAAAACAAAACAAAAACCTTTCTCTTAGTCACTTAGACTGTCCACTAAAACTTAGAATTTAAAATCATTAACTTTATGAGATGCATATTATTTTTAAAACCAGAATTTGGGATAGAAGAGGATAGAAATGTTTTCACACACTAACAACTAATATGCTATTAAAATTATTTTATTATTTTTACCTAATCTATCAACACCTTTTAGCCCAATTTGAGGATTATAATTATGAGAAAAATAATAAAATATATTAAAAGTTACAATTCAGACTTAATTTTTAAACCAAATTCCCCATTCTTCCAGCACCCCTTCTTTGCCTTTCCCACTCCCTCCAGGCATCCAAAATGGTGAACTCTATATGAATAAGGCCAAATACTCTAGGAATACTCAGTAAATATTAACTAACTTTCTAAATGAATTAATCTCTTAGCCTCTGGTATTGTACTTTTGCTGTCTCTCAAATTCAAATCCTTTCCTTTCCTTTTGCTCACATGAGCATTCATGCATTCAATTCAAACAGTTGTTTACTTAGGGCTATCAGGGCCTCCACAAATGCCCAGCCTGCTAACAGTGTAAGACAGTGTGGGAACAAGGGCTCAGGTGAGGGCTGCAGCAATAGGGAAATGGAAAGCACATGAACCTTGACCTTGTCAGACCTGGTTCAAAGCCTGCCTCATGGATGCTGCCACCTCGCTCTGAGAGAGCCACTAATAACTTTTTAGGGGGCTGTGTGTGCTGACATTCTTGATCTTCTCTGCTACATAGGAGGGAAGTGGAATTTGGAGGGGCTGAGGTCTCAGAGCTAGTGCAGACAGTGCTGGAATTTGAACACATCCCTAGCACTTCCTTACAAGACCTTTTGTGGGGGAGGGGGGGAGAGAGAGAGAGAGAGAGAGAGAGAAGCTTTGAAAGCTAAACTTCTGTCAAGTTCCTCTCACACTAAGTGTTCCCTTCAATCCCTTCAATGAGACAGAAGGATACTAAGTTTCAGTTATGGGAATCAGTCAAGTTACTTTAACTCTGGAGAAACACAAAGGTTACACCCTGAGCGACAATGGTCTCAGACAAACTCTTGACCCAGGAAGGATGAGGGAATGAGGATTCTGCTTCCCTCTGCATCTGAGGGCGCAGATGGTTGGTAGAAATGCAGCCAAATCAACCTGTAGCCACCCTGGCAGGACTCCAGTGCAGTGATGAAGAGGATCCTCCCTGTCAGGACTTCTACTCTGATGCCTTTGTCTTTTCTGATTCCAGCGTGGTTTGGTTTATCTCACTTTTGTAGTAAATATTACTTTGTTTTTGAGTAGTGCTAATCCTTGTTTCTACTGAGCAAAGGAAAGAAAGGGTTTGTTTCTACCCAGGCTGGCCCAAGAGGAGGATCAATGTGTCCTTTGGGTGAGGTGTGGTGGTGTCAGCTGGGGAACTGGGGAAAGCAGAGGAACCAGGCGTGGAGCAGGAGAAGGTGAAAGCAAGTCAGGAAGCTGGGAAGATTCATCTCTCACTCCAGGGGGTCCCACCACCAGCTCTGCCCAGCAGGTTTTCCAGTTTCCCACAAAAGGCAGGCAGTGCGTAGGAAGGTCAAAGATGCCATGCCTTCTGAAGGACTGGTTGGAGGCAGGTAGCATAGGAAGACATGGCCAAGCTTTGGAGCCAAGAACACCAGCTGTGAGATCTGAACAAGTTTCTTAACCTCTCTGAGTGTCCCCCTGTGGGATGGGGTGGGATGGGGATGCTATACACACCTAGCAGGGAAGCTGTGCCTACCAATGGAATCTGTTCATAAATGACCTTGCAGAGTAGGTGACCTGAACACCTGGGGAAGGATGGGACACTCAGGCTGCAGCCCAATAAGTGCTAGAATTTAGATTTTGCTGTATCGTACCCAAAATTTGGCTGGGCTATTCTGAATAGAAAATATGTGGTGATGATAACTCTAATAGCCACTAAAGTTAGTCCACCTGGAGAAAAGAAAGAGGAACTGCAAAATAATTCCATTATCAGAGTAGGCAAAAATGGAAACGAAGATTTAAGAAGAAAAACAACACACAGCAAATCTGGGAAATAATCTATAAGGCTTCAACATAAAGTCTAAATTTAATCTTAAAAAAAAAAAAAATCTTGGTGCCCGGGGTGAAAAAAAAAATCATCTTGTTTGCTGAGTGTCAAAAGTAAGATGTTTATAATAGGAATAGAAAAGAACTTTTTAAAATATGATGGTAAAAGTAAGGTAATAAAGGAAATACCACACATGGCTTCTAATACCTTTTAAATTGCAGTAAATTACACATGACATAAAATTTACCATCTTAACCATTTTTAAGTGTATTTTAAGTTAAATACATTCACATTGTTTTGCAATCCATCCATCTCTCTTGCTAAACTGAAACCACCCGTAACTCCCTATTCAGGCCTCCCAGCCCCAGTTGCACCATTCTACTTCCCTTCTCTATGAATTCAGCTACTCTGAATGCTTCGTATAAGTGGACTCATACAGTATTTATCTTTTTGTGACTGGTTTATTTCACTCAGCATTGTGGACTCCCAGCTTTTAAACTAGATATATTCCAAAGTCATTTGCAAAGTGATTTATGGATATTAGTCATAGTAAATGTTTTCAGTAAAGTGAAAACCCAGATGCTACCAGGTTGGCATGACCCAATGCCAATTTCCACATGGAAGAAAAATGAAGAAGGCTTTTCCCAAATCTGAAAGAGGGAGGGGTATGGATGTAATATGGTCCCAACAAGAAACTAAATGCAGCTTTTAGAACCAGGGACTTTCGTCCTGTTCTTGAATTCCTTTGTGTTGCCACAACATGAGTTCATGAGATAATAGACTTTAGGATTGACAGCATTCCCCTTTATGTTTTCTGTAGGGCTCACTCCATTATTTCCCCTTCCCAGAACATTCACAGTAGCTTATAATACATAGGCAGGCAGGGAATTAGAAAACTTATATTTCCTGAGAATCTGCTGTGTGCAGATTCAAAAATAAATAAAGACAAAGTCAACAATTTAAAGTGAGAGTTTTAAAGAGGAAATTGTAGTGGACAACATAATCGCTTCCCATCATCTCTATTTTTTTCTTTCCTAGATTATGAAGCAGCTATGAGATTTGGAGGGGGTGAGCCTTTAGTTTGAAACTTCAGTTGTCTTAAATGAATCAGTAAGGCTCATCACCATGACCACAGTGACTGATTTGAGAATGGACCCACAAGATAATTCCAACTGATGGGACAAGTCCTTTGGAGGTAAACTAG
Source organism: Ictidomys tridecemlineatus (assembly GCF_052094955.1). NCBI lineage: Eukaryota > Metazoa > Chordata > Mammalia > Rodentia > Sciuridae > Ictidomys > Ictidomys tridecemlineatus. The sequence goes on along the minus strand of NC_135477.1, from coordinate 27,544,791 downwards.
GAAGCACAAAATCTGCATTAAAGAGTATGTAGTCTTAGTATGAAAGCAATATTATGAATGTCAGAGTCCTTTGAAGACATAATTCAGATTGTTCCTGATCCTGTTCAAGATCAACAGATCCTAAGGTCCACCTTAATTTGCCTCTAGTTATCTGGGCCAACAGATGCCCTTTTTTATTTAATCTCCTTTGAGTTGGGTCTTCGGTTACTTGTTACTTAAATGATCCTAATTGCTATGTTCTGAATTGTGACCCTCCCCAAAAAAATTTATGTTGAAGCTCTAACCCCAATACGTTGGTATTTGGAGATGGGGCCATTGGGAGGTAATTAAGTTTAGATGAAGTCATGAGGATTCAGCCCTCAAGATGAGATTAGTATCCTTATAAGAGATACTAGGGGCTGGGGTTGTGGCTCAGTGGTAGAACGCTTGCCTTTTGTGTGTGAGGCACTGAGTTCAGTCCTCGGCACCACAAAATGTAAATAAAGGTATTGTGCCCATCTATAAGTAAAATAATTTTTTTTAAAAAAAGAAGAGACATTAGAAAACTCCCTCTGCCAGGTCAGGACACAGCAAGAAAGTAGCAGTCTACAAACCAGGAAGCGAGCCCTCATCAGAATCTGATCATGCTGACATCTTAATCTCAGACTTTCATCCTTCATAACAGAAAATAAATTCCATCATTTGAACCACCCCTCATTTCTACATCTACGTCTATGGTATTTTGTTATGGTGGCTGGCACTAACTAATATACTAACACAGACATCTTAGGATAGATACATGGTGCAGCAGAGTGGTTCAGCTGAAGGTCCACCTTTACCCAATGAGGGTGACTGAGCCTGGAGCATGACTCAATCTCTCCCCAGCCCTGTGTCTGCATCACCCCCCACCCCGTCCCCCCGAAAGTCAGCTCCTCCCATAACTGCAGTCCTGACAGCAGCCCTGTACCTCTGAAAAGATTGCATAAACAAGTGGCCTTGGGGTGCTGGGAGAATGACAGCACCATCTAAATAAATGAAAACAAAACAACAACAACAAAAAAAAAAAAACGAGGAGGAGGTAAGAAGAGGTGAGAGATAGGATGGAGAAGAGCAGTATCTGTCACCCACACTCACCAGAGCAACAAGGGAAAAGAGAAAGCACACATCTGAAAGGCTGGGAGTCTGGCCAGAAAGGCCACTGCTGTTAGTGCCAAGGTCTTTGAGATCTTGTATTTTATTGTAAAAAGTTATACAAATTATGTGTTGAATTTCATAATGTGCCTTCACATGACTTTTTTCCTTGAAAATCTTTGAGAAGATTCACTTTTTTCCCAAACTTTTATTTTTATTTATTTTTTATTTTTTGTTGTTCCAGGGATTGAACTGGGTTCAACTAAGCTCTTACCACTGAGCCACATCCTCAGCTCTTTTTATGTCTTATTTAGAGACAGGGTCTCACTGAGTTGCTGAGGCTGGCTCTAAACTTGTGATCCTCCTGCCTCAGCCTCCCAAGCTGCTGGGATTATAGGCATGTGCCACCACACCTGGCCTTTTCCAAACTTTTGAAATAATTTCTTAGTCCCACCTTGACTGCCTTGGGGTGGTCACACCCCAAGACAAGAAGCAGAAGTACATCAGAAAGAGCACTAGACTCACAGTCTTAAATCCAGGTTCCTTTTCCAATTTCATCCCTTCCTGGATGTTTGACCTTGAAAACTTACTTGCATTCTTTAAGCTTATCTTTCCTCATGAGTAAGGAAGAATGACAACTCTTCTGTCTTTCTTATAAGGCTGTCAAGCTCCAAGGGGCTAATGTGAGAAAAAGAACCTGGGAGACCAGGAAACCCTGACCCTGTGGCCATATAGGGTGACATCAGTATTATCTCAAGATCACTGGATGTTTCTCCAGCCCCAATAATCCATGCTTGCCCTCACCTACCCTAGGCACTCTGATGCCTTTTTGTCCAACCCTGTACTTGTGCTAGGAAGAGGAGGATAGGAGGCAAAAGAATGAGGATTTGTATCAACAATGAGTTGTCAATGAGAATGGGAGAGAACCCAAGTTCTTAGTCTCATGTATTTCTACATCTTTTCGTTCCCCTCATTTCAACATCCTATATTTTCATTAGGGATCTCAAGCTGCCTACTCAGGGGAATTCGAGCCTATTACTCATACTAACCCTATGAACAATCACCTACAATAAAGGCAGAGCAAGAAAGTAGGTTGGCTTCATCTTCAGCACAGATTCATTGGTTGCTTATACCACTGTTTTAGGAAGTTAAAACCACTTGATGGGAGTTGGGCTCAGTGGTGCATGCCTGTAATCCCAGAGGCTCCGGAGTCTAAAACAGGAGGATTGTGAGTTCAAAGCCAGCCTCAGCAATGTTGAGGCACTAAGCAACTCAGTGAGATCCTGTCTCTAAATAAAATACAAAAAAATAGGACTGGGGATGTGGCTCAGTGATTGAGTGCCCCTGAGTTCAATCCCTGGTGCCCCAAAACAAAAACAAAAAGCCCACTTGATGGGAAAGACTGTAGTGATCAGTTAGTGATGTTTGTCCTGGGCACAGGATAAGAACAGCAGCACTTGTGCTACCCTGGTTTAGAGGACCAAGATGAGTCTACTGGAAAAAACGCAGCAATAATTGAAAGCTGAAGAAGGTCTTCATGAAAATGTCAGACATAGGGGTTTCCATTCTTGAGATCTTGGACCCTGATGACATTCACGAAGTCAATTAAAAACAACTTAGGTCTTAGTTTTGTGATATGAAAGCCCAGCTTCTTATCTGTTATAGTATTAACTAGGTTAACTAAATGTCAAGTTTCTTTCCTTTTGGATTGAATACTATCAACTTTAGTCACTAACCCTGGGTGTATCATGCTAGTCACTATGATTTATATTTGTTGAAATCGCAGAAGTCTCTGGAATGTTATTGGTTGACTTGACAGTCCAGTATGCCAATTGAATCCATGAACAATTGTGGACGTGAATACAGATCGATGACCTATGATAAGTGACCTGCTGTAAGGGAACAAGACTTAATAAAAGAATCTTAGTGGCTTAAGAGGTTGGAAATCACTCGTCTAATGAAATCTGATGTGAATCCTAATATAACATCTTCAAATCCTACCCCACATTTCTGAAAAATCTAGGGGTTTCAGATTTCGATGAATGTGACATGAGTTAACTTAAAAAAAAAATGCTTCCTTTGACTGCAGTATGCATTACTTGAGATGTTTCTAAAATAACAAATAGCTTCTATTAAATAATTAAATGTCACTTTGTTGTGGAATTCTAAAGGGTATGCAAGCTGCATTTAAACTTTTAGGAATTTATTTGATCACTTTGGGGCTTTCAGTTTACTGGAAGCAGACCCTTGTGGGTGAAAGGTAGAGCTGGCATTTAAACACCATCCATTGCCAGGCGGTCCTCAGGCTGAGAGGGGTTATTTGTGTCATGTTCGTCATGTCAGTCTTATCCTATTGTGCTCCACAGAAGGCTACACACAGAAGAAAAGACATGGTGATTAAATATTTTGCCATTTCTTACTCTGTGTTTTGTTATTCTGGGTTTTCTTGAAGGTCCATCATTTATTTCTCTGTTCTGAGCTTCCCTTGCAAATAAATTCTTGCATTTTAAGTAACAACCATAAAATGGGAACATTTCAGTAAAACAAACAAACAAAGGCACCTTGGAGAGTGACACGGTGGGGTTTGGGGTGGCCTGCATGGGAAGATGTGCATGGGAGAGATCACAAGACCCAGGCCTCTCCTAAAGGCAATGGGGATGTGGTAAATAATAAGCAGCCTCTCTAGGGATATTTTTCCTTGTTGTCTTAAAATTTTCCTCCCTCTCTTTGCAACTTTTTCCTTTCCTTTCCCCCTAGTGTTTTTTTTTTCCCTGTGACTTTGTTTTTCTAATTTCCCTTCCATTCTCCTGCTTCTCCCCCCACCTTATTTTCTTCTTTCCCCTATCCCTTCTTTTCTGTCCTCTCTTCCATTCTCTTCTCTTTCTATAAAAAAACATCTCTCCTTTACGGCATCAGACTACATTTCCCAAAGAGTGCTCCACCCCGCACTAGATTCATGAGATGTTTTGTGGAAAATAAAGAACATGAGGGAGGGGTCTGGATTTAAGTGAGCTCAGGAAACATTGCAGACCACACCCCCCTCCTGAAGCTGTGGCATGTCCATTAGCATTCCACAGGGTTTGAGAAATTCTGCAGTGAAGAAACTGGTCAAACTTGGCTTATTCCAGGGTTCCCCAAACTGTCTTGACCTCAGTGTCTTCTCCCTCCAGATAAATGAATGGCATTGAGGTTGCACTTTGGGAAATTCCATGGTAGCACTGGTTTCACCTGGTTTTAAAGGGTCTCCTGTTAAATATTTGAGTTGAGCCATCTTTTTGTGGTTGTTGTTGTTGTTGTTGTTCTTCTTCTTCCTTAACAGAGTATCAAAGATGGTTCTTGAAAATAATGTGCAGAGTGGCAGAGGTACAATAGGAAATATTTTTATTCCCTACTGGTGGTGATGTGAATTGATATTATCATTCCAGAAGGCAATTTGGCACTATGTGACCAAAGCCTTAAAATTCTGCCTTTCTCTGTCTAAAAAGAACAACAACAAAAGTTTTAAAGAAGATTGTGTGTGTGTGTGTGTGTGTGTGTGTGTGTGTGTGTGTGTCTGCCTTTCTCATCTGGAGAAAATAATTAAAGAGGTAAGCAAAGATTTAGCTACAGGATTTTTCCCCCTGGAGTCTTTGTTTACAATGCCAAAACTTGGAAACAACCTTAGAGTCCAACAAGAGAAGATTGGTGGAGTATACTGTGGCATAGTCTGATGGCAGGGTATTATGCAGCCCTTCAGATTAGAGTTCTAATAGAGTATTTAATGGAACACAACAGATGCCCCAAAATACCATATGTAAAATATGAGTGCATTTTCATCAAACCAATATATACTGAGTATGAAATATTCATATAAACATGTAAAAGCTGGGAAGAGTATTCACCAAAATTTGGCAGTATCATCTCTTACTGGGTAGTTTATTTCAACTTCTTGTTTATCTGTGCTTTCTGATTTTTATATAAAGAGCATGTGTTTTTTGTATATTGAAAGGAAACAGTTAGGAAAAATTAACAAAAAATGGTTGGTGATCCTTTACAAGTTTTGTTACCATTTGAAGTTCCATCTTACTCCAAATAGGGTCCTGTCAACACCAACTGGGACTTCTCTGTCTCTAAGGGGATAAGTGCTCCATGAGGAAGGTCAAAGAGAATGTCAACCTTCCTTCTGCTATCTGAGGAAATCTGGACACAAGAGCCAGCTTCTGGATTGTGATGCTGCAATTTACCAAGGAAAGAAAAAGATCAACACACCCCGCCATCTATTTATTTAATATTAAAAATAATATTTCACTGAGTTTGGCTGGCGTCAGCTTGAGCAGTTACTCATACAGGAATTCAAACAAAAGCAGCCTTGGCCCCGGTCCAGTGGGCTGGTGCTGGGTGGTCCATGTCGGTCCTCATTTCAGAGTAGCTCCTAGGCTGCTTGCAGACCTGCTTTGGGTTAGGAAGATGATGTATTCATTTATTTATTAGAAATGTTTTAACAGGAAATGCTAATAGTTTGCATTTAGGGAGAACTGCCCTGGAGACAGCTGGAGGAACCCAGCAGACACTGTTGGGGAGGAGGTTACTGTTCTTGGCCTTGGAGTTGAATCAGGGCCTGTTGTAAGAGTCTCCACTAGAACCCAGCATACCAAGTTAGCTCAAAAGATCCTGGTTGCTTTGCTTCAGGATCAAAGAGACAGCATCATTCTTTCAGTTGCCTTAGTTCCTTTCTATGATGCCATTTGTTTCTTAGAAATCTAAAAGTGTGATTTTACTGCAGCTGGGAGTACACACGCTGGCTCTGCTGGGAGTGAACGGGCCCTGTGCACACAATCCTCCAGGTGGGATTGTGAAAGCCAACATATAAGCAGCACATGTGCCACTTGAACCCACTCTGTGTGTGACTGCGGGCTGGTTGAGCCCTGTGTGGGTTCAGGGGGGATATGTGCATTTCCTTTATGTGTATGGCAATGAGTGAAAGACAAGTGTTTGCAGGGGATTCCAGGCATGTCCACAAGCTCCAGGGTGCATTCCAATGTTAGATCAAATTCAAGGATAATTTTGTGGCATCAGAGAGAAAATAAAATACAGAAGGGAGGATAAATCAGGCAGAAATGCATGTGTAGGCGAGAGTATGAGCAGTGTTGTGTTTTTAAAAAGACTCTTCCAGATGTTTTGAAGGGTGTAGAAATTTACTTGTTGGGGGAGGGCATGAGGAATGGGGTCCAATGTCTAACCCGGTCTGGCACGACAAAAGGGCTGTTCCTGTGTTTCCAGATAACAATGGAGGTGAAGCCTGACCCTGGAAACCAGTCAAGATTCCCAGAGATAAACCCTCAGGCAGCAAGAATACTGTCAATGAAAAGAAACTGACCTTTCGCCTCTTGAGTCACAGAATTCCCACAAATGCTGTGTCCTCGTCAGCTCTGGCAGGACTCCCCACCACAGCCCAGACTTCGACGCCACTTTGTAAACAGTATGGAAGGAGCTGCTGGAGTCCTGGGAGGGGGCTGTGCTAGAAATCAGAACATCGTCACCTCTAGCACCTCAAACTACAGGATGCCCCCTCCCTTTTTCTTGGAGAGGCTACCCTTCCTCCTGGGCTCACTTGAGAGTGGAATCAGGACCAGTTCTAAGAGTTTACTCTAGGCTAGTTATGTCCCTTGGAAGGACTGCATGGCTTTGGAAAATGAGGCAGGGAAGCCCTGGGACAAGGGCAATAGAGGTCTTGGGCTGGGGCAAAGAGGAGTGGAGTGAAAGAAGAGAAATGAAAAGAGAGAGGTGCTGTATGGTTTATCTCCTCCAAAACTCATGTTGAGTATCCATTAGTATTTTTTGAAAGGGTGAAAATGTAATCTGACTATGGTGTTTAGATTATGGTAATTTGGATTATATAAGGTCATCAGGGTAGAATCCCCATGATTTAGAATTGGCATATTTATAAGAATAGGGAGCGAGACCAAACTGGACACATGAGGACATGCTTCCTGCCCCTGGGCCTGTGATGCCCTACTCAGGATTCTGCCAGCAAGGCCAGCAACAGAAGCTCTTTAACTTTTTTCTTTTCTTGTTTCTTTTTCTTTTCAGTGCAGGGTATCAAAGAATCCCCCACCACATGTGCAATTATATTGCACCAATTAAAAAAAAGAAAAAATGTATCAGCACGAGAGTGTTCCCAAGCTCCCTACCGCCCATCCATAAAGAGAATATCACCTTCAATGACTTGACTAAACCTGCCCTCCTAGGAGTGTTCTGACTATTTCAAGACAATCCCTAGGCTTCGTGATTCAAAAATCAAGAGAAAAAATAAACAAAGACAAGACTGAAGAGGCAGATGGAAAGGAGGAGGGGAACAGCACTAGGACCTGGGGTGGGGGGTGAGGCTTTGGGAGAGTTTCAAAGCAGGAGAACTGGAAAGTGAGAGGTCAAAAGAGAAAAGCACTAGAGCTGAGGATATCTAAGAATTGATGAGGAGAGTAAAGGAAAGTTAAGAATCAAATACTTTTTTAATGTTTTAAACAACGGCAAGGAAATTTTTGAATTCATTTTAAAATACTTTTGGTCATTAGACATTTTTTGGTTCATTGCTGCATTGAGACTGAGCCACGTGGATGGCCAGCTTATATTTGGGTTATGCGTAAACCTTCTTCTCATTTGCTATATCACAATATCAAATCCTGTAATTCCCCCCTTGTAGCCGTATCACTCTCTACTGCCCAGCAACATCAGACCCTCTAGCCAGACTACCTACTTTTACCAAAAGCAGATCTCAAACTTTTTTTTTCCCTTCCGCCTTGGCTCATTCTATTTCCTCCACACTGAATCACTGCCCATTTCCATCATCTGAAATCCTTTCTATGCTTCAAAACCCAGCTCAAATTCTACCTTCTCAGGGAGGCCTTCCTGTTGATGCTCCACACATTCTATGTCCCTTCCTGCCCTTGTACATGTGATTCTCCATAATAAGAAGAGTGATATGAAAATATGAATAGCCACCATTTACATCAAGCTCACTGTGTCCACATACATCATCTTATTTAATTCTTGCTAATGTTCTACGTGTTTCACACAAATCATTTTATTTAATTCTTCCAACAACCCTGTGAGGTAATCCATTGGAAACTAAGACAGGAAAGCTAAGTGACCTCCCCAAGATTCCTCCAATTATTGTCACAGGATTTGAATCCAGTCTCCAGAGTCTAAATTACTTTTGCAGGACACTTTAATTGAATACCTCAGTACATGCCTGAAATCGCCTCATCACTCCTCTCTGTCTACAGGAAGTTTCTATTTGTTATTACTTCACATTTTGTACTTCCCTCCACTCAACACTATCCAATAAATGCTTGTGCTTCACTGTCGTCAGATTTACACAGTCACTTAATGGTTCCCGCTGAGATCCAAGCAGAAGACATTAGCATGTGCATGATCAGGATTTTGACTTAGAGAGATCCACTTTAGGTTGAAGTCTTCAGGGACACTTAGATTAAGAGCAGGGAGCATGTGTTTATAAATCTTACCTTTGAGTTTCATCTTCTTCCTCATAATGTCTTTGACGTGTCAGTTGTAAACCAAACCACAAAATGGCCACACTTGAGTGAGGCAAAGATTTAATGCTGCTGCTCTGGTTTAAGTGGCTATACCTAGAACTACAGTTGTGTTTTAGCAGTCATGGTGAAGTACACACACAGTGATTTAATGCAGCTTGGTTTACATTCAGATGCAGTTCTACTCTAACATCTCAGAGTAAGCGATGGGGTTGCTACTAAAGCAAAGGGCAATTCACAGGGTCAGAAACAATTTTCAGGTGAACAGATGATGGTTTTATTCAAAACATAAATTGATTATTTTAATTTTATAAAACACATAAATAGCTTTTATGATAGAAGCATGATTTAAAGTTTAAATACAAACTTCTATTTCAGGCCAAGACGGAGTAGCAGGTATTGCTTTACTCTCCCACCTAAAACAAATCAAAAAATTGAGAAAACATATTTTAAAAACAGTTTGAAAGACACGGGATATCAGAAGAAAGACAGTGCTCCCTGAGATATGTGAAACAAACTAAGCAAGTACCACAATTTCCCCAGGTTTATGGCTTTGAGAAAGTTTCTAAGACATAGGCACAAAAAGAGGGAGCCCATAAAGAGCAGGCAAACTCATGATTTGAGAATACAGAGTGTGGGGAGGCCAAGGCTGCTGGAATTCTTAGGGCAGAGTATAAAAAAAGGAGAGATCCGCATAGAGAGAGAACGTTCTAGAGGCATGCAGGGAGGTTCCACTTGAGTATTCAGGTGAGGATTGGTCAGCATTTACCTATAAGGAAAGACCATCCAAAATGACCCAAATGATAATGGACTGGGGATAGTCTCTGTTCCCACCAGCCAGACTTGGAAATCTCAAGCTTCATGAAGGGTAGAACATGCAACAGAGTGTGGCCTCAGTAATAAGGACAAATGAGTCCTGGACTGAATATTATTCTACTCCCAAAATAAAATTATTCTACTCCTGCTTAATGAATCTTAAAAACAAAGTCCCAAAATGTTCAAACTCTTTCCAAGTGGCTTAGGCAAATTGCTTAGGACAAAGCTCTAGAATATTTATAAGAACACAGAAACACCAAGAACCAAACAAAATGAAACTCAAATGCCTAGAATCAAGTTTTAAAAATTATCAAGCATCAAAAAAAAAAAAAAAGGTAAAGTACAATCCATAGCTAGGAACCAAGGGCCTCATTGAGCTACACCCAGGGTCTCCTTTGCCCATTTTAAAATTGGATAATCTGGGGCTTGTTATGTCGTTGAGTTGTAGAGAGAAGATATATATTTTTCAAAAGATCCAAGTCACATTTGTAGATGTGAAAACAATGTGTAAGATGAAATATACACTGGATGAAATTAATGGTAAATTAGACACAAGAAGAAAATATTAATGATCTTGAAAATATAGCAATAGAACAATCCAGAGAAAATATAGCAATTAAAAACAAACACAGAGAATCAGTGATACCTAGGATATTATCAAGGTACCCAATATACATGCAATTGGGATCATCAAAAGAAAGGAGAAAAGGAAGGGCCAAAAAACACATAATTAATAATGGCCCCCAAATTCCATATTGTGAAAACCCAGAGATCCAAGAATCTTAATGAATCCCGGTCATAAAGAAAGTGAAAACTACACCAAAGCACACTATAAACAAATTAATTAAAAGCAAGAATAAAGAGAAAATGTTAAAAGTAGCCAGAAAAAGGAAGGAGGGAAGCAGGGAGAAGCAAGAGGAGGGAGAAAGGAAAGAAAGAAGAAACAAAGGATGAACAGTCAGACACTGCATTCAGAGGAACAAAGACAGTTGCTAGCAGATTTTTTAAAAAAAATAATGCAAATGAGAAAACAGTGGAATATTATCACTAAACTATCAGGGGGGTTATCAGCCATGAATTCTATATATACTATGAAATTTTTTAAAAAATAAAAGCTAAACTCTAGTCAGAATGTCAATTATCAAGAACACAAGCAATAATAAGTGTTATCAAGGGTGTGGAGAAAAAGATACACGCATACACTGCTGGTAGCACTGAAAATTAGTGCAACCACTATGGAAAGCAGTATGGAGATTCCTTAAAAAACTTGGAATGGTACCACCATTTGACCCTGCTATCCCACTCCTCAGTTTATACCCAAAGGACTTTAAATCAGCATATAGTGATGCAGGCACATCAATGTTCATAGCAGCTCAATTCACAATAGGTAAACTGTGGAACCAACCTAGATGCCTTTCAACAGATGAATGGATAAACAAACTATGGTACATATACACAGTGGAATATTACTCAGCATTAAAAGAGAATAAAATTATGGCATTTGCAGGTAAATGGATGGAGTTGATGATAGCATGCTAAGCGAAATAAGCCAATCCCCCAAAACCAAAGGCTGAAAGTTCTCTCTGATAAGTAGATACTGATCCATAATGTGGGGGAGGAGTGAGGAGAATGGAGGAAATTTGTGCAAAGGGTAGGGCAGAGATGAGAAAGGACATGGGGACAGGAATGGATGGTAGAATGAGATGAACATCATTATCCTAGGTACATGTTTGACTGCACGTGTGTTGCAACTCTACATGGTGTACAACCAGAGAAATGAAAAGTTGTGCTCCATTTGTATATAATGAATCAAAACGCATTATGCTATCATGTATAACTAATTAGAACAAATAACAAATTTAAAAAAAAACAAAGGCTGAAATAATTCACCACCAGCAGATTCACACTAAGAGAATTATTTTTAAAATGACAAATGGAAATATAAACCTACAGAAAAAAATAAAAAAAGATGGAAATGGTAACTGCATAGGTAAATATATGTTTTATTGTGTCATTTTTAGAGCCTCTTTAAAGTTAAATGACTAAACAAATATAATAACACTAGTATAAGGCATATAACATCTGTGCAAAAGTCAGGAGGGGAGAAATGAAAGTATACCATTCTAAAGATCTTGTAATGAACATGAAGTGGCCCAGCATCACCTGAAAATACACTGTAATATATTAGAGATGTGTATTAAAACCCTAAAGCAAACACTAAAATAAAAGAGCCAGCACGAGAGACAACATGGAACCATAAAAAATTAAATCAAGGGGCTGGGATTGTGGCTTAGTGGTAGAGTGCCTGCCTAGCATGCATGAGGCACTGGGTTCGATCCTCAGCACCACATAAATGTAAAATAAAGATACTGTGTCCACCTAAAACTAAAAAATAAATATTTTTTTAAAAAATAAAATCAAAAAGAAAAGGCAGGAAAAAAGGATAGGAATATGAAGGACAGATGGGACAAATAGATAACATAGAACAAGATAGTAGACTTAAATATAACTATATAAATAACAACATTAAATGTAAATAGTCTAACTACTTCAATTGTCAGATTGGACTTAAAAAAAAATCCCAAGACCCAACTATATGCTGTCTATAATAAATGCACTTCAAATATAAACAAATAGGTTAAGAATAAAAAGATAGGAAAAATATGCCATGCTAACATTCAGCAAAAGAAGGCTGGAGTGGCTCTGTTAATATAAGACAGGATAGATTCCCCAGAAAAGGCTATTATCAGGGACAAAGCATCAAGTCATCAAAAGAACATAATAATCCTAGATATTAATATATATATAATAAGAGAACCTCAAAATACATGAAGCAAAAATTGATAGAACTGCAAGAAGAAATTTATAATCCACAATATTGTCGGATGTTTAAATACCCCTCTCTCAACAATTCATAGAATAAGTAGAAAGAAAATCAGAATATAGTTAAGTTCAACAACACTATCAATCAACCTGACCTAACTGACATTCACAAAATACTCCACACAACAGCAGAATTCATACACTTGTCATGTGAACATGAATGATTTCCAAGTCTGTTCACCCACATACCAGTCTAAATAAATTTAACATAATTCAAATCATACAAACTATGTTTACTGACCATATTAGAATTAAGGTAGAAACAAAGAAAAAAAGGATCTCTAGAAAAATCTCTGGAAAACCATTTGGAAATTAAATGGCAACTTCTAAATAACTCATGAACTAAATAAGAAATGAAAAGAAAGATTAGAAAATATTCTTAACTGAAGAAAAATGAACACATATCAGAATTTGTTGGATTAAAAAAAAAATTGGATGGTGCCAAAGCAGCACTTAGGTGGAAAGCTGTAGCACTAAAGTGTCTATATTAGAAAATAATAAGTCTTAATGCATGAAATTATCAGTGGACATCAGCTTCTACCTCGAGAAACTAGAAAAATTAAAGCAAATTAAATTTAAAATAAGTGGAAGCTATAAAATATTATAGAAATGTAAAATACAAAATAGAAATATATTTACATATAAATATAAAATAGAAAACAGAACAATAGAGAAAATCAATAAAAACAAAATCTGATTCTTTGAAATGGTCATAAAATTAATAAAACTACATAAACTATTCAGGGAAAGAGAAGATAAAATTGCTAATGTAAGTAATGAAGAAACAGGTGAAATTACTACAGATCTTACCTATATTAAAAGAATGATGGAGGGGGCATGAGGCACTGGGTTCAATCCCCAGTACTACCAAAAAATTTTAAAAAGGCATTTTACGAAAACTTAATGCAAATAAATGTAACAACTTATATGAAATGGACAAATTTCTTTTAAAATTTTTTTGTAGTTGTAGATGGACAGCATGCATTTATTTTATTTGGTTTTTTTATATTTATTTTTTAGTTGTAGTAGGACACAATACCTCTATTTTATTTATTTATTTTTATGCCGTGCTGAGGATCAAACCCAGGGCCTCGCACATGGTAGGCAAACACTCTACCGCTGAGCCACAACCCCAGCACTTATTTGTTTATTTTTATGTGGTACTAAATATTGAACCCAATGTCTCCCATGTTCTAGACAAGCACATAAACTATCAAAATTCATTCAACAAGAAATAAGACAACCTGGGCTAGGGATATAGCTCAGTGGTAGAGTACTTCCCTAGTGTGTACAGGACTCCAGTTCGATTCCCAACACTATTGAAAAAGATAGAGAAATAGGCAATCTGAACAGCCTTTATCTATGAAATAAATTGAATTTGTAGTTAATACCCTTTCCACAAAGAAAACTCCAGGCCTAATTGGTCTTACTGGTGAATCCTACAAATCATTTAAGGAAGAAATAATACCAATTCTTCACTGACTCTTCCAGAAAATTGAAACATTAGAACCATTTCACAAATCATTCTATGAGGTCACCATTACCCTAATACCAAAACCAGATAGACATTATAAATAAATTAGAGAGATTAGGGGTGAAACAAAAATTACAGACCATTGTTCCTTATAAACATAGGTACAAAAATTCTAAACAAAATTTTATCAATGAACCCAACAATATATAAAAAGAATAATATATCATGAGCAAGTTGTTCAATCTAGGAATACAAGATTGCTCTAACATTCAAAAATGAATTTAATTCAGCATATTAATAAACAATGAAAGAAAATACAATCACCTCAGAAATGCAAAGAAATCATTGAACAAAATCCAATGTCCATTTCTGATTTGTTTTTTTTTTTTTTTTTTTTAGTTAAACAAACTAGGAATAGTCAGGCACATCATCAACCTGATATTTTAAACATTTCTGAAATATCTACAACTAACATTATACTAATGATGAAAGGCTGAATGCTTTCTCCCTACAATCAGGAATGTGACAAGAATATGTACTCTTACCACTCCTATTCAACACTGCACTGAGGATCTAGCATATCCAACAAGGATTCAATTCGGAAAGAAAAAAGTGAAACTATTTTTGTTCACAGATGACATGGTTCTCTAAGTAGAAAATCCCTACAGAATCTACAAAACAAACAAAAAGCAACTGTGCGTGCATGTGTGCGCGCACACACACACACACACACACCACAAAATTCTAGAACTAGCAAATTCAGCAAGACTGCCTGATACAAGATCAAAACTGCAAAAAATAATGGTATTTCTCTACAATGGCAATGAATAATTGGAAAGTAGGATTTTTTAAAATACCATTTACAAAAGCATCAAAAGAAATGAAGTACTCAGACATAAATTGGACAAAAATGTGAAAGTACTGTACACTAAGCTGCAAAGCCATGTTGAGAGAAACTTAAGACCAAAATAAATAGGTGGTGCTAGAAGACCACTGCCCAGACACACCTGGGTTCCACTTTCCCTCCCACGGCCAGAAAGGACCTGCAGGTGGAGCCCTTTCACCCAGTTCTTTGTAGCTATTGTCAGACACGCCCATTTTATGTTTCCTCCATAATTTCCTCTCCTCTGAATTTCCACCCACAAACCTCAGGACTGGATCTAGAATCATATTTAATCTGAGGAAAAGGATCACAGGAAGCATGTTCAATACACGAACCTGTTAGTTGGTCACCTTGAGTCCTTCCCTCCCCCAGGCAGCCCACAGTTCCTCTTGGCTCTCTCCTGGCTTTTCCAGCTCCCACTGAAGTTCACTGTGCTCCTGCCTAAAAGGCTTCCTCAACTCCACTCACCATAGGTTGGTTGTTTCCCACCTCTCAGTGAAGATTTCCTTCCACACAGGCAATGCGTGTTCAAAGAATTGTTCCCCAGATGATTTGATATCTGGACCAGAGACAAGGATAAGTCTCTCAGGGGAAGAAAAAGAAAATTCAGGATCTGTCCTGCCAACCCCATACCCTGCTCTCCACCTATAAACAAACCAGAAAAGATAGTTCTTTGCAGACGGGTCATGTGGTGGTCACTCTTCAGGAGCAAGCTGCCGATTCCTTCTTGGAATAATTATACATCTGTTTTTGTTTTTTTTTTTAACTACTATAACTGTGGCAATTGCTCAACTGGTTATCCTAACCATTTCCCCTCACCTCCTAGGGTCCCTCTATTTTTCTGGTCATGTTTAATGTCTAGACTGGAAAAGAACAACCTAGTGGAAAGGTGAGGAGGTTTGTCATCAGCATTCCTGAAAGCAAGAACCATACTTAAGTCATCTTGGGGAGTCCACACAGCACCATGCCTTATCTATTCCAGGCAAATTCCTCTGTGCCAGACACAAATACAGCAAAATATATATTTAGAATGGATTCCAGCCTATTTAGAGAATGGGAGCTGTGGCAGTGCAAGGCCAATTCCAGGGTGAACCCCAAAGTCCACAGAGATATTACTCCTTTCCTGCTTATTTCCACTTACTATAAGTAGGTTGAGAAAATAATTCGATTGCTCTGCCAGACAATATGGTATTGTGACACTGTGACTGGATGAAAGTTCTTAGAGGACTAATCAGACATAAGGATTTAGCCTACTAGTGACCTGAACAGCTCTAATCTCTTCCTTAGCATTCTTGGTAACCCATTTGGTAACCAACCAACTGCAGGGAAATTGTGGTAGACTGCAGATAGTTGTCAATTTTTTCTTACTTCTTCTGTGGATCTATTGTGTGTGTGTGTGTATGTGTGAGAGAGAGAGAGAGAGAGAGAGAGAGAGAGAGAGAGAGAGAGAGAGACACAGAGAGAGAGACAGAGAGAGACAGAGACAGAGACAGAGACAGAGAGAGAGACAGAGATATGCAGGGCCTCATGCAGGCTAGGCAAGGGCTCTACCACTGAGCTAAATCCTTAGTCCTAATGTCTCCTGTTCTGATGTGGCATCTAATTCCTCTTTCCTTGAGGCTGGCTGGCCTTAGTGACTTTCTTCACCAATAGAATTGTGGTGGAAGTGATTCCCAAGACTTTCAAGACTGGGTCATTAGAGCTTTAAAGCTTCCACTGAGGCCTTTCAGAGCAATCACTCTTGAGTAAGCCAGCTACCAGGTAAGAAATCTGATCACTCTAAGACTGCCCTGCTGTTAGGAAGCTTGAGCTTCCCACTGGACAGGCCGCATGGAAAAAGAGATGCTTGACTCAGCCTCACATGAGTAGAGATAGTTCTGCTAGCAACTGTGCCAACTATTAGACCCCATGTGAGAATGACCCAAGAGAGTCCATTAACACCAACCATAAGAGATGATAATAATAAATTATGTGTGCTTACATACCACACCCAAAACAAACAACTATATAACTGTAGTTACCATATAGTTATAACCATATCATCATTAATGTCTTTTGTAATATAAAAAAAATTTACAACTTCTTGTGAATTTTAAATGTTTTTAAATTAAAAAACAACAACAAAACCCACATTTTGAAAGAGCTAAAGGCAGCTAGAGATATTCCCTGAGCCACGTCCCCAATGCTGACAATACCAGCACTGGCTGCAGCTAGCAGGTGTGTGTAACTATGGCCCTAAGTGCATTTGCTGGCTTTGAAAGCTCTGGAGAAAGCTGGGACGCACCCCCCTCCTACTGCCAGTGACTCAGCTTCAATCTGAACGCTTCACTCATCACATCTGGGTCTCCTACTAGGGAAACACCCAGTTTTTACTTTTGTCTAGTGAGAAAAGAGACTGTTTTAATTCTTCATTTTCAAAGACTGACATAACGATAGGAACAGACATGAAATGTCACTCAGTCAAAGGAAAGAGATTTTCTCTACTAGTGTTTTTTTTTTTAAATATCCTTTTTCTTTGGTTCAATTAAAAAAAAACCCTCATAACAAACAAGTGAAATCATGTCCACATTCTGCTGTGCTTTAGAGAGATGCTCCTCTTCAGCCCTTTAGGGAGACCATGCCCCTCATAGACAATGTCCCTGGAGAACAGATGCCAGTCCCACCCCAACGACAGTTTCCCTCACAGCTGCTGTCTGGAGAAGCAGACCTTCCACCTTTGGTGCTTTGCAGACTCTCACTCATACGCACTCATGGTTCATAAAGTGTAGAAGCAGCCACTTTGAGTTAGGAGTAGGTAGCACATAGGAAGGAAAACAGAGATCTGCAAGGTCAGTAGAGCAACCCACAAATAGTTACTGGAGCATCTAATTTTTCCCAACACTGAACTAGGCACTGTTGAAGTATAAAGATACAAGACTGGAGGCAAAAGACTGTAGTCGAAAAGCTCTGCGCTTCAAGGACCAGTTGCAAACTGGTTGTTCACTTGCAATGTGGTCTTGGTCTACTTTTTGTTTCTCTCTGAGGGGACAAGAAAATCCTCTTTACCAATCTCAGGAGCTTGCAAAAGTCAAAAGTGAGTACAGTGTTTTGTCAACCACTGGGGCTAATGAAGTCTATTATTATCACACACCATTGTGCTAGGAGGCCAGAGAAGGAAGAGGGAACTGGGCAGGAGCTGTCAGGGAGGGCTTGATGGAGGACGTTGGTCTAAAGTGGACCTTGGAGGAAGGAAAGGATTGGGAAAGGCAGAAAAGGCATTTCTCCCAAGGGGAACTGAGAGAGGGATTTGTATCCTGTGGGGGAGGGACAAAAGTAAGGAAACTTGACCTAACCTGTGAGAGGAGTTTTGATTGAGGAACCACATGGAAAATAAGTTTAGGGAGATAAGGGAGCCCCTAATTATGAGGGATCTAGAAAAAAAGTGTAGGACGGGATAAGATATTTGGTAAAGGATATGTTCCAACTTCTTATCTGCTCATTATCACAGAATATATCCAATACCTTCATTCTTTGAAAATATTAGTCACTGTGGTCTATGCTGTAAGACCACCATAGTGAACAATGTGGAACAATGGAAATTACAACAATAATATCATCAGTTATATTGGTAGATTCAATATGTAGGCAGGGACACTTTGAGATTTAGTCTTTATGCTCTCAGAAACAAAACAATGTTTATTCTGTTGGATATTTTCTAAAAGATGCAACAAAGCATTTTCCTAATTAGAAAACTCTAGGAAAGAAAGCCTCTCTTCTTTCACACACTGACCTACCCTGGTTCTAAATCAGTACACTGAAATGAAAGGGCAGCATGCATCTCTACACAGTCCTTTACCAAGATTCACTCTGGCCGGAGCCCCACAACTTTTCTCCTACCATGGGCACCTTGCAACTGTCTACCTTGGTATTCCAAGGTAGGAAATCAGTCTCTCTGTAGGATAAAGACCATGAATCCTGAAAGGTTCTCCTTTTTTCTTTTCTTTTCTTTCTTTCTATGTAGTTGTTCCTAATCTTTCTTTGGCAACTTACTCTTTAAGGGGCTACTTTTTTTAACCTAATCTTCCTGTTCATGAAAAAGAAGTAGGGGAATCTAATTGAATGCTAGAGAAATGCAAAGCATACCAAAAATAGGAGAAAATTAAGCCATATCACGATTAAAGGACCATTTGAAAAGAATCATATAAGACTTCAAAAGTTGCTGTTCTCAGGTTGGGGATATAGCTCAGTTGGTAGAGTGCTTGCCTCGTATGCACAAGACCCTGGATTCAATCCCCAGCACCAAAAAACAAACAACAACAAACAAACAAACAAACAAAAAACCTACCAGTTCTTGCAAGAAGAATCCAACAATTTTTCACAGAATTATGGCTATTCTTTCAAGTCAAATTACTACTTACAAAACCAAAATAAATAAATTCACTTAAAATGGAAAAAATTTTGTCAATGCCTCTAGACTTAAGTCTGAAATCGAGTCTTGTTCTTTTTGTATTTCTGTAATGTAGCATGGTAAATGTTTGTTGAGTAAGTAAATGCATTGAGTGAAATCTAATGAAAATAGTATATAATATATTGTGAAAATAAGAAAAGATGATAAACTTCTGGATCCAATACAAAAAGCAAATTAATATGGTCATAAAGAAATCCTGTGTATCCAATGTGAGTTTAATCATGTCATTATCTGGAACAAACATAGATTAACCTTTCACAATGCAAAAATAGCTATGATAGCTTCTTAGCTAGATAATAAAGTATAACCATAATTCCTATACTGGGGGAGCCTAAAAATTAATGAAGAAAACAACACACATGTTTATTCAACAAAAATGTTTTAAAACAATTATATACAGACTGGCCTGAGAAAGATGATGTGTCAGAACAGTGTTATCATTTTGGAGAATAGGTGGGGTTATGCAGGAAACATAAAATTTCTTATTGTCCAATACTTTTTATTGAGACTGATTCTATCTGATCATGTAGATAAAATGAAGACTATGATCGAGGTTGAGATTGAGGAAAAAGTTGAAGATGAGGTAAACATGAAGATATAGAATGATGGTAGAGGCTAAATAGAAGGAAGTAGAGGCTGAAGCTATGCTTAAGGAATGACTAGGACTTGGTTATCTGTGCATTTGGAGGATATATTTTTTTTTTTAAAGAGAGAGTGAGAGAGGAGAGAGAGAGAGAGAGAATTTTTAATATTTATTTTTTAGTTGTCGGCGGACACAACATCTTTGTTGGTATGTGGTGCTGAGGATCGAACCCAGGCCACACGCATGCCAGGCGAGCGCGTTACCGCTTGAGCCACATCCCCAGCCCTGGAGGATATTTTTATTAAAGGGATGATGATAAACAGAGTGAAGAGACACCAACAGAATTTGAGAAAATATTTGCAAATTATAAATCTGATGAAGGATTAGTACTCCAAAGACATAAAGAACCTAAGCAACTCAATAGCAAGGAAATAAAACCCAATTTTAAAATGGGCAAAGGATATGCATAGACATTTCTCAAAAGAAGGCATTTGAAAAAATGTTCAACATTATTAATCATTGGGGAAATGCAAATAAAAGCCACAATGAGAAATCACTTCACACCTGTTAGTATGATTATTATAAAAAAGACAAAAAAAATAAGTATTGGAGAAATGTAGGAAAAAAAGGAAACCCTTGTCCATGGTTGGTAGAAATATAATTAGTACAACCATTATGGAAAACAACAGGGCCATTCCTCAAAAACAAACAAACAAAACACTCTCAAATTAAAATACCATATGATCCAGCAATCCCACCACTGGGTATATATCCAAAAGAAGTCAACTCAGTGTGTAAAGAGATGTTTGCATTTCCTCATTGCAATAGTCAAGATACGGAATCCTAAGTGTTCATCAACAGATAAATGGATATAGTATATGTACACAATAGAGTACTATTCAGTCTTTAAGAAGAAGGAAACCCTATCATTTGTGACAACATGGATGAACCTGGAGGTCATTATGCTAAGTGAAACATTCCAGGCACAGAAAGACATGATCTCATTTATATGTGTCATCTAAAAAGTCTTACCAGAAGCAGAGAATGGAATGATGGTATAACCAGGGGCTGGAGTGAAGAGGGGCAGATGTCAGTCAAAGGATACAAAATTTCAGTTAGACAGGAGGGACAAAGATCTATTGTACAACATAGTGACTACAGTTAACAACACATTGTATACTTGAAGACTGCTTGTAGATTTTTAAGTGATCTCCCCACCAAAAAACAAGTATCTGAGTAAATGAATATGTTAATTAGATTAATTTAGTCATTCCACAATTGCATATGCATGTATGTGTATATATGTATGTATGTGTGTGTGTGTGTGTATATATATATATATATATGTCATGTTGTACACCATAAATATATACAAATATAAGATAATTTTTAATTGTCAAATAAATAAAAAATAAAAGGAAGAGCAGAGTGAATGGATTTCCTTCTAGTACCTTAAACAAGTTACTCATCCTTTGAGACCCTTAATTTCCTCTCCTGCAAAATGGAATAATAAAAATTCATTTTACCTACATAACCACAACCCCACCTACTCTCTATGATCATAAATATGATAACATTGATAAAGCACCTCTTATAATGCTGGGCCCAGAGTAGGTACTGAGTAGGGACTTAGGTATTTGTCTGCTTAATCCTTATAAGATAATTATAAAGGTTTTCTATTCCATCCTTGTCTAGTTAATCATCCATGGCTCCTGGTCCTTGTTCCAATTCTGCTGCTGACTCACTATATGACCTTGGGCAAATCTCAAGTATTCTCTGAGTCTGGGTTTTTCATCAATGAAATGGGGATAAAAATCTGTCCAATATACTTCCCAGACTGGTTATGAGGATAATGCATGTGAAAGTACCATGAAATGCATAAAGTGCCCAGCAAATCTAGGGTATTATTAGGATTAAGTCCTGTATGAATCATTCCCCAAAATGCAATGTCCATCATCCTGAGACTGGAGTGAGGCTGGAGAAAAACTAGGTCACTTCAGTGAACTAGTTATTGTTTGGACCCCCTGTCAAGAGTTCACCAGCTCTATGGTGCTTCCACGGGGGCACACCAAGGGTATTTAACTGAGCCCCTAAAACATAAAATTTCAATTATAATTTGAGGTTAGAAAAGGAAAAGAAAATAAGATTTATCAGGTAACCACAGAAGCCATGGTACATACTTATACTATTATAAAAATGAATGTAATGTCTCATTTCCAAGAGTTTGAAGATGCTTCTTAGTTGACAGAAGAGATAAGGAGACTGCCAACTTCAGGCACATATGCACACAGATGTCCATATTTAGAGATGTGGAAAGCGCCAAACTTATTTGCAGGTTTATAAACTGAGTCAAGGCCCCAGAAAAATATCTTAACAAATGCCCCAGAAGGAAATTAGACTGTGGTGGACCTAAAATTCCATTTCTGTCCTTTAGACCCCAATCATGCTTGCAAATAGTGGAGTTGATTTTCATTTGGGATCATTAAGTTTTAAGTCAGCTCAGATTGTGAAAAATCATGTTTAATTAAAGCTATGCTTGAAAAGTCTTTAAATCAGCTATAAAATAGAATGGATGTGCTTGTATTTACATGCCTCTCTGATGCCACCTCCATAAGTCATGCTAGCTAGTTTTTCCTCCAGGTCAAGAACAGTGCTTAGTTTATAAAGTAACAGTGCTTAGTTTATAGAGTAATAGACAGAATATTGGGGTTTAATATTAAAGACTATGTTGTTTCCTGTCCCCCTCTTTCTCCTCCTTCCAGAAAATACACAAAAATAAAACAAATATTTAAACACTAGAATCATAACAGACACATAGCAAATGAGACCATCTTCCTTTGCAATTCTCACTGGCTGTCTGCATAAAATCATGCATTAAGTCTTTGCATTTTAAGCCCTGGCTCTGTGCTATTTAGATCCTATCTGCCTCATTGCAGAGGCAATTTTATTTCAAAAGATACCTTTTCAATAAAGTACAATCATTACTTTATTGATGTGTAACCCACAATTAGACACACTTTTTTTTTTTTTTGAGATGGGTTTTCACTATGTTGCCCAGACTGCCCTTGAACTAAAGACTCTTCTGCCTCAGCCTCTCAGGTAGCAGAGATTACAGGCACTCACCACACCCATTTTAAGTGTACAGGTTGACAAGTTTGACAAATTTATATGCCTATTTAATCTCCACATTCAAGAGATGGAATATTTCCATCACCTATGGATTTAATCCATTAGTATAGAAAGCAACGAAGATGAAGACTTTGAATGTAACATAAATAGAGGAAGGAGTAGAAATGAGGGAGAGAAGTTGCTCTACAAATACTGGGTAAATTGTTCATCCTTGAAAATAGGAGAAACAATAGACAATCAAGGCCAAGGAACCACAATAAGATCAACTTCAGTAGGATGGATGGATCATTGTGGAAGATGAAAACATATTTAAAATCACTCAGGAGGATGTGAGGCAAGAAGTATGTTCAGTCCTGGTTTTATCATTTACAAGTTCTATGTGCTCAATATGGTCCTAGTTTCCTTGTCTGTGTAATAAATGCCTTGAACTACGTACTCGATTTCTGAGTAGCTGTTTTGTTAGATCTTTCATAAAGGCAGAGACTGTCTTTTACTGCTGTGACACAAGTACTCACCAAAATATTAGCATTCAATAAATATTTGTTGAATTAGTAAATGAGTTTAAGCTCTTTCCTATGTCTGTTATCTATCACTTGAGGTAGAATCATCTACATGGACAGTTTTTGGGTTTTGTTTTGGCGTCTTTTGTTTGTTTGTTTGCTTGTTTGTTTACCCTGGTGTTGGGGATTGAACCCAAGGTCTCAAGTATCAAGTACTAGGCAAGTGCTCTGTCACTGAGCTACTTCCCCAGGCTGGGGAAGAATCACCCTCTCTGCCATACAACCTACATCCATGTGGAGGCAAAAAGATTAGTCTTGCACACCCGTTAAAACCAGTGAGACATACACTTCCCATTTACTCAAAATAAGAAAAGCCTCAAGGTTCCCAGGAGAGCCAGGGGTATAGGGCAAAATGGGAAGGATCTGACCCTATAATTTGTGGTAGTAAAATTCATGACACACAGATCTTCTAATGAGGTACACTTAGTGGGCAAATGAGGCTAAAAGGTCGGGCATGTGACCTTCTAGAGTTACTAAGATGGTTGTAAGTATGGTTTTCCTTGGCTTAACAGCTTTCATTCTGAAAGTTTGGCAGCCTCCACTCCAGGGCAAAAGACCTTACCTCCAATTTTGCAAACATTTTTTTATTCAGGAGTTGGATAAGCAACGAATGAAGTGGGTTGGGAATATGTCAATATAGAATGTGAGAAGTGTGGTGAACTGGACAGTATATGCTTAAACAAACATAAATATTCTAGTTCAAGATTTTAAATGTTTTTCTGGCAAAATTACTACTTCCAGAATTAGTCCCTTGGGTTGCCAATTTGGGACCCAGGCATCATGTCTGATTGTACTCTTTATGGTCAGTGTCTCTCCGGCAGTGGCTCTTAGAAAAGTTCTGAGCATACAGTAATTCAATGGCTACTTCCTAAATTAATGGATTATGGTAAAGGACTGGTATTTTATTGAGCACAAAAATCAGTGGAGTGAGTCCCTTTCATCATCTTATTTCCCCACCTTGTATCCCAATAAGTGCCCACTCCAATGCCTGGCTTTCATTCATTCCCACACTTCCAGCTTGGTTACTTCAAAGTAAACTTCAGTGGGCTTGAAACCCTCAGTTCTCATTTTTCAAACCTGCCCTACTATCTCTCTATCCCTCTCTCTCTCTCTCTCTCTCTCTCTCTCTCTCTCTCTCTCTCTCTCTCTCTCTCCTCCCACTTCTCCCTCTCCCTCTCCTTCCCTTTCTATTTCTCCTCCCCTATCCCACCCTTGTTTTCACCATGACCTCTTCTTCCCAGAGCTGAACCTGAGTGTTTAAATCCCCAACCTTCTACCCGCTTCACGATTTTTGACCCTGACATCTCAGCTTTCTCTTTCTTAACTCTCCAATTTCATGCTTCTCTTCCTATTACAAAAACTACTTAGTCAACCTATTCACACAATGGTATCAGCAACAGCACGTTATGCCTCCAAGATTGTTCAGTTTCAAAGAGTAATACTGAGCGCAAAAGAACACACCTAGACAATGAAAAAACAACAACAACTAATATTTGGCCAACAGACTTTCTAGATGACCCTTAGTTCACAGTATCACTTTCACCTTATCAGTGAGACAAGGACAATCACAAGCCACATAAACCTTCTACTGCTAGGATGTAGGAAGAACAGAGAGGAACTGGCAGAAAGCTCCATAGCTATGTGCTTGGGTTCACATTCCAGTTTTGCTTCTTGCTAGAAATCCTGAACAAGTTACTTAACCTGTTTATGCTTCTATTTCTCCAGCTCTAAGATGGGGTTAATAATGGTACCTACCTGGTAGGTTGCTGTAAAAGTTAAAAGAGTTAAAGCATCTAAGGTCCAAGATGAGAAGGCAGCACAAATCAAGAATGAAATGAACATTATTTGTTATTGTCTGAAAATGAGAAGTACCTGCTTCTCTCTTTCTCTCTCTCTCTCCACACACACACACACACACACACACACACACACACACACACACACGGAGATACATTACAGGAATTTGTTCATTCAACTATTCAACTAGTTCCATAACTCACCATCTGCAAGCTGGAGACCTAGGAAAGCCAGTGGCATGAAATCAGTCCAAGAATGAAGGTCTGTGAATCAAAGGTCACTGGTATAAGTACTGATCTGAGTCCTAAAGCCTGAGAACCAAGAGTGCTGATGTCCAATGTTCAAGGACAGGAGATGAGTGTCTCAGCTCAAGCAGAAAGACCAAATTCCCCCTCCCTCCACATTTTTGTCCTATTCAGCCACCCAACAGATTGAATGATGCTGCCCCCACCATGGGTGAGGGTAGATCTTCTTGATTCAGTCAGATGAATCAAGAAACATCTGCACAGACATATCCAGAAATAATATTTTACCAGTTATCTGGTCATACTTAAGTGCAGTCAAGTTGACACATATAATTAAACAACAAGGCCCTCAAAGATATCCATGTTCTAGCCCTGGAACGTGTGGATGTTACCTTATATGGCAAAAGGGACTTTGCAGCACCAGGAGATGGGGAGAATAGTCTGGATTATCCAGGTGGCCCTAAATTAGCCACAGTGTCCTATAAGAGGGAAGCAGAAGGAAATTGGACTATAAAAAAGAAGACCACATGACAGAAGCAGGGGGATGCACATTTAGAGATAGAGGACATTATTAATGGCTTTGAAAAAAGAAGGTAGGGTCTGCAAGCCAAGAAATGCCAGCTGCCACCAGAAGCCGGAAGAATCAAGGGGAGACTAGAGCCTTTGGAAGGAACTCACCCAACCAGAACCTTGACTTCAACCTCATAAAACTCAGCTTAGACTTCTCATTTCCAGAACTGTAAGAAGATTTCTGGTGTGAAGAGCCACTAAGCTTGTGGTCTTTTATTACTGTAGCCATGTGAAGCTAATATTGAGTGCTCATTTTATCCTGAGTCCCCTTCATAGCATAGCAGGACCTTCAAGAAGTCAGAGGAAAAAGAATCCTTAGGGATAAATAGTTATGGATATATAAATATAGATTTTTGAGAGGTACTAAGGATTGCATCCACTGAGCTACATCCCCAGCCCTTTTTATTTTATTTTTTGATAGGGCACCTCAGTAAGTGGCTGAGAGTTTTACCAAGTTGCTGAGGCTGGCCTCAACTTCAGAGTCCCCTGCCTCAACCTCCAAGTTGACGGGATAATGGCAAATACCACCAAGCTAGGCTTTAAGCGGATATATTAATACTCTGGAGAAAACACATTTTGGTGCCTCTCTTGACACTGGGAAAATCCAGTTAAACTGTTTTCCCCCTGAGTCCAGAGGGAAAGGAAGAAGCTGATGGTCTCCGTCTATTTGCATCAATTCAAGAGCCAACAGCCAAAATTGTCATTTTTGCAGTTTTTTTTTTAAACAATAGAGTTTCTTTCTTTTCTGAATGCTTCAGCAGGACCAGTGGAGAAGACCTGGAAAGCAACAGCTAAGATTAGCTTCCCAGCTCCCCACTGAGACCTTGAGTGGCTGTCAGCTGGGCAGGGAACAGCAGCAAACCCTCACGCAAATGGCCTATAAAAAAAAGGCCTTGTCGGAGGCACCTTGACCCGCCAGGGCTGCTGGGGTACTCGGATTCCCAGCGGCCCTCCCAGGGTTGTGCTCCCTTGCATGATGTATTTCCCCTGCCTTTTTTAGAGCTGCATTATGCTTGCTCCAGGAAACAGCCTCTTCCTTCTCATAAACACAGCCTTGGCTTCCTGACCAAGCACCGTGCCACTCCGTGGCTCCTTATCCATCCATCACACCTTGCTGTCACTCCGGGCTGTGATTATGGAGAACTGGTCCAACTCCTGAGGCGAACTCAGGGTGGGAGAAGGAAGGTGCAAACCCTGGGAGCAGCTGAGGGTCACACACACACCTCAGCTTCAGCTCACTGATGAATTTCTTGGGAACTGGCTGACATGTACACTAAGCAAGGGTTTCCGATGACCCAGCCAGTGTGGTGGAAAAGTCTCGATAAAATCACCACCAGAGCTAGGCGTGGCCTTTCTACTCCCTCAGCTGTGTGTGCAGGGACTAGAGATGGGACAGAACAGAGATAATGTAGAGGGACTGAATTTTGAAAGGAGTATATATGTGAGAAAAGGGGAGATGTATGGGAAGCTCTGGTTCTTTGTAAGCAAGATGGATAGAGCTGAGGATGGGATGTAAAGGGTTAACATGATTCATCCCAAATATATGCTCCATTGGCTCTGGTAGTGCAACTGGGATTCCCACTAATTGCTTTACAAGATCTGACATTTATTGAGTGCTTATTATTTGCCAGGCACTGTTCTCAGTGCCTCATTTAATCTTCACCATCCTGTAAAGCAGGTACCTTTATTGCTCCAATTTGCAGATGAGGAAATGGGGGTAGAGAAATGTAAAGAAAACCACAGAAAGTCACAGAGCCAGGAAATGAGAACAGATATTCAAATTCAGGTAGTGACCCAGTGTCTACAGTGTACCATCATACTACCCTACACCTTAGGAGCAACCAAAACATTGAATTCAGAACTATCAGTTCAGAAAGGTAAATGGATATTTTAAAAAATCATTCCCTCCACTATTCCAAAGGATTTCCCTTTTCTACCATGAGCTCTTTCTGGACTTCAACCTGTTTTCTATAGTCACAGCCAGAGTCACTGAGGGAATTTTTTTAAATGCTGGAAATCTTCTGCATCAGGGCAGGACAGTGATTACATACCATATGATATGTAAAACTCCATCATCCTGTACACTTAAGATACGGACACCTTCCTGTACCTTATATTAATATATTAATATCTCTCTCTCTCTCTCTCTCTCTCTCTCTCTCTCTTTTCTCCCACCCGACCCCACCATTATTATCAGGACCCTAAATATGAAATGTTTTGCATCACAGCTAGGTAAGGCACAGGGGAACGGAGGGCAAAGAACCTTGTATTATAACCTCCCGTCAGTTTTCTTTTTCTCTTTTGGTGCTGGGGATCAAACTCAGGTCTTGCACATGCTCAGCACGCACTCTACTACCCGACCATACCCCGGCCCACTTGACAGTATTTAGGAAGAATATGGTTTAAATGAGCAACAGTAGATTTGATGTAATGTGAGAGAATGGAAGCTGGGACTTGGAGCAGCACGGAAAGAGGAGAATGTGCCTCATTGTTTTTACCTTTTCACCAGATTCACATTCCTTCAACCTGATTTTTTCCCACCTTCTCAATTCAGAACATACTCTAAGTTTTCATCACATCCAATAGTCTTTTCTCAGTGATCATCCTTCTTGACATCCTGCAACCTCTTATCTGTTGAGCAACCCTGCCTCCTTTGGAGGGGTTCTTCATTAGTCTTTGGTATGACATTATCTTCCTCTAATATTCATATCTATCTCTCTCTCTCTCTCTCTCTCTCTCTCTCTCTCTCTCTCTCTCTCCCTCCCTCTCTCCCTCTCCCTCTCCCTCTTCCTCTCCCTTTCCCTCTCCCTCTCCCTCTCTCCTCTTTTCTTTTTCCTTTATTTATGTCATTTCCTTCTCCTGGTGGCCTTGAACAGGAGTAATTTCAAGAACTCATCCCTGACCCTGGTCCTCTTCACAACTAACTCTCCATTCTCTGTCTCCATTTCCTGCCCATAGTCTTTAACCCAACATCACTTCTGCCTCAATGATTCCTTACTCTACAGCCTTACAGATTCCTTTTCTAAACTATGATCCTGAATGTCCAAATAACCACTCAAGATCTTTACCTAGAAGTTTTTCCAAAGGCTATATGTTAAATTGGATGGATCTTATCATCCTTTCCCAATAATCAACTTCAAACTCGAACATTGACATCTTCCCTGCTGTCTCTTCCTCTTTTCCAGCATCCATAAATCCCTAAGTCTCATCATATCTTCCTTTGCAAAATTTCCCCCGCTCAATCCTTCTCCAAGGCAGACTCTCATCAGCTCATCTAAGACTTCCAGTAGAGCAGGCAAGGAGACCAGAGTTTATGGAAAGGTAGTTCACTGAATGTCTTCCTTCAAAGCCCAAAGACTACACCACCAATTCATCACTTCATGTAAAGCATCACTATCTCCTGCAATCCTTTTTTAAGATGCAAAACTCCTGGGAGGAAGAATACTTATTTTTAAAGTAAGAAGACAAGTTTGAATCTCAAGTCTATTCGTTAGTGTATAACCTATAGCAAGTCCCTAATTTGGTTTTCTAGTCTTTGAAACAAAGATATTCAGCTCTCCCCTAGCTAGCTTGTAACTAATGGTGCTTTAAAGAGAAATTTATAAACTTATGTGCTCTTCAGTAAGTATTGCTTTATATTCTCAGCAACTTCATGTGTGTTGAGAGCCACACCCAAGTGGCCCCAGCAAACTTCCAGCTGATTGGCTCCTCTGCGGTGATGCTCATTGGGCTGTTTCCCTGCCTTTTCAGACCACGGAGCTGCTCATTGGAGAATTCTTTTGGCTCCGCCCATGCGACCCAGCCAATCGGCCTCAAGGGCAGGAAGAGTGCCAGTGTAGGTGCTCCCTGGAAGAGCCAGTGGCGGCAGTTGGGCTCTGAGGGAATTCCTGAAGAACTTGCTTGGTGCTGCCTGTGCCTTCTGAAAATAAAGTTCATTCCTGCTTGATAAGTGGCTTGTGAATGGTGCCCAGCCAGACTGCTGCACATGTGAATGCCTTTTTTAGGTTTCTTAAGAGAAAAGGCAACAATGCCAGACACTGAAGGACATGAATGGATATCTACCTGATCCCACCATTTTGCCTCAGGACAAATGTATCAAATAATCATTTATATAATTCTATCATATAAGTGCTTATTTGATACAAACACACACACACACACACACACACACACACACACACACACAGGATCACCATATATACCAGATGAGGAGATAATTGAAGAAGACTGGTTCTACTACAATCTAGAAAAATATATTTAGAGTAAAAATTCATGATAGCCCCCAAAGTATAGTAAAGAAAAAGAAATAGATGAAGTGAGATGTGGAAAATGTTAATGACTTTTAAACCTATGCAGTTTGTATATGGATGTTCACTATGAAATTCTATCTACTTTTACATATGTTTCAACATTTTTATAAGAAGAATTGAAATATGTTAAAGAAGTAGTGACTAATATATAAAATGTCCATCATGTTATTAACCTCAAAGGTGAGAAAAGTGAGTTATGAAATAATACATATGGGATGTTACTATATTTGTACTCCCCAAAAAGGAAAGAAAATGAATATAAACTTTGACATTGACAGTAAATATGCCCAAAATTGTAAAATTGATTATTGCTGTGATATTGATTATTTTTAAAATCATGTTACTTTGGGCTGGGGACATAACTCAGTTGGTAGAGTGCTGGTCTTGCATGCACAAGGCCATGGGTTCAATCCCCAGCACCACCAAAAAAAAAAAATCATGTTATTTTGTTTTACTGTATTTTGTAAATTTTACCAAATGCCAATGATTTTACCAAGGAAAATTACTTACCTTTTGTGTGTAATCAGACTGTGGAAAATGCTACTTAAATATATAAGCCTGTAAATTGTGTAAGGGTTTAGCTCAGTGGTAGAACACTTGTTTAGCATGCAAGAGTCCCTGGGTTCAATCCCCACACTAATAAATTTTTAAAATACTTATTAGATGGATGAATATTTCAGAGGTGAGAATAATATATATTAGTAAAGTTACCCCCAAACAAACACTATTATACCTATTTAAGTCTGTAAAAGTCTTTTACTCTAAATTTGGCAATATCTATTAAAATTCTAAATGTTTATGTCCTATTTTTTTTTAGGATTAAAAAAAAAGAGTGGAGAAAAAATACTAGGAAATAAAACCATCCAAAAAAGGAGGGAGTGTGAAATGACCCAAGGGATGAGGACAGTGAATTGTTTAAATTCATGGCTCATCCATACAAGCTCTGCAGCAGTGTGCTCAACATCAACAAGTGCTATCCTGTGATAGGTGCAGAAACCTTGCACAGAATGCTACCATCTGCCCCAAAAGAAAAAAAATATGTACTTATTTATATGCATGTGCATAAAATGTTTCTGAAAGTTACATTTTAGGGCTGGGGGTGTGGCTCAAGAGGTAGCACACTCACCTGGCATGCGTGTGGCCTGGGTTCGATCCTCAGCACCACATACAAACAAAGATGTTGTGTCCGCCAAAAACTAAAAAATAAATATTAAAAAATTCTCTCTCTCTCTCTCTCTCTCTCTCTCTCTCTCTCTCTCTCTCTCTCTCTCTCTCCTCTCTCTCTCTCTTTAAAAAAAAAAGTTACATTTTAAAACTTTCAACATTGGTTACCTCTGAAAGAAAGATAAGGGCTGGACACCTGGGAGGAGAATATTTACACCCTTTGAAATTTGAAAAACGTGAATGTAACACCTATTCAAGCAAATAAATGGAATCACAGTTGGAAATTGCAAAAGAAATAACAACCAGAATAACATCTAAGAACACATTAAACCCCACTGGTTCTTGATTTTTACTACAATTCTGCCAACTGAGGCTTCGAAGAACAATGCTTTGTATTGACTTGCCCCATGGCAAGGGTTTAAACAATGGGGTTGGAAATTTGGGTTCTAGTCCTGCATTGCCCCTTGTAGGACAAGAGGTGAAGTGTTCCTTCATCATTCATCATTCTTTGACTCTCTCCTCCAAGACCATGCTTTTTCCAGGTGTTCAGAGCTTTGTCAAAGGTTGCAAAACCCAAGAGGCACCTCTTATACAATTTGCTTTGGTGTATCTTTGAATATATAATTTTCTGGGAATATTGCCTTTACAAGTTTCCTTTCCCTCCAGAGCCAGACTTTGAGCTCTCTCCCCGCCCTGAGTGGGTGGAATGTATCCTTTTTTTTTTTTTAAAGAAAGAGTGAGAGAGAATGGGAGAGAGAGAATTTTTTTAATATTTATTTATTTATTTATTTATTTATTTAGTATTTGGCAGTCGCAACATCTTTGTACGTGGTGCTGAGGATCGAACCTGGGCCGCACGAATGTCAGGCGAGCGCGCTACCACTTGAACCACATCCCCAGCCCCAGTATTCTTAGGGATCTGGAATGATCTGTGTATTAGGATAGCAAACCCAGAGCACAGAGAAGGCCTTCTGGAAAAGATACAGGACAAAGGCTTGAGGGCTCTCTGCATGTGTATCAGGCTTGAATTAGGTTTAATGTGCCATTCAATTCTTACATTCTGATATTCTTGGAATCAGATTCCTTCCATTACCCAAGGGATTACAGAGTTAGCTGAAAATCTATGATACGCACAATTGACTTGGTTTTTGGATTCTCTTTTCTAGATCTGACTGCTTTCTGAAATAAAAGTTTGACATTAGGATCCTGAATTTAACCTTGCACAGTAGCCCTACCTTTAAACAAAGGTTTACTCGTTTGTTTGTTGTTTAGTTCTTTCACTTCCAAGCTATAGGATAGGGAGTGGTAGCAGAATGAAGAAAGCTAAATCATTAGCTAGTAAAAGGGAAAACTAAGAACCACTCAGATTTATACTACGGACTCCTAAAGCTCAGAAGGGGCAGCACCTAGAAGATTCTTCCCTGAGAATTTGACTGGCATAAGCAGAAATACCTAAAGGTTCTGACATCAAAGATTCTGAAACCAATAGTTCACTCAAATCATAATGCAGTGAAGCTCAGAGTCAAAAGCATCACTCCTGCTCTCAGATCACTCCTGAGCTCAGCATTTATTTAGATCTGATCTTAAACTATCATCAGACATCTAAGGAAAATCATTATCACAAAATACAATTATTAAAAAGAGAAAGAGGGTCTGGAATATAGCTCAATGGTAGAGAGTATGCTTAACACGCATCAAGCCCCTGTGTTCAATCCCCACACTCACAATCACACACACATACACTGAGATAATTAAATTTGAGGGTCTGAGGGAGTAGCTCAGTAGTAGAATGTTTGCCTAGTATGTGCTAGGCCCTGAAAGGAAAAAAAAAACTTAGAATATAGAGCAAATAAGCCAGACATGTTGATGCTAGCCTGTAATCTCAGCAACTCTAGAGGCTGAGGCAGGAGAATCATGAGTTCAAGACCAGCCTGGGCTACTGAGCAAAACCCCATCTCAAAATGAAAAAACAAAATGGGTTGGGGCTATTGCTCAGTGGAAGAGCACTCCTGGGTTCAGTCTCCTGTGTGGCAAAAAAAAAATTATGATAAAAATAATACAACAAGTTTACAGATAGAACAAAACAAAATTACCAATATTAGGTTCAGAGAAGTAACAGAAGATATTACAATCATGAAATGAACAGAATGCTGCATTTCAACAAAGTAACGTTCAGAGAACAAAATAAAAAGGAACTTATGAAAACAATAATTTAAAAATTCAGCTTTTGATTAAGTGTTTACTGTTCAGGAAATCTCCCAGAAAGTTGAGCAAAAAGTCAGAGGGATCTGGGCACGGTGGCACATATCTATAATCCCAGCTGTTTGGGAGGCTGAGGAAGGAGGATCACAAGTTCTAAGCCAGGCTCAGCAATTTAGTAAAGCCCTAATCTAAGCATCTTAGTGAGACCCTGTCTCAAAAAACAAAAACCCTGGGGATGTGGCTCAATGGTTAAGCATCCTGGGTTCAATCCCTGGTACCAAAAACAAAACAAAACAAAACAAAAGAAAAAGAAAGAAAGAAGAAAAATAAAAGGTCACAGGTAAAAGATTAGAAAAATAATAGTCCAAAAGATCCCCCAATATTTAATATCAGAAGAAAGAAGAAACTAGAGGGAAAAATCAATGAAATAATCCAAGAAAATTACAAAACTAAAGGACATGAATTAAAGGACTGAAAAGGTCCACCAAGTGTTTAGCACATATGAGTGAAAACAGATCCACAATAAAGTATATTATTGTGGAAATTCACACTATTGGAGGGGAGTGCAGAGGGGTAAGGGGCTGTTCTATAAAATTCCTGAGAAAACACATGTGATTTAGAGATTATTAAGATTTCTTGAAAGCTAAAAGGAAACAGAGCAATGTGTCCTAAATTCTGAAGGAAAATTATTTTCCAAGCAAGAATTCTAGATCCAGACAAAGAAGTCAACAAAATTTTCAGATACTCAAGGTCTCAAATGGTTCCCGTACACCTTCTTTTTTCAAAAACTTGGAAGTGGTATTCCTACAAAATAAGTCAATAACCACGATAGGGCATGGGATACAGGAAACTAGCATCCCAACTCAGGGGTGAAGGCAATCCCTGTGACAGTGATAGAGATCCCCAGAGAACAGTTTGCCCCCATTGAAGAGGACATTCAGTAGACATTGAGGCAGTAGGATTCAAGGACTAGTTGTTCTGAGCACTGTTGTCACCAGAATTTCCTCTGTCCTTGCACCATCTTTTAACCTGAAGACAGTACACAGGTAAGCCTGGCTCAGATCTTGTCTATTCTTATTTTGCCATGATAATATAGGGACCGATTCTAGCCATTCCATTCCATGCCAGTTAACGGGGCCAGCTAGAGATATTCATTTCACCCTACAGAAGTCTTCTTTGATTTTATTTGGGGATTAAAGGGAGTCTATGGATGCCCAGAAAGACAAAAACCCTGGGGATGTGGCTCAATGGTTAAGCACTCCATGCAAAGCACTCTACTCCCTATACTTATATATCTACTGAACATACAAATCTTATCCAAATCTACAGAAACACTAGATGGCCTGGTTCTAGTACCCTCAGCTTCAACTCAGCTATGAGCTTGCCCACTGACATCTCCAAGATAGTTCAGGTAAAATCTGCAGTTAAACTATGACCCAGATCCTAGCTGGTCACCTTACCTCCTCCTGGGAGACTTTATCTTTTTTCTTTTTGTACTGGGGAACACAGGGGTGCTTTACCACTGAGTTACATTTCCAGTCCTTAAAAAAAAAATTTTTTTTTTTTTTTACCTTGAGACAGAGTCTCCCCAAGTTGCTTAGGGCCTAGCTAAGTTACTGAGACTGGCCTTGAACTTGCAATCCTCCTGTCTCGGCCTCCTGAGTCGCTGGAAACTATTGTCCTTTATTTCCACAACTAGTTTTGTGTTTCCTACTTAAGTTTTCCCATGAAACTAAGCTACAGGGTGTTTAGGGAGGCACACATAGGTTGTGCCTAAGGGAAAAAAAATAAGGAAATAGTTGACACAATAATATCTGGGGGAAAGTGAAAGGAAAACATAACAATGGGGGAAGGAGACTGCTAAGTCCCAACAATGTTTTATCTCTTTGCTTTGGTGGTGAGTTCATAAGTTTCTATGTTTGTTGTTGTTGCTATCATTGTTAAAACTGAGCATATGTTTTATACACTCCTTTTTGAGTATTTACTTCACATACACACAGCAACTATACAGAAGGAAAAGTCTGTAATTCTAACACCTAGTAATGAATGAATGTTAACATTTCCTTTCATCTTTTTTCTGTGCAGTTTATAGAACTGAGATCAAACTGTGCATTCGTTTTTTGATATACTTATTTGTTGAGAGACTGTTTAACATAAGCATCTTTTATTGAATTCTTCACATATTTATCATTTAGGAATCCTGTAAAATTCCATTGATCTTTTTTTCCTTCTTTCTCTTTAATTTTTTTGAGATGAGGTCTTGCTACATTGCCCTGGCTGATTTCAAACTTAGAGGTTCAAGTGATCCTCCTGCCTCAGCATACTGAATAGTTGGGACTGCAGTACATGCCACCACATTTAGCTGATTGCATTGAAATTTTCCCTGTTTCAAAGGGCATAACTCTTGAGAATAGCATGGACTGAATCTTTGTGTTGATAGAAGCTTTTATCTGAAGATGCTTGTGAAATAATTCAGAATGTCTTCCAACCACCTATCACCTGTCCAAACCCCACCTTCCTTCAAGGTCCACTCAAACCCCATCTCCTCTAGGACCACCTTCCCTAGCCACCTTCAGAAAAAACTTCTTCAGCAGGTCAGCGGGGGCAGTAAAATTATGGCATTTGCAGGTAAATGGATGGAGTTGGAGAATATCATGATAAGTGAAGTAAGCCAATCCCCAAACCAAAGGCTGAATATTCTCTCTGATAAGTGGATGCTAATCCATAATGGGGGAAGTGAAGGGACTTTGAGCAAAGGAGGGAGAGCTAAGGAGGGAGCATAGGAGCAGGAAAGATGGTGGAATGAGATGAACATCATTACCCTAGGTACATGTATGACTCCACCTGTGGTGCCATGCTACATTGTGTACAACCAGAGAAATGAAAAGTTGTGCTGCAATTATGTACAATGAATCAAAATTTACTTTTTCAGGCTTACAGAACACGTGTTCTCTCTATTTTACATTTATTTATTTAGTTAGTTGGTTAGTTATTACCAGAGACTGAACCCAGGAACATTTAACCACTGAACCACATCTCTAGCCCAATCTTTTTCTTTCTTTCTTTCTTTTTTTTTTTTTTTTTTGCTTTGTTTTGTTTTTGTTTTTGAGATGAGGTCTTGCTAAGTTGCTCAGAGCCTCACTAAGTTGCTAAAGCTGGCTTTGAACTTGCAATCTTCCTGCCTCAGCCTCCCAAAAGGCTGGGATTATAGATGTGCACCACTTTGTCTAGCTTATTATGCCTTTATTTAGAGCTATGTGTGTCCATTTCTTTCCTATGCTAAAGTTCTTAGGGAAAGAGATTTGTCTCTAAAGAACCTAAAAAATTCCAAGTTCTCCATAAGTAATAGGTAAATAAATTTGAAAGACTACTTTTTAACTCTTTGCTTTAATATTCTTCATTACAAATAGTTTGTCTGTATGACTAAGTCACATCAGGCTTTTATCCAAATTGAAGGTTCTCAAATGAAAACACCCAATTTGTGCATAATTGACACATTCAGAAATTGAAAACCTGACCACCCTGCTATTCACTGAGAACAGATTTGACATCATTTTAATGGATGGTCTTAGGAATGTTTGAGCTATAAAAATAATGTGTATTGAGGGCCTACAGTCTGCCAAGAAGTTCACATGCATCTCTACTTTAATTCTCACAATAACACTATGAATTAAAAATTATTTAATTTCCTCACTTCACAGCTAAGGAAAACTAAGTCACTTGCCCAGAGACAATCAGGTTGCATATGGAATTAGAATTCCAACCCAAATGTGCCTGATTCTTATATTCTTCACTTTTTTGAGCGAGCCTACATCCTTATAAACAAAAGTAAAAAACCTAAGTGTTGATCTCCAACTCTCAGCAAAACTAATTCTTCATCAAATAGCTAACACTTCTGAGTATACATATTTATTGATACATACCAAAGAACATTAATATTTGAAGAGAAATAGTAAAGAAATCCATAATTTTTCCTCCTAACAAATATTGTTACTTTAGAGTACTCTCCTCTAGTCTTTCTCTATATGTAACTTTAAAGAGAAAAAAAGAATATGTGTACATGTGTGTAAGGTGTAAGTAGAAGAGTCTGCTCAGTGGTAAGGTAAAGACATATGTAGCACCAAAGACAAACTTCAGCTATTACACAGCTTGGCCTGGGGCTCATCTTGCATCATTTGGAAACTTGAAAATATAACAAAGATTAAAGTGCCGTTAACAAGGAGCTGATTTCCTGTACACTCAAAAATAACTTGCCTGTAGTGGGAGACTCCTGGATGAGAAGAGAGGGCAGAAGTTAATAGCGTCGGCTTATGCCCGAGTGTCTTATGTTATGTCTACAACTGCTGAGTGTGTAGCAAAGAGTAAAATGTAATTTACTAGGAAATGTCAACGTTTAGCTGTGTTCAAATGTCAACCTTTAAGTCTTAAACGTGCAGTTATTGGAAGTCTATTTTTCTGGGAAAGACACCTGGCAAACATTTCTCCTTTCTCCCTTCTCTGCTTCCTTTCTCTCCTTCTTCTCTCTCTCCCTCCTTCTCTCCTTTTCTGCATGTGTATGTGAATTCTGCCCTTACTGACTAATGTATGTGACTACTGTATGTTTGACACTCCAGCTGTTTATACATCCTTGAATTTCTCAAACAGAGGCCATCTCAGTGACTGCAGCAAATTCCCTATGATTCACCCTTCAGATCTTCAAATCCACTCATCTCCAAAAGAAACAGAAATTTTTAGAGTCATTCTTTGTACTAGCTAAAGGAACTGGTGACAGAAATCTTCTCTATCTTGATGAATAGTGCCTCCTACATGCAGTTGTAGCTCAATGAACATTTGTTGATTGACTGCTTGATTGATGAATGGTATGTACTTTAGAACTTGTATCTTTTTCTCAAAGCCATATGCTGGAGTTTTTTCCTACTATAGACACTGAGTCTCATCATGCCCCATCTTCCTCCAGGGAGATGGATGCATGCAGTAGGCCCACCAGGTAAAGTGGAGGTTGAAATAAACCTGAGAGTAGCTCTTCTTGGCCAAGGAGGACTTTATGTAAGCATAACTTACGCTGTGCATGAGGATACATATACAAACTTCCTTAGCCATTCACTCACCAAAATTGAGAACCTACTGTGTACAGCAGTCTCTGACCTGTTCTAAGAACACAGCATTAATCTGGACAAGGTCATTGCTACCCCAACCTTGATAGCCTAGGAATGGCTGTTGAGTGCCTTACAATGTGATGGATATTTTTATACACAATAATCTCATTTAAATATTAGAACAATGATCCAGAGAAATGGGTCCCATTTTATGAAAGATAAAACTAAAGCAGATAAAGTTAAATGATTTAAACAAATGGCAAGTAAGTTGTTCTTGGTAGACATAGAGTCTAGGGTCTGTCTGGCTCCAAAAGCATGTAATAACTATGCACATTATATAGCGATATAGTTTACAAAGTACTTTTATCATATATTACCTTACTCCAGCTATAAGTTTGTGAAACAGGCATTACTATACTAGTTGTACTGAAAACCAAACTCAAACAACACACCTGCGAAAGTCACAAAGTTCTTCAGTGATAGAAACAGAATTGAAACCCAGATATGACTCTAAGCCCTACTCCCTTTTCACCTTTCACTCTACATTTTCACTAAACTCTGAATTCCACAGACAGACCCACCTGCTTTGTATGAGTGTGATCTAAGTCCCTATGAAGACACCAGGGAGGCAAGGCAAACAGTGATGCTAGAGTTAGAGGTTCATGCCAGGTGAAAATTTATTAGAGCCGTGTTTACTCTGCACTGTCAATTATAATCACTTGCTTAATCTAGGACTAGCAAATTCATGTTGGGTGTGTCTTGCACATTTCTTAACATTTGGCACAAGCCCTATTTTGCTTAGCACCTTAACATTGTAATGATACTTATCAAAGTGTCTAACTAGTTACCTTTTACATTAGAAAAGACAGGTCCCCAATTAATATTCTAAACACTCTTCCTCCCTTCCAATAAGATGCCTGTGCCTTTTGGTAAAG
Organism: Ictidomys tridecemlineatus; assembly: GCF_052094955.1. NCBI lineage: Eukaryota > Metazoa > Chordata > Mammalia > Rodentia > Sciuridae > Ictidomys > Ictidomys tridecemlineatus. The sequence goes on along the minus strand of NC_135477.1, from coordinate 27,505,058 downwards.
GCACAAACATCAAATCAGAACTTTGTCAAGGAAAGTTTGGTGGATATCAGGATTACTTAAAATTGGTAGAGATGAGAAAAGACATTGGTGAAAATTCTTAAGGGTAGTGATCACTTTATTCATTTCTTTTTTCTTTCTTTTTTTGTACCAGGAAATGAATCCAAGGTTGCTTAACCACTGAGTCCCATCCCCAGCCCTTTTTTATGTTTTATTTTGAGACAGAGTCTCACTAAATCTTTAAGGCCTCTCTAAGTTGCTGAGGTTGGCTTCAAATTTGCAATCCTCATGCCTCGACCTCCTGAATTGCTAGAATTAGAGGCATGTGCCCAGTTTATTCATTTTTTTTATCCTTCATAATTTAAGGGACAAGCTAGGTCAATTACAAGCAGTTACTCACTGAGTGAATGAATGAATAAATGAATAAAATCCCCAAATGTGCCAACTCAGAAAGACCTTAGAACCCAGAAGCACCTGAGAGTGCAAAAGAAGTCAATACTTAGAGTATAAAGAGAAATTACATATGTGGCTTGCCACTGACCACCGTCAGCAAGTGTGAGGATTAAACTTGACATTTCAGTAAAGTGGACTACCTCTGCCACTAACAATGTGGTAGTCAACAAGTTTCCCTTCTTATGTACAAATATAGATGAGGATGGGGGACCAGTTAATTTCTGAAGCTTCTTGCAGTACCATGGAACACTTCACCACGATGCCCTATTCCAGCTTTCTTTACTGGTATTCTTGCATGCTCCACCCTGCTGCACCCATCAAGTTCATGTATACCACTTCCAAGCAGTCTCAGCAGAAGAGCTTCTGTCCAGAATCCCTGCTTCCCCACTCCACTGCCCAGCTCTTAAAGGGGTCTTCTTTCTTTCATCATCCAAGCAGCCCATTCAAATGCAGATGCTAATTTGTGAAGACCAGATGCAGTAATTCTCATATTTTGAGTGAATTTATAATTTTGAATGCCTTCTGAATGTAAGCAACTAGCCCAGGACTATTAATAGTATTTGTGCCTTTATTACCAATAAAAACCAAACTCAAACAACACACCTGCTCCAGTCACAAAGTTCCTCAGTTATAGAAACAGATTTGAAACCCAGATATGACTCTAAGCCCTACTCCCTTTCTACTCTTCACTCTACATTTTCACTAAACTCTGAATTCCATACACAGACCCACCTGCTTTGTGTGAGTGTGATTATTGCTGCTACAGATACCTCAAATTCCATTTACACTCCCCGTATTTTGAAATTATGGTTGTTAGATCTACCACCAGATCTTGCTTCTATCCTGAAAGGGGAGTCTATAGCCCTCACCAAACTGCCAAAGGGGTCTTTGATGAGTGTGTACATACATGTGTGAGCATGCATGCACAGTTTAAAAGCCACTGTTCTCGACAAAATGAGTATGCCAAAGAATAATAATAAAAAAAAATTTCCAGCACCCTTCTGCTCCCTGTTTTCTCTTTCTTGTCCCATCCCAAAAGCACCCTTTCTGCCTGATGGTGATTCACCCCTTCCCCAAGAATTGCTGAATTTTCAGGGCTAAAGACTGAGTTATCTCCCTAGTAAACTGTGTCCTGAAAGTAACCTCCGCAAGGGTTAAGAGAATCTGGGTTCTCCTACTTTCCTTGACCTGGAGAACTTGTGCCTTTATTTTATCAATCAAACTGAGTCACCCTTCAAAATCCACTTTTTGATATGAACACTGATTTGAGGGGTTAAGAAAACCACACTCCAGATGACCAGAAACTTCCTGGAATAGGTGGCTCAATATTCATCAGAAATAGAAACTGAGAGAGGTGAACTAGAACTGCCCGCTCTGTTGAGAGCCAACACCATCATCCTTACTTGATTTCATATTAATAGAGCGGCCTGAGAGTAAATAGGTTGGGCATATCCTTTCGGAAAGAGAAGCAAAAGAAGCAAGGGCATGCAAGCTGGCCAAATGCCTGCCCTAGGTCACAGGGTACTTGGGCGGTGCTCACCAACTACAAGCCCTTGCGCTTTAAAGATGCCTAAGCTGCTGCCGAAAGCACTATCCAATTTACAAATGAGGAAGGAGCCTGGAACACAGGCATCCTGGCCCCAGCGCAGGGGCAGGGGGAGGGTGTGGGCACCATCTACACTGCCTGCTCCCTGCTAAGAGTTTATCTAGGCATCCACAGCCGGAAAGGAATCAGCATTCCTGGGTTTGTGACTTAAAGAAAATTAATGACTAGGTCAGATGCGACCTGAGGAGGACTCCCCACCCTTGCAGTACTGACAGGGGGCAAGATTTCTAGACTAGGGCGAATGCCCCACCTCTGACTTTGGCTAAGACTGGGATTTCTTAGAAGGTTGGGGGGCCAATCAGCGGCCATAAATCTTAGAGACCCTTCACCGATTTACAAGGAGTTCGCGAGGGCTGCTCTTGTCCCTTTCGCGGTCTATTTACAACACCAAAATCTCCGTGTTAATGGACCTGGGATAATGGTGTTTACTTGACCGCGATAAAGCGCTCAGCTTCCTGGGGGAGCGCCTGTAAAATGTTCTGGGGTTAGAAGTGGAAGGGGGCGCCGTGAAAGCCGGCGTTGGATGGGCGGAGGTACCAGGTTCTCTTCCAGGAGGCCCCAGCCCTCCACCCGCTAGGCAGGGTTCAGCAGCCCAGGCCTCACGGGCCAGCAAGGTTCCCACATAAATCACCAGCGCCAGAGTCTCGGGAAAAGAGGCATTTTTCATTGCTGGCTGCAGGGCACCTCCAGACAGCCAACGAGAAACAGAAGTTGTCTTTAGATAAACGGTTTACCGGAGCGTGCGTCCTGGCAGTGCAGTGGGGTCCAGGCCTGGCGCTGTGCTCCTGCCAACAAATCACCTTCAAACTCCCCCCTCCCCCAAGAAACCTCCAGATCCTCAGAAGGATTGGCCCCTCTCCTCCCGCAAGAGGGGTGAGATGGAGCCAAGGGGGAGGAAAAGGAGAATTCAGGATCTGGGACCCTGGAGAAATGGTAGTCCGGAAACTGGAGTCCAAAGCCCACTTCCACCTTTCCCAGCTGTGTGATCTCCAGCAAGTGACTTTACCTCCCTGAGCTTCAAGAATCCATAGTTTAAAACGATATAAAAATACCACTTTTCTACCCTGTATTTAAAATTAACGTTAAATAAAATGCCACTTATACAGCCTGCAAATCCAAACTTATTAACCAGAGGTCCGTGGATAGGTCTAGGGAGTTCCAAGAAGCCCCTGGAATTGTTGCCATAGGATGCATGTTCCTGTGTTCATTCTTTGGAGGAGAGGGTTCATAGTTTACTGCCAAGATCCCAAGCCAGTACTCCAAATCCAAGACGTGGAGCACTACCCACGAGTTCTTGCTCTGCCACTGACTGTGAGATGGTGTTCAAGTTCTGATGTCCTGTTTCCGCTTCTGTAAAAGGAGAGAATAACAGTTCCTAGGATCTTTGAGGAAAGTATACTCACCTAACAGTACTAGGTGTATGACACATAATAAATGCTAACTAAACGTTAGTTATTTTTCCCCATCAGCCCCTAGCCCTGTAAGCAAAGATGCTTGCCTCCAAAAACAGGGGAAAAAAATCAGGCCTAGTCTTTTTCTGCTGCAAGCTGCCAAGATCTGGCAACCTTCCCTCCATTGGCCTTGGGCACCAATGGGCCACCTGCTCTGGCAGCCTTTCCATTGTCTAATCGGTTGCACTAGCCAGATTTTACTCCTGCGTGTGCAAGGGTGTGCGGGTGCGCACCTGGAGCCAGGCGCTACAGGACCTGCCCAATTTCGGGAGCTGCAAACTCGTTGCGCAGCCTCCCTTTGAAGGTGGCTCTAACCCAGCCGGCCTCCAGGCGCCTTGGGCGCGGCCATAATCCGGATTTGGAGGCCGAAGCACTAAGCCGGCCACCACCTACAGGGGGGAATCAAAGCGCCCGCCAACGTCGTAGCTCCGGGTCTTGTTTACTTATTGACCTGTGCGCACCCACACTGGACAGCCTAGAGTTTGGTGTCGGCCTTTTGAGAAAAGGGGTAGGGGCCCCGGGGAGCAGCCATCTCCAGCCTCCACCACCACCCCCGCTTCCTATCGCGAACAGACACGTTTCCTTCCCTTCTAAGGTCAGAGGTCGAGCCCGGGAGCGGTCTGCTCCCCCTTCCCAGGCCCACCCCGCGCGGAGTCCAGGAGCCCCCGTTTCCAGCCGCACCTCTTTCTCCCCTCCCAGCTCGCCATCCATTAGTGTAATCCCCTGTCCAAACACTGCGGCCCGGACAGCCAGACGTTGGTGTAAACAGACCCAGAGGGACAATTCTAAGGATATAAATAAAATAACCATTAATAGCGCAAATTGTTCGATGAGCCGGAGACTGAGCCCCCGGTACTCCAGCCTCGCTCGGGTTTGTGTACACAGCGGGGACACCACGCATCCGTCAGGTGAACCAGAAATTCTTGTCGCGGCCGAAATCTAAATCCAACGCAGGTGAGGACCCCGCAAGCGCGTCAGCGTGGCCCCTGCTCCTGACACGCGCAGGCAGCGACACGCACGCAGCTTCGGACAGACACACACACACCGAGGTCGCCACGCGCGGCCGCAACTCAACTTAATGGAACTGCTTGAGCCTGCCCCAAAACACAGCCCAACCCGGGTTAACCCCGCTCTTCAAAAACTTCCTCCCAAGGGCGCCACCTGGTCCCATCCGCACCTTCAGCGCGCACAGGGATCCAGAGCTCACACCCAGAAACGGAAAGTCAGTCTCCACTTGTCCCGGAGTTAATTACAATAAACTAATATTTATTGAGCGTTTATTGTGGCAACCATTGCCTTAAATGCTTCACAGAGGTAATCTCCTTTAAGCCTCAGGCAACCAATGAGGTAGGTTCTTTTAGTATTCCCAGTTCTACAAATTAGAAAAAAAATGGGGCTCAGAGAGTTTAAGGAATTGTCCGGAAAGCGAGTGGAGACAGGACTTGAACTCATAACTCTGCTCCAAGGAGCGCGTGGTGCATACCTGAGATATAGACACTGGCGGAGGTTCCAACATGCCGGGTTCCCAAGCTTTGATTGACGGTGGATTGTCCCCACTTCTCCCGAGGGCATGGGCAGAGTGTTGTGAGAGGTAGAGGTAAAGGCAAGAGGGGAGCAACCTCTAAAAGCCCCGTGACCTATTCCCAGAGAGTCCGCTGTGCGGGTCGCGATGTTTGCAGACAATTCTCTGGGCCAAGCCATAGCGTGGGAGCTGCAGACGTCCACACACTGGGAAAGGTCTCCCTGGGATCCGCTGACAGTGGACGCCTGGTTTCTGGAATCTGGCTGGGGCAAGATGCTCTCTTCAACCACCCGGGTGTGGAGCGGCTTCTCTGGCCTGCAAGTCTTTCACCAACCCGTTTGCTTCCTGATCTTAGACAATAATTTCACTTCTGAAGGCCTAAATTTCCATGGCTCTAAACAACTGGGGGGCAACGATATTTGTCTCATAGGGATGTTGTTGTAACAATCAGAAAAGATGCACATTTGAAATGCTTGGCTAGTGGGAAATGTGTTATAATTAATATTAGCTTGACCGTAGACTCCTCGGATGGCAAGGATCAGACTGAAGACAGTGAAGGAGAACCAGGTGGGGAGGAAGGAAGCAGCTGGGGGAAGGCAAAGACCTGGAGAGGTCTTCAGGAGGCTTCACCCACCCTGCGCAGTGTTTATTTTCAGGGCAGACTCCAGTCAATCCTGTCCCTAGAGCACATTCTTCTTGGGTGCTGTGAACCCCTGTCTGGTCCTGGCAGGATGATTTGAAGGAGTGGAGGGCTTCCAGTACAGAGCAGGAATCACAGAAGCAGAGAAAACAGGAGCCTTGGAAGGCAGTCCCAGAGTGGGGCACAGCCTGGTTCCTGGGGAGCTGCTGAGGGGAGGGAGGGGAGGGCAGAGAGGAAGCTGGGTGTGCAAAGCAAGGAATTTTAACAACCTTTGCCTCTCCAATCCTGTTTCCTCCTGGGTGACATGGTTATATTAATAGGGCCAAAGACAAGAGCGGCTGCAAGAAGCAGAAACACTAACAATGGTGGACACTTAGCAGGAGTTTACAGCAGCCTGGTGGTATTCTAGGAGCTTCATACCCATGAGTCAGTTCATTCTCCTAGCTCTGTGGAGGCAGCAAGCCCAGTTTATCTGGGAGATGGGGGAAGGGGAGGCTCTTAACCACTGAGCCATATGGCGCTTGTAGGGAGGCCATGAACAGTAGCTAGTATTATCCATATGGTCACTGGTGGTGGGAGGGATTATTGTTGTTCTTGTTGTCAGCTGTATCATTTCTATTACTCTATGATTTCTACCAATCCTAAGAGATAGTCATCATTAAGTCCCTTGTAGAAAAGGAATCAGGCTCAGAGAAGGGAAGAGACAGCCTAAAGTCACAAAGTCAGTCTGAGGCATAGTGGAGAAATTGCAAACCAGATTGTATCCAAAACCAGACATTTTTGTCCAAAACCAGAGTTAAAAGGAGAAAAGAAGCAACAGTATGCTTTATGAGACCCGGAGGCTGGAGACCTGGGTGGGAGAGAGATGCCCACCTCTGGGGTAGGTCCAGGACAAATGATTTATTTGCATTCCAGCAAAAACACTAATTGGTCAGATTTTTATCTAAACACGATAACAATGACATGAGACTCTGGGGATGTGTTTACAGCCGCTGAAGATGATGCATTTGTGGGAGCTGGAAACTCAGTCGGAGTTCAGGATTTGTTTGCTGGGGCTTTGGAAGGTGGGGGTGACAGGAATAGGGAGAGAAGAGACCAAAGGAGGCTGCTGGTATCTCAGCAAGTAAAAAATAATAATAATAATAAAAGCACACATAAGCACACAGTGTGATTGATAAATAATGCTTTTTTATGGCGGGGAGGGAAATGGAGGGCCTGGGAATCCTACTTTCTGCTCTCTGCCCCACCAAGGACTGATTCATTGCTTCCCTGACTGTGTCTAACAACCACCCCTCATGTTCACCCCAGCCATCACCACAAGAGCATCTCCATTTCCTAGTGCTTTTTCTGTAAAGCATTCTGTAAGTGCCTCTCTACCATCATTTTTTTAATCTTACTGCAGGCCTGAAAAATCCACACCATTATTATCTTTTTTATATAGATGAGAAAACTGCTGCTTGGTAAGGTTGGGGAACTGGATCAAGGTCACAAGACTATAAAACTGGCTGCATTCCATTTAAAACCTAAATTTAGTGGACTCCAGAGCTAGTGCTCTGTCCCAATACAGAGCCATGGGCTCTGATTATGGTTTGGAGAAAGTCAAGTCTCCCCATCCCACACTTAGCCTCCTCACTCTGGGATCTGCATGCAGTGGAGAGTATCTCAGGGCTCAGCCTTTATTCATCCCTGATCCTAAGGTCTTTGTGCATCCATCCACAAACATGTTTACTAGCTCATGAATTGAAAGAGGAGTAAAACATTCACACATGTCCAGGTACATATTCATTTAGTTAGGGGCACTAAATATAAATGCATAGATAAAACACAGGCCACCCTCTCTACTATACTAATGCTGGGTCATGCCCCATGGAATAGAATATTTCAATGTGATTTTATTAGTTTTAAGAACACCCACAGTCATTACAACTCTGGCAATAAAACCTATTCTTTTTTCTCTAACTACAGCTTAGACGGGTCCTTATGGGGTTACTTTGTTCGAGATTAACTGTAAGGATTCCATCAATAGCCTATATGGAAATGGTGCATCTGATAGCCATGGAAGCCAGTTTTCATCTTGGATCATGTAAACATTTCCCTCCAAATCTCATGTCACTACCAGTAATTTGCATTACTGTGGGGGACTAAAAAGGAGGAAGGGGGCTGAAAATGAGTGTTGGCTCAGCCTTCCTATGATGACCATGTCCTCTGAAAGAACAAGGCACCAGAGTACTGTCTACGTTTATGAATCCTAAATATATGCTTCCCCACACATATCCACATGTGCACACACTATGTTCACACAGGAAAGGATCTTTCTTTTTATTCTAGGAGAGAAAGTCAAGTCTGTAGAAACAGGTATGTCAGGTCTGTATGCATCTATTGGAAACCCATATTTCTCAGAGTGATGCAACTGCCATCAACCTCAGGAACATTGTTGCAGATGGAAGAGAAAAGGGTGGAGTAGTGGGTGGCCAGTGGTCTAGCATGCAATTGGGAGCCCCACTCAGTGAAGAAAGGGCGTCCCGAATCCAATCTCCGTGGAGACAAGTGACACAGTGGCCATATCCCTGGCAGCTCTGAGAAATAGGAGATTGTGGCTGGGCCTGGAACAGCTACAGAATGTTTAACTCCTACTCCCCGTGGCTGAAGTAAGAAGCTGAGGACTGCACTCTCCTCTCCCTGATTTAGTCCATGCATTTCAAGGAGTCACCTCCTAGCAGGAGTAATCTCAAGGCTGAACAACCCTCAGTCTAAAATAAGACTGGCAGGAAAGAAGGGAAGGTCAGTCTGGTCTCACTGTGTGTGGTGGGGGAGGAGGGTGGTCACTGGTCTCTGAGCCCCCACTTGCTCTCAAGGGATGTCTGGGGCCAGGGCCCCCTGCTCACCTCCAGCTCTGCTCTGGTCTACTCTAAACTGCCACAATAGAAGGAAACAGGGCTCCTCAGGATCTGCCTGAAGTGGGGATTTCCATGAGGAGGGTGGTCTAACCTGCCACCTGGAGCCCCACAGACCAGCTAGGGCCCCTTACTGAGGGACAGGGGACTGGGAGGTAGGGAATGTTTAAGGAGATGAAGCAGTGCAGAGAGTAACATTCACATATCCAAGGATGCATTGGCGTGGTCATGAGCAGCCCCAAGGGCACAGGGAGGATGATAGAAAGGAATAATGGATGGGCTCAGAAGTGGGACCTTGCTCAACTAGTGTGACCCATGCAGCCCTACTTTGCAACCCCAGATTCTTTTTATTCAACACCTGTGGGGACCAGGATCAAAAAACCTGATAGCATCAGAGTACAGGAGGTTAAGAAGTGAGGGAAGGAACTAAAGATGGGGTGGGGGTGAGAAAAGGAGGAAGCAACAGGTAGGGAGGAGACCAAGTGAAAATGGAAGCCTGAGAGTTGGGAGAGGAGGTGAGAGAGAAAGGAAGTGGGGGTAGGGCAGTAAGGAAAAGGGGGAGTGAGGAAGGGAAGGGGTGGCGAGAAAGAGATGGACTCAGTGAAAGAGGAGGGGGCTGAAAGGGGTGAGATGGACCCAGAGCACGAGGAGGAGGTCTGTGAGGAGACAAGCCACTGGAGTGCTGAGGTACCTGCTCAGATGCCGTGCCAGGTCTCTAGATGCAGCTAGCCTCAGAGAGGTAAGATCCTTCCCACGGGATGGCACGGGCGCAGAGAAGGGCAGTTCGGGAATCTAGAGGAAAGTTCAAGGAAGGACAAAGACGCTGCCCGCGCGGGCTAGCCAGGTCTCCCCCGCCCTGTTAGCCAGAGTCCGGGACCTGGGCGGGTAGTGGAGAGAGTCCTGCCCGGCAGGAAGCCCAGCACTCGCAACCCTGTCTACGTGGATAAAGTCACCGGCTTAGCGCGCGGCTCCAGGGAGAAAGGCCTTCAGTTCCCGAAGCCTGTACTCTACAAACCCCTGTCCTTGGACTTGACATACGAAATCTCTGTAGGACTCGGATGGCCCCAAATTGCAGGTCTGGACCTGGTTCTTGGGCCGCTTTGCCCCTTTTAGCCCCTGGGAGCGTGCCCTTGGCTGCGCTGCACCGTGCGCAACTGGGGACTCGGTCCTCTGTTTGTCGGGTCCCCAGCCAATTCCTAGCGAAGCCCATAACTCACTGCTCCATTCCACCCCACACACCCGCGCCCTGTCGGGCGAGCGAGGGCTGCCCCAGAGCAATAGTAAGTGTTGTGTGCCCCTACAACTTCAGGAGCCGAGAGCCCGTGGGTGGCTATGCCCTCCCTGTTGCCCATTGTCTACTGACAACAAAAGTACTGCCTGACCTCGGCAATTTCTCTCCCGGTGCGGACCAAAGTCCCGGACCTCCAGCCTGAACACAGAGAGGGCCAGATAAAATATTCTTTAGACCACAGAACTCTGGCAAACGTTTATTTCCAAGTAAGAAAGTTCTTTTTCGTTCTCAAATAGTTTCAAGATATTCATTCCAAAGTAACCCCCAGAGAAACTTGGGGAAAGATTTCTACATTCCGGGGAGTCCGAGGTCCCTCGGAGCTGGCTTGCGGTTGAGTAGACAACACTGAGAAGATAGCGATAGGAAGAGACACGAAGAATCTCTGCTTCTTGGAACACGATACACACATTTCTCTTTCCCCTCTTCTGCTCAGCCACCCGCACAGAGCAGGCAGGCGCTCTGGTTTCAGTGAATTAATTCTGCAGAAGACTGTAACAGTTCTTCTGAAGTTAAGGTTATACTTTAAAAGGTCTACAGACGTTGAAATTCTCTACAGGAAGTTAAACTGACGCTTATTCTTTAAAAAGTTAGGAATGTGTTCAGAATTCCAATTTAATCCCCTAGTTAAAACTTCTCGCTGCATTCCCAAATAGCACACACATCAGTACAAATACATGCCTGTATAATACAAGCATCCTTTATTTAGGCATTTATGTTTGGAAAAAAATATTGAATTGATGTTCATTCAACAAACATACAGTTAGTCTTTCTGGGTTAAGTGCTTTATTGGCAACAGAATTGGTTTGGTGAGACATTTTAAATTTATATTTTTATCTTTAAAATCGTTGGAAGGGACCAGACATGCGTAGGTAGACGTGAAAAGTTCTCTCGCTGAGAAATCGAAACTTGCTTTCTTAGGAAGGGCCTGTAATTTACTCAGAACTATGAGATTCGCTGAATTTGGACTGATTTTTCTTCCGGAAAAAATGAAGCGGTGGGTCATTTAGCAGACTCAACTCCAAACAAAAATCTAGAAAAATCTGGCAAGTATGCAAACATATGCAAAACAAGCTAGGAGCTCCCGGTGGCATTTAAGAATTCCTCAGAGGAAATTACTTCAACAAAGAAAAAATACTTCCAAGAAATTAGATCAGTTTAATGCTTTCTAGAACTGAGCAACCCAGTTGACATGTCTTTAAAAGTAGGAAGTGTATTCAGCCTTCTCACGATTAAAATGTTATTGCCTCAGATTGCCCAGAACTTCTGGATAGTTTTCTGCCATCCCTCAATTAAGAACAAAATCCACAAATACACACTCCACCGTTAACAAAAATCTATTTAGTGCTGTTGCTAACAAGGATATTTTTCTTTCTTTCTTTTTCTTTTTTGGTTAGATACAATGAAAATGAAATTTCTAGGACAACTTTAAGAAACAGTGAAAAATTCACCTGAAATGTGATATAATTTTGGATAGTTGAGTTCATCACAGGATGATTTTTCCTGCTTTAATAGAAAATCACTTCTGACTGTGGTGCTATAATTAAATTAGGAAGCCACAACAACTTTCAACTTCTTTGTGGACTTGGTTACATAATTAAATGACTATTTATGCAACAAGATAAACAGTGGCATACATAATTAAAACTATTAACTGCCTATATTTTAAAAACGTTAATTAAGCAAGGTGTAAAGAATAACATAGGACCACATTACAGTTTTTGAATAATTATTACATTTTCACTTGATAATGTATTTATTGTATTGGTGAGCACACAGATTTTCTTAAAGGTATAATTTTATTTATTGTTTATGCACCTATATAGTTCTTTCCCCTCCTGGAATTTGCCACCATTTAACTATGATCCTTAATCAAATACGTGATAGGGTGTGTGTATAAAATGTATAATGTGACGAAATCTACCAGTGCAGATAAACCGGTTAAAATAAAAGGAAACGCTTCTGTGGATGCAGCCATATTTACTTTACCTGACGGCAATTAGCTAAACTGTCTGGAAGGAAGATCTATTATTAGTTGAGTACAGCTCCGGGGTTTCAAAGATTCCCTTTTCAGACAAGAGAATGTAAATGCCCCAGAACGGTAGTAACTGGATATGCGTTCGAACCAGATTCCACACGCTGATAAGCTACTCCTGCGAAGCGACCACCGCTGTAGAACTATCCATCGCTCTTGAATTTTTCTCCCCGACAGCGGCTCACTGGCCCACCTTCGTCAGGGGACAAGCTACCTGAGCGGGAAAGGGAAGCCACCTAGATGGGATTGGCCTGGCTGGGATCCATGCTGGGAAGCCCCGCTACTGGCAGACTAAAGGGAGCCTGGACAATACGGAAAGGGTAGCTGGAGATGACTGGGATCCCTGCTCTGGCCATAAAACAAAGATCAACCCTAAGGACTGGATCCAGAGTCCAAACCTCCTACGGTTGGATCAGCCCGGCTCAGGTCTGAAGATGGAGAAAGAAAACCGGATAGTCACAGAAGCATCAGGCTAGGCCCCTAGGTTGTGGCTCTCCACAGGGAGCCTCTCAGGCCTCTAACTCTCTCGGCCTAACCAGTAATTGAATAACTAGGGGGTGTGACTGCGTCCCGCAGCGGTCTGCCTAGAAGACACTTGTTTAGGATCCACGAGGAGAACCGAGGCCTGATCGGAGGGTGTCAGGCACCGCAGTGGAGACCCGCCCGCGTGGGAGGGGAGGAGACTGTCTTCTGCACATGCAGAGAGAGGGCGATCTGGTGGGCTCGGGAGACAGCAGCGGGTGTGTGGTCGTGTCGCCGTATTCAGGGCGCTGGAGCTGCGCTTTGTCCAGATCACGGTTCTAAGACACGGGTTCTTGGGACCAAGTTTGGGTAAAGCCTAGGAGGAAAGCGCGCTGAGAAGCAAGAAATGTAGCAAAAAAAAAAAAAAAAAACTCGCAGATTTCTGTGGGAAACTGATGAAAGAAAAATTATTTCGGTAGGTTTTGTTTTTTTCTTTTGTCTAAATTTTGAAATCACCTAAGAACTAAGAAAAGTGGGTACAGAGGGACCAGAAACATTTCCCCTCAATGGTTTTGCCTTGGGGAGTGGGAGTAGAGGAGGGCTTAGCCTGGAACGCAGCTTCCTTCTTTCTACTAGCCTGCCGCGGTGACGCACATACACCAAGGTCCCCCACCCTGCAGTGCCGCGCACTCACCCCCACCTCTCTCGGTATCTTTGAGCCCAAGAGCTCGGGATCCGCTGCAAAACCGGGCGCCTTCTTCCCTCTGCAGATTCACGGCCGGTTTAGGGGACATCAGCCTCCGCCTGAGGCTTCAACAGTTTCAGGATTTAAGCAAAAGTTAACTGGCTGCCCTGTGGCTGAGGGATGGCCTTCGGGGAGGAGAGCCCTGCCCACAGATGGTCTCTCCCCGCCGCTCTGGTCCTAAGGGTACTCCCCGGAGCTGTGGCCCAGGCGGCATCTCAACTCCCCAGGCGCCCCCAGGGGCTGCCTCCCCTCAACATTTCCGCTCTCTCCTGAACAGCCCCGCCTCTCTGCCCTCCCAACGGGCTGTACTTTCGTTCCCCGGCCAAGGGCACCGACTCCTCTGCATCACCGGTTCCCGGCAAGGCAACTTTCAATCCTCATTCCTCCCACTCGAACACGGTGCCTGCCCCTTCCCGGGAACGTTGTCCACAGCCCCCACACCTTCCACCTGTTCCTTCTAGCTGAGGCCAGCTTCTCCCAACCTAGCTATTCAGGTCCAAAAAAAAAAAAAAAAAAAAGTTTGGGGCCACCAGATGAAGGACGCCACGGTTGGACTTGAACCGGTTCCAATTTTTTTCAAGGCCAGCGTTGCCCACGCGTGCTTCTGTGGGCTCATAGCAGCACCCGGGCCTACTCCCTGGACTATGCTGGCAATGGGTGAAAGCCTATGGGGTGGGGGGGTCCCACCGAGTGGAACAATCCAAAATCTCTAGGGAGTCTACAGATTTACCCAGAAAACAACAGAATCTCAGGAGGGCGCCAGAAGCTCCGTGGATAGAGAAATTAGAAACAAGTGTCCAAGATTCAAGGCCTAGACTCAGACTCCTGATTTCAATAGGCGGAAAAAACGGTAGCCACGGCAGGGTAACCTCCCTTCTGAGGACAGATCCTGCTCTCAAAACCATATGAAGCCACCCAGTGTGTGCAGCACTCCAGCCACCTCACCCCTTATACAGTCAACAAACACTGCGCTGACCTCCGATGCGGAATAGCGGTAGGTGACATATACTGAGAAATTAACATTGGGAAACTGCACTAAGCTCCTGGAATGTTTTACCTTACTTAATCAGAACAATAACCCAAAGCGAGTATTACTGTCTCCTTTTAAAGAGGAAGAAACTGATGAAACAAATATCCAAGACCACAGACTGACGGAGGCCAGATTCAAAGCAAGAGCACTCGGACACCAAAATGTAGTCAAGAACTCCATCATCCTATCTTTCACATACCTGCTCTGTGCAGCAACTAAGGGCTACAAGGGCAAAGGCAACCCTGGACCCTGGGCAAGTGCAACCTGGCCCGGCCCTCAGGAGGCTCACAGTCTGAGGCAACCAAACATATAAAGCTATAAACTAAATGGGAAATGATAAGTGACACGAATGTCCTTTGCTAACAGGAGCTGCAAGTTCAGAGGCGGGAAAGAGGACTTCCGGCCCGGCGAACAGGGACTGCTTCCTTGGAGGAGGTAGTATTTGAGTAGAGCCTTGAAGAACAGCTTTCCACTCTTGGAGACAAGGGCGGGAAAGACGTTCCATGTGGAAGAATCTCTTGAGCAAAGACAAGAAGTAGGAAATTGACACGTCGCTCAGAGATAGATGAAACACGGGTTGTTGATGCAGCGCCGGGTATTTACCAGCCAGGAAGTCTTCCTGTCCTCGCAGCACCTGAAAAAACCGCACTGTTGTGGCATCCTTCCCGTGGACAGCGGGCCTCCCAGAACTGGCCCAGGTCGGGAAGGTGCAGTCGGGCGGAGTGAGAATCGGTGGTTCGGACACTCGAGTCGGTGGTGCAACCTCTCCTGCAGCCACTTGGACTTAAGGCCCTATACTAGTCCTTGTCTATTTCTGGTTAGCGCTGCCAGAATCCACTTGGCGAATGCGGGGGTGTGGCCCTAGTGAGCCACAGCCAATGAGGAGGGAGGCCGGAGTACCGGCTCCGCCTCCGACGTGACGCAAGGCCCTCGGACAGAGGCTTCTCAGCCCCGGCCCCAGTCCCTGCAGTGGCTGTAACAAAACCCAGACCCCCAGATCCCGGCCAATGGAGGCGATTTAGACTGGAGCGGGACCGCGTCTGTCAAAAACCCGACTGGGCAGCAACCGTAGAGTCCAGAAGGAGAACGGGAGTCGCCGCGCTGCCTCCCCGCCCCCGCCGGGATTTATTGAGTATTTGGACTGGACAATTAAGTGGCCCTGATGATGTTACCAAGCCCGGTCACCTCCACCCCTTTCTCAGTCAAAGACATTTTGAATCTGGAGCAGCAGCACTTACACGGGGCGCACTTGCAGACAGACTTGGAGCACCACTTCCACTCCGTGCCCTGTATGCTGGCCGCAGCTGAGGGAACGCAATTTTCTGACGGAGGGGAGGAGGACGAGGAAGAAGAAAGGGAGAAACTGTCCTATTTGAACTCACTAGCCACAGCCGACGGCCAGGGGGATTCGGGTCTCTGTCACCAGGGCTATGTCCACTCGGTCCTTCGAGACTCGTGCAGCGGGCCCAAGGAACATGAAGAGGAGGTCGTGAGAGATCGGAACCAAAGTGAGTAGAGGGGGAAAAGAAACGCACCGGCACACCTGAAGCAATGGCACAGCGCCCACAATCAGCCCACAAACCTTACCAGGCAGGTTAAGCGCCCCTTTAACCTTTGGCTGGGGTCACGCCTGGGTCCTGGTTAACAGCAGCTCAATAAAGTGCAGATGAGAGAGAGAAAGAGAGAGAGAGAGAGCGCGCGAGCTAGCTCTGGCTGGGGAGGAAGAAGGACTTGGTGACCCTGACAATTACTCCCCCAGATGGGGGCAGAAACGATGCAGTCCCTAGGGAAGGGAAAGTGGTTATTGCTGCCCTGATGTTGATAAGCAACACAGGCTTAACTGTTGAGTCCCAACATCTAGAAATATTTTTTATCTCCTCCCACCCCTGACCCCCATCCCAAAGGCTCTTCTCAAAAAAAAAAAAAAAAATGAAGCCTGACCTAGTTTTTCACTTTCCCTCCAACATGAATTCTCTGAGGCCAGGTGTCCACCCTTCTCCAAAAAGACAGAACAAGCAGGTTGTGGCTCAAGTGTCCTAAGGGTGCAGGAACTTTGGTAGAGACCACCTAGGTGGTTTTCTGACTTCTCTGCTTGAAGATCAACGTTCTCACGGCTGCAGAGAGGAGGGGATAGTCCTAGAGTTCATGGGAATACAGTTCATTCCGTGTGATCTGTAGCTCTCACACCCCTGGGGCCCCGGCCAACGTTTGCTTTGTGTTTCAGATTGTAGGCCCAATAGAGAACACACCGAACTTAGTGTCAGATCTAGCCCTTCATATCTAACCAGAAGAGAATTAGGAGGGGTGATCAGATAACTGAACAAAGCTCCCAAAGAATTGTTTCCGAGGGGACAGAGTTAAAGAATCTCTTTCTCCAAAAGGAAGTTTGATGTGGCTGAGGCCATGGCCTGTGCTCTGACAGCTCACCCTAGTCTAAAATAGACATGAAACTGCCTAAAATCAGTTAATCAAACTTCTTTTTCTCTCTAAAGTAACGCACAACACACATTTGCATGTAGTCTTTTATAAGCAAAGAACTGTCCCTGAGCAATGCATTTCCCAAAAGTAAGATTTTTGCACAACCCATGCACATGGGTCACCTAATACCAGCATGTCTCACACCTTCAGCTATGCATGGTGTTGTGGAAGGCAAACGAGTTTGCAAATGCTGTATTATTTGTAGCTTTCATTCTGAAAATAGTCATTAGCATGTTGAGTCGCACACTTAATGCAGGGTAATCTCTTCTTTTGCTGATGCTCAAGTTTTAATAAATGCGCACTAACTACTCTATCCCATCAAAAGTGCCTTGGCCCACAGAGGGTGTTCTTTGGGTACTCAGGTTGTCGCCTCAGTGTGTCATGGCACCAGGAGCCACAAACTTTCTAAAAAGTCCAGGCATTTACTACCATATGCTCGGAGCTGCCACCAAATAAGGGGAAACCCGGGAGAGACCAGGAATAGCTAATGGATGCTGTTGTTTTGCTTCTCTCGCAGAAAACTGTCAGCTAAAGAAGCCTCTAGAGACAACCGGAGACTGTAAGGCGGCGGAGGAGAGCGAGAGGCCAAAGCCACGCAGCCGCAGGAAGCCCCGAGTCCTCTTCTCACAAGCCCAAGTCTTTGAGCTAGAACGCAGGTTCAAGCAGCAGAGGTACCTGTCGGCGCCCGAGCGCGAGCACCTCGCCAGCAGCCTGAAGCTTACGTCCACGCAGGTGAAAATCTGGTTCCAGAATCGCAGGTACAAGTGCAAGAGACAGCGGCAGGACAAGTCTCTGGAGCTGGGAGCACATGCACCGCCGCAGCCGCCGCGCCGTGTCGCGGTACCGGTGCTGGTGCGGGATGGCAAACCGTGCGTCACGCCCAGCGCTCCGGCCTACGGCGCACCGTACAGTGTGGGCGCTGGCGCTTACTCGTACAACAGCTTCCCTGCGTACGGCTATGGGAACTCCGCCGCCGCGGCGGCCGCCGCCGCAGCAGCAGCCGCCGCCGCTGCCGCGGCCTACAGCGGCAGCTATGGCTGTGCCTATCCCACAGGCGGCAGTGGCGGTGGGGGGGCTTCTGCTGCGGCCACCACCATGCAACCCGCCTGTAGCGCGACCGGAGGCGGCCCCTTCATGAACGTGAGCAACCTGGGAGGCTTCGGCGGCGGTGGCGGCTCACAGCCATTGCACCAGGGTGCTACAGCCGGGACCGCGTGTGCACAGGGTACCTTACAGGGCATACGGGCCTGGTAAGGACCAGTCGGATCACGCGGCAGGCGCCTACCGCAGCCTGGAGCCGCGGGAACGCAGCGCGAGAAAGGCCGGACCCAAGGGCCAGGTCCCCTCGTTAAAATATATTATGTATACATATGTCTCGCTCCCCAGGGCTCAGAATCGCAGCCCACTCGAGGCCTGGGGATGGCGACTCAGGGGCAAGGAGGATGCCCGAGTCCGGTTGCCAAAACCGTTTTTCGAGTCAGAAACTCCCTGCCTGGGCGCCAGGGAGGACTCTAACCCCTACCCTGGCCCCGAGGGGAATGCAGGAGGCTGGGACTCTGGCTGCCGTTTGTTCTCCCCAAAACAAGAAGGGTTTCTCTCCCTCCATCTTCCTGTGGCCTCCGCAAAGCGTTGGCGGGGAACCCGGACCTAAAAGAAAAAGAAAACAGAAAGGCATGAAAGAGAAAAATGGGGATCGTGGCTTGAGAAATATCAGGCTTTACCGACCCTCTGTCCCCTTTGCGGGGCTCAGAGCTCCACACTACAGTGAATTTTCGTTTTCCAACTGCCTCCCCTCCATAGCGGAGACTTTGGCCCAGATCTCCAGAGATTGTCAGGGGACTCAGGACTCCGCGAAGAAAACCAGCCAAGTGAGATCAAAAGTTGGGGGAGGGGGCGCTGAGCTAATCCAAGACCTGGTGACCCATTGGAGATGTTACCAGGTTTCCTTTCTGTTTCGTATTCTGTATTCAGCACATATTATTTTTATATATAACTATATCCACACGCCGTGTACACACCCGCTGCCATACACTACAGGAGTCAATAAACAAGGTGCAATACTTACAAACTATTGGCCGGCTACAGACTCTTTAGCCAAAAAAATGTGGGGAGGGAAGGGAAGGAAAAGGTGGTAAAGAAAAGCAGTACCCTGGGCAATGGGAGGCCTGATCTCTCCCGAGCCAGGCCCCAGGCTGCAAGTTTCTCTTCACGGCTTTGTTCATTAATTTATCTTTACTGTTGTGGCTAGGACCCGCCACAGACTCAGAGCCTTTTGAGGTCCCTGCTTTGTATTGCCCCCAGTTTTACCCACATGCTTGAAATAACTGTCTGGACCTTCCTCTCCTCGGTCAAGGTTTAGACTGCCCCACCTCGAGGGTCGCCAGGAACGAGGAAACCTCGACTCCAGGCCCAGCCGCAGGCGGCGCGAAGGCGGCTCCTTCCTTGGCCGCCGCCAGGGCTTCCAGCGCGCCCGGGGGCGCTGCACTGCGCCCCGCCGAGGCCGATCTCTCCCCCTCGGCCGCCCTCCCTTCTCCCCCGGCGGCCGCGGCTTTATGCGGCTCCTTGTCACTTGCGGAGAATGCCTGTGCGAGGCCTGTGCTGCCACACGGCCGATTGTGAGCGTGCCAAGGCGGGTGAATGGGGAGGCCTCAGAGCGCCGCGCCATTGTGGGGCCGGGCCTCGCTGAAAGGCGGCTCCGGGCCGGGAAGGTGCGGAAAGAATGGCTTTTTATTGGAGTCCCGAACAAAAGGTGTGGTAGGAAGGCGAGGTCCCCTGCGCGAACAAAAACCCCAGCGCGTCGGATTGACGTCCCCCCCGAGCTCCCCATTGCTTCTCAGAGCGGGGGCTTTGTGCAGCAGTCTGCTCAACAGAGGGACAGAGAAATGCGTGGGGGTTTTGTTCCCCATTTTTTGTGCGCTGGGGGAAGGGGCGGCAAGGGGACGGGGGCTGGGCGGGCAGCAGGGAGGGGCGCGCTGATTAGGCCGCGCCGGCCAGGGCGCGGAGACTTTCAGCGGGAGTCGGCGGCTTGAATGCAGGGTCATTATTGCTACAAGTTTAGCAATTTCGCCCTTACTGGAGGGGGTGGGGGCTGCTAGCTGCTGCGGGGCCGCCCGGCTGGGGAGCTGGAGAGACGCGAGGAGCTGGAAGAAAAAGGAGGAGGGGAGGGAGGGAGGCCGGGAGGCAGGCTAGGAAGCCCTGCGAAACCCTCTGACCGCCCAGGATGCGACTTGGACAAGTCCAAAAGAGCCTAGCGGGAGACTGCAGAAGCGGTGTTTGGGGGGCGAAGACCCTCCCTTCCCTCTTCTCTCCAGCGGCAGAAAGACCTCAGAGCTGGGCGTGAGTTAGGGCACCAGACTGCCTGTCCCACAGCTCCTGGAGGCCAGTTTTCCTCCTCCCTCACTCCGCGCTGGAGCTGGGACAGAGCCTCCCACTCTCCTACCCCAAGATATCCCAAACCCCCCTCGCCCAAAGCTCCCTCTCCTGGAGTCATCTTCCCAAGGGTTGCTTAGTCTAAGCGTTAGGAAGCTCTTCATTGCCTCTGGCTGCGAAAGTCATTCATCCATCAATTCACCGAATGATATATACTGGGCACATATTTCTTTGTACTGTTCTGGATGCTGGGAATGGTGGAGAGTGGGGGAAAATAGTGTTTCTAGATTCATGGAGCTTGTTTTCAGGTGTGTGGGGTGGGGTGTGACAACTAAATAAGTGTAAAAATCTAGATACACTTTAAAAAGGAAATTGAACCAAAGGCTGAGAGCTGAGGACCCTTGAGAGTAGGTAGGTGGTCAGGGAAAGCCTGTTGAAAAGATGACATTTAAGTTCTACCTGAATGACAAAAAGGAAGCCAATCTAAAACAGCTTTCTTTCTGTACCCATGTCTGTGCACAACTTTCCCTGGTCTGGAATGTCCTCTACCTTCATCTTTCTGATGAACTCCTGCTCCTGCTTCAAAGCCCAGCTTTTTTCCTGAACCACCCAAGTAGAGGAAATCGCTCCTTCATTTGGACCACTGGAGCCTTAGGTATTTTCCAATATCATGACATAATGTAGTACAAAGATTTATTTGTCTCTTTCCCTCCATGTAAAGTCATGGAGGACCTGGCTGGCATCTGTTCCCTCTGGGACAGATATCACAGTAGGAGCTCATGGAGCTAAGCGGATTGGGGGATTCCTTCCAGGCTCCTTCAATTGTTCCCTTCAGTGGTTTTCCAGAGCCTTTTAGGTGGCCCCAGTGGTGTGGAACTGGGCACCAGCTATGAGGGAGATGCTGAACAGGACTCTTGGCAACCATCCTAATCTTAGAACCAGGTCCCACCTTCTGTATCCACAAGATGAAATAGCTTCTCCTCCCTTCCCATAGATGTTACACTTCACCCTACAGCTCAAAATCTAGGAAAAGAAGCTGAATAAGACCTTGGTTAAGACCTTGATACCAGGACACACAGTTTGGAGTTTGGGAAGAACTTGGAGATAGGGTCTGGGACCCAACTGGGCTTCTTCTACATTCACTAGGTGCTGAGAATAGGAAGTCAGCAACACCCAGCCATATGATTCCCAAGGCCAAATTTCAGTGCCTTAACTATAGGAGCAGAAGTCTCTGACAACCCTAGGTTTTTGTAAATAAGCAACTACTTTTTCCTCCAACCCAGTCCTGTATCCTGCGGGGCCTTGGCCTCTCAGTGCTCCCAGCATGGGACCCTCACCTTCCCTGCCCGGTTTCCTTCTGGCCCACATTAGTTCTTCCTTCATTCTGCATCCTCTCCTGTTCTGGAAGAAGCGTGTGACCCTCATAGAGGAAACACAGCTGGTTCTGTGGACTGGCTTCCTTGTGGTTTGCGTGTCTTAAGATACTTAAAGCTAGCCTGGACCAGCCCGCTCCCTGTTCTCTACCCTGCTCTGGAGCCTGCAGTTTCTGGGTATAAATAGCTCCCATCACTTTGTCCAAGGATTTCCGCACTGGTCAATGCTGGGGTTCCAGGGCCAGGAACATTATAGAGTGGAAACCTTTAACCAGCACAGCTCTATCTTCCCTGAGCTCCCTCCCTAGGCACCCCCTCCCAAGTCCAAACTGCTTTTTCATGGGACTGTCCTTTGAGCCAGCAAGAATCAAGCAGTCCTTCTAAAATTCCATGAGATTTAGAGCAAGTAAAGTAAGTCACTTTTCTGGGCTCTGCTTTCTGAGCTTTAAGGCAGAGGGGAAGGGTGAAGTCTATGATTTCAGAGGTCACTTCTGGCTCAA
Source organism: Ictidomys tridecemlineatus (assembly GCF_052094955.1). Taxonomy (NCBI): domain Eukaryota; kingdom Metazoa; phylum Chordata; class Mammalia; order Rodentia; family Sciuridae; genus Ictidomys; species Ictidomys tridecemlineatus. The sequence continues at coordinate 27,483,215 of NC_135477.1, read as the reverse complement.
GCCCTCCTTCCTTCTCAGATTAAGCTGACTTGTGTCATACCAGCTCAGGAGGTGGGCAGGCTGGACTGGTGGGAAAGATGGAATAGGTTCCAGATCGCAAGAGTTTTTTTTTTTGTTGTTGTTGTTTGTTTGTTTTTTTCCTGAAGAGACTGATTTTGAGAGGTTAGGAACTGCCTCAATTCTAATCTCAACACCACCACCGGCTGCAGCAGTATGTGCCTGGAGTAATTTAGGAGCATTCTGAATATTAGTTTCCTCCTCTATAAAATGGGTGTCCTTCTAAGTGCATCTCAGGATTTTTTAAAACCTACAATAAAACGCACAGATATTAAATGTACAATTTATCAAATGTTTAGGTATATAAATACTCATGTGCCAATCACTTTGGCTTTGAAAAAATTAATGAGATGATCCATATACAAGCTTAGGCAGTCTAGTACTCATCAGGCAGGCGGGCTGGCGCTGTGTGTATGTTGAGAACCAAGTCCGCGTGATGCCGTGGAGCAGTGGGCCAATCCTAAGGATTCAGAACCCCAACACTGCAGAGATGCTCATGACAGAGACCCAACAGTGTCACACTGGCAGAACTGGGCTAGCGGCATCCAGCGTGATTGCCTGCAGGTCCAGGAACACTTAGCAGAGGCTTGGACCTTGACTATTCTTCAGGAATTCGACTGAAGGGAAAGGTGAAAGGATTTGCTGGCGGGGCCATGAATCCCCGCTAGCCCATAACTGCAGCGAGCATAGGATCAGGAGGGAAACCAGACCCAGAAAGGATTTCTCCAGGACCTGCACGGCGGGTTGATCTGGGGCCGCGCATCACCTCCAGGGTGGGGTCGGGTGGGCGGGGGCTTCCCTGGAGAAATGCGCGTGCGGGAGGCGGGGTGGTTCAAGGTTTCATTCCTCCTCCTCCTCCTCCTCCTCCGCCGCTGTAAAGGGTCAGGGGCCCAGAGGGGATTTTCCGGGCGCCTTCTCCCAACTCCTGGGGCCCGAGCTGTCAGTGAGTCGACAAAGTTCAGTGACCAGCCACAGCCTGGCTCCGAGAGCAGTCGAAAGACCCTCGCGACCTCCAGGGGCTGCGCAGGTGCCGCCGGACGCGCGGCTCAGGCGCCAGGCAACGCCTCCCAGGCAGGCCCCAGGCGGCCAAAGCCGGCTGGGCAAGGAACGCACCAGCTAGCTCCGGGAGAGCCTGACCCTTTGCTGGCGTGAGCGCCCGAACTGGAAAAGCCAGCCGTCCTGGCCATCCCAACCTGGGCGCTGAGCCAGACCCAGCACTGCGCGGAGGTAGGACATCCGGGATGCGGTTTGGTGCCTCCACCGGGTCTCTGTAGGAAGTTTGGGGGAGCCCACTGATCTCAAAAGCACATTTGGTATGTTGAAATAGCAAATTTCAACTCCTTCTCTCCGTCCCCCCAAACTGGACTGTAGGTTGCAAGAGGTTAATAATAGCAATGTTTTCTTAAGGGGCGCCTAAATAATTTTTCTGAAGTATGCAGTACACCTAGAAAAGCCTAACAGTACGGGTCGCTCAGTCTTCACTAACGGAACATTCCCGTGCAACCGACAGCCTGGTGGAGAAAGCGTTATCAACCCCAGTCCACGTTTCTTGATTGTCACTGCTACAGCCCCCACCCCCAGGGTAATCACTGTCCCAGCTTCTAAAACCATGGATTAGTTTTACGCGTTTGAGGAACATTCTATAAATGGAATCATATTGCATGTATACTTACATGCCTGGCCTCTTTCGTTTGTGAGATTCCTACATATTGCTGTGTGCAGTTGGATGCAGTTCATTTTCAGTATCCATTGAGTAGTGAAGTCACCATGTGGTACTAATGGTGTGAATGTTTGTATGTATAAGCACTCACATACCAATCATTACCTTGGCTTTGAAAAAAATGGATGAGATGTGCTGATCCATCCATTCATCACTAGGCCACTTTTATTCATTCTTCTGTTGCTAGACATTGGGATAGTTTGGGCTGTGGTTGGAACATTCTCAGAACATTCTAGAACAACATCTAATAGACTTTTCTGTGATAATGGAAATATTCTGTATTCGTGCCGTTCAATATGTTCTCTAGCCACAGTGTGGCTTTTGAGCATTGGAAATGTAACAGGTGTGACGGAAGATTGAATTTTTAATTTTCTAAAATTATAGTTTAATTCTAATTAAATTTATATTTAAAATAGCCACATGTGGTTAGGGTTTCTGTGTTGGACAGCACAGTTCTAGTCCATCTTTTGGTGATTGTAAAACACATCTCTATTCAGAATATACCTGGGAATGCAACTGCTATGTCACAGAGTGGGAACCTCAGCTTTGGTAGAGTCCACCATTTCTACAGTTGGTTGTATCAATTTGCACTCTCACTCCCAGTAGCACACATGGTCTTTAATACTTAATATTTTCATTTTCCTTTCTCTTTCATTTTAGTCATTTTGGTTGTCGTGGAATTAAAAGAGGCTTTCAATCATTCACTTTTATGAATGAAGTTGCCATGTAGCAAAGATGGTGTTGTTGGTGGTGGTGGTGGTTGGAGGGTTTCTTGGAAGCTGAGAGACCTTCTACACTTCTAAAGTGTATCCTTTCTACCTCCACACCCCTGCAGTCAGGCCTTCACCCATCAGCCTTCTCCTCTAGGAAGGGGATCCAGGGCATCATCAGCTTTCCTAACATCAGTGCCCCCTCTTCCTTTACTACTACCTATTGGAATATCTCACCAGAGGAGATAGTGAGATTGCCGACAAGCTGCAGTCGGGCAGAGAAGCCAGGCTTTGTTCTGGCTGCAGTTTCAGTTCAACAATCCTTGGGTACACTACCTCACTGACACATTGGAAAGCAAAGTAAGACCTGGGGAGGGAACAGAGGGATGTCCCGCCATGTGTCAGGCTGTGTGTGTTGCTTTATAGATGTCCTCTCCTGTCAGAATGAACATGTGAGTTAAGAGTTTCTTGCTTGCACATGTAGTAACTGAGGCTCCAAGAGGGTAAGTTACACCTCCCAACACCCACATCTAGTAAGTAGTAACAATGACCCAGTAGTACTTCTGATTCAATGCCATTGAGAACATGTGTGACATTTTCTATTTCTCTTCATTTTCTGCCTCAGCCTTACAGGAAGAGATCTTGAAATTCTAGATTAAATCAGATGCTCTCTACTAAGCCTGCCTTTGGATGGACTTAGACTGATCGTTGACTAATTGTGTGTTGATAATTAAGCAGATGAATTTGTTACATTGCAATACCAGTGGAATTCACTTTGTACAACACATGAATTCTTGGAAAGTTTTGAGCAAAGAGCTTTTCACTTGGGGATAGAGAGGAAAACTGAGTATATTTTAAGCTTATTACTGGAATTTGTCACTAAAAGTGTCCCAAAGTGAATTATTTTGTGACGTGAAGGATCCCTTTGAAATATGAATAAGTCAGCATATGTTTTATAAGTTTAGGGTTCCAAGTCATAAACAACTGAGCAACTCAAAATTAAAAAAAAAAAAGATTCATCAACATCTCATACGTATTTCCTTGTTTGCAGAGAAAGATTATGAAAACTTCCCCTGGACCATCTGGGGAGTGAGTTCTCAGGGAGGTACTCAGATTAGTTCTCAAACTTCATGATAAGTTAACTAGAAACTCATTGTCCCCAGTGGCTACTAGTGGATTCAGACTTAGATTGGGTGTGCTTAACAGTGATGGAGAGAACCTCAGAGCTGGCCATCTCAGAGAAATGAGAACACAACCCACTGGTAAAATTTTAGTCATGTGTGTACATTGACCTCTATGCTTATGGAATTTTAGAGTTCTTCAATCACAACTGATAAGATCTGGAGTATCTGGGCATGATGGCACATGCCTGTAATCCCAGTGGCTCAGGAGGCTGAAGCAGGAAGAATGCAAGTTCAAAGCCAGCCTCAGCAAAAGCAAGGCACTAAGCAATTCAGCGAGACCCTGTCTCTAAATAAGATACAAAAATAGGGCTGGGGATGTGGCTCAGTGGTCGAGTGCCTCTGAGTTCAATCACTGGTACAAAAAAAAAAAAAAAATCTGGAGTACAGTGCCAACTGCCCTGGTTTGACTGTTGGGGGTTTCCTGGATTTCCAGTTCTAAAACCTGGATATTCCAAGAAAATTGGGAGGACTAGTATCCTACTTGGGAGACATTCTGCACAAACTTTGTCATTACAACTAAGAAACATGAGGAATCATCTTCCTTATCATTTTTGGTGATGGAGACCACCTCTGTTCATGATCTCCACTAATTTTCAGTGTTTCTTCATCTCTGGTCACTTGGCGAGGCTCTCACAGAGGGACTTCAAGAGTCAAATAGATTATCAGATGACATGACCATTATGATTGCTTCCAACCCTGAGATTACTTAAATTTGTTACATGCCTATAGATTCAGCTATGAAGTTCAGTAAGAAATCACCAAAATCCAACTCTTCTCTGATGCCAGATTTTGTCTACAGCTTTCTAGACAAGAAACTGTCCCACAGTAGTTTCCTCTTCCTAAGCCATATTCCAGATTTCTGAGAAGGCTGAGGCCAACTGGGAGACTGCCTCAAGGTCCTCATTCTCCCAATTTATTTTATTTTTGGTGGTTGAGATCAAACCCAGGCCTTTGCACGTGCTAGGTGAAGTACCACTGGACTATACCCCAAGCTCTCATTTTATGTCCTTGTTCCTTAGACTTCAAAGGAATATTTCCATTCTCTCTCAAAGTTACACCTACCCTTAAAGTCTAGATAGAATTTCTTTACTACTTCCTGGAATAATGCTTCTAATTTTGAATTTGAGACCCATCCTGTAATTCAGTATTCTCTACCTGTATACTAACACCCTTGAACATGTAACAATATCTCTACTATCTTCTCCTAACATTGGTGCTTCTTCCTCAGGTATCTTTCCTCCCCTTTTCTGTTGGATTATAGGATTTATATGCTCATTAACTCTCCCCTTTCTCTAAGCCTTACAAGGCTCATCTCCCAAGTGGTGAATATTGATGCCCAGTTGGAAGGTGCCTTTATGGTCATGTGGTTGAACTCTCTCCCCAGTGCCTGGGTGCCCTCTGCAGTATCCCTGGGAAGTTAGTATCCTACTACTCTCTTTAATTGTCTGAGCCTTTGATATCAGCCTTAGTCAAGTTTCCCATTTTTTTTCAGGGGTGGGGTACTAGGGATTGAACTCAGGAGCACTTGACCACTGAGCCACATCCCCGGCCCTATTTTATATTTTATTTAGAGACAGGGTCTCACTGAGTTGCTTAGTGCCTTGCTTTTGCTGAAGCTGGCTTTGAACTTGCAATCCTCCTTCCTCAGCCTCCGAGCCACTGGGATCACAGGTGTGTGCCACCATACCTGGCTTCTTCATTACTTCTTTCCAATGTTTGGCATAATGACTTTTTTTTTCTAGAAAGTTGTATCACGAGTTTGACACCTTGTATTTTCCTGACCATTTTCTTTCTCAAAGTGTTGTTGCTCCTCCTCCTTCAGCCCCTCTAACTAGAACTCTCCAAGTCTTAGCAGATATTCTGCACCCTCCTTGTCCTAAAGCTTGTCATTGCACAGTGTCAGCTGTCATTTTTAACACTAAGAGTCCCTTTGTCTACAGCTTTGGCCTTGGTCCCCCTCTGTTGTCCTACTTCTGCATTCTCATGGGATAATCCTACACATACATACTATTGTTATCTTGAGGCCATCACCGTCCCCAAACTGCTCACATCTCAACTTCTGCCAATGGCCTGGCCTTTCCTTGTTCTGTTCCCTTTGTCTGAAGCTAATCAGTCAACAAATATTTTCCTCCAGAGTCTCCCTGCCCCTTGAGCAGAAAGAGTGGGAGAACTAAAGTTGGCAGAGACCCTAATACCTGTCAAGCCCTGGGGCTCTGCATAGCCTGATCCATTGCATGCTAGACCCACCTGAAAAGTAAGTGCCATTATTCACATGTTATGGATTAAGAAATCAAAATGTGAGAACATGAACACTTTGTGAATGACACCCCGCCCTGAAATGACAGCATCCAGGGTTCAAATCCAGGTCTCTCTGATTCTGAAGTCTAAGCACTTGTTCCCTTGACTTGGCTATGTCACTCATAAGCCCCAGCCTCGCACAGGCACCAGATTCATTTTCTCCAAATGTAGATATGTCTGAATTTGGCACTGGGGTTGAACCCAGAGGCACTGAACCACTGGGCTACATCTCCAGCCCTTTTTATTTTTTTTTTTATTTTGAGACAGGGTCTCACTAAATTGCTGAGGCTAGTTTTGAACTTGCAATCCTCATCTCAAATCACTGGGATTACAGGTGTGTGCCACTGCACCTGGCCCCAAATGCATCTTACTTAAAGGCATTTATATTTTCTCAGCCGTACTGTGGTCCTCACCCAAGACCAAATATCCATTAAGACCATTAGTGAACCTCTATTTCCTTGCCTCACAATCAAATTTCTCTCTCTCTCTCTCCTTTATTTTTTGATGATTTACATAATCTCTTTAATGCTCCTTTACCTTCACGTCGTCACCTGCCATGCTCATTCCTGGAGGAGCCTCTCAGCTCTTTCTAGTCAAATTCCTCCTAACAGCTAAGCATGGTGGCACCTGCCTGTAATACCAGTTACTGGGAGACTGAGGCAGGAGGATTTCAAATTTGAGGCCAGCCTCAGCAACTTAGTGAGACCCTGTCTCAAAACAAAAGGGGCTAGGAATGTAGGTGAGTGGTAGAATGCTTGCCTAGCATGTGGGAGGTCCTAGGTTCAATCCCCAGGAACCAAACAACACACCCACCCACTCCTACACACCTCCTCCTGATTTTAAGTCTATTCCTTCCAATTATGAAGTCTTTTCCAGCCGCCACAGTCCACAGCAATCCTGTGTTCTCTGAATATAGATGAATATATTAATCCAAATAGTTTTGTTTATTATCTTATATTTCTATCCTTAGTTAGGAAATAAACTTCTTGAGGGTTAGGCTCTTGCTTTATGCTTCCTTTGTCATACAGAGATGAATATAAGTGAAATAATTTAGGATTAAAAGCTTTAGAAAAAAATCAAGTGCAATGTAAATATCAGTATAACATAATGTTAACAAAGTACATAAATAATAAAGTATGTCAGTCTTAATATTACTAACGTGTTAAGCATTGGCAGAACTTTTTGTCTTGGTTGGGATTAGGTACAGGTTCAGCCAACACAGAAACTGGAGGGACAGGAAAAGAATACAGGCGAGGGTTCCTCCTCCTCCTATTTACTCCTCCTCCGTGCCCTCTGCCCCCCTCAGACTGAACACATGAAAGGAGAGGCACCTTAGTACAGGGCCCTGCACCTTCTGGATGTTGGATTTGTGTTGAGGGAAGAATGAGAAGAACTGGAGGTAGGACCTGGAGCAGAGGTTGACCTTGTCCCACGTTTCCAATTCCTTTGGGGTTCTCTCCCTTCCCACCTTTGGAATGAGAGAGTGTCAGAGATGGAGGAACCAGGCCAGCCTTCCTTTAAAGATGAGGAAATGACCTGAGAGAGAAGGACATCTGTCCCTGGGTCACCTGGCCTTAGAGTCCTGTTTCTTCACAAGTTCAATCCAATATTTCCCGCACTGCATTTCACTACCTTCTTTTTTTTTTTTCCCTCCAGATTTCTGTCCCTGTACCTACCCCCAGCCCATCTTCCTCTCTGGAAAGTTCCCTCTCCCACACCCCCTCTCCCAGCTCTGTATTCCACACGCCCCCAGTTTGTGTTTCATGTTGTACACAGTGCTGATGGGAATGTAAGCAAAAAATACCCTTGAGGTTGTGAACATCCACATTTTAATAACATGTGACTATTTTTGGAAGGAACACAACCTCCACCAGGAATTTACCATTCAGGATCTCTTTCAGGGGCTACCTCCAGGACTCAAATACTCTCTCAGAATTTCCCTCTATCTAGAAACTGTGGGGTTCTTATAATAATAAACGATAGTCCAACTGCTTAAAATGCCGGGAAGTATATGAGGCATTCTAGAAGGCTTACAGCAACTCTACAACAACCCCAAATCATAGTAGTTTCATGTTATAATTGGGAAAACTGAGGATCAGAAAGGTGAAGCAACCTGCTCAAGGTCACCCAGCTAGTATCAGAACAGGAAATTGAACTGATCTATTTGCTTTCTCCACAAAACTCTGTTGGTCACTTCAATGGGATGCCCATTTCCTCCTCAATAGCTGCTCTTGGTGTTGTCTCAGCTAAAAACTGCTCCCATATGTTGGTTCCATCAATAGTCCCCTCTGTTTAGGATCCCAAAGTTCTCAGAGGCAGTGCCCTGCCTGCGCCCTCTGGTGGTCATAAGGGGATGCTCGGCTCTTCAAGGCACTGTCTCTGAGGACCTGTCAGCACCCTCTGGTGTTAGCCAGGGACCTGAGGCCAGTCTCTCCTGGGCCTTCTTGAGGAAGGTCCTAGATTCTCTCAGTTCCCACTTCTGCTAGTCCTTTAAGGAAGACCCACCCATGCCTGACAGTGACCAAGGTCGGATAAGGAAGGAACTTGGCAACAGCCCCAAATTCCCATCTGAGGAGTCAGCAAGGGTATCTCTCTGTGTAGCTGAGGTCTATTCTTAACTCCCAAGTCCTCTGTGGACATGCACCTAAGCCTAGCATTATGATCAGTTCCAGAATTTATTTTGTCGGACCTTGAATAGTGCCCTCATTTGAAAACAGAATGGAAATCCTGCCTCATCCTCCCTATTGGGGTATGATGAGGATCAAGCTAGAGGGAAAATACGGAGCAGGTGTGAGGGTTAAGGAGGTTCGCCCTCCTCTTCCATTGCTGTCTTGGGGAAACAGAGCCCGTGTGCAGATCCAGCCTCCAGAGCTGTCCACAAGATCACAGTCTTCCCTCAGATAAACAAACCAACAGCTGTGATGGGCCCCTGGCTCATATAGGACTCCTGGTACCTTTGGGAAATAAGAAAACAGCATCACTTCCCCCAAATGGACACAGTTTTGCCAGGTGCTTGGCTTTGTGGGTAGATATGAGTTTCTTTGGGGCAAAGCCTCTTATTCGTGAACAATGCATATGACTGAACATGGTGGTTTTGGTGTCACATACATCTATAAATTCCTCTCTCAGTTCCCTAACACAGCCCTAAATGGGTTTGCTGGTCACATTGACATGACACTAAACAAACATTGTTTTAGGAATAACTGAGCAATAAGTAGGTGGCTTGACTCTCTTTAGGGGGAGGAAAAGTTCAGTCCTCTGACTGGGTTTGCTTGATGTTTTCTCAGTCAATGGGAAAATATTGTTCTTGTCACTGGTCCTGTGGCCTAAAGAAGAGTTTCTCTCTTAACCGACCATAATTCCTAGTCACCGAGATAAGTGACTTATAGATGAAGATGTGGGCTGTGGACGGCGATGGATTCGAGGCCTGAGGATGAGTGAGAACACCACCACCCAGGAGAGACGGCAGCCCTGGTGAGGGCCAAGGCCTATGGGGAATGCTAGACTCTATTTTCTTCTCTCCCCTAGTGTCATCTCTCTCTTCTTCCACTTCTCTCTTTCCTCCCCTTTGTGACTTGTCCCCCATCTCTTCTCTCTCTTTTCTCTCTGCCACCTTCTCTAAATATCTACATTCCTCTTAAAGCCTCTTCATGTAGTTAGGCATGATGGCACACACCTGTAACACCAGTGACTCTGGAGGCTGAGACAGGAGGATCGAAAGTGCAAGGCCAGTCTCAGCAACTTAGCAAGGCCCTATCTCAAAAATAAAAGTAAATAAATAAAAAGGACTGGCCATGGGCTGGGGATGTGGCTCGAGTGGTGGCGTGCTCACCTGGCATGCGTGCAGCCCGGGTTCGATCCTCAGCACCACATACAAACAAAGATGTTGTCTGCCGAAAACTAAAAAAAATAAATAAATATTAAGATTCTCTCTCTTTCTCTCTCTCTTTCTCTCTCTCTCTCTTTAAAAAAAAAAAAAAAGGACTGGCCATGTAGCCCAGTGGTAAAGCACCCATGGGTTCTCTATTTATCCACTAACTTACTTATCACAGATGGAATTAAAGAATATTCAACAGTTTTATAAATTGTATAAATTATGTTTTAAAAGTTGGACAACTTGACTAAGTCATAATTCTCTCATAAAAATGGCAGGTATGTTAAATATATTTTATTTATATGTAAGTCACAAGCACTTTTTTTCTGTACATCAATGATTTTTTTTTTTTTTTGTACTGGGGATTAAACCCAGGGGGTGCTTAACCACTGAGCCACATCCCTAGCCCTTTTATTTTGTATTTTGACACAGGGTCTTATTAAGTTGCTTAGGGTCTCGGTATGTTGCTGGCTTTGAACTTGTGATCCTCCCATCTCAGCCTCCCAAGCTGCTGAGATTGTTGGCATGCAACACCGTGCCTGGCTAAAGATTTTTGGTAGAGAAATGCTCCTCACCACGTTTTGTATGATACAAAGGAAGGCAGGGAAGCTAACAGGGAGGCACTCATCTAATTAGTATCCAGGGGAGATCCCTAGGATGCCAGCAGCAGGACAGTTTTAGGGTGATTGTGGGGACATGTACATGGAGTACTGCATACATGGCATACATTAAGGGCGTCTGAGTGGCAGGCCACTCCCTTCATGCTAGGCGAGTGAGCAGCACGCCGCTTACCCCGCAGGCACAGTCCTAGGTGTGAGGCCATGTGTTGCAGTCCCAGTGCTTGCTCCACGGCCCAGTCCTCGATTGGTCGCTGGAAGAGCAGTTAGCAGAAATTGCACTGGTGACTGCCTGTAATCAGCTTAGCTATTGCCTGAGTGTGTGTGTGTGTGTGTGTGTGTGTGTGTGTGTATGCACTAACTGTGCAATAAAATCAGACCTGCTTCCTGCTTGGTCTCCGGAGATCTTGGTTAGCAACTCCCCAGCCACACTCTCCTCTACCCTGTTCCGTGGACCTCCTCGCTGGACGAGTGAGAGCCCACACAGGTGATGCAGGGTTGGAGCTGGGCTCTTCCTCCATCCTACCCTAGACAGAGTGGAAGCCCAGAGGAGTAACCTGATTTCTCCGCTCACCCAGCCAAGGCACAGTAAAACCTTCAGAAGAACCTATTGGCTTCATGTAACAAAATACACAACATGGGCTATGTTATGCTCTCCTCTGTAGGAGCTAACAGAGCTGGACTCCTCAGTCAGACCCAGTCACCACTTAAGGGCAATTTATGACCTCTGGGGAGAAAGTAGGTCATTTAACTCACACTCATTTACCAGGTGGACAAAATCAGATTCAACCCTAAAGTCTATAGATTATATGTCAAATTCACATCCACACACCATCAGTCACTCTAATGGAGGGTCAGGGATATGCACGTCCATACAGAGGAGGCTGTGCTTTACTTTTAACTCTCACGGATGCCCAGGGTCTTGCTCACTGAAGCACCTGACAGCAGCTCTCCACAAGTACATAGTCCCGTTACTGTGTGCCCTCCCATGCCCACAAAGGACCTTCTCCCGCAATAAGCCATGTGATTCCTCTTCCCGGGGAAGGCGTAGATCTGCAGTTAGCAGGCAGTCTTCCTCAGTGGCTTTGAGTTTATTTATTGAGTTCCGGATTCCCAAAGCACTTTGGTTGTTCTTGTAGTTGTTCAATGGCACCTGTCCATTTTTGTTCAGTTGCAAAAAAATATTTATGGGGTATTTATGATGGCCAAGAACTGTGCTGGGCACTGGGGATACCGATGCAGTAAGCCAGGCTCCCTGCACTCCAGGGGGTTAGAATGTCACTGGGAATCAAGAAGGGGGGTCAGGACAGAGTCCCAAAGAATATTTCCTTCCCTCTGCAATGGGAAGAGGTGATCTGTGGGTTGACAGGGTGCTGTTGGCCCGAAGGATGGGTCAGGACAGACTCCTGGGAGGAGGTAACATTTGAGCCAGATTTTGAGGAATAGGAAGGAGTATGCACAGACGAGTGAAGAGAAGAAAACTAGTTCTGTAAGAGGAAAGGTAGGATGCTGGCAGGAGAGAAAGCAGAGGAGGGAGCTCAGGCAGGTTGTGCTCACTTGCTGGGCCAGTGCTGTTTTCCATGTGGACACCATTTCTGTGTTGAGGAGAAGCAAGTAGAGATGCACAGGTTTTGTGCTTACTCTAGGAACAATTTCCTTTGACTTTAAAACATATATTAAAGAGACATATATATGTGATTTCACTCATATGTGGTCTCTGAAAAAGTCCAGCTCCCAGAGTGAAGAGTGGACTGGTGGTTACTAGAGACCAGGTGAGGGTCTTGGACAGGACAGAGTCACATTGACGTCTGTTGGTCAAAGGACATAAAATAGCAGACAAGAGACGTAAGTTCTAGAGAGTCTGTTATTCCACAGTATAGTTATTAACAATATACTATGCTCTTGAAAATTGCCAAGAGCTTGGATTTTAAGTGTTCTCACCACAAAAAAAGATATGTGAGGTAATGAATTTGTTAACTGGCGTCATTTAGCTATTCCATAATTTATACATGCATGAAAACACCATCCCGTACACCATAAATAGATGCAGTTTTATTTGCCAATTAAAACAATAATTTAAAAAGATCCTTTTGTGGGCTGGGGATGTGGCTCAAGCGGTAGCGCGCTCGCCTGGCATGCATGCGGCCTGGATTGGATCCTCAGCACCACATAACCAACAAAGATGTTGTGTCCGCCGAGAACTAAAAAATAAATATTAAAAATTCTCTCTCTCTCTCTCTCTCTCCCTCTCTCCTCTCTCACTCTCTCTTAAAAAAAAAGAGTGATCCAATTATTATTCATTTAAAAAAAAAAAGATCCTTTTGTCAGAATACTAAGGGGGCTGCCAGGGAGAGTAGCACAGGAGACCTCTCTATGCTTTCAGCTCGGTTTTCGCTCTAAAAATTCTAAAAAATAAAATACACTGATTTTTAAGAAAACTTACGTTGGGGTGTTAAGTTATTTATTTTGGGAGAGTAGCCAAAGTTATCTCAGTTGTCCTTGAGAACATGACATCATGGAGGTCAGGATGTGGGACTGCTCTCACTCCACTTGCATCCCCCTGGTCCTTCCCGTGTCTGGGACGGGCACACCATCCCCTGGTTGCAGAGGTCAGACACCTGAGTCATCCTGGATCCCTCTGTCTCCCTCACCCCACGTCTCGTCCATCGCCCTGTCCTGTAGCTTGTGCTTTCTGTACCCCTGGACTCCACCTCCTTGCCTCCTTCCAGAACAATGGTCTTCTTCAGCTCAGTTTCTTAGAGTCCTCTTAGCTGGACATGCCACATGTATTAGTGTGCTAGGGCTACCACAGTGAAGTGCCATGGTGGGGTGGCTTGAACAGCAGAAATTTAAATTTTCACAAATCTGGAGTCTGAAAGTCTGAGATCAAGACGTCCATACCATGTCAGCCTCTTCTGAGGCCTCTTGCTTGGGTTGTAGGTGCCCGTCTTCTTACTGTGTCTTGAACCCAGAGGCACTCTACCACTGAGCTACATCCCTAGTTCCACCCACACCTTTAAACAAAATTAAAAAAAAAAAAATTTAAGTCAGTTCTTCCTAAGTGGCTGAGGCTGGCCTTAAACTTGTGATCCTCCCGCCTTAGCCTCCAAAGGCATTGTAGGTGTGCTGGCTTTTTAAAGACTCTCTTTCTCCAAATACCATCCCATTCTGAGGTCCTAGGCATATGGACTTCAACATATGATTTTTTCAGGGACATGATCTAGGATATAACTTGACTTCTACTCTTGCATCCCTCTGAACCATTCTTCATGCAGCCAAGTGATCTAATAAGTCAGACCATGTTACCTGCTTAGAAGCCTTCAGTGACTTCTGCATGTGCTTAGAAATCTTTCCCAGGGCCTGCAAGGCATGGTCTGACCCTATCTTCCTCCCCAAACCCTCCATACCTCCCCATCCCTACCACGTTTTTTACTTTCTCCAAACTGTATGAAGCTCTGTTATGCTCTGCCCAGTGCTCACCTGGCTACCTCCTCCTCATTTTTAAGTTCTCAAAAGATTTCTTCCCTGAATGTCTGGTCTTAGGTAGATACCCCATTTTTCTCCATCCTAGTCCCCAGAGGCAGCTCTTACCTTAATTTGATATTGTATTATGTTTTCTTGATCAGTTCTGTTTGTCTGCCCCACTACAAACTTCCTAAAGGCAGTGATTATGTGTCTTTTGTTCTGTAAGCTTGCTCTGAGAATGAAGTGCTCATCAAATACTTACTGGAGAGACAGAAGGAATGGGGAGCTTGGGCTTTGTTCTGTGGGTGATAGACATGTGCGAGAGGATTTCTAGCATGGTCAAGTATGCATTTTATTTTATTTTATTTTGTAATCATTTTTTAAAAAATATTTTATTTACATTTTAGTTTTCAGCAGATACAACATCTTTGTTTGTATGTGGTGCTGAGGATCGAACCCAGGCTGCACCCATGCCAGGCGAGCGCGCTACCGCTTGAGCCACATCCCCAGCCCCTCAAGTATAGATTTTAGAGAGATCACCTTGGCTGCGGTGGAGAGGGGTGGCTGGAGGGACTGATCCTAGATCAGGGATATTGGTGAGGAGGCTATTGCAGGAGTCCAAGTGAGAGATGATTAAGTTGAGCCTGGGTCATAGAAATGGGAAAGGAAAAGAAGTAACCTTTTGGGGGGCTGGGGATATAGCTCAGTTGGTAGAGTGTTTGCCTCACAAGTACAAGGCCCTGGGTTCAATCCCCAGCACTGAAAAAAAAAAAAAAAAGAAGTGACCTTTGTAGAATATGATAGTTGATCAGAACAGGTGCAGGAAAGGTCACACACTAGGGTGGTCCCCAGGTTCCTGGACTAGGTGAGAGGGAGAACAAGTGTATCTTTCATGGAGATTAGAAATACATGAAGCCAAGCAGAAGAGGGGAGAAGGGAGGACAGGTTGATCGGGTGTGTTGGAAGTAAACTAGAGGGACACCTAACATCCCCCCTACTACCAGGCTCCCTTCAAAGGCAGGGACTGTGTTGAAGTTCACATTTAAACTGCCTAGCACCTAGTAGCCCCACCCCCATAGACCCAGCTGGGGACAATGCACAAGAGCCATTCAGTAATTCACGGCACAATTCACTTGTGGAGACCCTCGCACCTGTCCACAGCCCTGACACCCCGGGAATGCTGGTTCTCTGAATTCCCCATCCTCCAGCCCTGCTCAGCCTGTTCTGGCCCCCGTGGGCCCTCACCCTTTGCTTGTCTTCAGCCCTGGCAGAAACAAACAAGCCTAAAATACACCGGCCAACTGTCAAGCCAACTGTCAAGCGATGAGTGATTAGCCTCCTGGCTCTGAAAGGCTGGAGTGAGGGGCCTTTCAGTGCTAAGTGCAGTAACCCTAGCCTCGGCTCGCGGTCACACTAGATGGAGGTGGTCTGGGGCTGGGTGTGGACGGGGCAGCATGCACAGGTCCAGAGATCCTCAGCCCCATCACGGGAAGAGAGTGCATCTCTCTGCGGTCATTTTAAAGTATGAGATTAATGCTCAAATGGAGATAAATTAGATGTGCTGGGATGATGTGAGAGGATAAGTGAAGGATAAGTGAGGATAAGCTAAGGGAAGGATCTCCACAGGGGACGGGGTCTGGCTTGATGGCCATACTTGGTCTCTTTTTGCTCCTCACTTACTGTGAGACAGCACATTATAGGAGACCTGCATTTCTTTTTCTCTTTATTTTCTTACTGCCAAGTACCCACAGCTCTGTGGCTCTGAGATGGGTAACAGTCTCTCTGAACCTCAGTTTCCTCAGGGCAAAGTGAGTCATAATCCATACCCCAAAGGCCTGTTGTGAGAACTTAAATGAGCAGAAGGATTTAAGGAGTGACTGGTTCATGGGAGGTTTTCTGTAATGTTAGTGGACTCTGGATTTAGATGTTTGGCCCCTATATATTTCTTGTTTAAGTTTTTCTTTGGAGGTACCAGAGCCCTGGAGAAGTGCAGTCAGCTCTTGAATGTCTGTAGTTTATGGTGTGACAGTGAGTTGATGTTCATTTAAATTGTGTGCCAGGGGAGGTCAGTACCTTAATCAAGGATTAATCACTTCACCAATCACAGGGTCACAGGATCATCAGAAGGCCTCAGCTGCTTCCCCCCAGCAATTCTTTTTTCTTCTTATCCCTGCCTTGAGGGGCTTAATGATTTCTTCAATCAAAGATGCTACCCATGTAATAGCACTTCCGAGGGCCAGGCCCTGGGAAGTGGTAGTAGACAGGTTTCTGTTGGTATTGATTGTAAGATAACCCCTGGTTGAAAAATATTAAATTATATATTACAAGCGGGAGAGTCCTGTCCTTTAGACGTGGAGAGAGTACACACGGCCTTAGATTTAAAGGTTACACTCAGAGCCCAATGCAGTGTTGTATCAGGGAGAAAGAGGAATGACTGCACAGCTCAGGCAGCCCCTAGACCTCACTGCTGGGCCCTGCAGGGTTGAAGGCCCCAGAGAGAAGTGCTTTAGACACAGAAATGGCAGACAGGGCTGGGCTGTGGTCCATCTTTTGAGCATCTTTGATGTGGCCTCCAAGGACACTTAATGGACAGAGGAGTTATTCTGGGCTACATCAGATTCTAGAGATTAGGCATATGTTGCTTAATTCTTCACAAGGTGGTTACACTTCTGTATAGGACAAAGGGCACAAAGTTATTTTCAAGCATATCTCTGCTTTCCTCTTGTCAGAGAACTCAGGTAAGGAGGTGTGATCTTCCTCCCATAGTCTCACAGTTTCCTCTCCAGTATGTTACTATGTGCTTCCATTTGGAGAGGGGCTGTGCAGTTCAAAAGCACAGCCCAGGGCCTTGGAAAAGTCCGTTAATCTCTCTGAGCCTCCATATTTTAACCCGTTAAGTGAGAATAGGAATGAAAACAACAGTAATAAAATCCACCCCTGGTGTAATAATAAAATCCACCCCTTGGTGTGGTGCGGAGGAGCCTGGTACAAGGTGTGGTGGCATACTCCTGTAATCCCAGGGACTCAGGAGGATTGCAAGTTCAAAGCCAGCCTCAGCAACTTAGTGAGACCCTGTCTCTAAATAAAATATAAAAGGGCTTTGGATGTTACTCAGTGGCTAAGCACCCCTGGGTTCAATCCCTGGTACAAGAAAGAAAGAAGGTGGGAGCAAGTGAGGAGAGAGAGGAAGGAAGGAAGGGAGGGAGGGAGGGAAGGAAGGAATGCAGCTGATGTCACACTGCTTGGCAGTACTGACAGCATCCAAGTTACCACAGGAAACAGGGTTGAGGAGAGTGTTTTCTAAATTATCCCCATTCCACCAACTGAGATAAATTACCACTAAGCCTGGGACCTTCTCCACAGTCTACTCTTTGCAGGGGTCTGGGAATTTAAAGTGCAACCACTAGGGGGCACTCTATCATCACTTGAAAGCCTGCCTCTTTTTTTCCCAGAGTGTGAATGCAAACCTAAGCATCAGGGAAGCCTCAGGCAGAGGGAATCCCAAGGTCACAAGCTCCAGGTTCCCCATTTATGGGATCTCCTCCTGCCTTCTTTCCTCTTCTTCGTCTCAACTGGCATCAGCTCACCTGTTCTGCTCCAGCAGGGCCTCATTATTTATTCAGCCAAACATTTACTGAAAGAAACTCTTTTTAATTCCTATTATTTCAAAGTATTGGCCAAGACTGCAGTGAGGAACTCTGATATGTAGGACCTTTTTCCTCACCTTTGCCTAACTCCGAGTGGCTACCCAAGATCAGAGACAAAACTCCCTTGTTTCTCTTTCTTAAGCTACCAACTTCTCATTTGGTAGACCTAAGACAATTGGCTTAAACTTCAGACTATTTAAATTGGTGGTAATAATGATTCAAAAAAAATCTTTGTTTTTTTTTTTTTTTTTTTTGGAGTTGGATGGTGACAATGGTTGATGGCAAAGTGAATGTACTTACCACCACTGAATCAAACACGTGTAGAATTTAAGTGGTATATTTTCATGTTTCGTATATTTTACCATAATAAAGTAAAAGAGAGAGAGAGAGAGAGAGAGTCTCAAGTGTGACTCCCTTGGTCCCATACTACTGATTCGATAGGTTTGAAATATAGACCTAAGATTTGCATTTTTAAGCCCCTGGGGTTTGAGGGCAGGTTGTCTTAGAGAAACATCCATCTTCTGTGGTGGGGCTGTTCATACTTTCCAAAAGCCCTGCTACAGGAGGCTCCTTCACTGGCAGGAGCTTTAAGTATAGACTGCCACTCCCAGCATGCGACAAGCCCCAGGACCCACCTGTGCTTCAGATTCTTCATCTCTGCAATGGGATCGATCATGCTTTCCACCTAATAGGGTCTTCATGAAAATCGAAGAGGCAGTATATTAAAGTGCTTTGTAAAATGTTAAATTCTTATACCAACAGGCGATTCTAGATTATGACTTTCCTGGACGGTTAGGGTTACCCAAGGGTCTGCTCCCCGCAGACTTCATGCCCTAAGTATATTTCCAGTAATCAGTCAGGTGATTATTCTAATGGAAGAGTCTGCTTTTTAAAATACTTACTTCTGAATATTTTCAATGGCAACTAGCTTAGCAAGGCAAGATTAGGGGTTCCGCAGGTATTTCTGCTTCTGCAAAGAGTTCAGCAATGAGGATCTTGTCCCATGATGGAGCTCTAAAGTTGAGAAGGCTATTGTTGTATGTCTCATAATATTCTCATGGTTTTTTTTTAAATTATTCAGATGCATGTTTTAAAAAGAACCCCCTGGGAAAATTCACACTATACCAACAGAGGAATAGGGTTTATGTCAGAAGGTAAAGAGGATTTTCATTTTCCTCTCTATTTACTTCTGGGCTGTTTATTGCATACTGTGAGATCCTGTGTTACTTTTGTAACTTAGAAAAGTATTTTTGTGTGTGTTGTTGTTAGTGTAAATATTATATGTGGCTATCTCCTCCCATTCAAAATGGCACCAGCAGTAAAAACTCGGATACTCACCTCAAATAATGTCCTCCTGGAATAATATGGATAATGGTAACTTAGTAACTAGTAATTTGCATAGCATGCTCACATGCATTATCTCATTTAATCCATGGCATGCTTTTGTGAAGCAGGTAGCATCTTATCTACTTTACAGCCCAGAGACTAATGCACAAGAAATGCACATTAGTGTTGTCTAGACTGCATCTTTTTCATTGCCTTATCCCTTGAGAGTTGTTCTAGTCCTGGAATAAAATATATGTATAATTCATTCATTTGTGGATAAACATCCTTAGCTGAAACTGCCCAAATTAGGAGTGTGCTTTGAATTTGAGATCAGCACAGTCCTGGCTAACTAAGAGCCAGTGTTGCTCTGTTTGTTTGCCTCCCAAGATTATCATAACAAAATTCCTAAAAGCAAAATAGTTCATGCATATATGTTTTAACAGAACCATGCTTTTCTTTAGTCGGCTTGACAGGCAGAAACAATGCAAGATTGTTATCGAGTAGAGCTTCCTTTTACAGAAAACTAAAATGTCAGGTAGTTTTTGAAGAGCTGTGACTAGCTGTTCTAGTTGGGGCAAGTGTACTCCATCATTTACCAGTAGATGTTCCTGCCAGCAAATGTGTATCTTTCATCCATCAGGTAAATACTGATGACTTTCCTTGTTTGCACTGCAATTGCAAAGATTTAGTTGGATATTTATTTTCCAATTATGGTCATTAGTAACCTCAGGAAAATGAAAATGGGTTTGAATTTTACAAGTATCTCCTTTTGAATAAGTACTCAGTCTCACACAGCATTTGTAAAGCAGGGATCTCTCCTGGACTGGCTGAGTAATTTATAGGATCCAGTACAAGACAAAAGTGAAGGGACCCTTATTCAAAAGTTAAGCTTTTCAAAGGGTTGGGGAAGTGGCTCAGTGGTAGAGGGCTTGCCTAGCATGCAGAGGCCCTGGGTCCCATCCCTAGCATTGAAAAGAAATTTCAATATGACAACATCAGAGCATTTAAAGCAAGGGCAGGGCCCTTTGCAAGTGCGTAGTTTTCATGTCGATGATGGCCCTGGTCTCCCTATGTATTGGTTGAAGGTGAAATAAGCACTTGCAAGGGCCCTGCCCTTAGCTTTAAATGATTGATGTTGTCATATTGAAATTTCTTTCAAGCTAGGGATGGGAACCCAGGGGCACTTAACCATTGAGTCACATTTTTATGTTTTATTTTGAGACAGGGTTTCACTAAGTTGCCTCAGGCCTTGATGAATTGCTGAGGAAGACTTTGAATTTGCCCATCCTCCTGACTCAGCCTCCTGAGCCATTGGGATTATAGTCATGCACCACCATGCCTGGCCAAAATTTAAAAGGTTGAAAAATAAATCTTTAGCTTCCATTTATTTATTTATTTATTTATTTGGTGTAGATGGACACAACACAATGCCTTTATTTTTATGTGGTGCTGAGGATCGAATCCAGGTCCTGCCCATGCTAGGGGAGTTCCCAGCCCTTTAGCTTCATTTTCTATAAAACCACTATTACCAGTTTCTTGTGTATCTTTCCAGAGATTTTCATTCAGTAATACCATGCATATATATAATGCATTATCTGCCTTCCTTCAGGACATACACATAACAATAACATACTTTACAAATTGTTCTGCATTTTGTTCTTAACAATATGTCTTGGAGATCATTCTTTATCCCAATAGATAGTGTCTCCTTATTCTTTTCCATGGCTACATAGCATGCCACTGTTCAGACATAACACAATTTATTTTGCCAATTCCCTTTGGTGGATATAGATCTTTCTTCCAGTTACCAAAATGCTGCAACAAAAATCCAAGCAGGTCATTTTCCTGCTTATGAGAGTATTTCTGTGAAACTGTCAAGTCAAAGGTTACAGTTTGTTATAAATTTTGATAGATATTGCCAATTGCCCTGTAAGGCAATTACCTTAATTTATAACCCTAGCAATACAGAATTTTCACACCTTTTTTTAATCTTTGCAATTCTCCCCACTATGTTTCTCCTCTTCTTATCTTCATTTTGACATATAGAATATTTTTTAATGTATTTGAATTTATCAGTTTTCCTCTTATGGCTTCTGAATTTGGCTGAAAGATCTTCATTCCCATGTTTCCTTACAGAATTTCTTGATTTCATTCTCACACATAAACCTTTGCTCCGTTTGGAATTTATTTTAGCATAATGTATGAAATAGGGATTTATCTTTATTTTTTTTCCAAACTGGCTACCTAATTGTCCCAGAAATATTTATTAAATAATTCACTTCCACCACTGATTAGAAGTTCCATTTTTATCAGATAGTAAATTCTATTTATTTTTCTGAACATTCTATTTCATGTGTGTATTTATGTTGCTGAACAGTCTGTTTCATTTATTAGAATGTTTAAATATGTGTATAAAAAAGAAAAAGATTTTCTAAACCTCTTCCCAACTTGGAAATGGTCATAGATATGACTTGTATAGAGCAACCAATTCAATACAATAATCCTTGAAATCCTTTTACATATATTTGAGGGGGAAAATTATCATGATGGTTAAGAACATGGATTTGGAATCAGACAGACCTGGGTTTCAGTCTCAAATCCACACTCAGCTGTGGGGCCTTGAGTGAGTGAGCTGTCTTACCCAATCTTCCGTTTCCTCATAAAACAGAAATAAATATAGACCCTCTCTCAATGAGTGGATTGAGACGTAAATGAATGCAAAGTGCCTGATATATGATAAATAACTGCTATTGATTCATTGCTATTATGATTTAATTCCAGTGTAACCAACTCATCCCTGTTGTCTGGACTTTCCCCATTGTATCACTGAAAGCCCTAAGTCCTGGGAAATTCCTCAGTTCTGAGCAAACCAGGGCATTTGATCACCCTAAACCTGGGTGCCATGTGCAATCATTAAGAATCTGTGTTTGGGAGCTGGGGTTGTGGCTCAGAGGTAGAGCGCTCGCCTAGCATGTGTGAGGCCCTGGGTTCAATCCTCAGCACCACATAAAAAAATGAATAAATAAATAAAGGTTTGTGTCTAACTACAATTAAAAATAAATAAATAAATAATATTAAAAAAAGAGAGGGGAAAAAAAAAAGAATCTGTGTTTGTTTTTCCTCTATCAAAATCATACTACTCACACACCTCTAATATCAGAGGCTGGGGCAGAGGATCACAAGTTCAAGCCCAGCCTTAGCAACTTAGAGTGACCCTGTCTCAAAATAAAAAATAAAAAGAATTGGAGATGTGGCTCAGTGATAAAGGTTCAATTCCCAGGACCAAAAACAAATCAACAAACCATACTACTCAGTTCCTACATTACTTAACTCAACTTTTACAGAAATATCACAAAATACATGTTTTTTCATAAACATAAAATCCATGCTCTTATCTCATTCCAATACAGTGCCCTTCCCCAGGGCTGGGAGACATTCTTTGGCCATCAGAGCCTAATCTAGGATTTCCTCTGGCTTCTACCTGAGCCAGGATCAAAGAGCCCCATTCCCAAGCAGGGGAGGTGTTGGGGGAGGAGGCATAGGGGTGGGGGTCAGAATAGGGCCCCACAAAAACAGAAGGCAGAGTGACTCCAAGACGTTGGAGTCTGGGGTTAGTTGCTTCTAGAACTAAAACAAAACAAAAATCCACAAAGCAATCTCCCCAGGACTTTCTTGCTAGAATGTAAAAGAGCCCTGCCTTCCTCACCCACTAATCCTTCTCACTTTAGACCCTTCAATGACTAGTGAGGATATATGGCTTGGGAGGTAAGGCTCAAACCCTGCCACCGAAACTGGGCCTCTTCTGCTGAGGTGTGGAGCAGGCTCCAAATCCACAAGGACAAAAATGCCAGGCCTTTGCCACTTAGAGGGGAGTGAAGAGAAGTTTGTGTGGGTTGGAGAAATCAAGCCATGGGCTTACTCAGACTTGATGTAACCTTGCAATGGAAAGAGGACTGAATTAAGTCAGAAAACAAAACTCTCATCCCATCCCTTTGTGGATTAAGTTGGTAACCCCAAGCCAGGCACCTTTCCCAGAGCCTCTCCGTGTGACTCTAAGAGCTGTCATTCAGTGAAGTGCCAACACTTCCCCTTGCAGCTGACAATATTGGGACTGCCACCTCCTCTCAGGCACTCCACCTCTTCCTCTGTAAAATGAAGGACTAAATGTAACGATGAGTTTACTATTCTTAACATTTCTATGGTGCAATTCTAGTCACTGACCTGGGAGTAGTTAAGTAGTTGGGAAAACTGCATTCTGATGCTCGTGCCCCCAGGGATTTCTTTGATTCCTTCCTTAGAGAGTATAGTGGTGGAGAAATAACAAGAGGCAGAAGGAAGTCAGACGATGTGGGGAGCACCCATCCTTTCAACGGGGCCTGCACCCACTCCTGCTTCTTCAGAATTTGGGAGAGTAAATTCTACATTGGTTAAGAGTCTGGCCAGGCAAGGTGGTCACCCTTGCTGGCCAAATAGCATGTGAGCAACCCAAGTTCTTTCCTCCTATCACATGCTCTTTGCCTTAAATTTGAATTTTGAGCCAAGTGATGTGAAGATGGGAAATAGAGCAGATCCAGGCCAAAGGAAATACCCTAAAACAGATGTTGCAAACTGTGGCTCAGATGGAATCTGGCCCTCTGGCTCTTTTTATAAATAAAGTTTTATGGAAACATAGCCACAATCTTTTGTTTATGTATTGTCTATGGCTGCTCTCATGCTATAATGGCAAAGTTAAATAGTTATGGAAAGTCTATCTGGGGCTGGGGCTGGGGCTCAAGAGAAGAACAATTGCCTAGCATGCATGAGGCACTGGGTTCGATCCTTAGCATCACATAAAAATAAAATAAAGGTATTGCTTCCACCTACAACTAAAAAAAAAAAATGTTAAAAAAAAGTGTATCTGCCCAACCAAACCTAAAATGTTTTATTATCTTGGCCTTACAGAAAAAGTTTGCTTGTCTTTGCCCTAAAGGGATCACCCATTAAATTAATTCTGCTGCTTTGATCCTAGAAGGCATCTTTTTTTTCTATTTATTTCAAAATTATTTTTTCAAGCTTTCCTTGGATTCTCTGAGCCACTCTATACTTTCCTAAGAAATTCTTATTTTTTTTTAGTTTGTACATAGTTGTACTTTATTTGAAGAAAAAAAATCTTGTTATTTAATTACTAATGTATTTAATAGCCAAAGCTCCCTCAGTCTATTGATATAAATTATTAAATTGGAGAAATTCCTTGTTTTGCTTAAGTTAGAGTGAGTTGGTTTCCATTGTTTACAACTAGAGAAGCCTAACTTTTTAGCATTTAAATATATTTTTTCATATAAATTCCTTTGAATCTAGGCATGGTGACACACACCTATAATCCCAGCTATTCCAGAGGCTGAGGTAGGAGGAACTGCAGTTCAAGGACAGCCAGAGCAACACAGCAAGACCCCATCTAAAAAAAAAGAAAGAAAGAAAAAGAAGAAGAAAAAAAGAAATTTTACTGAAAATAGTGGTTAGGTCCTCAGGTTATCTCAAAATGAAAGAGTCATTCAATTAATGTTTTTAAAATTAGTTAAAAAGAAATATTCTTATTTTTTTGTTTGTGAAGCAGTACAGCTATGGCAGAGAAATCAACCCCTGTTGTGCTGTGTTTGATCTGATAAAGAATTTGTCAGAAAAGCAAACTCAAAATTTGATTTCAAGACTCCTTTGAAATTATGATAGATATTAGACCTACCACAAGACTTTGTTACCTAATGCATAAAGAGGTACATATATTATTACTATATCACACTTTTAAAAAAATTTTTTAAAGAGAGAGAGAGAGAATTTTTTAATATTTATTTTTTAGTTCTCGGCAGACACAACATCTTTGTTGGTATGTGGTGCTGAGGATCGAACCCGGGCCGCACGCATGCCAGGCGAGCGAGCTACCGCTTGAGCCACATCCCCAGTCCCACGTTTTATTTTTATTTGTTTAATTCTTGCCACACTGGGAATTGAACCAAGGGGCATATTATCATTGAACTACACCCCCAGCTCTTTTTATTAAAAATACCGGGGACTGACATTTTGCCCAGGACTGAGAATTTCCTGAGACTATGAAGTTTATGAAATATAGGATTTGCAGTCTTAAAACTGGAACAGTCCAGGCAAATTGAGATAACTTCACTATTCTGGGATTTTATGATTGAAAGTTAAATTATGTCATTCTTAAAAATCAACCAAAGAGTGTTTCTTTCAATTCCCATTGATTTTGATATGGTTCTAGCCACAATATTTTAAGTATTATTATTATTATTTACTGGAAGTCAAACCCAGGGCTTTGGGCATGCTGAGCACAGGCTCTACCCCCGAGCTATGCTGTCAACCAATTTTAAGTTGAGAACATGAGGTTTTCATGTTTAGCTAAAGGGAACACATGTAAGGGAATCCTGTGTTAATGGAAAGAGTAATAATAGAATCATGGTGTATTGGGATATCCACTGGGTTAGGAATCCTGAGCTCTGGGTTCACATCCTGGCTTTGGGATAAGAGTATTTTTACTTCTGAGGAATCTAAGGTGCCATACAAGTGCAATATTCTTATAATTATTTGCAAAAGGAAAAGAGAGCACAATCTCAGATCATTTCTGAAACATTGGCTAAGAACCACAACCTGGTTGGTGCCAATGATTTCAGAAATGAATCCAGTGCCGATGCTTGTGTGAAGGAAGGAGACTGATCCTCTGGATTTGCAGGGTCCTGGGAAATACCTTTAGTGATGAAAAACATCTATTTGGATTAGGCAGCCTCCAATAAGTAGATGGATTACCCAGCTTCCTTGGTTCGTAACTGACTGGACTTGTTGGACAACTTCATAACCATCAGGAAGGAAGGAGGTGGCGAGTGCATGTTAGATCTAGTGCAAATGTGAACTGCGCTGGGAGATGGCAAGCCAGGTTTCTTCCTATGTATGTGCAGGGAGTGCAGTGGGTGGGGAGCAGGCAGATGGAGAAAGCCCAGAATTAACTCTGAATGATCCATGGTTGTGGGAGCTGTGGGAGAGACTGGTGGCTTGGGTGGAAAGAATGGGAAAATAATGAAGGGGAAAAGAAAGTTTGGAAATAATTCTCTCCCTTCACCTTAATTTGTGTAGAAATTCTCCATCGCAGGGCTCTGTTGACTTAGAACTCCCCGACTATATTTCTGTGAGGCTAGAATCCAGAAGGTCTATGAACTTGAGTCGGAGTGCATGGGGGGCAATGATATTTCTGCTAACTTCAGATGAAGGGTAGCATTTCCTTTAATTACCAGTGAATGCCAGGACCATAGTTATATTAGTGAACCTGAGACTTGTCACCAGTAGAAATCACACATTTTCAAATGATGTGTAGTAGCTATCGTCAGATGTATGTGACAACTTTGAAATTATGATAGATATTAGACCTACTGCAAGACCTTGTTACTTAATGCATAAAGAAGCACATAGAGTATTACCATATCACACGTTTTATTTTTATATATACCTTTTTAGTTGTAGATGGACACAATACCTTTATTTATTCGTTTTTATGTGGTGCTGAGGATCGAACCTAGTTTCTCACATGTGCCAGGCAAGTACTCTACCACTGAGCCACAACCCCAGCCCACACGTTTTATTTTTATTTGTTTGATTTTTGCCACACTGGGGATTGAATGAAGGAGCATCCTACTACTGAACTACACCTCCAGACCTTATTTTTTATTTTGAGTCAGGATCTTGCTAAGTTGTCCAGGCTGCCTTTGAGCTTGCAGGGCTCCTACTCCTCTTGACTGGCTGGGATTACAGATATGCACCATGATACCTGGTTAGATATTTTTATTTTGATAATTATATTTCAGTGGAATTGTTTTCTTTTCTAATCTTACATGGTCTATTTTATGCAATCAAAGTAGTGAGAAGGGATATCTAAAATATGTAGGAAACCCTACATATTTCATTTTACACGTTGACAAGGGTCCAGGGGCACACTTGACTGCTGATGGATCCATCCCTGGAGAGTCCATCACCTTTCCCACCCCTGTGCTCTCCGGTACTCCGTACATGTCATTAAGGAAATTCTATAGAAACATGGACAGACGTTTCAAATGCAGTGTGACAAGGGAGTCTTTCAGCATAGTTAAAGCTAGGTAAAAATTAAAAACAAGGGGCTGGAGATATAGCTCAGTTGGTAGAGTGCTTGCCTCACATGCACAAGGCCCTAGATTCAATACCCAGCACTGCAGGAAAAAAAAAAAAAAGAACAAAAATCTGTTCTAATTTTTATATATGGACAAGAACTGTAAAAAAAAAATTAACAAAAATGAAACTATTTCCTTTTATGGTTTTACCTTTGCAATACTGGTTTCATTTTTAAGAAGCATTTATGATCTCTTTTTAACTTAGGTAATATATTTTCAGAATTGAAGCATTACAAAACACTGGCAAAATGATATAGAGCTATCTATTCTGACATGGAAAGTTTTATATCATTTGTTAAGTGAAAAAGCAAGAACAGTACCTAAAATAAGATTTTTTAAAAATTATTAATTTATTTATTTTTGTACTGGGGATTGAACCCAGTGGAGCTTTACCATTGAACCCACTCCAGCACTTTTTATTTTTTATTTTGAGACAGGGTCTCACTAAGTTGCTTAGGGTCTGCTAAATTGCTGAAGCTGACCTGGAACTTGTGATCCACTTGTCTTGGCCTCTGGAGTCACTGGGATTACAAGACTGCACCACCATGCCCAGCTGAGATCCCATTTTTTGTTTAAAAAAAAAAAAAAAAAATGTACAGGCTGGGGCTGTAGCTGAGTGGCAGAGCACTTGTCTAGCACATGTGAAGTACTGAGTTCGCTCCTCAGCACTACATAAAATACAAATAAAATAAAGGCATGCTGTCCATCTACAACTACAAAATTTTTTTAAAAAATACATGTACGTATACATATGAAAAGATATAGAAGGCCACACAGTGAACTGATTTTTAATAGTTTGTGATTATCCATAACCCTGAAGGGACTAGCTGCCCCCTCCCCCCCCAGAGCCCTCTGGTATCTGGGCCTCCTCTTTGCAGGCTCAGAAGTGCTGTTTGGTTTCTCTACCCAGAAGAGATTTGTTTCAGGGGAAATGGTTTCACTCACAAGGAGCCAATGCATAAACCACAATTCAGATGTTTTCCACTGGCATGCTAACACTTACCTGCCTTGCAAATGAGAGGATATCCCCTTAGCAAAATGTGTGGCTCGGGAAAGCCCACAGGGAACAGGAGCCATTGCTACTCTGAGGCTTCTTAAGATTTACGGGAGGGGAGACTAAGCTGGTTAGTAATCATGAGTAGCAAGGAGGGTTTCCCAAACGGTGCTCTCTGCCATGTGCTTTGAGTATATTGTCATTTTATTCTCACCACCCTGCAAGGCAGGTGTTGTTCTCTCCATTTCAGAGAGTGGCGTAGGAAAAGGTTAAGAAACTTACCTGGGATAGAACCAAGATTTGAACTCCAGTTGTTGGCTGATTCTTGCTTCATTCAGTTTCCCTATAGGTAGGATGAGAATAAAAATTAAACAAAATATATACAGTTTTTCATTAAAGTTTGGGAAGTCCTGCTAAAAAATCTATAGATCATTGATTGGTTGAGTCATTCGTTTAGCTATTATTAAACGCCTGGTGTGTGCCAGGTATACACAGGTGATGGAGAGGGGTCAGAGAAAAAAAAATGGCAAGGTCTGACATTCTAGCTAGAGGGAACAGATGGTAAGCAAGAAGCAAACAAACTCATTTCAGAGTGGCAGCAATGAAGCCAGAATTAGACAGTCAGGATCAGTAGGTAAATCAAGTCAGGTCAGATTAAGGAGGGAAGTTGGAGACTACCCCTGAGGGATTGAAATGACTTCAGAGCCCTTCTTCCACCCTATCAAGATAACCTGTCCCTGCTCCAAACTGTTGCTAAGGTAACTGTCCCAGGAATTGCCTCTTTCTACAGGGAACTGTAAAAGTTGTTAATTAATGTGTCCTGGGCTGCTCTATACCACCCCTCCCCTTCCTCTGTCCATCTGCTTCTCACTTTTCGACCATCCCACAGAGCATCTCCTGGACCTAGTCATGTATGCAAGGAGGAGAAAGATAAGGGGAAGAGAGCAGGAGAACAAAGGAGGACATATAAAAAGGCAAAACACCCTCTCTTTTGAGGACAACAGAATACCAGCTATGTCCCCCTTCTCCCTCCCAGGAAAAGTCTATGTTACCCCTTTTAAATAAACCCTTCTTTGTGTGTTTGCCTCGTCAAGCTTCTCTAATGTTATACTGCAACAGGTGAGGGAGCAGAACTGTCACCGATAACTGGCGTATCAGTAATACAGGGAAATGTGCTAGAGAGGAACCATGGGCCAGGACAGCTACTTTACGTCGTTAATGTGTCCTGGGCTGCTCCATATGGCCCTTCCCCTTCCCTTTACCTTGGGAAGGTGGGGGGTGAGTCAGAGTGCCTCTTAAGGGAAGGATGCTTGAGTGGAGTTTGAATGACATGGAACCAGCCAAGAGAAGATGTGAGGGTATTGGGGACAGAGGTAACAGAAAATAAAACCTTAGCAAATACAAATATGGAATGCCCACTTATATTTAAATTTCAGTGAAACCATAGACATTTTTTAATATAAATATATCCCAAGTATTGCATAATGTTGTGGTTTAGCTGATATTTGAATTTAACTAGATGTCTTGGTTTTTTTTGTATTTGGATCCTACCTGTAAGAGGTTCAAATGGGGGAGCAGAGCTGGAAGGGCACAAGAAGAAGGGGCAGTGTGACTGGGGTACCAGTGTGACTGGGTGCCATGAAGAGGGCGAGGAGAGATGGCAGAGCCCAAAGCTTGAGCTACCCAAAAGCCAGTTTTAAGAAACAGAATGGTCACCAGTGGGTTGTACTGACTGCCTCTGTTTCTTCCCCTCAGTGAAGTCATTGGCTTTACCTTCCTGCAACCCTATGGCTTCTGGGAAGGGCTTCTTGGAAGATGAACAATTGTCTGGGCTGTTATGCTTGGGTGGTGCTTGGGGAGACCTCAGTCCACTGCTTGACCTGCCTGAACATAGCGTGCTGTATATATTGTTTGGTCTGAGCTCTTAAGTGCTCTTTCCCTGTTTGTTTGTTTAATTCCTGTGCTTTTGTATGTGATCCCCTATAAATCTCCCTTTTCTTAAGGACTATGTTTGACAACTTCATTTCCCCCTCAACTGGAAACATTTCCCCTGCTAAGGGTCAAAAAGACTAATTTTCCTAAACGGAGTATTGGAGACACCCTCAGGCTCACACATGACCAAGAAGTGCATGATGGCCATATTAATAGAAAGACTCCAACAGGAGCATATTTGAGCACAGATGTAGTGGCGCCCTCGCAACCCAACTGTATTCCTGTTGGAAAATGAACTCCTGACCCCTTCAACAATGACTATGTGTGGAACCTCACAATAGAGGAGGCCATGAAAGACATTCTGAGCAAACACTTTAAATTTACGCATGAGGAAATGGAGGCCCTGGGAAGATCATAATTTGCCTAAGGATCCCAAATTGATGATGGTACTGGTATCTCTGATCGGAGCACCTAACTCCCTATCTGGTGCTCCTTCCCATCATGGTTGGGTTTGGTGGGGAGGTGGGTGGGGATGGAGGGGACTATTGGGGAGAGAGGTGGGGGAAGTGTATCAAAAATTCAACTGACTCTCATAAATTGTTTTAACACAAAGCACTTCCCTATACGATCTCATTCAAAGTAGGTGTTATTTCCATTTTGCAAGTGGGGAACGTGAAACGCAGAGAGGTAAACCGACCTGTCCAAGGTCACACCATTGGTTCATTGGAGGATGAGGGATCAAACCAAGATCTTCAGGCTCGTTGGTCTAGTGCTGCTTCCTACTGTAACATGGAAAGGATGGGACAGGAGAGAGCAGCCGGCTGGCACCAATGTAGCAAAAATGAAGAGAAAGCAGGCGGTTGGGAAGAGTGGCCTGTGAAAGCCCAGAGAGGACCACTGGAGCTATGTTAGGTACTTCATCTCCTCCCGTCTTCGCATCAGTCTCATGAGCAGAGTCTCAGCACCTCTGGTTAACAGATGATGGTCTGAGGCTCAGAGAGGTAAGTGACCCCCTCCCCCCCCCGCCCCACACAGCTGGACTTGAATCCAAATCTGTCTCACTTGAGCGCCTCAATAGGTCTCCACTGGACTTTTTCAGATTGATGAAAATTGGAATGAGACTGGGTGTGAGGGAGGCACAGAGGACATCACAGGAAAAAGGACCAGGAAGGCTTGTGTGTACAGTGAATAATCCTGGGGACAGAGCCTCTTTCTGACTCTCCATTGGCTCTGTCCTCTGCTGCATATGCAGACATCATTCCAGAAGCTTTAACCAGATCCCCCCTTCTCTGCAGGGTTTATAGATTTGCTTGGGGGCTCTTCCTGTGTCCTGGATGGTTTTCACACTTAGAACTGCAGTCTCTGGCCCCCTGTTTCTCTTGCCACACTTCAGAGCCTCCTTCCCCAGGAGCCCTCCCCACCTCTTCCAAAGACCACCAGCGGCAGGCAGGAAGCAGATCTGGATAGTGTTGTTCTCATGCAAGAACTTGTTGTATCTTTTCCTGCCTTCCTCTCTCTCCCTTTCTCTCTCTCTCCTACTTTCTGTTTCCAAAATACTTGTGAGGTATTTTCCCAGCCCAGGGTCCCTGAAGGACTCGTGGGGGAAATTCCTACTGATGCTCTCTTATCTCTATTCTAGTCAATCACCTGGTTTTTTCTCTGATGCAGGTAGCACCATTACTATCATTTGCCTCAGTACTTAATCCTGTGCCCAACGAGTAGTAGGTTCACAGAAAGACTTTCTGCTCTGAATTGACAGCACAAGGGAGGAAGAGGCAGAATTATTCGGAGGAACCGTCATGGATGATGTTTCTCTTGCTTAGACATCTTATGAAGTAATGAATCTCTCAAGGCTTGGCGTCTGGGACATTCCTTAGAGGCCTTCCCATGAGGCGAGTCACTGGATGACCCTCCTGTCCTTTAGGGGAATGCTGGGAGTCAGCCCATCTGTTCTAGTAGCTCAGGATTCCCATGTGGAGAGTGGAGCCTGCTGCCCACGAGCCAGCGCCACGTTGCTTCTTTTCCTTGCCCTTGGCAAGATCTGTGGTTGTTGAAAAAAACAAATGAAAATTTAAATCCAAGGGAATATAAAAACACAGTCAGAAAATGTAATCAATATTTATTCCCAGCAGAAAAATGCCAACATTTGGGGAAAGTAGATGAAGGACATATGGGGATTTGTTCTCCTCTGAAAAATTTCTGTTCATCTGAAAATATCTCAAAATAAAATGTTACATAGACACATACAATATGTTTCACAACCAGGTAACTAAGGACCTGAGGGACAGCATGGAACAGAGAGAGGGAGGGAAGGATGTAGTTAAGAGGAGGGCTGCAGGGTCAGGGAGAGCTGGGTTGGCATCTAGCTTTCCCACTTAGGAGCTCTCACAACTTGGACAGGTTGTTTAGTTTCTTCATCTGAAAAATGGGGAGGATGGATGGGATATCAAATGAGATGAGGTAATCCATGTCTGGCACTTGGGACGATGCCTGGGACATAGTAAAGTCTCCGTAAATGGTAGAAAGAGGACAAAGAGAGACAGAGAAGACAAAATCCTCCGCTGTTCGATCCCTGTGACGTATCAGTCTTTGCCATGGAGGGTCCCTAACGCTGCACCAGAGACTCACCACACTGACATAACCCTGGCTTGGACCTGCAGTTGTCCTTGTGATGATATAGGCCAGGGCTGCCGCCCTTAGGTGGCTTCCTGACATTCCCAACTGGTTATCTTAAGGGACTGCAGGAGGGCTGGGGATGTGGCTCAAGCGGTAGCGCGCCCGCCTTGCATGCGTGCGGCCCGGGTTCGATCCTCAGCACCACATACCAACAAAGATGTTGTGTCCGCCGAGAACTAAAAAATAAATATTAAAAATTCTCTCTCTCTCTCTCTCTCCCCTCACTCTCTCTTTAAAAAAAAAAAAAAAACACTAAAAGTCTAATCCATAGAGAAAAAAATGTGCCAGGTGAACATCACCAAAATCAAAAAAAAAAAAAAAAAAGGGACTGCAGGAGGGTACTTATGGATATGACTTAGTTTGTAACCTTGGGGCCACAGTCCTTTTTTTGTTCATTCATCCAACAGCTCTTCAGTAGGTGAGGGGAAAGGGAACCGTGGGGCAGGCACTGCACTTGGCCTGTGGAACATCATGCAACCATGACCTGTCCTGGCCCTCCAGGTGCTTACATCCTGGGAACGAGCCTTTGGCTGTGGTTTTCTCCAGCTTCCCTCCTGCTCTGTACTCCCCAGGCTCACTCATTTCTCTGGATACAGTTTCTGCAGTATGCAATTAATTCAGTGTCACACAGTCACAGACCAGGGCATAATGGCAAGAAGTGCCAAGTTATGGTGGCCTGATCATTCTTCTGCTGCAGTCTTTGGGTAAAATTTGGCCATGGGAGGTTCTAAGGTATCAGTAGTACCAAGCTGTAGCTGCCTTATCTGCAACACTTCAGCTCCAGTAGGCCACCCACCTCCCCATTCCACACCTGTGGGACTTTTACAACTATTCTCTGCCAAGACCATTTCATTCACTGTTTGTAATTTTTATCAGCCTTAAATGTCTTTTTTCTTTCTTTCTTTTTTTTAAGATGTAGATGGACCCAATACCTTTATTCTATTTATTTATTTTTATGTGCTGAGGATGGAACCCAGTGCCTCACACGGGCAAGGCAAGTGCTCGCTGAGCTGCAACCATAGCAGGAGCTGTGGTTGTCTTTTCTAAACAGTTTTCCTTTCCTACTTGAATATGCCTTTTGTCCTCTCACCCCCACCCTGACCCTCCCTCCCATGCCTCTGCAATGGGGTCGGAGATACTTGTCCAACCTTCCGAGAATCCAGATGTCCAGGCAATCACAGAATTAGCATCATAGCACTGCCCAATCTGTATGTGGAGATCTTTCCTGGTCATTTGTTTTACAGAAAACTGGAATAACAATCTAAACATCAACCAAGGTGTGAAGAATTTCATCTCTCCCAACACCCGTAGTAACTGGGATCAAACCCAAGGGTGCTCTACCACTGAGCTACATCCCAGCCCTTTTATTTTATTTTATTATTTTGAGATAGGGTCTTGCTGAGTTGCCCAGATTAGTCTTGAACTTGCAGTCCTTCTGCGTCAGCTTCCTGGGTCACCACAATTACAGGTATGCACTACCACACCCAGCTAGAGCTTCATCTGTCTTATTCTTGTTCATGTTTATAACTATTTTAGTGAATCTCCCACTTATGAAAACTGTTCTCAAGGAAAATAAGTTATTTTTCTCTTTAGGATATTGTTTTAATATTAATTATTGAGAACTGCTTGTGTCTTACAACTTAGAAAGAAAGATTTTTTTTTTTTTTTTTTTGTAGTGCTAGGTATCCAAGCCAGGTCTTATGCATGCTGGGCAAGTGCTCTTCACGGAACTACACCTCCAGCTTGAAAAAGTCTTGTATATTTCTCACAGATAAGATCCACCATATACCAAAAATATAATTAAGCTCATATTAAAGGAGCGCCCTGAGTGAATTCTGCATAGTAAGATATTGAAGCGTAAGACTTAATTTCTGAAAAGTGGATTTATGTGTGTTTGGTCAATGAAAAAAATATGTTTATCAATTATTCTTGTATTTCTATATTATGAAAAGTAATTTTTCCATGAAGCCTAAAAAGAAAAAGAAAAAAGCCCAGTCTCCAGGTCTTACACTGCCTTTCACTAAGTACTTGGTTATAGAATTGGCATAAAAATTAAAAGACATGATAGATTATAAATCAATTACCAGAGAACCTCAATAAGTGAAAGTAGAGACTGTTGGCTGTATATACTGACATCTATTCCCTTCTTTTTTTCAGTAATATAGTCCAGGATTTTATTTGGACATAGGCACTTCCTTGGAACAAAGTACAGCCTTGTACAAGGGCAATGGGTTTTGAACATGTCGTTGCATGGGATTTCCAAGAAGTCTCCCTAAATTGAGGACATACTCTTCATCATCCTTCTGCCTGTTATTGATTTGGACTCCAGATATGATGGCTTGTGCCCCAGCTGCTATTTTGGAACATGGGGAAGAGGGCCACACCTTAGGGATGGCATTGCAAAAAACTAAAGAGCTCAGATTCTTGATAAGCAGGAAGCTGCTATTCCAGCTCTGGACTTCCTGAAGATATTTTTTCATTAATTGTAAATGAATTTTTCTTTTATTTAAGCCATTGTTTTTCAGGTCTTAATTTCTCAAAGTGAAGCTAATCATATCTAATATATTATAATTATTATTGTCATCATTATCTTATTAGCCCACAATCCTATTCTCTCCCAGATCCCATCTTTACACCCATTAGAAACAACCTGAATGTCACCAATAGGGCAAAGAGCCTTGCCTTGTTCTGATCTCTGCTGCAAATCCATTCAGGCCTCTAATGTTGTTTTGTAGGGGGGTCACCTGTGTCCTCCAGCCCCAGTGACATGCAGTGACATCCCCTCTGCTTTCCCTGGCAAGTTTCATCTCTGTCTGCATTCCTGATTTCACACTTTCATCCCTCTCTTTGCAGAGTTCTGACACTGCCTGGGTGGGACTGAACCACCCTGAAAGCAGAGAGTTTGGATTAGGTGGAAAGGAAGGGGAAGCATTCCAGGTGGGTGAAAACATAAGTCAAAGGGGAAGCAGAAGGAACACAATTTGGGGACTAGAGGGGAAGTGGCTGAGGCCGTGGTAGGAGATCAGATTGAATGGGGAAGAGGGTGGGACTCTGTTGTGGAGGGTCTTTAAGGCCTAGGAGAGGAGCTGGACTTGATCCTGAAGGGAATAGAGAATAAAGCGTCTGAGTGAGGCAGTGAGAGGAGGCAAGGGATGCTTCCAAAAGAGCTAATGTGGCCCAAATGTGCAAAACAGACTGAAGGCAGGAAGAGCCTGGAGACAGGGAGACCAATATAAATCTTCCACCCAGGAATCAGATGGCCAAACATCATCAACAGATTTTGACAGAGGCTGTACGAAAAGGCAAAATTAAAGTGTAGGATTCCAGCTAAGCAGCAGAACAATAAGCCCCAAACAAAGCCCTTCCCCAGAACATCTCACACAGAGTAAGCTGCAAGCTTCCAAATAGTGAAAATTGCTTCAATCATTTTGGAAAACAATTTGGCACTATGGATTGAGATCCTCAAGAATGGTCACGCCCTTTGACCCAGTAATTCCACTTCTGGGAATGCTAGGGAAATCATCCAAACTAGAGAAAGAAAAAAAAAAATGCATGGAGATCTTAATCACAACACACTTTATAACAGCAAATATTAGAAACAACCTAAATGGCCAGCAATGGGGGGGGGTGACTAAGCACACTATGGTTATCAATTAACTGTTACCCAGCCATTAACTCCAAGGACTGAGAAGAGCAGGCAGATGACATGGGAAAGCCCACGACATGATCAGAGGAAAATAGTTTTTGGAGGGACTATAGATTTTTCTTCTTTTCCCATTAAAACTTTTTTTCTCCAATATGCTTTTATTATATGATTTTTTACCCTTTAATTCTGGTGCTGGGAATGGAACCCAGGGCCTTGTACATGTTAGGCACATGCTCTACCACAGAGTCACATTCCTAGCCTCTAAGAGTACACTTGTAATTGCAGGGAACATTAAAGAGAATTCTTACTTTTCATTCTGTTCACTCAGAATCGTTTGGCTTTTTTAAGAATGCACTGAATGTGTATTACTTATATATTTTCTTAAAAAATGTGTTTTCAGGGGATGGGGCTCAGTGGTAGTGCACTTGCCTAGCATTCAGGTGGCACTGGGTTCAATTCTCAGCGCCACTTACAAATAAATAAAATAAAGGTCCATCAACAACTAAAGAATATTTTTAACAAAATGGTTTTTTAAAGACAAAATACACCAATAAATGTGGGAAACCATGAGAAATGCCAAGGTCAACACCATTACAGCCCTTATGTGCATCTTCTCTATCATGGAGTTTACTAAAAAAAAAAAAAAAAAAGGAGAGAGGGATATGAACTTTGGGATGGTGGTATTGAGGCTGTGTTTAATCTCACCTTAGCTGGATGATCATGAAAAGTAAGGAATAATTCCTCCCTTGCTTAATTTCTGGAGAAGTCAAGTGAGAGCACATGCAGAAATCTCAGCACAGCCCTCTGCCTTTCAGAGATACCCAGTAAATTGAGGTTGTAAATACCTATAGTTATTATTTTCTCCATTCTGTATCATGGGCTTACAGGTGGGTAGCTGTTTACGGGGTTCACTGTCCAGGAAGAGAGACAGCAATTTCTCAGTTTTTGGCCACCTCATATCCTTAAGATGCAGCCACCATGGCTTTCCTGGACTCTGAACCCACTGGACAATTCCTGCCTTTGAAAATTTGCCTTTGCAATGTCTTTGCTCTGCCCCCACCACACTTTTGCTGTGATATACAAATGAACTGACCGTAGAAGACAAAGTTTATTTTCAAAGGGAAGTTTTATTCTCTCCATACTCAGTTGGCATATATTGAAGAATTGTTTTATGTTTTAGACACT
Organism: Ictidomys tridecemlineatus; assembly: GCF_052094955.1. Taxonomy (NCBI): domain Eukaryota; kingdom Metazoa; phylum Chordata; class Mammalia; order Rodentia; family Sciuridae; genus Ictidomys; species Ictidomys tridecemlineatus. Next base: position 27,445,701 of record NC_135477.1, on the reverse strand, counting down.
TAGGTTGGAATATAAAGTGGCCTTTATTTGCTTAAATCATTCTGGTATAGGTCCCTTGACCCCAGTTTTTATGCAAACCCTGGTTTACAACCCTGCTTCAAGTTGTACAAGTGCTCTGAAGGATGGTATATGATTTTAAAGGGCCATTGAGATTAGGAAAAGAACAGAAGGGAAATAAGATAAGGGAGGCTTGTAGACCACCTAGGGCAAAGCCAATTAATGCCAGCAAAGATTTTGGGGGGTGCTAAATGGCACCACCAATTTCCCCCAACGTCCTGCTTAATAAAACATTCACACTCAGCCAGATTCTCCAAGTTTCTCAAGGACTACTTAAGTGGGAACCCATTCAAAACCTCATTAAAATCCAGGGAGATGACGTTTTATGGCTCTGCATGTCCAACTAAGGCTGCCAGGCTGTCAAAGGATACCAGGTGTTGACTCTCTGGTGTTCCCAGCATGCTGGCTGAATGATGCTCTGAGAGGGAAGATGGATCTCCTTCCTTCCCCAGCCTGGATTCTGTTCTTGAACCAAGGATGTGGCCAGTCTGCAAATAGAAACACTCTATGTGACACTTGGCCCACAGATCCTACCCTTCTAAGTCGGATTTACTGTTGCTGAGTTAACAGTAAACCACTTTGGGAGCCACTTTAGCTCCATTTAGGTGGAATGACTCATTATTAAGTGCTGGATGTAAAGGGAATGGCATATTAGCATTTTTAGGAACCAGCAGTCTTAGGTTGCCTTAGGTTGTTGGGACTTGTTGAATGGAATTGGAATTAATTCTGGTGTTATGTCTCTCTAGCTCTACTTGTGTGCAGATAGGTACAGATAGTACCCATCTGTGGGTGTTTCTTTACTGTTTCTAAGCACTTTCCCAAGCCTGATCTCATCTGACCCTCAAGGCATAGACTATCATCCTCATTTGCAGACGATGAAACTGAGCCACAGAAGTTTCTCATTAGCGCAACTGCTGCTCTTCATTGGAAGATGCAGAAAAAGAGCTCACATCCCCTTTTCTCTGTTGTGCCATGTTGCAGTTAACTATGGATTTATCAAACTCAAGGACTGAGGAATTATTAACAGCAAGTTTCTAAAAATTCATATTCAATGAAAAAGTTCCGATGTAGACTGAGGTTATCATCACTCTAATGAAATTAATGGCAAGATTCTATACTAGGGGTGTGGCTTAACGGCAGAACACTTGCCTAACATGTGCAATGCCCTGGATTGCATCCCCAGAACTGAAAAAAAAAATCTGAAAATTCCTGGGGTTGGTCTGTATAATCCAGTCTTGTGGTAAGTGAGCTGAGCATATGTAATATGTCTTTTTGCACATATGTGCTTTGGATATATGATGGGAGGAGATATACAAAATGGCAACAGTGATTATGAGCATAAATTACATAAAATATGTAATTCTACATATTTTTACTCTCTTTAAGCCTTTTATATATTGATTATATTTTCTATAATGTATCTTTTCTTAATCAGAAAAGATATGCATGTAACACTTCTCTGTGCTTATAGATACTTTATGACTTCTAAGATGTTTTCGAATTTTTGTTACTAGATTATATTCTTAAATCATAGAATGTACTTTGGCAGGGCACGGTGGCACACACCTGTAATCCCAGCAGCTCAGGAGGCTAAGGAAGGAAGATCATGAGTTCAAAGCCAGCCTCAGCAACTTATCGAGGCATTAAGCAACTCAGGGAGACTCTCTCTAAAAAAAAAGCTGACGATGTAGCTCAGTGGTTAAGTGCACCTGGGTTTAATCCCCAGTACCCCACCCCCCACCAAAAAAAATCATAGAAAGTACTCTGAGCAGGTGTTACTTTATTATCCCCATTTAACAGAGGAAATCACTTCCCTAACAGTTTATATGAGGTGGGCTTTGACATAAGCCAGGTCTTCTGACTGTTTCTTCCCGCTTTAAGACTTTGCACATGCACATGCGTACTGGGGAGCATTTGCCAACCCCTCACCTACACATCTGCAGCCTCACCCTCACTCTCCCTTGCCATTCCCTCTGTGTGGCCTCTCCGTAGCACAGTCCTGGTCACCCACACGTGAAGGAATCCAGGGTCAGTTTTCACGGGTCCTAAGACTGCACTGTGTTGGGCCAGTGTGTGCTGCCCACATGGGCCATGTGTATGCACGCGTGTGACATAAGTAGTTTTGCTGTTCTGAGCCTGCTGAGACACAGTACTGGGCACCGCTCTAGGGCTCTAAAGGGGGGTACGGAGAAGGCAAGCGTCCCTTTCAAAAGGGGTGAGTTGAGCTGCTCTTGCAATCTGGAGGGCTCTCGAGGAATGGCCCACTGCTGGACACCAGGCAGAAACTGGAAGGGCAGTCCTTTAAGAGCTGGTGACACCCTTGCTATGTTGTGTTTCTTAGAGGACACGACCCTGCCCTGCCCAGGAATTATAAATGGCTCTCCCGGGTATTGTTGAGTTTCTTTCCTTTCTACAATGAGCCAACAGTCTCTGGACCACAGGACTATTGAACGTTTGAGTCAGAGGAGAGGGCGCTGTGCTGGGTGAAGGGGGTGGTGTGGGAAAGAGAGGGGCCCGGGCATGCATGCAGACTGATGTGCACACATTGTGTGACCTGGACTTGCCAGACGATCCCTCTAAGCCTGTTTCCTTTTCTAAACTGGGGATGAGGCCAATGGTTTAACAATATCTACCTTGAAGGACCATTGTAAAGTTTAAATTAATTTACTAACCCAACAAATTGCCTATTGAGCATCTGTTGTCTTCCAAGTCCCATTCTGTGTGCTGGGGATAGGGCTGTGACCAAGATGGAAAAGGTCCTGGGCTTCATGGAGGGGAGACAGATGATAAACAATAAATGTATGATAAAACTTTGGACACGGATACAATAGGAGCAATAAAGCCAAGTGAAAGGGCTGGAGGGATAGTGAAGGCTATATTAGAAAAGGAATTTGGGGAAGACCTCTCTAGGGAGACAAGACCAGAGCCAAGACCTGGAAAAAGTGAGAGAGTAAGCCAGGTGGCCTCTGGGGAGTAGCAAGTGCAGTGAGAGAAGTTTAAGTGACATAGTTGATATGACAGCCCTGGTCAGTCCTATCTGGACATCATATATGAACAGAAAGACCCTCCCAGATAGCCACCCCTCACTAGCTTCTTGATCTTCCAACAGATAGCAAAGTGACCAGCTACAGAAAGATAAGTTTGCAGCTGGACGGGGTGGTGCATGCCTGGAATGCCAGCAACGGGTAGCCTGAGGCTGGAGGGTTACAAGTTCCAGGCCATCCTCAGCTACTTAGCCAGACCCTGTATCAAAATCAAAATAAAAAAGACTGGAAATATAGCTCAATGGTTAAGTGCCCCTGGATTCAATCTTCAGTACCAAAAATAAATAAGTAATTAATTAGAATTTTTTTTTAAGTGTGATACTTGGCATTTCCAAAGGTCCCCAGATCTCACCTATGAGCACCTACAATTTGTGGCCTATTTGGACAGTCTTTCCCGTGGGTCATGGACTTCTGAAGGCAGGACTGTCTCTCATTCCCCAGGGGCCCTGTGGGGCAGTGATGAGTCACACAGTCTCTGGAATCCTGAATTGGACTTCTGGTTCTGCTGAGTTCTTGCCATGTGAGTTCAGGTACATTCCTTACCTTTAGAGCTTCATTATTTAATCAGTAAAACAGGAGCATTTTCAGAGCTAACTCCTGGGACTGTTGTGAGAAAGAACAGGGCCCAGCACTTAGTAGGATCAAGAGTATAAATTATTATCACTAGCCACATCCCGGATGCCTGGTGGAGAGTAAGTGCTCAACAAATTTGTGACATATGAAGTCTGGCGTGAGAAAATGCTGGAGTGTTTCACACCTAGAGTTGCTGCTAAGGGGAGAGATGAGCTTACCTGGAGAATGCCCCTGAGAGGGATAGAGCCATCTGTCTTGGAACACCTGTGAGACAAGCTAAATCCCTAATCTAACTCCTTGCTCCCAAGCTGTTTTAATGTCTTGTTCTCAGATGGAAGCCATGTCAGGGCATTAACTTGATATACACAGATACAGTGCCTGATCTTTGCCTGAAGCTAAGAAGCAGTGCACTCGCCAGCCCACCAGGCTTGGCTGACTTCCAGCTCCTGAGAACAGGGTCTCCCACCAGCCCTCTCTCTCCAGCTGTGTGTGGGCCTTGGACTCCCTTGCCCCCACCTCAGTTGTGTAAAGAACAGGGTGAGCTGGGTAGCAGACAAAGTGGGATCTCAGGATGCAGCCAGATACAAATTCACCTGAAGTTCATGTGTTCTGAAGGTGAGACCACTGAGAACCTTCTTGGCCATTCAATTGTGTGGGTTAGAAAAGTAGAGACGAGAAGCTCACAGTCCGGCAAAGGGGGGTGTTAAGGACAAGGGGACGACACCTCAAAGTTCTCCAAGAGAACTTGGTGCTTGCCTGGCTACAAAAGAATTCTGACAATAGGCAGGCTGGCAGGATTGGGAAAGATGGTGATGGACAAGATTGGGAAGGCACCTTCCTGGGGGTCTCCTTGCTCTCCTTGCTCTGATTCTAAGCAGCCACCTGTCAGTATTTTGTTTGCTTTCTTGAAACCCAACCATGGCATGCAGCAATAATGTGACCTTGAAAACTTGTCCTCACTCTGTCTGCCTTTATCTTGTTGCACAACCTGACCCACACAGATCCAACATGTCTTCTGCCTTCTGGCAATCTAGTCCCTAAATTGGCAGTTGAGGAAAAAGGAAGTGTTCACTTCTGAAAGATGGGGAGGTGATAGGACTAATCCTTTTGTCCTCACCCCTAACTTTCTTTCCTTGCACACTTTGTCCAAGCCAACCAGACTCAGCTGAGTAACCCTGAATGAGCAAACAAACTTTTGATATGTCATTGCCAGAAATTCAGAGCATGTAACTGAAGTGGGCAACAGATGTAGACCAAAGTAGTGCTGTACTAAAACCCAGAGGTCTCTATTAACACTTTGCACAGGAAATCAGAATGAAAGTCGGGTGCAAGGACCCCAGGCTAAAGGTCCAAATTGCTGGCTGACAGTCTGTGGCTGTTTGACAGAGGACAAGAGCCTTAGCTTTCTTAGTATCAGTTTTTTCATCTATAAAATAGGGATAATTGCTAAGAGCCACAGCCAAGTAATATGATGCATGGCACTTTTGGTTGAAAGGTGACACCAGCTAGCCATTGAGAGGATATGATTATGTTAAGATTTGCATTCATATGGATATTGGACTCCTGCTGTTCACCTCAGCCTGCTTCGGGACTCCTGGAGAGTTCCCATTGGTTGGCGGAAGTACAGTAGGAGGGAATTCCGGGGGAGGAGCTTGTTCTGGGGTTCCGGGAGAACGAGGCAGCGTGTGTGGACCGGCTTCTTCCTGGTCATGTACAGGGTATTGGCGGCATTTTCAAAAATAAAGTTTGTTCCTGCTTGAGTGGCTCGTGATTTTGTGCCCAGCCAGACTGCGGCAGATAATAATCCTGCTATACTTTACTTGAGGTTCTCATGAGATCCCCATTTGCTTGAGCAAATTTATAATGTATGATATCAAAACTGATAGTACATGTCTCTCCCTCAGAGATGGCTGCGAGGTTCTCTGAGGAGTTATATACATGATCGACACACAATAGATGCTCAGTATGGTAATCATAAATAATTATTATTGCTTATAAAACTCTCCAAGTACAAATGTGATTTTAAGTTGCAGAGTAATGTAACATGAAAATTCTTAGTTTTGTCTTTTGTTGGCTAGTGCGTACAGTTAACACAGGATCCACTGTCAGCTGTTCCAGCCTGGCAAATTGCTTTCATCCAAGGGACCTCAGTTATCCCCTGCCATCCTCCCTGCTTTCGGCAACCCCCGCCCCCCCCCCCCCCCAGCTCAGCCCTGGACTCAGTCTTCTTCTCAAACACCATTTTCATCATGACCTTCCTGCAGATCAGGGCTTCTTATGGGCCTGAAACCGCAGCACCCACCAGCTGGGTCTTTGAAACACCCTTCCTTCTCTGCTTAACCCAAGGGGTTAAGCCATCTCCTCTCCACACCTCTGCTTATTTCCGAACCATCACTGGCAGGTGGAACACCCTTGTCTCTTTTCTTCTTTCTTCATTCCCGACCCTTCTTCAAAATTCTTATCAGCCTTTCCTTTAAGGAGCTTCTTGATTTACCATGCGCCACAGCGGCCTGGGCCAGTATGGGTTCTGTTTCTCTTTGGTGCACACCTGATCTGCTAAACATTCTTTAAGCCGGTGGCAGGGATCCAGTCCTCTACTCCTTTTGGATTACTCACCTGCACTTAGCAGAATGCACCCTGCAGAGCAGGCTCTCAGGGGACACTGTCCTTTGACCTTGAGCCCCTCCCCTCATTGGCTGCCTTCCCAGGTCTTCCTTCAGCACGGGAGCTCCTGGAGAGCAGTGCAGCCCTTTGATTAAACAGTTTGTTTCAGCTTGCCTGGTGGGTCCCTAATTCCTTATGCCTGGGGGAAAGTTTGCTCGGTTGGTGCCTACAGCTGGTAGAGCCTTTTTCGCTCTCAGCTTCCTTCTTATTCAGGCCTGTTCTCCAGTTTGGCTGGGAGAGACCTTGCTGCCTCACAAAAACTATGAGGGGTTAAATCAAGGCCTTGGGTCAGTGTCTCCTGTGCAAACTGGAATTTTTCCTCTAGTTTCAGTGTGCACCTGCAGACAGATGTCCAGCCAGTACTCTGCTCCCACCCCCACTACCTGCTCAGTTTAGTTCTAGGCTTGCCCCAGGGGGCCTGGAATCTAAGATGCCACATTGTCACTGGTGGAGAGATACTTAAGAAAGCTATCTTGAGTTTGCTTCAGGGTACAGATTTGCTCCCAAGTTTCTCTTCCCTTTATTGGTTTCTTTCCCCTCCATATTAATACTGTACTGAGCACTGAAAATATAAGACAAAAAAGATTCTGCCTGCTCTGAGAATCTTCCAGTCTGTCAGAGCTTCCCATCCCTAGGTCTCTGGAGGGGTCCCTGGATCCTGCTCTTTTCTCTAATTCTACTAAATGTTTTAGGTTAAAGACCACGGAGAATCTTGTAAAAGTTATGAATTCTCCATAACCACCCCCATGCAGACATACCTAATATTTGGCATAAACTCCAGAGGATTATGGTTATGAATACCATGGAGCCTATTCCCAAACACATAAGCCCCAGTAGAGGAATAGATTTTTTTTTTAAAGTCAAAAGGATAGAGGAGTCCTTAAATAGAAACTAATGAATTTAACTCTAGTTCAAATAGATAGTATTATCATTCATAAACACACAAACACATTAAAACAAACAAGTGAACCCAATAAACACTGAATTCTGGTTAGAAGGAATTTTCCCTGTAGTGATGGGTTAACAAGCTGAAATACTTTTTGTGTGCTATAAAACTGAGCAAATAAGTAAATATGCAGGGAATAATGGGAGCCCAGTTCTTGCTGTTGGAAAACAGGCTTCAGAATATGGAGACAGGGAAGACTAAAATGAATTTCAAGGTGCTAGATTGGAATTGGAAGTATCTATATCTGTGTGTGTGTGTGTGTGTGTGTGTGTGTGTGTGTGTCTGTGGTGTGTCTGTGTGTGTGCATGTATACTTATAGACATAGAAAGAAATGAAGATTCAAATATCCATATTCTTTAGTTTTGTTTGCTAAAAGGCTTAGAGGTAGACTGGCAGGAGCATTGAACATAACTGGCATCCAGATTTTGTTCATTTGTCCTTCCTTCCTTCCTTCTTTTTTCTCTTTTTTGGGGGTATGGAACAAATGGAAATGCTGGGGATGGAACCCAAGGAAGGTCTCATGCATGCTAGACAAATGCTCTACCACTGAGTTCTGTTTTTAATTTCAAGAAGGGTCTCACTAAGTTGCCCAGACTGGCCTTGAAGTTGCCATCACCCTGCTTCAGCCTCCTGTGTAGCTGGGATTTACAGGCATGTGCCACTGCAGTTTAGCAAAACTCCGTCTCAAAATACATTTTTTTTTTTTAAAGGTCTAGAGATGTAGCTCAGTGGTAGAGCCCTTGCTCACATGTGTAAATTCTGGGTTTAATCTACAGCATGGGGCCCGGGGAGGAAGATACTGACCCTTGGGCCTTCTGCTATGGCAGAAGGACTCTGTAAAGGAATCAATGTCATTCTCATGAACAACTGCATAACAGACCAAACCGAAGGGCACTTGATGTAATAATTGGCCTGTCATCTAAAAAAAAAAAAAAAAAAAAAATCAAGTTTTTTGTAAGATAAGAAAAAAAAAAGGGGAAGGCTAGTATTTGATCCAGGTACAGAAAAATAAACAGCAAATATAATGTACACTACTAGATACTGGGTCAGAAAAAAAGCTATAAAAGGCATTATTGGAGCTATTCATGAGATTCAAATATGGGCTATAGATCAGATAAGAATCTTGTATCAATGTTACATCTCTTGGTTTTGATGAATGTGTTGTGATTATGTAAGAGAAAGTTCTTGTCCTTAGGAAATATGCACTGAAAAAGGATATAGGGGCAGAATTTAGAAAAAGGATGTGTATGTACATGTATGTGTGCATGCATGTGTCCACATGTGAGTGTAGATGGATGGATAGATGGATAAAATGATAGACCAAATGGGGCAGAATGTCGGCAATTAGTGAATTTGGGATTCTTTATACTGTTTCAGTAACTTTTCTGCAAGTATGAAATTATATAAAAATTAAAATTTAAAAAGTGGCACAAAGGGGCTGGGGCTGGCTCAGTGGTAAAGTGCTTGCCTCACATGTGTGAGGCACTGGGTTTGATCCTCAGCACTGTATAAAAATAAATAAAGATACTGTGTGTTCATCTACAACTAAAACAATATTAAACAAAAAAAGTGGCACAAAGAATGCTCACTTTAAACTGTAATTACATTACCAGAAGGAGTCTAAGCTGATATAACCATATTAGAACTTTGGTAATGTCTACTAAGGCTGAACACATACATCCCTATGACCTAGCAAGTCTACTTTTATATTTGCCCAACAGAAAAGAGTGCTTCTGTTAAAAACTGGCAATAACATAAAACTGGAAGCAACCTGTGAAGGTTAATTTTATGTCAACTTGGTTTTATTGTCAAACTCTAGATGTTGCTGTGAAGGTAGTTTGTAGAAGTGATTAACATTTAAAATTAGTTAACTTCACATAATAGGGTTATTCATAACATAGGTGGGCCTCATCCAATCAGCTTAAAACATAAAAAAAATAAAATAAAATAAAATCGAAGTTCCCCAGAGAAGGAGCCTGCCTTAAGACTAACACAGAAACCCTGCCTGAGTTTCCAGGCTGCTGGACTACCCTACAGGTTTCGAACTTGCCAGCATCCCCCAATAACATGAGCTAATTCCTTTTTAAGAAGGATCTCTCTCTCCTATCTATATATCTTATTGATAGTGGTTCTGTTTCTCCAGAGAAGCATGACTGATACATAACCCATAAATACATAACTGATACATAATAACAACCAACTGCTCTATGCTTCAACATCAATCAATCTTTTAGGTGTCATGCCGAGACAAAGAGTACATACTCTATTAATACATTTTTATGAAATTCAGAATCAGGCAAGACTAATCTATAATGGCAAAAGTCACAATAGTGGTTACCTTTGCAGGGGTGGTATTAACTATGAGAGGACACAAAGGAGCCTTCTGGAGTTTTGAAAGCATTGTGTATCTGCATAGCAGTTCTGCAGGTACAAATATGTGTAAGATTTCACCTAGGTGTACAGTTATGTATGTTACTTTTTAAAGGGGTTAAAAAAAGAAAGAGTAATTATTCTAAATGCTAACCTTTTCCATTCACTGTACAGTTTAGGTTTAACCTCTACATGGTTGACTCCTACATCCATATTGCAGATCCTGAAAAATCTGTCCCAGCTTCAAACCCAGTTCATAACTAGGTTTATTAGTCTCCCCTGGAAAACTTGCTTTCTTTCCTAGAAAATTACAAGAAAAAAAACCTATAACCCTGAATACATCTGACTTTCAAGTTTGGTTGATTCTATCTCCTAAATATCCCTCCACTCTGTCTCTTCCTCCACTTCTCCTCACTGTCCCTGTTTAGGTGTCCCTCATTTCTGCTTGGGTTTCATCATCATCAAAGTGACACAACACCTAGAGTGTGTTTGAATAACTGGAGATGAGAGCCTCACAATAACCTCTCCATGTTAACATATAAAATTGACATAGGCCCAGCATTTACCCCAATTGCCGTCTCTGTTCAATACATGTTTGTGAAGTGATATGGCTCACGACTAGCTCAGTATCATCATTTTCGCAGACAAATCTTGGTGTCAGGCCCCAACCAGTCCATGGTGAGAAAGTAGTTATTGGCACCTGTTGTGAGGACTGTGGTCATACCAGACTGTGACCATTCCATCTGAAGGTCATACCAGAAAGGCAGGATTCTGGGCCCCAGTCTAACCAAGAAGGCAAAACACAGCCAGATGAGTGCTAGACAACCAACTGGTAGCTTCCCACATGAGTGTCTAAATCAGCAAGTGACTTTCATCTTGTAACATTTTTTCCTCAGGTTCATCTTTGTCTTGATGTTGACAACAGCCCCTCAGACGAGTAAATGTCTCCGACTGTCCTGTGTCTGGGCTGTAGGTTGAATCATCCTCAGACATTAAGTCTCTCCCTTGCTCAGGAACCACGAGAGCTCCCATGAGTTGCCAAGTCAAGTCTAAACTCCTCTGTCTGTGCTCTGTGCTCTGACCCCTCCCTAGGGACATGACAGCCATCTTAATATTTTTGAAGGGCTGTCAGAGAGAAGAAGGATTACTCTGCTTCTGCACTGCCCCGGCAGGCAGAAGGTGTCATCAGAGATGGAAATTACAGACACACTTAAGTGCCTCAATTTATAAAGAAACATTCTCCTTGATTTTAAGTGTGTGAAGTGAAGGTGGGTGGCAGGGGTGGTGATGGTGGTGGGGGTGGCAGGTTGTGTTTATGGGGCTCTGACAATGCTTGAAATACCGTACAGCTCCTGTGAGACGTGTTCTCCATGAACAGACTAAAGTAGCAGGAAATAGCACGATAATGCACAACCAGTCTAAACATCTTGTGTGAAGTTTCTGACAGTTTAGACAGACCTAGCAAGTCTCCTAAATTAATGAATGAAGATAACAGAAGGAAGGACTTGGATCTTGGAGAAAATAGGTGTTTGTGTTTAATGCCTCACCATTAGGTGGCAGGTTGGGGTTGGAGAGGCTACGGCCTCCTTATATAAAGTCCTTTGGGCCATGATGAAGAATTTGGCTGTTTTTCCCAAGGCAACAGAAGCAGGCTAGTGCATGATCCCCGAGTAAAGCAGGACTCCATGGACTTTCTAAGAGATGGTAGTAATGATGTGGATGGCCTTACATAACAGTGGGTTCCCAAATGCTGGAGCAGGGGCTAGTGAACCTGTCAGGGTTGCTATAGAATCGAAGCAGGGCTCCAGAAAGCATGGGAAGCCAGATGACATTTAAGGTGTCTCCCAGCCCTGACATTCTCATTGGCCAGGCTCAGCCCCACCAACCGATTACCTGTATCCTGGTCTCAGGTAAGATCTCTTCAGCCAAATCATCTCTCTACTCTGAACCTTTTGTCTAAATTTAATACTCTTCTTTGATTATTCAGATCCTACCTACCACAGTAATGTTTCTGATAATAAATTATTATTATTATTATTATTATTATTTTATATTTATTTTTTAGTTTTTGGCGGACACAACATCTTTGTTGGTATGTGGCACTGAGGATCGAACCCGGGCCGCCCGCATGGAGGCAAGAGCGCTACCGCTTGAGCCACATCCCCAGGCCTGATAATAAATTATTAAAAAGGTACACCAGGGGACTTGAGAGAATAATGTATCATCGAACATTCATATCATAGGATGTGGTATGGCCATTTACAATTAAAGTGGTGGAAGGAAATTTAGAAATATGGAAAGATGAACACCACAGTTTATTATGTGAAGAAATCCGGTTACAGTGAGATCTTATTTTTGAAAATTAACAGAAAGTATCTATGCATAAAAATACCAGATGATGTGTACATCAAAAATGTCCTGTCTAGGCTGAGGATGTGGCTCAGTGGCAGAGCACTTATCTAATGTGTACACGTTCCTGGGTTCAATCTCAAAAAAAAAAAAAAAATCTGCAATCTGAAATTTAAAAAAAAGTCATATTCCCTGGGTGATGGGGTTGGAAGTGTTTACTTTTCATCTATATTTTCTGAAATTTTGTAAAATTAACATGATTCAACTTTACTTTTGCAAAAGTATTTTTTATTCTGCTATTCATCAAAATCACCCTCTTCTCTGTTCATCTGATCTACACTTTTCCTTTTCTATTTCTAAAAGTCATTGTTGTTTCTGTATAATCCAGCGTACAGCCAGATACTGTCTTGTGTTGTTATGAGATTTTTTCATTCACTAAAAAGAGCTTTCTCTGGGGAAACTGTAAGTTATTTTCTCATTTTCTTTAAATTGGCCCTCTTCCCAAAGCTGGTATGTTGGTACTGGATCCTCAAGGTAACAACAAGCTACCTGGCTTTCTGGAAAGGCTCTGGCTCTAGGAGGCCACCAAACACCCACAGCTCTCCTGAGTATGGTGAGCCCCCACAAAGTGACCCAGGTATCCAGTCACTGGCACTCTAGACTGCAGCCCTGTCAAGTATTCTGCATCTATCTCCTCTAATGACTTGGACCAAGAGACCTGCAGAACCTAATGCCTCCTCCTACCTCACCCCCATTCCAAACTAGATGTCCTCTGGTAGCTAGAGCATAATTGGAGGTTGGAAGGTCACTCTGGATTCATTTCTCATTTGTGATCAGTGGTAGGGCTGAGCGGGTATTTATTTATTTAGTACTGTAGATTTAATCTAGGGGGCTTTACCACTGAGCTTCATCCCCAGCCTTTTTTTTTTTTTTTTTTTTTGAGACAGTCTCACTAAGGCACATACGGCCTTGCTAAATTGTGGGGACTGGCCTTGAACTTATGATCCTCCTGCCTCAGCTTCCTGAGTTTCTGGGATTACAGGTGTGAACTACTGTGCAGAGCCTGAGGGGGTCTTCAACAGCTACCATTCTTTCAAAAATTACCCCATGCTAGACATAGTGGCACATGCTTGTAATCCCAGAGGCTCGGGAGGCTGAGGCAGGAGGATCTCGAGTTCAAAGCTACCCTCAGCAATTTAGTGAGGCCCTAAGCAACTCAGTGAGACCCTGTCTCTAAATAAAATACAAAAAAGGCTGGAGATGTGGCTTATTGATTCAGTGCCCCTGGGTTTAATCTCTAGTACAAAAAAAAATTTTCTCCACATCCTCCTTTTGAAAAATGAACTTTATTGCCATGGTGCCTATTTTGTGCTGGATACTAAGCCAAACAGTAGTTCTGTGAAGTCGACTGCAAGAACATGGTCTGGAGAATCATCCTTTGTTCTCCTGCCTAGTCCACACCTGGAGGCAGCTTCCCACGTACATTTTTTACTTGCAGACCCTCTAAAATTGCCTCTACAGTGGTATCACACTTTTTTTTTTTTTCTCCACAGGGATCCAAACTCCAGTATCACTGTTCAACACTCTTTACATCTTTCCTTTCCATCACCAAATCAGATGGGCAGCCTAGCTTACTGGAATAAAGTTGAGAATAGGAGCCCCTGCAGTTTCCTTGACAGTTTTTTTTTTTTTTTCCAAGTGCTTTCAGACATGATTCTCCATAGATACTTGAAGGGCTGTCAGATGGAAGGAGGACAAGATTTATTCTGTAACCAAATCCTATTGCTTCTACAACCCTAACACGGCTCCAGTCTCCTTGCCAGTCCTGGCCCAGACCACCATGCAGTTGCCTGGATTAGTGCAGCAGCCTTCTAACCTGCCTGCCCAGTCTTGCTCCTCTAATCCTTTCTCCAGAGAGCCTAAGTGATCTGTTTAAATGGCAAATCTGATCACACCCTGCCTCTGCTTAAACCCCTGTAATGCTTCTGCATCGCCTTCAGGATAAACCCTGAACTCCTTAGCATTGCTTTAAGACCCAGCACCTGCTTAGCTGTCTACCTGCAAGCCTTGCCCACATTGTTTCAGTCCTACTGAACCACTTGCCCACAGGACCTTGAACACTTCTTATTGTCCCACTTCCAGGTCGTTTACTAGAACATCTCTCCTCCCCTCTTCATCTCATTGGATGTCACCAGAAATGTCACCTTTTCCAAAAGCTGTCACCCAAGGCTGGGTTGGTATCCCCCTCTAAGTGTATCCTAGGTCTATCCCATCATTTGTCTCATCGTTTGATCTTATAACTGCCTGTTTACATGTATCTTTCTTTTTTTTTAGTTCCCCTTCCCCACCTATGGGCATTTCTCTTTTTTAAATTTTTTAATATTAATTTTTTTTAGTTTTCGGCGGACACAACATCTTTGTTTGTATGTGGTGCTGAGGACTGAACCTGGGCCACACGCATGCCAGGCGAGCGCGCTACTGCTTAAGCCACATCCCCAGCCCCTACATGTATCTTTCTTTCCAGACAATAAGCTCCCTGAGGGCCAGGATTGCTTTATTTATCATTGTATCCCCAACTCTAGTACCTGACCCCGAGACCTCAGTAGTTACTGAATGAGTGAGCAGATGACAACAAGGAGGATAGGTGGGAGTTTCAGGGGCTAGATGCCTGTTCTGTGTCCTGAAGAACTTGCTAGTAACTATGGTAGCCAGAAAAGGGACAGCCTGACTCACATAAATGTGAAAGCCCCACCTCTGAAGGTCTCCAGGAAGAGCCCTGGTGGACATCAGCAGGAAGCTTCTTCAGTAACCTGCATGTTGGGGATCACGCCTCAGCTCACTTCCTATCTTCCACAGTTGGGTTCAATTCTGGGGCAAAAAAAAAAAGGGCTGGGGACTCTGTTCTACACTTACAGTGAGGTCTCAGGGAAGTCACAGCTTTTCTGCGCTTCCATCCCATAATGCAGACATGACAATTGCACCACCTGCTTCACTAATTCGTGAGAACCAGATGTGATCATATGTGTTCAAGTACTTGGTAAAAACCTTAAAGTCAAACAAAACGTGTTATTGCTCACACAATCTTCAGGACTTGCAGTTTCACTGAATAATTTTAATTTCAAAACTACATCAGAAAACAAAGGGCTGAGTGCAAAGTTCCACTGCTTAGGAGCTCAGAATTGGAGCAGAAAAATCGACTCTGCTGTGCCCACTGCTGCCCAAGGGAAGAGGCACTGGTGGGAACACGAAGCACTCATGCCAAGTTAGGGTCTGTCAGAGGCCCAGCGTTCAAGGTGACGGGGAGACTGAAACCATCATGAACGTCAGCAGAAACAAAAATTACAGCCATCCTCAATAAACCTTTTGGGTTCCCTGATTTATGCTTCAAGCCAAGTAAAGAAAAGCTGACAGCATTTCACTTCCCCTTTGACAAGACAAACCCAACAAAACCATTTCATTTAAAGGCTTTTTATTAGGAACCAGGGGAATGTGCTGCTTAGCCCTCTATAACAGTCTAGAGCGGGTCACCAGGCCCATGACGGAGATTGACAGAAGTGCTGAGGGGTGCTCTGCTGCACTTGCCCAAGGCCTGGGAGGAGAGGTGATGAGGCAACAAGGCTGGCGGGAACTGGTGTTAGCCACAACACTGAGAGCCCAGGGAGAACCCTCTCCCTTCCTCCCAACTCCACTCAAGGCTGGAGTGTGCCAGGAGGCAGAACACGGCTGGAGGGGGCAGGCCGCAGCGGTGCTGTCTACCCCTGGCTGCACACAGCGCTCCTTCACTTGCCGGCTCTCCACTCTTCTTGCCGTTTTGTGATCAGGTATTTGAAGAACTCATACACAGACCATGCGATGGCCGTGGAGGGGATCTGGTAAATTACTCGTGCCTGCACTCCTCGGAAGTATGCGGTCACCCCGCCTACTTGATATACCGTCCTGAAGGCACTAGCCATGCCTGTGATGTGTCCTGTAATGTTTGAGTTCAAAGCCAGGGATTCCTGGGTGTTGAGCAGTGTTTTGCAAACGTCCAGTGGGGTTGTGGCAGCGGCAGCTACAGCTCCTGCACAGGCTCCGGAAAGGACATGGGAGCTGGGGTTGTACCGTCTCTGGGGGTTAAAGTGCTCCTGCAGGAATTCATAGGTCATGAAGTGGATGGCTTGGAAGGGAACGTTCATGGCTAGCTGGGTGGTATAGCTGCGGTAAAAGGCTCCAGCCCCTTCATTTTGCCACACTGCCCGTACACAGTCTGTCACCCGGTGGTATGGTGAGTTGTACATCTGCATCCTCTGCTTGACCACTGGGAGTGCCATCAACAAGGAGGAAAATGGAGACAGCAAACAGCCGGTGACCGAGAGTATCCAGATTCAGGGTCCCGAATCAGCAGATCAGCCAATGAAATGGAGAGAGAAGACAGTATAAATGAACTAACTACCAGTTAACAGGATAAGTTTATGTTTCCCTCTTGAGGCCAGGAGGTAGGCAAAGCCTTGGCAAAGGGTCAAAAAATAATGGGCCCACTCCCAGCAGGATTTCTTTAAAACCAACCAGTTAGAACGCAAGATATATCTATGGCTTAATACCTCTAGTGGGTCTCCTTGGAATGGCTACATATCTATCAGAATCTTGACCTTTCACAAGTCTAGCAAGGAGCGACTCAGTGGCAGTGATGTAATGATGAACACAGAACACCAACAATCCTAATCCTCAGGTATCAGAAGCACCTTACTCTTTAAACATGAGGATGGTTACTCTCCCTGAGGGGAGGAAGGAAAAGTACTACCAAAAAGAAAACAAGATTCTTAGCCAAAAAGAGTCAGGATTTCATTTCCAGACATCTTCTACTTCCTCAAGCGGACAACATGGTTGAGTTCTGTCAGTCTCCAGCTTAGGTTTGGCCCTTACCCACGCATGGCCTTGCCCAGTCAAAGATAGAACGATGCTATTCTCTCTTATTTGTCTGACTATCTCTTGCTCTCAGTGCAGTTTTTGGAGAATTTCCCTCCAAAGGAGAAGCCAAGAGCCAGGTAGAAATGCAGAGACTGAGCTCTACAATTTAATCTTTCATTCCTATCTCAACTATGTTCTTCCTTCCAAGAAGAAAGGTAAGAATTTTAAATGTCAGAATCCATCTTCACCTCTTTGAAGAAAAATTAAATAATCTGCTAAACTTTCAGAAGAGATCAAATTTACTACAAAAGGGACTTCCAGAAAAGCCCAGGGATAAGCGGATAGAGGTATTTCTTTTGCAGGGAAGCCCCAAAGATGGATTAAATCCCAATGAATGTTTCCTGTCTGAGGGGTTCCTCTAGAGGACTAAACATATGGAGTTAGCGCCCTCTGGTGGTAAAATAAAGTAAAATGGGAGGACTTCTCACAAAAATTGAAATGCTCTCTTGCTTTTTTCTGCAAACAGAAATAAAGGAAAAACCCAGACAGGCAGCTGCAGCTACCCAGAGAGATAGGTTGAGGAATCATTACCTTCCACCGGATTCATGGCTGCATCATGAAGTAATGTTGCCACACACCCGGCTGCACCTGCAAATTAGAGAACAACTGCCACATTTAAGGCCAGGAGAGGCTGACCAATTCACTGAGGCCCAAGTGAAGGCGAGTGGCTGTGCTAAAGCAGTGAGGAAAGGGAATGTTAGGAGCCAGTCCAAGAGGGCACCCGCTGCTCCTAAACTTCAGCTTCAACAAAGATATTTGTTCTCACAAACTTAGGAAAGGTCATCAATGTACATTCCACATCTATCTCAGAAGAGGCAAAACCAGCCCAGTTTTTATCAATACAGATGGTCCTAAGAAAAACCTCAGCTTATGCCCCAGCTAGGAAGCAAACCCTCTGCTGCCAAGGGATGCCAGTATATTGACTGCCACCAGTGCAGGGAGAATGTGGTGCCAGGTGGTCAGATCTTCACCACAGAATCCTGCCTTCCATCCTGCTGCCCCTGTGCTGCTCGCCCATCTCCAGATCCCAACATTTGTCCATCCAGACCCTTCTTTCATTCCTGAACTACTATATTCCCCACTCAACTTGGTTTTCAGACAATCTTGAAACCCTGGACTATTATCTCTTCCTTTAATTCCACCCAACCTCCAACCTTCTGGATTCTCCACAGACCCTTGGCCCTTCCCCCCTTCATTTGTCAAGGCTGTGCCTGTGGTCAACTGGGATCCTGAAAAGGTGAGGCGAAGAGCTGGGGCTCCGTGAGTGTCTTCCTTGCATAGCTGGGTCACCTCCACCTCCAATCCCGTCCTGAGGAGCAATATACCACCCAACTATCAAGAAGTATACAGTAGGGGTAGTTCAGTGTGTGTCTCCATACCAGGCATTAGAAGTTGATGCCAGGGAGAAGATGAGGAAAAAGTCAAGCTGGTAGGTAAGGGAGGATGCTGTAACCCTTTGTTGAGGTGCCCCAGAGGAGGGGTGGGGTTGCAGCAGCCCGTTGTCTGAGAACATCAGGTTTAGAAGTCCCTCCCCTATAAACTGGCCTACCCCAGCCCAAAGCTGCAGCTCCAAACCAAGCTGATTCTGGAAAGCACTGAAGCGGCAAAGTGCAAAGAGTTGGGAAAATGGGGGAACTGGCACATGAAGGCTCAATACCATTGGCAATATGGCTATTGCCCCCTGGGTGGATTATATCACTCAATGTCTTTTTCAACTTTTCGTAGCAGGCAAAATAGAGGGCGTGAGCAGGGCCTGCGCCTGTTGCTGTGACGTTCAGCCCCCGCATGGGCCTCCAGAGGCCCTCCGTTCTTATAATCCTCCTGAGGGCCTCCAACACATTTCGATAACGGGCAGCTGGGTCAGGCTGTAGACTCTGCATCCGGGTCTGAAATTACAGCAAGGAGAAGTGCAATGTCAGCAAGGCCAACATCCTGCCCCACATCAATACCCAGGCTTTGGGCACTGAACTGGTCTTCTACAGGCAACCATGCCAATTTGTGGAGGCAATACATAGCTCCCTGCTTTACTTCTTTCCAAATCTGTGTCCCATCTCTCCAAGTCTTGAACCTTTCCTCTTCTAGTCATTGATGACCCCAAGAGTGGAACATCATGGCTTTCCCCAAGGACATGGCCACTTGGTAATTACCCAGAACTCCAAGGTGATTCATTGCCCCAGCAATAAATATCAAGCCTCTGATTCAGAAGTTGTTTTTGTGCCTTAATAAATTCAGGCTAACAGTTTTACAAATGAATTCTAAATTCAAGTATTTACTGCATTTATTTCTAAAGACCTATCCTGGCGCTGCTTATTGACCCCAACACACTGATTAATGAGATGGGTGCTCATCTTTTGATACCTTTTCAGACTATTTGGCATGGGCAACTGGGTGTAGAAGTTAGTCTTGGCAGAATGAGCATTCCTAACAGAGGCTGCTGCAACTCCCTGGGAAAGAGTTTGCCCTGAAACTATGAAAGTGGGGAGAGTCTAGCTGGACGCCAACCTAAGTCTCTAAAACTCAAGAGTCTTTCAGATTTCTCATCTAAATTGACTGAATCCCCAAATCGGCATCAGCAAATACAAATCAGTTTCTATGACACAATCGTTGGAATTTCTAAAAAGATTCAATGATTGGAATGAAAAGTGTATTATAAACACTTGCATAATGTTCTTGGACAGTTTTATTGAAATTTGGGTAATTAATCTCATCTGAAACACTCCCTCAAATCAGACCTTCTCTGAATTGTGTGCCTTCCCACAAAAATTTCTTTTGTCTATGAACCATTTCAGGTTAAAGTAGCACAGAGACTAACAGTTTAAAATCAGTCTAGCTGAGTATGGTGGCACATGTATGTAACTCAGAAGGCTGAGGCAGGAGGATCCAAGTTCAATGCTAGCCTGGGCAACTTAGTGAGATCCTGTCTGAAAATTAAAAGAAAAAAAAATTAAAAAGGTTAAGAATATAACTGAGTGGTTGGTAATATACCTCTGGGTTCAATTCCCAGTACCTCAAAATAAGTTAATAAAATTAATATCTAGTGCCTGACATACAGAATGCACTTATGATTTGTTTGCTGAATGAATGAATCTTTTGTCACATAGCCATGTCTGCACCAGGTCAGAAAGTAATGAGTATAGCCACTGGTGAACCAACAATGGGTAACTGATGTCCAAGTACAATTTAAAATCTTGCTTCATTCCAATCACTAGATTCAGTCTGGATTTAAAAGCTTGAAGTTTCCTGTTGGTCATCTGGAATCCAAGAGTAATGCCTTTTCTCAAGAGCATGGGAAAAAGAAATTAACCAGATTAACAGGTCCTGGTTAGCCACAAGTAAACCACATTCCTGGAGTTATTTTTTCCTGCCTCCTGTCTTCACCACCACCAACAAAACAAATAACCAAAAACACTTCACACTTCAAAGGTTAGGGCTGGGAGTGTGGCTCAGTGATAAAGTGCTTGCCTAGCATGTGTGGGGCACTGGGTAAAATTCTCAGTACCACATATAAAGTAATAAATAAAGGTCTATCAACAACTAAAAATATTTTTTTAAAAAGGCTAATTACTGGTGTTCAATCAGAAATACAGATATCACAAAGGACACATTCTTTCCCACTTCCCCAAAAGACCCCATGAATCTACAATAAAGGGTTGCTTTAATCAAAGGGTATGTTTTAAAATTGGCCTGGCAGCTTAACAATTATGTGTTTCCAAAAATTTGTGTAAAACTGACCTTGTACAGGAGAGACATTTAGAAATCACATTGCTCTGCTTCAGTCATTGGCTTATTTGGCAGCCAGTCCTGAAAGGTCTGATCTCAGAAACCTGGAACTCTTTACCCCCATCCCCCCCCCCCCAAAAAAAAAAACCTGGGCCAGGCCAGGAGGTGAATGCCTGCAAATGCAGCCACTTGGGAGACTAAGGCAGGAGGATTACAAGTTCAAGGCCAGTCTGGGCAATTTAGATTCTGTCTCAAAACTAAAATGCTGGGGCTGGGATTGTAGCTCAGTGCTAGAGCAATTATCTTGCATGTGTGAGGCCCTGGGTTTGATCCTCAGCACCACATAAGAATAAATAAGTAAAAATAAAGATTAAAACAAAAACAAACCTAAAAGACGGGGAGTGTAGTTCAGTAGTAGAGTTCTTGCTGAGCACATGCTAGGCCCTGGGTTCAATCCCCAGTGAGAGACAGAGGAAAACTAGACTGTGGGTAAGTTACACTGAACATTTTACATACACATCTAGATCTAACACAATGGTTCTACTCAATGCTTCTCCCTTAAGGAGAGGATCTGGGAATAAGCTATGCTAAATATAAAAATGAATATGGATACCCAAGTTTGGGAGCCAGTAAATCTACTTTTCTTAGAAAGATAAAATCTCTTAAGAATTTATGAATGCTTTGCTTTGAAGAAAAACAAACTAGTAGGGAGCTAAGTGGTTTGGTAAAAGACAAAAGCTTGAGTTTGGCAGGGTGTGGTGGTGTACATCTGGAATCCCAGCAGCTTGGGAGGCTGAGACAGGAGAATAATGAGTTCAAAGCCAGCCTCAGCAACTTACTGAGGATCTAAGCAACTTAGTGAGACCCTGTCTCAAACAAAAAAGGGCTGGGGATGTGGCTCAGTGGTTAAGCACCCTTGAGTTCAATCCCTAGTACAAAAAAAAAAAAAAAAAAAAGCAAGCCTGAGTTTGAGTCCCAGTTTGCCAGATGTGTTGTCCCAAGTATTAACCTTTTTTCTGAGCTTCAAAACTGTCATTTGTAACATGAGGCCAAGAATGGCTGGCTCTTGGGACTGCTGGAGGAATTTAAAAAAATAAGACATGTAAACCACTGGTAATTTTCACAATGTGCTGTAAAGGCTTTTTAGTAATATGCTAAGGTATATTTACTTATATCCAAGAATTTACAGAATTATGACAGCATTGTTTCTTGTATAAAGCTTTCAGAAATAGGCATTGACAATTGGTCCTAAACCTAATAAGTCCGGTTTAATTCTGCATTTTTAAAAGTTTATTTTAAGGTTTCTATGTGGCTATAATGACTTACATGTTCAGCTGCTAATCTGAAGGTCACATATTCAGAGATGAGCTCTATTGTGAGATTGTTTGCTTTGCTTGGGTCTTTAAATCTTCTTTTGAGAGGCTATAAGGGAGATTTGTGAGTCACACAGACTGGATTCAAATGATGTCCCTGCCTCTTACATTCTACCATGTTGGACAAGTTACTTAACTGCCTTCTAAGCCTCCTTTCTTCATCTATAAAATAATGAAAATGGTGTCTACTTCATGAAGTTGTTTCAAAGATTAAATGTATGTGGGACACAAGAGATAGGTACTTGGCACACAAGAAATTTGCATTTATTGAACGCTTAACTAATCAGTATTAGACGCAAGAAAATCAAATGTCATTGTTTCTATTTCTTAACCTTTCACTGGTGTATAGATATCAATTTACATCTAGAATGGAAAAGATTTCTCTCCCTCTGCTCTTTCCCTCTTTGTTATGTAAGTTGATAACTTGTTTCACCACTGCAGAACCAAAAACAGTACCTTGGAAGCAGGTGGGGACTTAGCCAGATGGTTCTGAGAAGGGTTGCAGAGCCTATCCCTATAGTTAAAAACTGATGCTTGCTTCTGAGGCCTAGAAAAGGAAACTGGGATTTATCTGGGTTCCCAAACCTCCCTATTATGACCACAGAAATAAATGGGTGGATAGCCATGGTCTAGCAAGGCTGTGTTGACTTCCCATAGTCCCTCCCAAGGATATTTTAAGTCAACTTGACCCTGATAAGTCAGTGAGGATACACAGGTTTGCATGCCAAGAAACAACACTAGCTTTCATTTGCAAACACTGTGGTTGCCCTCCTGACTGCAACATGGATACCTGCCTCCAGTCTTGTGGTAAAATTGACCTGCTTTTCCTCTCCACCATGCATTATGGTAAAAAGAAAAACTGCCAGGTGACAAGTGAACCGGGCAGGCTGGGATTTGAATTTTACTTTCATGCAAGCACAACAGCATTTGACATATGGACACTAACTCATATTGGTCTCCTCTCTAATCATTTAAATCCCAGCATTAATGGCAAATGAAAATTATTCTTCAAAGACAAGACTTGGTATTTTTGAAGACTCCTGAATATTTTTCATTCAGATCAAATTATTACTTCCTTGATGTACGATTTTGAGGCGTGACTATAATGTTGCATGACTAACTAATTTTTTCTTTTTTGCGTTGTTATGGATTGAACCCTGGGCCTTGTGCAAATTAGGCAAGGGTTCTTCCACTGAGCTACATCCCCATCCCTTCATGACTAATTTTTCAAAAACAAAAATTCCAAAGTTCATGTAAATGAATAAGAACAGTTCTTCCAAATAGCTGCCTTGGAAGGCTAGAAATGACTTATTCCAGTATTGCTGTGGTTATGCAAAGCATTTCTCGAACTCCTCTTTCACAACTGTTCACAACCAGTGGGTACACAGGTCTCAAGGAGTAAATCAATCTCCTGGCTTTCCAGCTCCACCTAATCTTTAAGTACCCCAAGAGGTACTTCCCATTGTGAGCTCTCACCTATTCATAGTATATGATTTTGAGTGGTCTCTGTTTCTACTAAATCAATTATTTTAAAAAATTGTAGTTGTATATGGACAGAAAGCCTTTATTTATTTTCATGTGGTGCTAAGTGCTCTCACACACTAGGCAAGTGCTCTGCCACTGAGCTACAGCCCCAGCCCCTAAATCAATCTTTTGAGATGTGTATGTGTATGTGTGTGTGTGTGTGTGTGTGTGTGTACAGAAAAAAGATTTGCTATCTTTAAGGATATGCATACAAAGATTCTGGAGGTATTTCTAACAGGGGAATTTATAAAATGTTCAAAGCAACAATAGCATTATGAAAATATACAGTGTAAGGAGACAGTCTCCCATTATGTTATGGCATAAGGGTGAAAGCTGTAGTAATATTTTTATCACATTATTACACTGTATTTTTCAAGCCATTAAATAATTTTCATTGCTTTCACTTATCTGTTTCCCATTTGATACTCATCCTGAAATAGCAACATAAATCCTGCACTCTACTCATGATTGAGTAGAATGAGGTTACTCTGCAGCCAGATCATATTAACTTTTGGATATGCAGCATATCCAACTTTCCCCTTTTTGTCAACTCCCATTCAACCTAGAGTCCACTACATAAATGTTGGTTCTTTTTTATTAGTATTTATTCATTTTACATTTCAATGGTTATATTTCTTTCTCATGGAATTTACTGGTTTATTTCTCTCAATCAACAAGGGCATTTAAAATTCTAATCATGTTAAGTGCATTTAACCACATTTTCAGTGGCTATGGTCCTTGTTAGGAGTTAACCTTGCAATGCACTAGAACCAACTCAGTGTCATTCACAAAGCTTCATGAGCTCTTTCCCTATTTCTTCATCCATATTACTATGAAAACATGATATGGTAACTGGAACCAGCAGCAAGCAGAAAAGGGTTGCTTTGCATTACCCAAATTGACACTGTCCTCCTTTTGAATACACAACATTTTCCTAATTTGAGGAGAAAACATACAAAGAACTGCCAGGATATTGTTGACTATTACCCTTAAAGTGTAAAGGAAGCACAAGGCTCGATCATATTTTTTTCAACAGTCTCCTCGGATTTACTTCCCCCTCAATTTAGATCTCAAGTTTAGTGGTTTGCATCTTTACTAAGGGTGGAGAATAAAAACTGTAAAAACAATCTTTCCCATCTTCAGATGGGAGACAGCTTTCTTCAGAAGGATCTCAACTTCTGGATCCATTAATCGTCCTGCTTGGTTGTGGATGCAATTAGTTTTACTTTCACACTAATTGTGTCGATCTTGTTCCACGTTCTTCACACTTACATCCACTTTCTAATACCGTCACACTTCCCTTCTAGGCAACTTTCCCCTTTTTGTCAACTTCAGGCGCCCAAAGAAATACACTAAGTTTCCTCTCTTGTGTGGGGGCTGATGTGCTCCCTGGAGCACATACACAATCTTAATCCCAGTTCAATTTTCATGTTCAGGAAATGGGTGGGATATCATGCTTGCTTCAGAGAGAAATCGAAACCTTTTCCTGAACACGATCTTTCCCATATTACTTTCAGTCTGAAACTCTGACTTCTGACTGCACAACGACTTCCAATCACTCACGGGATAAGATTTAATACGTCCTTTATCTAGCTGAGAGATCCCAGATTCCGGTTCCTGCCTCGTCACTTCTAAGGAAAGACACAGCAAGAAGCTGGTAAAAGCACCTACCCGAAGAACATCTCAAGCCATCAGATCCAGTTAACCATCTGATTCACGCCAGTTGGCTTCACCTTAATCGAGTTAGTAGCACTTACCTGGGCTTCGGGATCCCCAATCCCACCCTATTCCTGTTTAGTCCCAGGTGGGATCTCCGACTTTGGCTGACAGATTTTTGATCATGAGTCCCGATTCAGATCTCACTGATGGTTAGAAATAAGTCCTGGCTCCTGAGTGGGCTCAACTCCCAGCCCGGACCTTGCTTGCACGGAGTACCGGTTCGAATCGTGTGAAGTGCCTGGAGCCAAGAAGGAACCCCGTCGACTCCAGCTCTCAGCTAGGATCCTGGCTCTAGATGGGACTAAGGTGGGTCAGCCCCAGGTCGGGTTCCGAGCCCAGTCCAGGTCTCACCTTGACGCAGTCGATGGGGTACATCACGCAATGCTCCAGGATCCCTGCCACGGCGCCTGCCACCATGTGCGTGGTGACAGTGGCTCCAGCCGGCAGCGCCTCGTAGTCCGGGCCGGAGTCCGGATCCTGCCGTACCGGGGGCCTGCAGGCCCCGGCCTCCCCACCGCCGGCCCCCCGTCCCACGCCCCGCTGCAGCCACCCGTCCAGCAGCGCAGACTCCCCGGGGCTCCGCCCGGGCCCAGCCGCCGGCCCCCCCGCCACACCGCCTGCACTCCGCCCCTCCAACTCCATCCACCCGGGCCAGCCGCGGCGCACACCTGCGCCGCTGCCGCCACTACTGCCGCCGCCCCCCGGCCCCGTTGCCTCCGCCTCAGGCGCGGCCCAGAGAGCCCCGGGCCTCCGGCTCCCGCTTGGCCCGCGGATACGCCCCCCAACCAACCATTGGTGAAGGCGCCACCCTAGCCCCACCCCTTTCCTCACGTAGGGGAAATATGTCTGCGGTATTCGCGAAGTTGCCTGTCATTCCTCTTCTCCGAGGCGTTGCTGCCGCCTAGATCCCACCCCTTCCCCTTTGATCTTGGAAGCTTCTTGTTTATTGGTCACTGATTGGCCGACATGTAAGATCAGCCCGCCTCTGACTTTTCAGGGGCGGGAGAAACTTAAGGTAGAACTTTGATAGGCTCCACCACTCTAGATACTTTGGATGTGGCCATTGGCTCGCACCACTTCTGTCTCCGATTGGCTAAAGAAAGAGAGCGAAGCGCTGGGAGAGGATAGGGACTGACTTTGGGGCCCAGACTGGCACCTAAGGGGCTGCAAGCACTGCGGGCGGGAACGTAGGGTGGGGGCGGTGCCAGGCCTTCAAGGTCCAACCGCTGACGGGTGCCGTTACGGTAGGCGCTCGAGCGCGCGACCCGAGTGCCCAGACGCGCAGCTCCTAGACATGCGTTCCCGGCACCGAGAACTCTATTCCCGCGGGATCTTGTGGAGGGCGGGAGGCGGAGCCAGCCTGGACCCTGCATCATCCTGGCAGTGCCGGCGTGCTCGTCTGGGAAGTTATTGCGACATGTGGGCAGGGGCCCTCCCCACTGCCAGGGAAGACCGCGGCGGCCCGTTAGGCCAGGGTCGATTCTGGACTGTCCGGCCGCGGGGATGAAGGGTCTGGATAACCCGTTGGGTCCGAGACCCCAATCTCTAGCACTGAGCCTTACTCAATCTCAGTAAACCCTGCAGTGGTTGAATGAATGAATTCTCCAGGGCCTCGGCAGTGGCTGGGCTCTGCGCCAGGTCGAGAGCCAAAGGCTGGGGAAGAAGATGTCGAAATAGGGCGGGATGATTCAGAGATGATGACAGGTGGAGAGGTCGACTGGAGGCAGCGTTTAAAGCAAAGAAAGTATGGCAATTATGGGGAAGTTCGGACATACAGCTTGTACCGAGTCTGAAACTTCAGCTTCTTGCCCTCGGGCTGACTCACTGACAAACCTCAGGGTCCGTGTTGATTGCCTTTTGTGATAAGACCGCTCTTGCTCCCAGTCGGGGTCGGCTAGTCTTGAGAGTGGCGTGTACTGGTTGTAGAACAAAGTTAGTGATGCCCAGCCCTCAGGACTACTCCAGCGCCAAGAAGTTGCACAGAGGCTTGTGCTGCACTAAGGCGCAAGAAAACAACTCTAGACTTCAGCAGGCCCTGTTTTCACTCCGTCTGCCCCGCTTCCTCAGTATTCCTTTGCTGGAACGTGTTTGCACAAGTTTCCCCAGTTTCCAGCTCAGTCTTTACTACCTATTTTAATGAGATGATGAAGTAATTATGAACTAACCTTCCATCTGTTTATAGCATTTCCTTCGATCAGGAAGAGGTTTTCCATTTTCTCTTAAAGCTTAGGTTTCTCTGGGCGCCCCCCTCGCCCCCGCCAACTCGCCTGTTCTCTTCCTGTACAGTAGTGGTTAGTAACCTTTGGGTCGCCACCTTTTGGAAAATGGTAACGCTACAAATCCGTTTCTATAACCCCTGATGCGTGCATAAAATTTTGCATATAACTTCTGAGTTTCAAAGTCCCAGAAGGTGACTCTTGCACTCCCTAGAGGTCCATTAATTTCGAGCTACAGCACGGTTCAGTCTTCCCTGTTCTATAGCTCATTTCCCTTAAGACATGAATAGGTCTCACAAAAAGAAGCCCATTCAATCCCACTAGAGTATTTACAAATTCCCCTTATTGCCAAATTCCTCCAGCAATGACCTATACATACTGTGTCCTTTCCTTAAGCTTTACATTTTCACTCCTTTATTCAGTGGTCACAAATACTGTTTCTAGATTCAATTTCCTTTTTCTTATCCCATTTTTTCCTGAGAGAACACTTGCTCCCCATTGACCCATCCTTCACTGAAACTTTTTCCTATCCTCAGGAACCACTCTATTCAACCTTTTAGATTCCTTATAAGGTCTTTTACACTTCTCTAACCACTTAGGTGGGACATTCATAGAGATTTGATGCTTCTTATCTGTCTCTACCCGCCACCTTGAGGAACTTTGCCATGTCAAACCTGGTTTCCTCATTGGCACCCTATTCCTTTTTGCATACTTTTTTGTTGTTGTTGGCTGTGCTGGGAATGGGACTTAGGGCTTCATGCAGGCTAAGACAAGCACTGTTATGTGGTAAAATATGACTGGGTGGCTACTTTTGCATGGTCAAGGAAAGCCTTCCTGAGGGGATGACCTGGTGAGTTCTGAATGACAAGCAGGAGCCAGTCAGAACAGACCTGGTGAAAAGCATTCCAGCAGAAGAAACAGGTACAACAACCCTCAGGTGAGAACAAGGTAAGCATGTTAAGAAAGAGAAAGAAGGCCAAAGGGGCTTGTTTAAACAATTTTGGTTACAACAGCTGAACTTATAGCCTAATAAACATATGCTCTTCCCTAAAATGTATTCCTCCTTTTTTTAAAAATCAAAATTCTTATTCTTAATGGTTTAAAACTTTCATTGCTTTTCCTGAAATGCTATTGTACCTGGCATGAAGTATGAGTATAAAATGAGATAAATTCCAGCAGCCACACATGAAAATAAAGCTGACTGCTTTGTAGTCACTTAAGGAGAAACTGATTCCTAAAAGAAGAACAGACCATGAGAGCTGTAGGGATTTATAGGCCATCAGTGATGGGCAATCACTGAGGATTAAAGGGATGAAGAGCTAGCATTACATATTTCAGCAGTTTTCAAATTGGAGAATGAACACAGGAAGATTTTCCAGGGAATATGTGGAAAATGAAATTTCAAGGGAATCAATTATCATTTCTCATCTACATGTATTCTTTCTTAAAACTTACCTTCCTGAAAAAGCAGTTGAGGCAGTTTTCTTCCCCTCCTTTCTCAATCTGTACTCCTGACCTCACCCATCCTTCATCTTGCTATGATTCATTCCCCAGATGCATAAAAACCAGGTTGTCAAACAATCCTAGTATTGATTGGCAAGGCTTCTTTTAATCAAGATACACTTGTAGATTGTCTTTCCTAGTTTACATATATTTCTGTTAAAGGCAAGCCATGCTTTTAAGAATAGCTATTTTGGCCCTTGTGGGATATTCTGTATACTTATATATTGTACAGCAGAGCCATGGGTTTTTAATTTAACTATGTCACCTATTCCAATCTCTGTTTATTGTCAAAGAATCCATTGCTGTAATCCCTGAAATCAAAGAGTGTAATGTGAAATATTAAAGGTGGTAGTACCTTTCTGTGCTTACCTTATTTTGGGCTAGGATATTAAATATTTATCATCTTTATTTTTGAGTTAGGAAATAATAATGGGCAAGAAGTCAGTGCTCTTCTTTGGTCAGAAAGAGTTCTGTAGCACTCTTCATCCACTCAAACTTCACCTTAGGTCTCAATTTTATATTTTGTATTATAGGTCTCAATTTCACCTTAGGTCTCAATTTTATATTTTGTAAACATGTGCTAGGGACAGCACATGTTTATATATTTTCAGAGATTAACACACCTTCAAGAAAATATGTCAAAAGAAAATTTGCATTTTACATTTTCTTGAATATTTATTTTGTATTTGTGTACTGGGGATTTAACCCAGGAGCACTCTATCTCTAGATATCCCTGGCCCTTTTCATTTTTCATTTTGAGATGGTCTCACTAAGTTGCTGAGCTGGCCTCAAACTTCAGATCTTGCTACCTCAGCCTGCCAAGTTGCTGGGATTATAGGTGTGTACTGCTGTGCCTAGCTTTAATGAAGGTTTATTCAGGCTTGTAAAAATTTTCATTTTTCCTTTGTCAAAAGATTATTGACTATACCATTTCATACCTAGTTGGATGGCTATAATAAAAAACACAATCATAGTTGAAAGTAACAACCATTAGTGAGAATGTAGAGAAATTGGAACTCTCATACATTGCTGATGGTAATATAAAATTGTTCAGCCACTATAGAAAACAGTTTGGTGCATCCTCAAAAAGTTAAACATAAGGGGCTGGGGTTGTAATTCAGTGGTAGAGCACTTGCCTTACATGTGAGGCACTGGGTTTAATCCTGAGCACCACATTAAAATAAATAAAATAAAGGTATTGTGTCCATCTATATGTTTAAAAAAATAATGAAAAAGTTAATCATAAGCCAGGTGCTATGGCACAGGCCTGTAGTCCAGCAACTCTAAGCATCAATATCATAAGTTCAAGGCCAGCCTCAGCAATTTAGCAAGACTTGTCTCAGAATAAAAAGAGCTGAGGATGTAGCTCAGTGGTAGATTGCCATGGGTTCATCATCAGTACAAAAGAAAAAAAAGTTTCCTGACTGGCTTCTCAATTGTTTTTCCTTCATTCTGTTATAGATCATGAAACTGTCTTAGCAAAAGAAACAATCAGTGAAGTGAATAGAGAGCCTACAGCTTGGGAGCAAATTTTTACTACTTGTATATCAGATAGAGCACTAATCTTTAGGGTATATAAAGAACTCAAAAATCTAAACACCAAAAACAAACAAAAAAACCCAATCAACAAATGGGCCAAGGAACGGAACTGATACTTCTCAGAATGTGATGTACAATCAATCAACAAATATATGAAAAAATGTTCAACATCTCTAGCAATTAGAAAAATGCAAATCAAAACTACTCTTTTTCATCTCACTCTAGTCAGAATGGCAGCTATTAAGAATACAAACAAGAATAAGTGTTGACTAGGATGTTGGGGAAAAGGCACACTCGTACATTGCTGGTGGACTGCAAAATGGTGCAGCTGGTATGGAAATCGGTATGGAGATTCCTTGGAAAACTGGGAATGGAACCACCATTTGACCCAGCTATCCCAGTCCTTGGTCTATACCCAAAGGACTTAAAAACAGCATACTACAGGGACACAGCACATCAATGTTTATTGCAGCACAATTCACAATAGCTAAGCTGTGGAAGCAACCTAGATGCCCTTCAGTAGATGAATTAATAAATAAAATGTGGTATATATACACAATGGAATATTATTCAGCAATAAAAGAGAATAAAATCATGGCATTTGCAGGTAAATGGATGGAGTTGGAGAATATAATGCTAAGTAAAATTAACCAATCCCAAAAAACAAATGCTTAGTGTTTTCTCTGATATAAGGAGGCTGATTCATAGTGAGGTTGGGAGGGGGAGCATGGGAAGATTAGACAAACTCTAGATAGGGCAAAGGGAAGGAAAGGGAAGGGAGGGGACAAGGGGGTAAAAAAGATGGTGGAATGAGATGGACATCATTACCCTAAGTACCTGTATGAAGACTCGAATGGTATGATTCTATTTTGTGTACAACCAGAGATGTGAAAAAATGTGCTCTATATGTGTAATATGAATTGTAATGCATTCTGCTGTCATATATAACAAATTAAAATAAAAAAATTTTAAAAATAGGTCATGAAACTGTGCTAGGCTCTCAGTGCTGAGTGTGTGTAAGGAAAAGGAGGGAGAGAATGGAAATAGTACATCAACAGAAAAATGGATAAACAAGTTGAATATATATGAAATAATTTAGTTATAAAAAGAACAAAGTAGATACTGATATATACTATAATGTGAATGAACCTGAAAAATCTTATGTTAGGTAAAGCAAGCCAGATACAAAAGGTTATGTATAATTCCACTTATATGAAATATCCAGAATAGGTAGCTCTGTAAGATTGCAGATTGGTGATCCAAGGGCATCAAGGGAATAACTGTTGAATGGGTAAAAGGTTTCCTGCTGGGGTGATGAAATATATTGGAACTAGGTAGCAATAGTAGTTACACATTGTAGATGTACTAAATGCCACTGAATTGTCTTTTTCTTTTCCTTAAAAGAGAGAGAGAGAGAATTTTAATACTTATTTCTTTAGTTTTCGGCGGACATAACATCTTTGTTTGTATGTGGTGCTGAGGATCCAACCCGGGCCGGGCTGCATGCATGCCAGGAGAGCGCGCTACCACTTGAGCCACATCCCCAGCCCCACCACTGAATTATCAACTTTAGAATGGCTAATTTTATGCTATGTGAATTGTACCTCTATTTTAAAAAAGAAAAGATTGGCTAGCACTAAACAGATAAGCTGAATAGGCTAGAATCTCATTATCCTCTCAAGCATTGATGCCTCTATAACTCCAAAGAACAGCTCTAACCAGTCATTATATCGCTCAGGGTTGCCTCACATAGACTCCAAGGAAATCTACCCTGGACAAAAGTGAAAGACTGGGAAAAATTTGCTAATTTTTTTTTTTTTGTGGGTGAAAAGGTTTTAAAGTTATATTGTAGTGTATAAGCCTGTGAACATATTAAAGAAAACTATTGAATTGGATGAATTTTGTTATACGTATTAAAATTAAATAAAGCTGTTTTCTTTTTTAAAGCAAAGGTCTATTTGGGATACGTTGAAAGTATCTCTCTTGAAACATTAGTTTCATTATTTTTTAAGCAACAAACTGTTTCCTTTTGCACATCTTTTTTTTTTTGGCTGAGGAGAGGGTTACTGCAATCATACCACCACCACCTTCTTTTTAAAAGTTTTCTCCTAGAAGATCTTATTTCAAAAAAGAAAAAGTCACAAGAAAAATTATCAGTTTTGGTCTGAGAAACAAATTTGATGTTATCTTGGGCTCACAGAATAAAAAATCCAGGAAAATTAGTTTCGCTGGTTGTTGTTCAGTAGGAAGTTTCAGTTCACTTCATAACCACACTCAAGTTAAGTTGAAACAGATATAGTTAGGAGTAATAATGCTATAGGAAATCCATGTTCATTCTTTAGGCATGAATCTCACTGACACTCATTTTGTTCATTTTTCATTTCTATCATATCCTTGTTGCCTTGATAGAACTATATCTGAATTCTATAAATAATGCCCCCAGTTATTTTTATACCTTTGTAAGTCCTACAACTATTAATCATATAATACATTATCTTCTTTTTGTTGTTTGCTTTATAAAGAAGATAAATTTGCTGTCTTAAAAGCATTCATTTTTGTACCTGGAAAAACAAAGTGTTCCCAAAATGTAATCTGAGATATAATGCTATGGACTTTAGGAAACCATTTCTTTTCATTAGAGTTAATTTCTCTTTCTCAGATTTTGATAGGTTCTGTTAATTCAATTTACAACATATAATTGTAAACTTATTGCTTAATCTTGAAATGAAATTACAAATCTGCATATTTTATAATACCAGTTTCTGCTTATCTGTAATATCTTCTTAAGGTACTTAAAATGGTCTAAATAATTGAAATAGGACTTTGTTTTCAATAAAGAAGAAAAATTGTAGCCAGGTGTGGTGGCACACACCTGTAATCCCAGCAATTTAGGAGGCTGAGGCAGGAGGGTTGCAAGATTGAAGCTAGCCTGGGCAAGTTTTCAGGACCATGTCTCAAAATAAAAAATAAAGGGAGCTGGGGATATAGTCCAATGGTAAAACACCTCTGGGTTCAATCCCAGCGCACCCCACACCCCCCCCCGCCAACCCCAGCAACACACACAGAGAAAAGAAAAGAAAAAGAAAAACTATAATGAAATGCATAAATTCAACTTTTATGGAATTTAAAAATACAATTTCATCTAATTTTAGCTCCAAAATAAAGATGTGTCTAAGTGAAAAAGTAAAAAGAACAATTAATCAGCACTTGATAAATTTGGTAAAATCTTTGTGGTGATGTTTTCAGAGATAAAGTAATTACTTCATGAGTAGCACATCTTTTTGCAAATGAGAGGGTTTTTGATCCTCTCACAAAATGTAAGGAGATGGAAAAATAGAGTGATGATGATTTGACAAAAATCTCATCTATTCACTTAGTTGTGAAAAAGCCCTGACACTTACATTTATAACAAAAAATAGAAATAGAATTGGCGATGAACTCTATATCACTTTAGCAAAATATAATAATCATCTAATAATTTGTGATGTATGTAATTTTAAATGTTTTTAAAAGCTCCACCCATATATTAAGAGTGCAGTGTATCACAATTTTACTTTTTATGTAGGTAATTCTTTATAAAAATCTTATTTATAGTTATATTGTCTTCATATCCCAATTGTTCAGTTCCCCTATCACATGCCTCAGATCTGGCCTTTCTGTTTCTGGATACCAGGGGTTTAACTCAGGGGCACTCAAGCACTGAGCCACATCCCCAGTCCTATTTTTTATTTTATTTAGAGACAGGGCCTCACTGAGTTACTTAGCACCTTGCTTTTGCTGAGGCTGGCTTTGAACTTGCAATCCTCCTGCTGCAGCCTCCTGAGCTGCTGGGATTACAGGCATGCGCCACCGAGCCCAGCAGGTCTTGTCTTTTGTAGGGTTTAGATAGTTATAATTGTGCATATGTTTATAAAATCATTTCGCTAATATCTATTTTGCCAATAGATGGTAACTGCCTCACCAGTAGGCTGGAAGCATCCATTTAACTTTCTTTCCTCCTGCACCATTGTATCTTTAGAAGAGCATGGTACTTGGGGCTGGAGATGTACCATGCTCTTCTTCACCTGGCAAGTGTGCGGCCCGGCTTTGATCCTCAGTACCACATACAAAGATGTTGTGTCCGCCGAATACCAAAAAATAAATATTAAAAAATTCTCTCTCTCTTTAAAAAAAAAAAAGCATGGTACTTGAAATATTTGAAGTAGAGTTTATTTGAATTGATAAATAATGAATGAGACACTCCTGGATCCTGGACCTCCATAATTAGGCATAATTAAGCTATTTTGGTTGGGGAGGTGGTAGAAGGGGTAAAGGAGGCAGAACCTTCTGGACAAATAGAACACCATGTGGCTCGATAGCTTGTCTACTGAATTCCAATTTCTTTACCCTCTCCCCTCAGTCCTAGGTCTAACATCCTAGGTATCTTATAGTTGTAGCCAGGAACATCACCCAGCAGAGAGCTGGGGAAAGAGTCATTTCTTTCCTAATCTTGGCCTTAATTCTAAGAAATTCTCTTAGAAGCAATAGGCTCTACAGTGAGTACAGGAGCCAGCACTGGAAATGGAGCCCCTACCACTACCTGTGAGAGCTTATTAACCGGTAGTGAGACTGTAAATAGGTTTATTCCTCTTCTTTCCTTACCAGTGATTCTCAAATTACTCAGGTGAGATTATTAGACATGTAAAATTTTGGAATCTATCCCAGACCTAACAAATCTTATCTCTGGGAGTGAGGCATGGGAAAGCAGTAGGTTATTCTGACATGGTGATCATTGAGAAATTCTGTTATGTTATCTCCATATAGTCTTGTTTCATAAGTTAAAATTTATGACCCAGTAGAAGCAGCAAAGCTTAACAATGCTAGTAGCCAATTCATTATTTGTTCTAAATGTTATGTGCCAGGCCCTAATCTAGGAGCTGGGATACAAAGATGAGCCATCAGAGCCATAGTCTCTCCCCTGGTGAGGCTTTGGGTCTGTTGGGGAAGAGAGACATTAACGTGTAAAATTATAAGTGCGATGTGTGCAATGAAGGGAGCATGTATTTAGGCTATGAGAGATGGAGGGGTGGTGGACCAGGAAGGGAGGCAGAACTTTTCGGACAAAAAGAACACTATGTGGCAAAAGTCCTATAATGACAGGATAGGCTAGTGTTCAGGGCCCAGGGGAAGTACTACTGAAGATGAGTTCTGGGAGGTGAGAGGGGCCATACCAGGAAAAGCTTTGAAAGTCACATGAAGGGGATCAGTTTATATCTTTAAGAACAATGAGATCTCATGGTGAAATTTTAAGTTGGAGTTGGGCAACATGGTCAGTTTTGCATTTTGAAAAGGTCATTTAGGTTCCTGTGGAAAAAGATTGAGGAAAGCAACCCTACAAGTTGGGCCATCATTCTTATTTTAAGATAAGAAAATGAGCTGTAGGAAACATAACTTCCTCAAGGTCACATAGCTAGGAAGTGATGGAGCCAGGTTTCACTCACTGGTCTGCCTGACTCCAGAGGATGAACTCTTTGATACACAGTCTCTTATCTCTTGGATCAGGTTTGTAATCAACTGCCAAGAGAGTTAGTCCAAATTATTAAAAAAAAAAACACTAAAAGAAGAAAAGAAAGAAGGAGAAAGCCTTATGTAACTCATTCCATCCTAGCTTGAGTTCATGACTCTCCATCAGAAAATGAGAGTGAAGAGGATAGCCCAGGGTTGCTGAGATTCCCTAGCTTGACCTAAGTTTCAGCTTCTTCAACTGTAAAATGGTGTTTATAATAATAATAGCAGGTACCTAATTGGATTTTTTGAGGATTAATTAGGAAAAGAATGTTAAGTGCTTAGTACATTCCAGCATATAGTTAGAACTCAACTAATGTTGATTATTATTTGCAGTTATTTTCCGTTTTGAATGCCCATCTGCCATCACAGAAATCAATGGTGTCAGCATATTTTATTCCCAAGCAAGAAACCAAAATGACCATGACTGGTTACTGTCCTCTGCTTGTTTACGCAATTATCTTGTTGCTGAACTCCAAATTTTTAATATCTCACAAATAAGTGGACTTTTCTCCTATCAATAACATCCTTGAATTCCAGGCCCATGTTGTGTGGGGCCTTCATGATTCTATGAAATTTGTATCATAAAGAACAGAATAAATGCTTAAATAAAAAGGCTAGAATTACAAATCTTTCCTAGAGTGTTATCAAAGAATGTAATGGTCTGTTGTCCTTGACATACAAAGAAGATAAGCTATCAGCAGGGGATGATGTTTGGTTTGGTTATGCTTTTAATACTTTGTGGTATTAAATCCTTTATAAACATGGGACATGTTTATAATCAAAGCAACTAGCCAGGGTCATGGACATCAACAATCACAACACCACCATCTGAACAAAAAACTAATTATGTCAGCACATGTAGGTCTCAAACCCATGAGTCTTGAATCCCCATATTCTCTCTGTGATTTTTCTGGCTATTCTCCAGGTCACAGTCCTTCCCCCACGCCCTCACCCCTCTGTGGTGGTCAGAGCCACATGCATGCTAGGCAAGAGTTCTACCAATGAGCTACACTCCCAACCCCCATTCCTATTTTTTTTTTTTTACTGCGTTTTTGTTACAGACACATCCCTGCCCCTCTTGCTTGGTCTTCTGTCCTGTCCAATGTTCACTTCTTCATTGCCTTCTCTTAGCCAGTCAGTTCTTTCCTATTCACCACTTCATCTTCCTTGCCTTTACAGCTTCCTCATTACAAACTAGCACATAAAAGCCCAGAAACACATCAATTACACAAAAAGAGATCATCAAATATTTTAGGAAGTGGGAAGTTATCCTCACAGTGACAAGACAAAAAAAAAATCACCTTTAGATTTAATTCAGCCAACTTAAGAATTACCGATAAAGGCTTCAGTTATATGTGTGCCCAGCACTGTGTTAAGTAGGAGAGAGGGATGAGAAGAGGCAGAGAGTACAACAAAAGGAAGGAATGGGTTGCAGTCCTCCTTTTCAAGAGACTTGCAATCTTTGGTGAAAAAAGACACGCATGCATTAGGCAACAACCGTAACTAACGGCTAATTATTTTGAAGGGCTTTCTATTGCCAGCCAAATTTACACATTATTCTGTTTAATCCTGCATGGTTGCACATTAGTTATCTATTGTTCCATGACAAATTACCATAAAACATAATGACTTAAAAATAGATATTAATATTTATTATCATGAACACTACCCCCACCAATAAACATTTTTTATCCTTTCTGTGGGTGAAAAATTTGATACAGTTGATTGGGGCTACAGACACCTGAAGGCTCAACTGGGGCTGACTCACATGACTGGCGGTTGATGCTGGTTATTGGCAGGAAGTCTCTGTTCCTCTCCATGTTGATCTCTCCAGGGAGCTGCCTAAATATCCTCATGATGTGGTAGCACATAGTACCACATTCTTGTCAAGGAACCTGGAATCAGGTAGGGAGAACAGACACATAGAGTCTCTGGGGAAGGAAAGAAAAGCACAAAAGACTTCAGGCAAGGAGTTCTGCCATGTTCTGGAAATAAGTGAGGAAGGAAGCCTGTGTGACTGGAGTAAATTGAGAGAAGGAAATAACAGTAGGAAATAAGGTCAGAGAGGTAAGAGTTCATGTGGTCAGCAGATGACATAGCACCTTGCAGGTTGTAGATCATGAGGACTTTTACTTCGAATGAAATGAGAAACTCCTGGAGGGTTTGGAAGAACAACATGATCTGGCTTGGACTTGAAAGATTCATATTGATCACAAAATTCTGAACAGACTGCAGAGGGGACAAGACCAGTTCAGAGGCTACTGCAATAATCCAGGGAAGAAATGGTAGCAGTTTGTACCAGGATGGTAGCAATGAAGTTGGAGAGAAATAGCTGGATTCTGGATACATTTTAATGCCAATAGGCTTTGTTGATGGACTGAATGTGGGTGTGAGAGGAAGAGAGGATGAATCCAAGATTCTGGGCCTCAGCATCTGAAAGAATGAAGTGCTTTTTACCTTTTAGCAGTGTGTGCTATACTATTAAACACTTTAGCTTTTGCTAACTTTAATCCATGATGTAATCAAGGACCTAAGTTTTCAGTCTGTACAGTGTTTGTGTTCTGTTATTCCTGGGCTTGTCTTCCCAGGATTGTAAGATGGTTATAGCAGCTTTAGGCCCAATATTCTTAAGATTATACCAGGAAGAAAGAAAAGAAGCCTTCTCTTATTTCTCTCTCATTTTGTAAAAATTTTATTGACTTGTACCTCTTTTTTAGAAAAAACCTTTCCTATAAAGTTTCCTTCCCCTCCATCATTCCCTGCAAAAGATGACTTCCATTCAGTATCAATAGCTAAAATTCCACCATATGCTCATGTTTAAACTAATTTTTGATTAGGGTATGGGCCCACCATGATAGACTTATATCCATCATAGCTTACTCCCTGGGTCTGGAGTTGAGCCTCAGCATTCTTCAAACACACAGCCATGCATAAGAAAGTGGTTATTTGATAAATCAACAGGGTAGAAGGGAGAGTACTGGTTTTGGGGGCAGGCAGTCAGCAAAATCTATTACACCATTCTAAGGAATTTGGACTATATCCTATTAGAATAATAGGATATAGTCCACTGAAGGATTTTAAGTCAAGAAACAGCATGAATGGATTTCCATGAATGGAGGGACACTTAGGGGAACATGGGTTGGAAGACTTCATCAGAAGACATTGAAAAAGATTTCAGGCACTTGATTAAGAACACTTAGTGACCAACTGGATGGAAATGGGGAAAGAAAGTAGAAGAAAGGGATTCCAGAATAACTCTCACACAGGTTTTTGCTTGGGTGAATCAAGATATTTTGTCAAACATGGAAATATGGATGGAGGGGGTTTGGATGGATGTGGTGGGAATGGAGAGAGAATAAGTTTAGTTTTGAATAATGAGGTGTCTTAAAAACACATGAAGAGAGACAAGTAAGCGTGAAAGAGTGAAGATCATCTTACTTGAAGTGTAGGAGGAAGGAACATTGATAAGGGGAAATGAAGTAATGCATGTTACTGAAACCTAGTATGAATAGGTTTGGCTGATTTTGCTCAGGGTTGTGCATCAAGTGCATCTGGAGAAAAATTTGAATGTAATTGTAGACAAGCATTTAAAGAGCAGTTAAAATGTTTTTTGGAATATGGACTTCTATATTTGCTTCAACATGAAATTGAGATATAGCAAATAAAAAGAGAGAAATGGTCTCAATTTGACCGGCTGACTGGAAACCTCAGAACTTAGCCCTGAGAGCTATTAATCAGATAAGCATTGCAAGTTTTTGTAAAGAATCCTGCTTAACAAATGCCTGAGGGCATATGGGTTTATTAAAGGAAGCATTGTCCAAATGAAACTGTCAAAGAAAGTTTTACAAGAAAATACCAATGAGAAAGTTTGGGGGTTAAAATGTAGGTTTCTTTTCTGTTTTATGACAGTAGTTATTTACATCCTCTAATTTTAGAGATTGTTTCAATGAACTTTTGAGTTTTAAGTTATAATTAGTTATAATTATAAGTTGTAATATAGTTCATAAACTATTAGTTTATGAAATAGTGATAGTAGTAATTCTATTTCTGCTCAAAAGCACACATTTTTGGAGAACATCAAAGTTTGAAATATACATAGATTTAGAACTCTCAGAAGACAATTTCAAGAAGTTTTTTAAAAAATTCCAAAATATTTGTTGAGTTCTTTCCATTTCTACCTTATTTTAATCATTGAGCAGGGCTGTCAAATAATAAAAATATCTGATATTTGTATAATTTTGTGGTCAATCCCAACTTGAAGTAGAGTGAGGATTTAGAGACAGAGAAAAAACAGAAATGAGAATAGAAGAAGAAGAAGTGACAAGTTAGCAAACCACTTATATTAACACTGTAGTGGAGGGAAAAAGCAATAGTCATGAGAGACTGAATCTACAAACTAGAAAACTGGCAGATTATAAATAGCAACTAGAACCTGCCCCACACACTTGGCAGCAGAACCTGATCAATGACTGTCAGCTTCTCTATTTTCTTTTTATTTTTTGCCATTCTCACCTCTAACTTAGGACCAACTAGAGACAGCCAAATATGCTCCCCCTAACCAATCACAAAGATGCCTGCTCCTAGTTAGCTTTCAGCTTCCCCATACTAATGCTCCCAATTAAAGTTATACATGAACACCTCCCTCCACCTGTCCTTCTCTATTAAGCTCCCTCACTTCCCTGATAGCCTTTGAGTCTCTGCCAAATTCAAGTGACAGTGACAGACTCCTGATTATGGCCAAATTTGAGTAAAATACCCTTTGTTCTCATTTGAGTGCTCTTCACCCCTCAAAACATTTATTTCTTCATTTATTATACATTAGTCCTGTTGTATATGCCAGATAGTGGCCAGCTTTGGGAATATGAAGAGGCAGACAGTCCTGCCCCTAAGGATATTCTGGCTATCGGGACAAACAGACACATAGATATAATTGTAATTCAAAGTGGTAAGGGGAACCATAGGTATGTATAAAAGAAGTGTAGGTCAGGTAAGTCTTTTAGAAGATGACCCTTAAGACAAATGACAAGGGATAAGCTGAGTTGGTCTGGCTAACAGGCAGAGAAGGGGTGCGTGGAGAGAGTTATTGAAGGTAGGCGACGGGTTGCAGAAGATGCGATTGGGCCGGGTCATGGAAGGATGAAAACGTGACAGGTTGCGAAAATCTTTTTTTTTAAAATTTTTTATTTTACATGACTTTATTTTATATTTAGAACCATTTTATGCTTTAGTTTTTTTAAAAAAGACTCACTCTTGCTTTTAATATTTCTAAAAGCATTTTAACCAAAATCTTGATTTAGGAAGACTTAAGACATTGTGCATTACTTTAAATATTTTCATTCTTTCAATAACTACTAAAAATAAGTTCACAATTAGGGTTTCAAATGTCAGGTTGCGAAAATCTTAAGTCTTTATGTTGTCCAAGCGACTCCTTCGGGGAAATAAGAGAGGACTGGGGAAAGCAAAGAAGACTAAAAACATTTAGATTCTTAAGCTCCAGGAGGGCAGAGACCCAAAAGCTCGTAATGGGTGGCACACGTATTGAAAGCATTTTGAATGGATGACCACAAGTACTTTAATGAAGACATCGTCTAGGATTTATGTTTTCCCATGCGACAGGACATCACTTTTGGTGGGCTATAGGGAAGGTTTGGGAGAACAGCCATTCTGTCAGGGAAGGATGGTGGGCACGAAACCTCCAATGGGTTGTGGGCATGGGATGCACTTCTGTCGCGAACACCCTGAGACCCACCAACCCGAGCACTAGGTCCTAGGAACAGCTGTGGAGAGTGACCCGTAGTGAACTCGCGCCACCGTGAGGGCAGGCCACACAGCATCTCCCGGCATCTTTCACCTGTGCGCCCATCGCCCGCCTTTCCAGGCGGAGACTCAACACGACGCCTTTCCGATTGGACGTGGCTGGAAATCCCGGGGCGGGCATTAGATGCTGTGCGCTCCTGGGGATTGGCCATTCTGGCGGATGGACGTGCTGCCGGCGCAGCGGGTTCGCCCTTCGCTCTGGCTGCGTAGGGGGCGGGCCCGTCTCCCGGGTCCCATGTCACTCATTGGCTCCGTGCGGTTTCCTTGGGGACGTGGCGCCGCCGCCGGCACGGGCCCTTCTTCCGGCTGGGCTGGAGGCTGTAGGAGCAGCTGTGGACACGGCGGATCCGAGCGGTGCAGAGGGACCGGCGGGCCGCTCGATCCCGTGAGTGGGAATGCGGGAGAGCTGCAGGACCGGGGGAGACGGGGAGAGGAAATGGGGACCCTCTCTTCTTGGGGATTGCAAATTCCTCGAAGACGGAGCTGGCCCACGGGAACGCTCCACTTCCAGATCTACCCGGATAGGGGGTCCTCTGGGCCTGAGGAATGAGAGAGGACAGACACGGAGTGGGAGCCGGGGAATGGGTGGGAGATGTGGAATTCTCGTGAGGGTCTAGTCTCGTGGGCACTGCTGGAGGTAAGCCTGAAACCCAACCAACTCTTTCCAGGCTGCAGACATAGGAGATGCCTGGGACAAGGAATCCACCTTCTCAGGTCAAAAGAAAAAGGAGGTGACAGACCACTGAAGGGAACCCATGGCTAGGTAAGGCTGCACACTTTCTCCCTGATTGGGGACTTCAATGGAGGATGGCAGGAGGACCGTGGGGAGGGGATCCTGAGACAATTATCTATGAGGTCTGCCCTGAGGCTGCACCTGGACTTTGCTTCCTGTCCAAGAGTATGCAAAGATGGTCAAAGCTGTGTTTTTTTTGAAGGCAGGTGCAATAGAGAATTTTCATCCCGTGACGCTAGGATTGTAGAGGGAGTTTGTTCTCTCAGCTCTGAAAAGTGCTAGATTGTAATATTCTTTCAGATTTCCATCTGAGTGAAGCTAAATGTACCTTGAGGAAGTTAAACTGGCATTGTTTTTTGAATCACTATAGAAAGTGAACTTCACAATTGAACACAGTTATCCATATATTATAATTCTCTGAAACTTTTTTTTTAAAAAAAGATAAATGTAGATCTACATAACCCAATATGGGACGGTTGCAAAAGAGAGTGAAGGAAAGAAGCAGAACCATTTTTTGTGCTACCATTTTTGTAAGACCAAGGGAATGGGCACACACACACACACACAGATATTACCACATGTATTGCTATGTATTTATGCCTGTGTAGCCATAGACTATTCCTGGAAAGATACATTGAAAGGCCGTAGCAGTGGTTACCTCTTAGAGAGAGAGGTGGTAGAGTCAGATCAAAAGATTCACTTTTCACTAAATTTTGAACTGTTTTATTTATTTATTTACCACGTGAATATATAACTTATTAAAACATTTAAAAAGTAAGTTGAGTAATTTTTCTGACTATCCAGTTTCTTGTCAGCGTCCCTGGTGGTAATGTTGTAGTTGGTCTGATTCTCCAGTGTTATAAGTTCCTACAGGAGCTTGGTGATCTTTTCATTAATATGAGATTAATTCTTTGAATTGCACACAAAAGTACAGAGTTTGGAAAGAGAAGATAAGACTTTTCTGATTTGCATAGAAGCACCATGAACAATATAGGTCCTTTTTTAAAATTTGAGATTAAAACAATAGACTTTTTCTTGGCTTTTTTTTTCTTTATTAGGAGGGCTTTTATCCAATTTAAAACCCATTTTAAGCACTCAATCTTGGAGACTTTTCAGGCTTAATTTATGTTTTTCTCATTTCAGGATCAGTTTTTCCTACCTCTGCCCAGCTTCCTGGTACTTCACTGTGCCCACAGTGAGCCCATTTCTCCGTCAGCGGGTAGCATTCCTGGGGCTCTTCTTCATATCCTGTCTCCTTTTACTTATGTTAATCATGGACTTTCGACATTGGGGTGCATCATTACCAAGAGATAGGCAGTATGAAAGGTGAGTCAGCTTTACATCACTGAGCTGCGTTGGCACTGAAGTCATTGACATTTTGATAAGCTGTTTAACATACTACTACCTTTGGCCCTTTGGGGGGATATTGTACTTTTAATAGTAAAGATTGCATGTTATTTATTATTTAAGAAAAATCTTAGGCTCCATTTTGTCTGTGTTCAGTTTTAATTCAGAAATGCTGATACTGCCTTTTAATCATGAAAGGCATCTTTCTGTTTTCTTGTTTTGGTGGGCTGACTTACTGGGTGCATAAATGTTTAGGATTTTTGTGCATCCTTGATGAATTGATCCCTGTACTG
The DNA here is from genome assembly GCF_052094955.1 of Ictidomys tridecemlineatus. Lineage (NCBI taxonomy): Eukaryota > Metazoa > Chordata > Mammalia > Rodentia > Sciuridae > Ictidomys > Ictidomys tridecemlineatus. The sequence continues at coordinate 27,401,420 of NC_135477.1, read as the reverse complement.
TTAAATGATTCTCTTTGTCCTTGATTATATTGTTTGCTCTGAAAGCTACTAATCTGGTATTATTACAACTGCTTCAGCTTTCTTTTGATTAATGTTAGCATGATTGATCTTTAGTTTGTGCTCTTAATTTTAGCCTATATTTGTCTTAGTATTTAAAGTGGGCTGCTCCTAGTTACTGTTTAGTTCAGCCTCACTTTTTATCCAGTCTGACAATCTCTGCTTTTTAAAAAATATTTATTTTTTAGTTGTAGTTGGACATAGTACCTTTATTTTTATTTATTTATTTTTATGTGATGCTGAGGATCGAACCCAGGGCCTCACATGTGCTAGGCAAGTGCTGTACCACTGAGCCACAACCCCAGCCCCAATCTCTGCTTTTTAATTGGGGTGTTTAGGCCACTTACACTTAATTATTAATTGAGTTTAATCTGTATTGCTGTTTGTTTTCTATTTGTCACATTTTTTTCATGTTTCCTCTTTTTTTTTCAATTTTTTTTTTTAGTTGTTGATAGACCTTTATTTTATTTATTTATATGTGGTGCTGAGTGCCTCAGTCTTGGCTGGGCACAAGATCACGAGCTACCACACACCTTTGTAGATTGAAACAGCAATTCTTTATTCCCGATCTCACACCGGCCTCTACACAAACACGTTCTGGGGAAATCCGAGTTCTGCCCGTCAATTCACATCCCAAAATACTTTCTCAATTCCACAGGAACTCAGGCAGCAGGAACGCCCTATACCCAGCAGCAATAACCTTAAACCTGGAACTTGCCTAAACCCAGATTGTCTTAAACCCAAATTATCTTAAACCAGGATACTTCCTAAAACCTGCAGGATACACCTTAAACCTGGATCCACCCTGGTCCTTGAGCAGGGTCACCTTTCTCAAAGACACATGCAGTGTCACAGCAAATTTCCATTTAACATGGGGTACGCTGGCAAGGAAATTTCGATGCGTCATTCCTACTTGGCAATGGCCCTCAGCATCTGAGAACCGAACCCAGGGCCTCACACATGCCAGGCAAATGCTGTACCACTGAGCCCCAGCCCCAGCCCTTTCCTCTTTTCTTTTTTTAAAATTGAGTGTATATTTTTTTCTGATTACATTTTATCTCTTTTGTTTTCTTAAAAGATATAACTCTTTTTTAAAGTGATTGCTTTAGGTTTTATAGTATACATCGTGAACTTACCAGAGTCTATTAAAGTAATATCACACCTCTTCACAAATATTATAACAACCTAACAGTAGTATACTTTCATTCCTCCATTCCCCTGAGTCTCTGTGCTACAGCTGTCGTACATTGTATTTCTTACGTATAACTTCCACATATGTTGTTATTATCTTTGCTTTAAACAGTCAATTATCTTTTAAAGAGATTTTTAAAAATAAGAAAAAAAAGACTTGAATATTTACCCATGTATTTACTATTTCTGGGTTCTTCATTTTTTTTGTACAGATCTGTATTTCCATCTGGTGTCATTTCCCTTTTTTTCTAAAGAATTTTCTTTCAATTTTTAGCAGAGTAAGTCTGCAGGTGATGAATTTCTTCAATTTTTGTATGACAGAAGAAATCCTTATTTTGTTTTCCTTTTAAAAGAAATATTCATTGGTTGTAGAACTCTAGGTCAATTGGTTTTTTTCTTTGATTATTTTAAAGATGATGCTCTCTTGACTTTTGGCTGGCATTCTTCTTGTGGAGAAGTCTGCTGTCATTTTTGTCTTTCATCTTTCTGTATATGTTTTTTTTCCTCTGACAGCATTTAAGATTTTCTTTCTTTTCCTTCCCTTTATTTCTTCCTTCTTTTCCATCTTTCTTTTGACTGAGGATTGAACCCAGGGGTGGGTGCTTTACCACTGAGCTACATCCCCAGTCCTTTTAATTTTTTTTATATTGAGACACTAAGTTGCTGAGACTGGCCTTAAGCTTGCTATCCTCCTGCTCCAGCCTCCTAAGTCACTATGATACATGTGTACACCACTGTGCCCAGCCTTTTAAGATTTTCTTTTCTTTCTATAGGCACCAGAGATTAAACTCAAGGCACTTAACCACTGAGCCATATCTCCAGCCCTTTTTTATTTTGAGACAGGATCTCGCTACATTGCTTAGGGCCCCACTAAGTTGCCGAGGCTCACCTAGAATGTGTGATCCTCTTGTCTCAGTTTCCCAAGCTGCTGGGATTACAGGTGTGCACCACTGTGACCGGCTAAGATTTTCTTTTTATCACTGGTTTTAAGCAATTGGATCATGATGTGCTTTGTTATAGTTTCCTAAATAATTTGTGATTCTTATTTGGGAGAAACATTTGCTGAGAACTTGCTGTGTGCATGGTGATACAAAGATAAAGTGTGGTCCTTGGATTTTTGGATCTACGGATTTGTAGTTTTTAATCAAATTTGGAAAAAGTTTGCCAGTTATTTCTAAATATATTTTTCTTTCCTCCCAGTTCTCCTTTGGGGACTCCAGTTGCATATATATGGAGCCATGTAATATTTTCCACAGCTCACTGATTATCTTTTTTCCCCCCCAGTAGGGTTTTTTTTCCCTGTGTTTGATTTGGATATTTTATTGCTGTGTTTTCAAGTTCATTAGCACTTTTCTTCTGTAGTCTAATCTACTGTTAATTCTACCTGGTGAAAACTGAATACCTTTTTTCATGGAAAACTCATCTGAGTTACTTGACATTCTTTCAGTGCCATACCAATTGCACAGAAGATCTGCATTCTTTTATTTTTTATTTTTTGCATTCTTTTATAACAGTGATTTATTTATTTGTCTTTTTTTTGTGGTTAGTTTCTGCAGAAGCTACAAAATTAAATGATGGCATGTTGTGTTCATCATCTTCAAAATGAATTTCTAATTTATTTTAGAATTTTCTTTTCCTTATTGCTCCTCAGATATGTATCAGGAGACTTCAGGCAGCAAGTAACAGCCAAAACTGACTTAAATAATAAAAAAGTTTATTGGCTTACAAAACCAGAAGTCCAGGGATAGAGGGACCACAAGTTCAACATTGGCTAGCAAGATGGGAATCTCTGTCTCCTCTCTATTTTCCACAAAGTCAGCTAGTTTAATGGTTGCAAAACAGCAGTCAGTAGCAAGCAAAGCAACATGCATCCTCACTCATGTCCTGTGGGCGAGAGGAACAGGTGCTCCATGGCCCTCTTCTGAGAATGAACTACCTTCCCATAAACCTTGAGCAACCCTTTCCTTGAATCTCTTTTGGTCAGAATTGAGACACATGCCTACTCTTCTTTTCGTTTTTGGGTGAATCTGTCCCCAGTATGTGTTTTCTATTAATTCTTGTCATTAATTCATTAAATAAAACTTTATTGAGCAGCCACTGTGTGGAGGTGATAATAGACATGAGGACAGGGAGACTTTGGTACCTTTCCTCAAGAAGCTCATGTTTCCCACCTTTCCTTCTGTAGCAGCGCTATTCATTTGTATTGTCTGAATCTTCCTTTCCTGAAGAGGAAGCACTGTTTGGGTGACTATAGTACTCAACAGTTGGCTTTAAGAAACCTGTTAACATTGGAGACCTAAATCCATAAGTTTAGTTTCTTTAATGCTTATTGGGATTTTCTTGACAAACCTAAGTACATTTTCTCACAGGAAAACAACATGGTCTAATTATGGAATTCCATATAGATTAGTTTATATGGCCAGAGAGACAATTAGGGAGTGAGTAGTGAGCTGTATAAATGGAGATGTAGATCAGGCTGGGTCTCCTAAGCCATTTTAGGGGGTTAGATATCATCCTAAGGATAGAGGGGAGGCTCTAAAAGATTTTTGAGAGTATTTTGATCTGACTTGCTTTTTGAAGAAAGCTCACTTTGGTGGCATTGTGAAGAATGAATTGGAGGGGAATAAAAGATAAAACAGAGAGACTAATTGGAATACTTCAATAGAGATGATGGTGTCCAGAACTTGGGTGGCAGAAACATGGATTGAGAGAAGTAAAAATATTTGAACCACAAGTGGGAGGAAGAGTGATTCAGTAGGTTTTTTTGTTTGTTTTGTTTTGTTTTGTGTGTGTGGTATTGGGCACCAAACCCAGGGCCTTGTGCATTGTAGGCTGACACTACACTGCTGAGCCATGCCACTGGACCCTGATCTGATAGTTATTATTTTCCACAGTATGCCAAGTGACCAGATTCAATAAATACTTATTAGGTTGAATTAACTGAAACAGCTGCAGAGCTGAGGAGCACACAGACTGCACATTGTAATGTCGTTATCCAAGTGTTAATATCCTGTAAGACTCTTGCACAGTAGCCAGCAGCCAGCAGCCACGTAGCCTAGGACTCGTTGTTATTTGCTGAGAGCCATTGCCAAGTAGGAATGACGCATCGAAATTCCCTTGCCAGCGTACCCCATGTTGCTTAGAGGAAGGACTCGTGGAAATGGACATTTGAAGTGACATTGCATGTATGTTTGAGAAAGGTGACCCTGCTCAAGGATCAGAGTGGATCCGAGTTTATGGAGGATCCTACTGGATTAGGGCGGATCCAGGTTTAGGGTGTATCCTGCAGGTTTTAGGGAGTATCCCGCTCCTTGGTTCAGGGCGTTCCCGGTTTAGGACAATCTGGGTTTAGGGCGGTTCCAGGTTTAAGGTTATTCCTGCTGGGAATAGGGCATATCCTGCTGCCTGAGTTCCCCGTTGAGTTCTCGTGGAATTCAGAAAGTATTTGGGATTCAAAGCCTGGTGGATTTGGCTGCAGAACTTGGATTTCCCCAGAACATGTTTGTAGAGGGCCGGTGTGAGTTCGGGAATAAAGAATTGCTGTTTGAATCTACAAAGCTGTGAGTGGCTCGTGATCTTGTGCCCAGCCAGACTGCGTCAGTTATTAATGAAAGGTTATGTACATATTGTCACAGATTACCATATCTCATTAAACTTCACTCATGAATCATGTAGGAGGTAAACATTTGCTGACAGCTTGATATGCATGAAATTGTTAGGCACTGGGGTACAAAGATGAATAAAACGTGGCTTCTGAACTCATGGTTCATGATCTAATTACAGAGACAGACTTGAAGGAATAATTATTTCCCAGTGAGATAATAGTTTATATGCAGCTGTGTAGAATCAGGAGCAAAGAATTAGAAAGTGTACATAGGTAGGAATCGGGAACAAAGTTAAGAATCAGAAATTTGTCAGAAGAGGCCCATGAGGAACCAAATTTGATATCACTAAGCTCATGTCCTAAAAGTACATGTATTTTACTGATAAGATAGTCTATATTACATAAAACCTGCTTACTTTTCTTGTACACACAGTTTTATTCATATGGTTCTCTCTTAATGTAACAGAATAATATCACATTGGAATATGCAGGTGAGGTGAGGTGTGTCAATAGCTGTAGGCACACTGATGGTAACAGTTAGTAATATCTGATATCCTGAGGGTGAGGAAACCCAATTTCTACAGACAATTTCTGTAGTGGTAAGTAGTTCTATGTATTCAGTTAAACATAGTCTAATAATTTATGTTAATATTGATATTAAATAATTGATTTTTAATCTTTGCATATCTAAATCATTTGAGGACCATTACCAAATGAAAATAGTAGGGCATTTTGTTGAGGGAATTCTAATATGCAGCCTAGGTTGAGAATCATTTGCTGTAAGGAGGAGGTATTGTGGTGTAGGGGAAAGAAGATTGGTTTAGAGCTAATTAGCCCTAATCATTTGCTAGTCTGGTGACAGGGGGCTCCTTACAAGTTCTGGAATCTCATTTTCTTTATGTATGAAGTTGGAGTAAAAATAGCTGCTTCTTACTCCTGTCATTTGTATTTTTAAAAGAGGATAACATCTAGGACTGTCTAGTACATTGATTGACTAATTTATTTTTTGTGGCATCTGCTACTGCTTAAGCACTGGGAACACTAGCTTATGATCAAATGATCAAGCAGGTAACTAGGAATTAATGGAAATACCTATCACCTTAGTTCAACAGCTTAAAATATTTTTAAGGCAGGTGCTTATAGTTTTGATTTTTGTATTACTACAAATATAACCATTTTTTTCCTGCTTAAACTGTTCTGAATTCACATGATTAAATTTTTATCAGTATTTTGTGGTGATGCATGGAATGTGCTATGCTTCCAGGAACACGCTTACAAATATCTTCACAGATGCAAGTTTGAAAACCTTAGATCATGAAAATGTGCCCAGAGGAATTTTGCATTCATTCTTCTGTGGTTTTGATAAATAAGGCATTTATTTAGTTAGATGTGATAGTTTCTCTTGCACATTGCATTTTTGTGTTTTAATATGTGTGAAAGAAGTTAATGTTTAAAAATATTTTAATTTAATTATTTTTGTATTAAAAACATTTTTATTTGAATTCTTTTCAGATATTGGTGAAATTTAGCAAATCTCTTCTCAGGTAATATGATTCATGACTTTAGAAGCCTGTGTGTTTTTTCCTTTAGTAGTTTCAAAATCATATATATATATTTTTAATTGTGAACAAAAACCACATTGCTTCTGAAGAAGGAAGCAAGAGATTTGCATCAGAATTGCAATTTGGGGCATCAGTAAGCCTAGAAATCTAAAGCTTTTTTGTTTTGTATTTTTCAATACAAATAATTGACTATAATGGCCAAGATTTTACTTTTTAGAACAGTTTTAGTTTTACAGCTTCTTGAAGCTGAAAGTACAAAGATTTCTCATACATGCCCTGTCCCCCATATAAGTAGAAGTGTTATGTTTTTAAGATTTTTGTGTGTGTGTGTTGGGCTGGGGTTGTGGATCAGTGGTAGAGTGCTTGCCTAGCATGTGTGAGGCCCTGGGTTCGATTCTCAGCACTGCATATAAATAAGTAAAATAAAGGTCCATTGACACTTAAAAAAATATTAAAAGAAAAAAAATTTAAAAAATAGATTTTTTTGTGTTAATGTGTATTTAAATCAATTATTTATTTAGCATGTGTTATAGATTAATCCAGACATGATCCAATGATGTATTCAGACTTAATAACATATTTATCATTTGTATATTCATTCATTTACTCACTTAATCAACAGATATTATTAAATAGCTATGCTGTGGTTATCTAATAAGTAGTCATTACCTACAGGTGATTAGTGAATTTGAAATAAACAAAAAATTCAGTTTACTTGCATTAAACACATTTCAAGTGCTCAGTGACTACATGTAGCTAGTGGCTATCCTATTGGGCAGTGTAAATAGAGAATATTTCCATCATATCAGAAAGTTCTGTTGGACAGTGCTAGGTTTACCATATTTAAGGCACTGCCCTAGGTGCTGGGTTAATTGTTAAAATTTATTTTTAGTGTAAGGGGCACTTTTAGTGTGTGTGTAAATATATATTACATACATATATAGTGATATTATATACAACACACATGTAATATATATTAAATAAACAGTAAATTATTCTTACCAAATATTCTGTATATTTAGCACATTTTTTAAGCCTTAATGTTTATTTATTTATTTATTTTTTTTTAAAGAGAGAGTGAGAGACAGAGGGGGACAGAGAGAGAGAGAGAGAGAGAATTTTAACATTTATTTTTTTTTTTCTTAGTTCTTGGCGGACCCAACATCTTTGTTGGTATGTGGTGCTGCTGAGGATCGAACCCGGGCCGCACGCATGCTAGGCGAGCGCGCTACCGCTTGAGCCACATCCCCAGCCCAAGCCTTAATATTTAATATTGTTTACTTTTCAGTAGCCTCACTACTGTCTTCATTAGAGAGTAAAATTTTGTCTGGTTGAACTATTGGTCTGAAGACTTTCTTTTGTAGCTGTGGAAAAATTGTACCTTCATCTTCCTTTGCTATCTATCTGAGAATAACTGAGTGAGAGGTTCTATGTCTGTGATTGGCTCAGTACCAGCCTTCTTTAATTTTGTTTTAAAAAAGTCAGAAAGGGGCATTACTTTTGGTTAGGATAAAAATGATAAGCTTAGGATACGCAGATAAAAATTAAGATTTTTTTTGGTGTGTGTGTGTGTGTGTGTGTGTGTGTACTGGAGATTGAACCCAGGGGTTCTCTAACACCCAAGCTACATCCCCATCCCCAGCCCTTTTTATTTTTCTATTTAGAGACAGGGTCTCACTAAGTTGCTGAGGCTGGCCTTGGATAATCCTGCCTTGGCTTCTTGAGTTGCTGAGATTCCAGGCATGCACCACTGCACCTGGAAGTGTTCTCATGTAGAGCAATTTAGAGATTTTTTGCTGGCATGACAGAAAGCATCTGTTCACATTCATTCATTTACTTGATCTTAATGGTGTTTTTAGAGTTTATAAGCAGGGCTTTAAATTATAAATGTTCCTGTCTGCTCTGATTAATCTTGTTAGGAGGTAAGCAGTAACCTTACAAGATGTTTTTCTGGATGTGTATTACTGTCATCATTCATGTGCAGTTACTTTAGTACTAATGTCATTATATTTGGTTCTAAGTCCTGAATAGTGGTTGAAAAGTATAACATTTAACAAAGAGCTGGTAGACCCACACTGATGGGGTACTCATTTATTGACTTTTGGTACATCACTGAGTTCTATTGGAACGCTGAAAGTGATATAATTAATGTTGATTTTGTAAGCTAGGTAATGGTTTGGTCAGTTACAACACTAATGCTGTTAATGTTTTTAGGATAATGGCAGCGAAAAGCTTTTGTTTTCCAGTTCTACTTGGGGTGATTATTTGTGGATGGATAACTTTCTTTTAATTTACTCAGCAGTGACTAATGGAAAATTGTTTTTCTCAAAGGGAAAGAGTGCATGTATGTATATGTACATGACATGGGGGAGGGTGAGTATATGATGGTGGATCAGACCTCTCTTTGGAAGGTGGATGTGAGGGATTGCAAAGCTTTTGGAACTTTTCTCCTGGGCTATAAGTCTTCTTTATAGATTGGTTTAGTGCAGCATTAGGAAAGCAAGAGGGTCCAGCAGTTCAAATAATTGACTATAATGGCCAAGTTGTGGGCTGCAAATCATAAATAGAAAAATCCAGGAAAGGATAAGTGATCCATACAGAGATGAAGACTGTTGGGTGGTTGTAAAGTATAAGGAGACTAAAGGGTCTAAAGAGGGCAGAGTTCCAGAAAGAGGTAATTCTGTTAACTCCCAAAGGGGAAAATTGTTCTTCAGTTACTCATTTGTACACAAAACAAGAAAAATGGAGACTTTCTGCTTCCTGCAGTGACTTATCAAAAGAATCATCTGGGACACAGCAGAAATGCCATCTGGTTCTTTCTATCTGCCTTGTAATCTAATGACAGCTGATTTTTTTTTTTTTTTTGCCATTATACATGAAGACTTCTAAGGGAAGAGAAAGCAAAGTTAAGTTGTATAGAGGTATAAAGTTAGAGGTATAAAGTTGCTTATTTTGGCAGAAATCAGAAAGTGTAACAGGATACTTTGGAAAGTCACTGAAATGTTCTAAAAGACCAATCGATTTTGAATATACCAGCTGTTCAAAGACAGGGAGGAGTTACCAAGAAACCAACAGCATCATGTTGTGAGCTCTAGGACACAATGAGTATTGATTGATAAGTCTTAGGCAGAGAAATGTGAGGAACACTGTGGCAAATATCAAGATTCTGCAGATAAGGTACCTGATCTTGAGAAACCTCTAGGAGAGGGTCTAACAAATGTGAAAGAAATCTTCAGGGCTCATACTGCAATATAAACTGACTACTAAAAGGGAATAATGACATGCTGCCATTTTGAACAGAAGAAACAGGCCTTTTCAAATTGTTGTGGATATTAAAAGAGTCAGCATTGTTAAATAGAAGTGCCTTAGGACTGGGAAAAGGGGAAGGAATAGTTAGAAAAGCTGATGGATGTTAAGAAGAAAAATAAAATTGCCAAGTGTTTATCGACTCCTGGGGGTACTTGAGACCCTTTCAAGGAGCTTGTGAGGCCAAAACTATTCCCATAATAATATTAAGATCTTATTTACTTTTTTATTGTGGTAAAAAACATACAATTTATCATCTTAACCTTTTTTTTTTTTTTTTTGTATTGAGGATTGAACGCAGTGGCACTTTACCACTGCACCACATCCTCAGCCTCTTAATCACCACCATGCCCTACTCATCTTAACCATTTTTAAGTGTGCAGTTCAGCAGAGTTAAGTATGTTTATATTGTGGTGAAACAGTTCCCAGAACTTTTTCATCTTGCAAATCTGGAACTTTACACTATTAAACAACTTCCCTTTTCTCCTTTCTGCCAGCCACTTGTCTCTACCATTTTACTTTCTGTTTCTATTAATTGTACTACTTTAGATACATCATGTAAGTGGAATCGTACAGTATTTATCTTTTCATGACTAGCATATTTCCCTTGGCATAATGTCCTAAAGCTTCATCCGTTGGTGTATGAAAGGATTTCCTTCCTTTTTAAAGATGAATAACATTCCTTTGTATGTTCATACCACATTTTGTTTATCTGTTCATCTTTTGCTGGACACTTTGGTTGCTTCCACCCCTTGACCATTGCCATTGTATTTGCCTTTTTCAACTGGCATCTGTTCTGATGGTATAAAAGCAGTGGTGAGTAAAATCAAAGTAGAGGCACCAAATCATACTAGTAGTTATTGTATTCTTCATTGTCATACGATAATAATGGGAAAAATCCAGTTCCATGTAGTATATTTTGGGGTGAGATGAGAGTAGGTATTAAGCAGTTTTGCATACAATAGTTGTCTTGATGAAAATCGCTTATGCAATTGGTTATGAGCCAAACCTAGTTGCTTTTATTATGGAACACAATTTATACTTGAAAGAAGGAATGTCAGAAAAATTAAAGTTCTCAGACTTGGAGGTTTCCTAGACATTTTCTTGAAAATGAAGTAATTGGGCATGGGTGCATGCATGCCTATAATCCTAGTGATTCAGGGGCTGGAGCAGGAAGATTGCAAGTTTGAGGCCAGCCTCAGCAACTTAATGAAACTCTGTCTCAATATAAAAAATAGAAAAGACTGGGGATATAGCTCAGTAGTAAATTGCCCCTGAATTAAAACCCTACTACCAATGAGAGAGGTGGAGAGGGGGAGGGGGGAAGGGGGGGGAAAGAACGTGTATGAAGTAAATCTTATCGAAATGAAAACAACTGTCAGAATTTATTGCCAATGATAAAATTTGAACTTGCAAGGAAAAATTAGAATTTTGGAAAACTACGGCTGCAGTTTTGAATTTGGTAACTTTCCAAGAGTTGAAAAATTTTTGAGCAAGATTGGTGCTTATATTAATGAATGTAGTTTATGACACTATAGAATGCTATGTGTCAACATTAGGAAGATTTGCATATTTTGGTGAACTAATGTTTTCCAGTATATGATGTTACAAAATCATGCTTAGGGAAAAGCCACACAAAGTGCAAGTTAAGGGATGGGTTTGTGGCTCAGTGGTAGACCATTTGCCTAGCATGTGTGAGGCAATGGGTTCAATCCTCAGTACCACCACATAAATAAGTAAATAAAGGTATTATGTCCATTGGCAACTAAAAAAATATTTAAAACAAAAACAAAGTGCAAGATAAAACAGTAGATTTTTCTTTCCCCTGGTACTGAGTATTGAACCTAGAGACACTTTGCCACTGGGATCCATCTCCAGTTCTTTTTATTTTAATTTTTTTTTTATTTTGAGACAGAATTTCATTGAGTTACTGAGACTGGCTTTGAACTTGCAATCTTGAGACACTGTGCCCCAATAAACCAAGAGATTGAAAACCAAATGAAAAGTTCTTGAATAGGGTTTTAGATTCCCACTGCAACTAATCTTTAAGAAATTCTACCTGTTTTGAGTTATAGGATAGTAACAAAAGAATATTCCCAGTGATTTCAAAAGTGCTATTAAAATACTCCTCCTTGGTCTGGGGATGTAGCTTAATGGTAGAGTACTTGCCTAAAGGCCCCAGAATTAAACTTTTTTTTTTTTTTTTTTTTTTAATACTCCTCTCTTTTCCATCAACATATGGGAGGCTGGATTTTCTCTCAAATACTTAACCAAAACAATATATTTTAGCAGATTGAATACAGAAGCAAACATGAGAATCTAGCTATTATCTCTTAATCTAGGCTTTAATACATTTGTAAAACTGTGAAATAACACCACTCTTCTAATCTTGCAAATGCTTTTTTTAAATGTAGCCTATTTACATAGAAATGTTAATATGTAATGAAGTTTTTATTTTATCTAAATGAACAAATGTTTAAAAAATTTCTGTTTTATTTTATAATATATCAAATGCAGATAGATGCACATAAAAGTTCTTGGGTGTCCAATGATTTTTAAGAATATAAAAGAGTCCTGATACTCTAAAGCTTGAGAACCAATGTTCTACAGAAAAGTAATTCAATAACAGGAAGAGGTAGGATCTAGAATCTTGGCAAAGGGAGACAGAGAGGGTGGTTATCATAGGAGGAAAGCAAAGACCTGTGAAACATGTGAAGTAAAAAGACCACTGTGATGGGAAATAAGAAGCCACTTTGGGATGGAGGTGCATTATCTTTCCTGTTTTCATTTCAATCTAAAATAATCCTGCAGTCAGCACTTGCAAGAGTTCTGTAACTTGAGTCTAGACTTTGACCAGCTTTCATGTGACAGGAGTGAGTTGTGAATTGATCATTGGATTCTGAACCCAGGACAAGCCCAGTAATTTGATTAGTTTGGGTAGGTTCTTGGTGAAATGGGAACTTGAGGATTGTAAACTTTCTTATGTGTAACAGATTTGTACCACCTGCTTTATTTCCAGAAACTCCTATTTTAGGTCCAGATAAAACTTCTATCTTACCTTGCCTTATGCAGTAATTTATGGCATTATGTTAAAGCACAAATGTATGTTCTCATTTTTAAAATATGTATTTTGCATTATAGGATAGAATAGGTGCTCAGTATCTATTTTTGATTATAGAACTATCTCTAGATGCTCCTTTTCCCCCCTTAAGTTTGCTTTATTTCAACAGCAAGGAATCTATATGGTCTGAAAAGCAATGTGGACTCACCAATAAACACAGGCTAGATTGATCTGAGGGATGTGATATGTTCTGATTAGGAGTAGATTTACAATGAAGCTAATGATACCTACACTTCAAGCCAGTCACTTGCATGGACCCCTTTTGTGTTTATAACTTTGAATCTTTTTTTCCCCTTAAAGCTTTGCAAAATATATTTGTTAGGGATCTATATATTTGGAGTTAACTCCAAAGACAATGTTAGATGAGCAAGGCATAGATAAGGAAGGGAGTTTAGGTATAATACTTGGAAAAATATAGAGCCTAACTCTCAGGGGATGTATTCAGATAATAATAATTGTCTTAGCTCAATGCATAGTAATACTTATTCAAAATTATGATCTGTGTACCCGCACAGTATGTCATCTTTGTCATTTGAAGCCTTTGAATGAGAGTTAGCTATACTTATAGTTTTCAGGCATTCAGGTTCTGAGGGAATTTTAGTATTAATCAAAGCCTCAGTGCTCAGAAGCATTTTATCAATTCTTCTTTTCTTTCTGGACTTTTCAGCCCTTTTCTCCAGGGAGTCTTCTGCTGTTTGCTCTCCTAATATTTATCCAGTCAGTCATAATAGCAGCAGCTGTGCAGCAAACCACTGCCTAGCTGCTTGGTATGTGTTCTGAAGATAGATACTATTTTTTTTTCTTCTTTTGCAGTGCTGGGGATCAAACACGGTTTCACATTTGCTAAGCATACACTGTACCACTGAGCTACACTCCCAGCCCCTGATAGATCCTTTTAGTTCTCCTTATTTTATAGATGGTTATATATTCAAAAGATAAATAGTGATTATATATTCAAAAGATAAATAGAAAAGAAATGATTAACATAGTTATCTAAAGTGTACAACAAATCACCTCCAAATTTAGTGGCTTTTAACAACAAAACTCAATAGTTTATTCTGACCTACAAATTCTTTAGTGTTTGGTAAAAGATTTGTTAGCCCAGCCAATTGTAGAACTGCCCTAAACATGTGGGGTGGGGAGTAGCATTAGTTATCTAATTTTATTGGCCTCTAGGCAAGTCAACCAGCTGTCACTGAATATACAATAGTAAATATGGCCAGTATTGTTTCATTGTTTCATTAGGACTTATAGTCCTGTGTGCTTAGCTCATTTAGGCAATTAATGAAGACTCTTGAACAGATGGTGATGCTTCTCATGGACCTGGCTACTCTCTCTTTTTGCCTTGTTTAGGTATTTGGCTCGGGTAGGAGAACTTGAAGCTACAGATACTGAAGATCCAAATCTGAATTATGGACTTGTGGTGGACTGTGGTAGCAGTGGCTCCCGGATTTTTGTTTATTTCTGGCCAAGACATAATGGGAACCCCCATGACTTGCTGGATATCAAACAGATGAGAGACCGCAATAGCCAACCTGTGGTTAAAAAAATCAAGCCAGGTACTAATCAGAATGTCTTTTGTTGATCTCTTTTATCTTTTGTAGGCATGAAAGAGAAGAGAAGGGGGGGAGAAAATCTCCTCCTTTTATTGTGGGAGTCTGGGTAGTGAGAGAAATATTTTATTCATCGTAGCCCTCCTTTCAAATAAATAAAAACATGGGGTCTTAAGCAGAACCTTATGGGGTATCAGTTTTCTGAAGCTAATGTGATCTACTTTTTAAAGAAAGTGTTTTTTTTTTTTTTTTTTATTACTTAAGGAATCTCTGCAATGGCAGACACTCCAGAACATGCCAGTGACTACCTTCGTCCTCTGCTGAGCTTTGCTGCTGCTCATGTGCCTGTGACGAAGCACAAGGAGACCCCCCTTTACATCCTCTGCACAGCAGGCATGAGGCTTCTCCCTGAGAGGTGCGATGCTGGGTCTTGAGAGACACAGAAAAATGGGTGATGAAAGGGATGAAAGGCCAGTGCCACTCACTGCCCTTTGGTTTCTGGTCTGGAGATGGATGTGAATACAACACGCAGAATTGACAGGTGGCATGAGAAGATTCATTGTTCAGAAATAGAGCAGAACCACTCTATACCCAGTTTTGATGAAAGGCTGGTTGTTGATGATCAGCTGTTCACATCTTCATGTCATTTGCTTATTTGGGATCAGTATCTGAGAGGGCCATAGTGATTCTTAATTTGGATTGAGAGTTGGGCGTGGTGGTGATGGTGATAAATTGGAATCATGAAGCACCCCCACTTCTTACATCTTTGGAGGAACCTCATGTTGTTTCCCATGACTGTTGCACCACTTTGCATTCCCACTAATAGTATACCAGGGTTCCAGTCTCTCTATGTCCTCACCAACACTTGTTGTCTTGTTTTTTGATAATAGCCATTCTGACAGGTGTGAGGTGATTGTCCTATTGTGGTATTAATTGTGTTTCCCTGCTGAGTAGTGACTTGGAACATTTTTTCTTATGCCAGTTATTCATTCATTTGTCTTTGTGGAAATGTCTGATCAGGTCCTTATCTCATTTTAAAATCAGGTTATTAGTTGGTTTTGTTTTGTTTGCTATTGAGTTTTAAGAGCACTTTAATAAAGATTAACCCCTTACCAGATATGTAGTTTGCAAGTATTTTTCCATTCTGTTTATTGTTTACTTTGTTGTGCAAAAGCTTTTTAATTTGACATAGTCTCGCTTATTTGTTTTGGTTTTGTTGCCTGTGCTTTTGGTGTCATACTAATGCCATCATTGCCAGCCTTAACTTTAGGACCCAGGCTCCAGGAATATTGTAGTCTCATGGACGGCAGGCTTTTATCATTAGCTTAAATATTTTCTGTTTGTAAATAGCGATTCCCTTTTCCACAAATTTCAATTTTATACTTGGCCTTTCTTTTCTAAAAACAACAACAACAAAACCTCAGCATACATGTAAGGCTCATGCTGCTTATGTTGGACCTGCCAGGTTACATAACATGTGTCAACACTCCTTTGGGTGGACTTCTTTCCTTTTGTTTAGACTCATAATAAGTGGTTTGCTGTCTGATTTACTGTTGAGAAGCAGATTATTTATATAACTTTTTGTCAACTCGAGAGGTCTTCTGGCTCCTTGTAGATTTCACCATAAATCTTGGTCTTTTAAGAGATTCATCTTATTTTATTTAATTTTAAATAAAAATAATCTTTAAATATTGTAGCTACAACCTTACATCACTAAAGGAAATCTTTAAAGTAAATCAAACCAAACAAAAACTTTACAATCTTACTGTCAAAACTATTTCATTTTGTCCCAATTTCTTCGTACATCTATATGTAATTCCTGTGAAGCTGTAATTATCCTATGCATGCAATTTAGAATGTTTGTTTTTGACACAGGTAATATTAAAATTGTTTAAAAATTTAGAAACCGTGAAAAGAGTCTAGGTGACACAAAATGGTAATGCCACATCACAGAATCTGAGAATGACCAGAGGTCTCACAACCAAAGAAGTAGGAGGAAGGCCAGAGAAAAATGCTGACTCAGAGATCAAAAAGGCAGAGCCAGCAGGGCTAGGTAGCAGAAAGTAGTGGGTGGTTTGGCCACCTTTTGTAAGTCTGGAGCAAAGGAGACAGTTGCCTCTTCTCCTGGCATCAGTATTGCCTTGGTCAAAGAAGTTTCCATTGAGACAAAACCCACAGTGTAGCTTAACTTTACTGTCTATCTGTGATGTTAGCTATCAGTGTGAAAGTTCTAAATTTTAATATTTATTTTCTTTTAAGAACTTTTAAAAAAATTTCTTTTTGTTTGTTGTTGTTTTCTGATCACTTCTCTCAATAATTCATACATCTGTCTTGGGATTAATGAGATCATTGCTGCCTGTAAGGTCAAGCTAGTTATTGACACAAGTGTGGATATCACTGCAAGATCCTGTTTTGTATGATTAATGTTTTGCTATTTTATTAGCATTTGTGGGTAATATTCAATGTAGAGTTGAATCATGAGGACTATTTTAAATTTATTAGTACTTGGTTTTATTTCTTTGCTAAGAACCTAATAGAATTTTTTCTACTTCCCTTTTATTTTCTAGTAGAAATACCCATAATAAAATTACAAAGGTAATACAGGGTTTAATAAAAACATTATAGAAAATTTCAAATGCATATAAGAGTAGAGAGAACAGTACAATAAGTCCATTTTAACTACCACCCAACTTCAACAGTTACCAACATTTTGCTATTAAGTTTTTTAAATAGCAAAAATAATATTGAATTTTAGAAAATGAGAGTTTTATTTCTATACAATATAGGAAGAGTGTTTTTTGTTTTTAACATAAATGGGATCAGATAATATGTACTATTTTGTACCCTAGTAGAATTCAACAAAATATATTGAACTTCCTTTCGTGTGAATATGTATAGATATATATTGATCTCATTTCTTCTAACATTTGTATAGTATTACATTGTAAGGATGTGCCATAAGTTATTTAACCAACACCTATGTTATTATGCTATTTCCAGTTAGTCATTGCTACAAACAAATAATGCTGCTATATTCTTATCTTTATTTCTTGAGATGAATTTCTAAAAGTATAACAGCTGGATCAAAGGTTAAGCACATGTAAAATTTTGGAATAGTCTTAGATTGCTCTTTAGAAAGGTGGTGTTGGTAATTTACATTCCAAACAGCAGTGTGGGTTGGTGCCCATTCTTCATATCAGTACCAAACCCAGCAAGTCCTCCCATTTGGTTAGTTTAGAAGCATATTTAATAGGGAGGGACAAATAATTCCTCGTTTCCCATGTGAATTTCTTATAAGAATTTAACATATTTTGGGTAATAATGAGTGAAATGCATTCCACTATTGTCATGTATGTAAAAAATTAATTAATTAATTTTAAAAAAAGAATTTAACATATTTTAACAGTGAACTTTTTAAAGAAATTATAAATGAATTATATTAGATGATTATTAACTCAAGTATAATTCTGCACACTTCAGTGCTTACAGCATCCTTTAATATCTGAGTCTAGAATATTTTTGTAATGAATAATTTTGAAAACACAAGATATTGGTCTCATTTTTTTCACTAGCAGTTTCCCTATATTCACATTATTATTATCTGCTTTGTTTCTTTGCTTTTCTTTGCCTTATAATAATGATAACATTCTTAAGAGAGGAAAAACAACCTTATAGATACTGTTTCAAATGTCATCCTCCAATTGGAAATGTTATGAACTTTGTATTTTGAACCTGATCTATGTTTTCCAGCGACAAGATTTTTATAAAGAAAAAAAATCGATGAAATATGGAAAAGGAGATTAAAAAGTTAATATATTAAGGATTATATAAAAACCTGTGGAACTAACAGTACTTCTTAGGTGGTAGTGTAAGCCTTATTTCTGTATTGTGTCAGATCTGAGGCTGGTCCTTAATATATTTCATAATAGTTAGGAAAAATGTAATTACATCTATTTTTTAAAATTTTATTTTTTATTCTAATTTGTTATATATGACAGCAGAATGCATTAAAATTCACATTACACATATAGAGCACACTTTTTTGTATTTCTGGTTGTACACAAAGTATATTCATACTATTCATGTCTTCATACAGATACTTAGGGAAATAATGTCCATCTCATTTCACCATCTTTTTTACAACCCTTGCCCCATCTCTTCCCCTTCCCTCCCCTTTGCCCTATCTAGAGTTTGTCTAATCTTCACATGCTCCCCCTCCAACCTCACTATGAATCACCCTCCTTATATCAGACAAAACATTCAGCATTTAGTTTTTTGGGATTGGCTAACTTCAGTTAACATTATATTCCTCCAACTCCATCCATTTACCTGCAAATGTCAGGATTTTATTCTCTTTTATTGCTGAGTAATATTCCATTGTGTATAAAAACCACATTTTCTTTCTTCATGCATCTACTGGCAGGCATCTAAGTTGGTTCCACATGAAACTGCCACAGTTTCCTGTAGCTTATTCATACTCACCCTCTCCAGGACAGAGATCCATAGTCTCATCTTTTAGCACCATTTAATGTTATATGTAATGTTAAATAAGGAGAAGGTATTACTATTTCTATATTGCCTTTAATGTGAGGGCTAACTTAGGATGCAGTTTAAACTTTTGAAATCAAGGAGGTACCAAAAAGAAGCAGGGCTGTGGATGAGATGGGTGAACAGCAACATCATACAAGACTAAGTAGAAGGACAAGTTGAGGCAATGTGTGAGAAGAGAGATTTTATTGTTTTGTTTTTTCTTTAAGAGATGAAATCTTCTCATGTTGCCCAGGCTTGACCCCAAACTCCTGGGCTCAGAAATCTTAAAGTGATCCTCCTACCTCAGCCTCTTGAGAAGAGAATTAATGATTAACTTTTGGATTTTTGTTCTTTTTTGCAGGAAGCAGTTGGCTATCTTGGCTGACTTAGTGAAAGATTTACCACTGGAGTTTGACTTCCTCTTTTCGCAGTCTCAGGCGGAAGTGATCTCTGGGAAACAGGAAGGTATGGTCCTCAAGGAGTACAGCTGCGTCACTTCTCAGCCAGTCATAGCCGAGGCTCTCCTGTTGGTGTTTAGGACTGCTTTATATATCTGATTTTTATCTTCCTGTCTAAAATTTTCTTATTGTGCTATACAGTTTATTTTATATTCTGCATCAGTATCCGTTTTAGACCGCTGTTTCTCAAAATCATAGCTTTATATCTGGTTTTAATTTAGTACTAAGCACTGTGCTTAGACTTTATTAGCATTTAATGATAATTCCAAATGAATCTTTGGTTAATTAACTGTACTTGTGAAAACATATATAGTTCTGGGAGTTGTATTGAGTTTTCCAAATTCAGATGGAAAGCAAATTATTAGACTAAAGTAAGGGAGGATTTTAATTTCAGAGAAAGATCAGGATGAGTTACTTTTGTTTTGTTATAGACTTTCTCTTATTTGAAGTTACTGTGCAATTTTTATACTACCCTATATACTTATGTTATTTGGTTTGTACTTTGGGGCAAAATTGTCCAGATGTGGGCAGTATGATGAATTGTCTTCATTTCTTAACAAGGAGGAGGGAAAAGATTTTCCTTTTTAAATTTCAGAATTGGCATTTTACAGTCCTAAAATTTACATTTTCTTCTTAATATTCTATTATTTTCTGAGACATTCTGTCTTTCTCTTCATTGTAAGACTACTCATATTTCTTGTTTATCTAGCTGCCTTAATGCTTTTGGCTGATAATTCCAGTGCACATGTCATGTCAGGGTTGGCATCTTTGGACTTTTCTTTCCCTTATGAGTTGAGACTTTCTTGGATCTCTTTTTTTTTTTTTAATTTTTTTTTTTTAGTTGTAGATGGACACAATATTTTATTTACTTATTTGTATGTGGTACTCAGGATCAAACCCAGTGCCTCACACATGTGAGGAAAGCGCTCAACCACTGAACTACAACCCCAGCCCTCTTGGGTCTTTTTATGCCAATTTATTTTTTATTGTATTTTGGGCATTTTGAATATTATGAGACTCTTTGAGTCCTGTTTAAATCCTAATGAAAACATTGATTTTTTTTTTTTTTTTTTTTTTTAAATTTTAGTAGGCGGTCAACTTGGTAAGTTCAAGCTCAAATTCTTTTTTACCCTCTATGGGCTGTGACCCAATTAGTTCAATATTCAGAGCTCTGACACTGCTATTTGGATTTGTCCCATGTGTGTCAGCCAGCAGCAGTCTAGCACAGTGGCCTATCCTGTGTATTTCATACACAACTTTACTTGCTACTCTCACAACGTCCCTGACACTTTATGCTTCCTTGGAGCTCATTTTCATGGTCCTCTGTCAGAAAATCAGGCTTTTAATTTGTCCACTCTGTGAAGCACTTCCTGTAATTGCATGTGCTTCTAGAGCAAAGTGATGGGAGGACACAGAGAGAAAAATAAGCAATATGAATTTGTTTCATATGTGTGCACCTCTATTGTTGCATGATTGCCTGAGTTAGGAGGAAACACAGTAAAAGAAAAAAAAAAGCAAACAGCAGATTTTCCCTACTCTCTCTGAACCTAAGGAATCCCCTTTTCTGCTTTTTAAAGTTCTTTTTTTCCACACCTGGTACATACTTTCATGTTTCAAGCTGCTTTTGAGTCCAGGTCAAGCAATATCTAAGGAGAAAAAAAATGGGAGAACCACTACTGGTTTGGGGTACTTTAAATTCTGGTCTCTTTCTCATTGTACCCACTATCTTTTACCTTCAGAGTTCTCACAAAGCTGCTCCATCGACTCCATCCAGAGTGTATATTTGTATCCAGTGGAGAGAGAGGATGAGGTGTGCTTACTCCATTTTGCCCAGATTCAGAACTCTAGGATTTACATTTTCAACACTCATTTTTATAGTTAATTCTTATTAATTATAGGAATTTGGAAGATACAGATACTTTTAAAAGGGGGGAAATTAGGGGCTGGGGATGTGGCTTAAGCGGTAGCGCGCTCTCCTGGCATGCATGCGGCCTGGGTTCGATCCTCAGCACCACATACCAACAAAAGATGTTGTGTCCGCCAAGAAAACTGAAAAATAAATATTAAAAATTCTCTCTCTCTCTCTCTCTCTCTCTCTCTCTCTCCTCTCTCACTCTCTCTTTAAAAAAAAAGGGGGGGAAATCACAAAGCAAAGGTTTAAGATTCATGCACTGAGAATATGGAATAAAATACTGTGATTATTTTTTTTTTCCTAAGAAAATAGGGAAAGAGCTGCCCTAAGGAGAGGTGTATACATGATGTAGCAGTAGAGAATTAAGTTTTTGTATTTTTTACTTAGGGGTTTATGCATGGATTGGAATCAACTTTGTTTTGGGAAGATTTGACCATGAGGATGGTGAGTAAAATTTTCTTCTTAGCATAATTCATTAAGGGCTGAAGGTTTTAAGTCATAATCTGTCAGTTGTTTATAAGTACTAATTTTCAGTTGTGTTTCTTTTTTAAAACTTAAGGTGCTTTATTTTCCAGTCCAAATTTGCCTTCTTTTATTTCTTTTTAATGTAAAATGTTTAAAAAATTTTTTTAGTTGTAGATGGATATAATAACTTTATTTTATTTGTTTATTTTTATGTGGTGCTGAGGATCAAACCCAGTGCTTCACACATTCGAAGCAAGTACTCTACCACTGAACTACAACCACAGCCCCTGTAAAATGTTTTTAATATAAAAAGTTTCAAATATTCATAAAAAGGAGAGTGAATGATAAAATGAACTTCCATGGACCCATGACCCAGACAATAGTTACTAAAATTTTATCATTTGTTGTTTCCATTCTTCCTCCACATAACACATTTTCTCAAAAATATTTTTCTTTAGTTGTAGATAGCTACAATTACTTTATTTTATTTATTTTTATGTGGTGCTGAAGATCGAACCCAGTGCCTCACACATGCTAGGCGAGCACTCTACCACTGAGCTACAACCCCAGCCCCCTCATTGTGTTTTTAAAAAGCAAACCCTAGCCATATCATTTTGTCTTCACATATGTAAGTATGTCTGACAGAAAAAGTTTCAAAACAAAACAAATACACATATCCACAATGCCATTTTAAAACATAACAAAAGTAACAATTCCTGATAGGGTGCAGTACCCATCTAATACCCAGGTAGATTTTACTGATTTTCTCAAGAATGTTTATTTGTAATTTGACCTCTTAAATCAGAATCTGATCAAGGGTCAAATATTGCATTTGATTAATATGCTTCTGTAGTCTCTTTTAATCTATAACAATTAACCTTATCATCCACTCCTCCACCTTTTTGCAAACCATTCATTAAAAACAAAACAAAATTGGGTCACTTGATTGAATGAATTTCCACGTCTGGATTGGTTAACTGCATCTTTGTGAAATGTTTCTCACCCCTGCCATGTCTGTCCTGTCTATTGGTGGTTAGGAACAGAAGCTTGATTAGACTAAGAATAAATCAGAGAAAAAAAAAATCAAAGATGGTGCTGTGCTTCCTACAACATCACATCAGGAATTTCATCATGTCTGGTTCTTCCACCATTCGTCTCATTCAGACTAATGAGATATTGTCAGCCTGATCTGTTATAGAAATTCCTCATCTGCCTTTCACCTAATGATTGTTATAGCCAATATTATCCATTGCTTATATAAGTGTTTTCATTAGAGGTTGCAAAATAGCGGTTTCATGTCATTTTATTTGCATTTAACAGCTGAGATTTTACATGATGAACTTTTTCTTCATCAATATCTTTTCATTATCTTGAAATACAGTTTTATGGGAAAGTTAGACTAAATCATTGATTCCTTTATTTATAAAGTTTTTGAATAATGACTTGGTGTTCTAGCAACTTCTAAAGGTAATCAATGAATTTTTTTCCTTTGGTGTTGGGGATTAAACCCAGGGCTTCACACATGCTAAGCAAGAGCTCTACCAACTGAGCTCTATCCTTAGTCTTAATTGTCATAAACTATGGATTTCAATGTATCTGATCTATTAGAGCTCATCACCTCAGATCTGGAAATGTGGTGGGTCAGTGATGGAAGTCCATGTGAGGCCCTGGGTTCAGTCCCCAGCACCACCAAAATAAATAAATGAAGAAAGACAGCCCATCATGTCATTGTTCTCTTTAAAAGCATCTTTAGGTTGGCTTCTGTACGGGGTGTGTACTGTGTGTGAATGTGTGTGTGTGTTAGTTACTAGGGATTGAACCCAGGGTCAATCCACCATGGAGTTCCATCCCCAACTCTTTATAATTTTTTTTTTTTTTTAATTTTGAGAGTATTGCTAAATTGCCAAGGCTGACCTTGGACTTGTGATCCTCCTGTTTCAACTTCCATTGTCACTGATTACAGTTACAGTTGTGCACTGCTGGACCCAGGTTCCCGTATCTCCTTTTTTTTTTGTGGTATCAGGGATTGAACCTAGGACCCTGCCTAAGCTAGCATTTGCCTGTACCACTGAGCTAGATCCCCAACCTCCTGTATCCTTTTAACATGATTCCAACACTCTAGTATTTCCCTTACTAACAAGCTTTCCATGCTTGTTTTGTATACTTTCTACCCTAGATCTGGCATTGGCACTTTTTTGAGGAAATCTGGTTTCTTTTAGATAGAAAATGATATTTGAAGATTTTGGTTTAGATACCAGAAGTGCTTATTGCTCTTGGTTAATCATTACTTATAAACTTTTCAGTGAATAGAGGTAGGAAATACCTATTTTTTTAAGAAAGAGAAAAATAAATCATGAATTCATAGTGATATTTCCAACTCATATTTAAAATTATAAGGTTATTTCATTTGATTTTATACTTAAATATTTAATGTATTTAATTTCTTTGTATTCTTTTTTTCTCATACGCTAAATTTTTGTCCCTGAAGATAGTAACATACTGCTTTATTCTATAGTATGGATTTGATAGTTTTCAAATAATAATACCAATAATAAGGACTACTAGAATGCAGTTTAAGATGTTTATATTTTGTTTTTAGGGTATAATCTACTATGTAAAAATAGTCCAACTATGTTTAAGTCACTTGAAATATCTCTTCTCTTATAATATGTAGTTGATAGATTAATTTATTTTAGTTTGCTTTAAAGTTTTTAAGAGAATGCTATGTTGAGGGGTTCTCTTCCTTTTCAACTTAAGTTTGGGTTTTTGTAACTGTTCTCTTATTATTTCAGAGTTAGATGCTGATGCTTCCCAGGAATCAGCAGTAGGACGCAGAAGGACTGTAGGGATACTAGATATGGGAGGAGCCTCTCTTCAAATTGCTTATGAAGTTCCTACCTCAACCTCTCTCCTTCCTCCAAAACAGGTATTTTGCATTTAATGGAAATTCAGTTAGAAATGCCAATATTTGAAAATGAAGAACACTGTCTTTGGACTTAAGCCAACGTGCCTGGGTCCAAATACTTGTTCAGATACTTGCTAGCTCAGTTATCTTGAGTAAGTTACCTCACTGAGCCTCAGTGTCCTCATGTATAAGGAGGCATGAAAATAGTATCTCCCTCATAAAGTTGTAAGAATGTGTGAAGCACTTAGCAAACTGCCCGGCTTATGATAAGTGTTTGATACATTTTAGCAGTTACCATTAAGCATCTTCCAAGGCTGCCTGAGGAGTAAATACAATGCATGTAAATCCTAGAGACAATATTTGATACATGTCTGTTGTTCAGTAAATGCTATCTCCTTTCTTCTTACTAATGATTCTATTCCTGTCCTTTTTTATTCCTTACCCAATTTAGAATGCAGAGAATGTATTTTGGGGAGATGTTTCATCATAGAAAAGAGAACACAGTTTCTCTTTTTGAGCATCTATTATGTGTAAGAAATAGGACATCTTTGTTATACTTCCTTCTAAAACTTTGAATTTGTCATTGGAGACAACTAATGATCTTAGCCAAACCAGGGTTTCTCATCCATGACACGATTAACTTTTAGGGCTGATAATTCTTTGTTGTGGGTGGCTGTGTATCCTAGAATGTTTAGCAGCATTCATGGCCTCTTCCAGGTGCCAGTAACAACCCTTGCTCCTTCAGTTGTGACATTCAGAAGTGTCTCCTAACATTGCCACATGTCTACTTGAGGGGGTGAAGTGGAAATTACCCCTGGTTGAGGCCCGCTGGTTTAAACAGAGCTGTGGCCATATGGGGACTGGCAGGGTCAGCCCCATTTTCAAGGCTTGAATGGAGCCATGTTGGCCACATGAAAGATGAGGGATGGGTATAGCATGATAGTAGGCTTTTGCATAATGGAGGTTGAGGGAAGGCCATCTACATGGATAGAACAGTATGTACAAAGGCACAGACAAGGCAGCAAAGAACCAGAATGTCCAGGGAATGGTGACTAGCCTGCTGCAGCATGGGATTTCAGGTGTGATAATGGGAAGATAAGATGGATTATACCATGAGTCGTCTTGGGTGTCATCCTAGGCACTTGGTTTTTATTTCTGTAGATAGAGTGGGGAACTAGCAAAAGTTTTGAGTAGAGCAGTCATATAGGCCTGTTTCATCATGAAACAAATTCTGGGGGTTCATCTGAGCTCTGAGTTTTGTAACCATGTTGACCTGATCTGATTTTTAGGAAAATAATTTTGGTGTGAGTAGGAGAAAGAAATGTAGGTCAGGGACCCTTAAGTGCGAAGTGGTAAGTGGTTGAACTAAGCAGTATAAGTAGAAATGGAAAGGAGGAGACAGATTTCAAGGAGTGATGGGTTGTAGTGGTGTGTGACTAAAGGAGGCCATCGATGCTGAGGGTCCTAGATAAATAACTATAAGGCTGAGGAACTCCACTGCTGAGAGAAGGCACATGTGGAAAGGGCAGGGTCGATGCTGAACCAACAGTAAAGTCAGGAGAGGTGTGGGTGAGAGCATCTGTCTGGTCTTCTAGCTATTTGGTACTAAGACCAATGAGTTTATTTCTGGGTGTGTTGAGTGTGAGATATACAAGAAACATGCATGTCAGAATTTCCATAGGACTATTGGAAATGTGAGTCCACAGAGATATTCTTTGCTAGAGTTGGAGATTGGGGAAATAACTTCGTTAAGAAACTGTTTAGTCTGTATTTGTTAGTATGTATTCTATAGGTAAAATGAATACATTTTTCTGATTTAAGGAATAGGTAACAAGTGGCACTGTGAAACAAAAAGTCTTAAACAAATGGCTTTTCTTGTGCATGTTTAGAAAGTAATACTAGTACATAAAGTATAGCAAGCAATGAATTAGATGTATGCATAGAAATATAATGGCTCTTAAAGATGGATCGTAGTGCTTAGTTAAAAAGGAAGGAAAAAGCACAAGAGATTTTGGGGGACATTTCAGATCCAAACTATAACAGTTCAATTCACAGAGTTATTCACATTCACAGAGTTGTTTAATCATCATTTTGGATTCCACAAAGAAACCTCATATTCCTTAGCACTCATTTTCTATTCTTCCTATTCCCTATCTCCAACAACCACTAGTCTGCTTCCTGTGTCCTGTGGATCTGCCTATTCTGGGTCTTTCATATAAATAATATCACACACTATGGCCATTTGGGTCTGCCTCTTACTTAGCAGAACGTTTCCAAGGTTCATCTATGTTGTGCATGTGTCAGTGCTTCATTGCTTTATGTGGCTGAATAACATTCTGTTGTACACCCATGCCGTGTTTTGTTTATCCATTCATCAGCTGATGGACATTGAGTTGCTTCCACCTTTTGGTTATTATCAGTAATACTGCTGTGAACATTTATGTACACATTTTTATGTAGACATACTTTTCAGATCACTTCAGTATATATTTAGGAGCAGAATTGCTGGGTGTAGTAGCATTTTCACAATCAAATATAATCAGAATCAGTAATCTCCATTTTTCAATAATACACAAACAAAAATTACACATTAAGCACATTAGAATGGTTGCCTATTACAGGGAGTAGGAATAGGAATGGATATGAGCATAAATGGGACCAAATAAAGCAGAAGAGAGGCTTTGCCATGATAATGTGCCATCTGCTGAGGTATGTGATTAAGTTAACCTCTGCACTTGAGGTTAAGAGAGGGGGGGTGGGGGGAGAGAGGAAGAAGAGTACGCTTTTTCTTTGGAGGTAAAATAAGATTGAAATTTTCCAGTGCCCAAACTTGTCACAAAGAATATTAGTTCTTCTTGAGTAGTTTAGAAAAGACCATAGAATAAATCTCATGATGATTCTCTAAATTCCTTTTTTATTAAAGGATTTTTTCTTATTATGAAAATAGCCCATTGCCATTGTGGAGAATTAGAAAATACAAAGTACATATCAGAAAATGACATCCACTGTAATAATTCTACCTCCTATACTGCAGATAGTGTTTTAATCTCTAAACTTGGTGTTTAGTCTCCAACTTGGCCTCTAATTTGTACTTTTTGGTGCAGTCTTATCATTTTATGTCTTTATCTAAATTAGAAAGCAATGAAAACTAAAATTCCCTTTTTTCTTTGAACATTGTATTATAGGAAGAAGCTGCCAAGATTCTGCTGGCTGAGTTCAACCTGGGCTGTGATGTGCAACACACCGAACATGTGTATAGGGTTTATGTCACAACCTTTCTGGGTTTTGGAGGCAACTTTGCCCGGCAGCGCTATGAAGACCTAGTGCTGAATGAAACTCTTAGCAAAAACAGGTACACTGGACATGAGATCCAAGTTTCTAAAACAATGTCATCAGGCCAAAAATATTCACATCCTTTCTTTCTTTCCTTTCCAATCATACCTGCCAGTGAGCTAGATCTCTCACTAAGACACCTTTTATCAGCAGCCCCACCTGGCCTGTTCCAGGATGCACTGTGTTCTTTGTTATTAGAACTCATAAAAAGGTACAATAGCTTGTTATGGTTTCTTGCTGTGTTCTACCTCCAGACATGGTATCATGGGATAAGTGAGGCTAATAAAGGTCTAATTTAAGATATGTAGTATAATGTACCTCCCAGCAGTTCCTTTTACATACTGGTGCTCAAAACATGATTGTTGACTTACAGTGGAGTAAGTCATCTCATATGAGAGTCAGGTTTGTAGTGTGCACAAAATGTAAAAAGCATATATAATTACAGTTAACTTTTAAAATGATTTCTTGTTAAGTCCCCAAATAGCCAGTTTTTCTTCCAGCATTGGACAGATCACCAGTTCTTCTTTTGAGAACCAGATGAACCAAGTAGACCATAATAAACAATTATGAAGTGATTGTTTGGAGTATTTAAAATTATTTATTATTATGCATACTAAAAGAAAGCATACAACAGAGTTCTTTTCCACCATAAAATTATTTGCACTCATTTATTTAGCTAGAAAAACTAGCTTGAAAAACTACTGTAGTATCCCATTTGTAATAATTTCTCCCTGACAACCAATTATCTTATATTTAGAGCATGTTGAAGAAAATATTGTCTCCTAAATCTTTCTAAATTTTCTGCGTTTCAGTCAGCAAGAGTTTGGGGTGCCCAGGATGATTGACTGCAGTCACATCAGGCAGTGTGTTTTGTTCTGAATGTGCTCTTAGGTCCACACAGGTGTTGCTTAGGTTGTGGTACTGATTTCTCCTCTGGGCACTATCACATTTCAAGAATATTTGTTATGAAGGTTTCATACCCATTTTGATTTGTTCCTACTTCAGTAGCCACTGTGCCCCCACCCCCCGCTTTGTTGTTCTTTTTTCCTGTTTGCTGCTCTCTGCTGCCTCAGAACTTCTTGCCAGCCTGCCTCTTCTTCTTCTTATGCATTGTTTATTTTCTGGTCAAGTGTCTTAAGTCATGTGAGATTGAGGAGTAAAAGGTATATATTGTTGTGGCTGCCAATCTACTAGAGAAACCTATGCCTCCTGGGATGGTGAAACTTAATGGTTCTGTCTTCTGAATAAAAATTTTCTGAGTTTTCTTCAGTTGGTTACATGTCTTAAAATAAATTCCATATGTTCCTAAGTATTCTGTTATGTTGCCGCCTTCCCAGTCTCTCCTTCAGTCTTTATACTTGTGGGTGCATCTTCATTCCAGGAAACTCATTCTTTCACATCTACCTGTTTAGGAACTAATGAAAAATTAACTGCACTGGGAAATTTTATTTGGTCTCCATGAAATTTCCATCCTTGGACAGCTCTGCCTGTTAATCTCTATAGTAATTGATAATACAGTTACTAGATAAGCATAGACCAAAGAACTAGAATCATGCGATGGTTATGGAGGGAATCAAATCCTGTCCCTCCACTATTCACACAAAGACTCCCAGACCTGCAGGTTGCTCTCCGGAGCTGGTGTTCTGTCTGTTCTGTTCCAGCACTGCTCATTCCAAGCCAGTCATTGCCATGATCCCACTGCTGTGGTCCTCTCCTCAGAAACCCTCCCCCAGCCCTTCCCACTTTGCCCCCTTGCAGTTGTATTTTTAAACATCAGAACCACACTCAGCAT
Organism: Ictidomys tridecemlineatus; assembly: GCF_052094955.1. Lineage (NCBI taxonomy): Eukaryota > Metazoa > Chordata > Mammalia > Rodentia > Sciuridae > Ictidomys > Ictidomys tridecemlineatus. The sequence continues at coordinate 27,371,631 of NC_135477.1, read as the reverse complement.
GGAAAGATCCTTGTATTGGGGGGAGGCATGTGGAAATGAAGTCCAGATGGAGGACAACAGATTCCTATCTCCAGTTTTTCTGTGCTCTGGGAATGAGATATGCTGATGACAGGCTTGACTAAAATTGATCACTGGCATATTTTTTCCTTCTTCTTTTTCTGAATTTAATTTGTTTATATTAAATTTACATATGATGTTCCTGCATGGTAATAGTCCACTGCATCCTTATTTCTAGGGATGGCATGAAAAACAGTCCTGAGATGTACGTGATGAGTGTTGTTTCTTAGAGTGTTTGAGCTCAGCAGTCTCATGCTTTGTTTTTGTCATGTGGACAGGCTGCTTGGCCAGAAGACGGGCCTGAGTCCTGACAATCCATTTCTGGATCCCTGCCTGCCTGTGGGACTCACTGACGTGGTGGAAAGAAATAACCAGGTCCTACACATCCGAGGAAAAGGGGACTGGGCCACTTGTGGGGCCATGCTGAGCCCCCTGCTGGCTCGCTCCAACACCAGCAAAGCTTCCCTGAATGGCATTTACCAGTCACCAATTGATTTCAACAACAGCGAGTTCTACGGCTTCTCTGAATTTTTTTACTGTACAGAGGATGTGTTGCGCATTGGTGGCCGCTACCATGGGCCAACATTTGCCAAGGCTGCTCAGGTAGATCATTAATGATAAAATGACTCATGTTTGCAGCAGCCATGCTTTGGGCGTCTAACTTTGTGCCAGGCACTGTGCAAAGAGCTTTGTATGCGAAAGCTTATTTGATTCTTAGGTGGGGCCCCATGAGCCCTTATTTTAGAGGAAAAGATAGACTCAGAGAAGTTAAGGACCTGCTATGCTAAATAGCCTTCTAATACTTGTCTAGCATACAGAAGGCCTTACATTCAATCTGTAACACTGCAAAATTAATTAATTAGTTGAGTTTAAGTTTCCATGGACATTTTATCAGCCAGATATAAAATTGTTGTGATTGCTAATGATTTTTCTTCCAACTTTCTAATGGTCTTGTTAATGCCTATGACCAGAAAGTGTCATTGTATTTATTTTTCCCTTTGCTGAGTGTCTCAGATATAATATGCTTTCGGAGATGATGTCATACTGGATCCAGGGCAGGTCCATTTTCTTTTTCTTGGTTGGAATTATTAAGAGGACAGATTGGTATGGGGTCACTTAGAGACTATTAGAAAGATGTGAAAAGCAATGATGATAGAAGTATTATTCAGATTTAAAATGCACATATATAGGATTTAAGCATCTTATAGGCTTAATTAGATACCTGGGTAGGTAAAAGTTTAGCCAACTTTCTGTAGGTCCCTGCCTTAGTTTAGAGTCTTTGTTAGTGAACTTCACTAAAACTAACTACCTGAGATAATTTATAAAGAGAACAGGTATGTTTTGGCTCAGTTTTCTAAGTTCCAGTCCAAGATCAACTGGCCACTTTGCTGTGAGCCTGGGTGAGATAGCACATCATGGAAGGAACATATGAAGGAGTAAACTGCATCATGAGCCAGGGAGCAGAGAGAGCAAGAAGTGAGCCAGGGTCCCACAGTCTCTTTTAAGGACATTCTCCCAGTGATCTAAAGACCTCCACTCAGCCCCACCTCTTAAAGATTCCAACACCTCCCCAAAGTGCCACCCTGAGGGCCAAGCCTTTAACATATAGACCTTTGGGAGACATTCTACATCCAAACTAGTAGAATCCTATCTTTGATTTTTGTATAACTCTGCTTTATCTCTGTTGTCAAAGAAATATATAAGAATCCATCTTCCTGTACATTTTATTCTTTCTGCTTTCTTAAAATTCTCAAGGATTGTCTTAGTAAAAGACTTCCAAAATAATAATATCTGCAGTATCTGTGCTATTATATCCCCAAAAGATAGTTCCCAAGGAATATTGTGGAACACTTGGTTTGTATTTTTCTTTCCTTTCTAGACCCTGGGACTACACTCTTTTACCTTCCCTTTCCAGAGCTAAAGAGTCCCTGATTGTCCATGACCTAAGTCTTTCTCTTATCTCAAAACTTCTTCAAATCCTATTCTCTTGAACACCATAGGGCTCAAGTCATTGCTTACCCAAGTTGCTAATGTCAATAAATTCCCTTCCCAAGGTAAAAGGGAAGATTTTGCTTCCTTGACATTTAAAAAATTTATTTTTTCTAATTTGTTATATACTACAGCAGAATGCATTACAATTCATAATACACATATAGAGCACAATTTTTCATGTCCGGGTTATACACAAAGTAGAGTCACACCATTCGTTTCTTCATACATGTATTTAGGGTAATAATGTCCATCTTATTCCTTTATCTTTCCTACTCCCATTCCCCTTCTTGAAATCTTAGAGTAACTCTGTATTTATTTGCATTTCTCTAATTGTATCATCTTCTGAGAAATGTCTGTTAGTTCCTTGGCCCATTTATTGATTGGGTTATTTGTTTTTTTCCTTGACATTTTTTACTCTTAGATGTTATAGTCCCAAATTTCCTGGCCACCCTTTCCAAAATTACAACTCTTCCCATATGACTCTCTGCCCTTTCCTGCTTTGTTTATCCCCTGAGCATTTATGTCATCTTACATACTGTATATGCATGCATGTATATATTTATGTTTGTTTTTCTCTTACTATTAAAAGGTAAGCTTCATGAGGACAGGAATTCTTTTTTCCACTGCTCAATCCCTTAGCACTTAGGATAGCACATAACACAGTGTAGACATTCAGCAAATGTTTGTTCCCTGAACAAACCAAAAGAAATAATTCTTTTGGTGAGAATCACAACGTGGAGGCAGGCCTCCAGATAGGTTTCTGACCATTCTGCTCCAGCTGTCTTCCTTCTTCATGTCAGCTCTGCAGAGTAGAGTGAAGCTCCCTTTGGCTTTTGATGTTGCTCTTCCTTCTCCTAACCTTAACTCTCTATGAAGCCTAAGAGGCTCAGGATCCAGCTCAGACTGTTTTTATACTAGACTTGGAGGCAATGGGAATAAAGAGAGGTTTGGCACAGTGTTCAGTGAATGAATCTGCCATTTCCTGGGTCAGCTAGTAGCTCACAGGTAACTCTAGGAGTAGAGCAATGGTGCCTGGGGACATTAGGGAGTCTGCCTCCTATTTCATGCTGTACTGTTTCTCTGTGGTTGTTCCAGGATTACTGTGGCATGGCTTGGTCAGTACTAACTCAGAGGTTCAAGAATGGCCTCTTTTCTTCACATGCAGATGAGCATCGACTCAAGTAAGTAATTTTTTATTTCATCTTAGATATGGCCTTAGAATATGGATGGCAGATTATAATGGAGAGCCATCAAACAATAGTATAGATTGGATTTTATGTTGAAGGAGAATTTGATTATTTCAGATTTTGATTTTCTGAGGTTTTAGGGCAAAGCCAAAGGCAACCAGGGGTTACTAAATAGAGTTCTGTCAGTGTGTAGTGGTGCATGTCTATAATCCCAGCAACTTGGGAGATGAAAGCAGGATAATTTTAAGTTCAAGGCCAGCCTCAGCAAATTAGTGAGCCCCTCAACATAAAAAAGAAAAAGGGATGGAGAAGTAGCTCAGTGGTAGAGAACCCCTCAGTTTAATGCACAGTTCTGCTAAATAAATTAATTGATAGCTAAGTAAGTAAAAGTAAAAAATAAAGAGAGTTTTCTCCAAGTGATTTGATATCAAAAGGGCAGTTCTTTTTATTCTAAACATTTTATCATAGAAACTATCAAACATGCAGAAAATTAGAATAGTAACATGTAACTTTCACCCAGCTTTAATAACTCTCGGCATTGTGCCAATTTGACTCATTGGTATTCCCATTTTATAAATGTTCAAAACTTTTAAATGCAAACAAAAATAGTGTAATGAATTCCCATGCATCTATCATCCCACTTCTTTACTAACAGTTATTAACTCCTGGCCAATGTTGTCTTCCTTCCTCTACCTGCTTCTTACAACTGAATTATTTTGAAGCAAATGCTAGAGAGCATACAGTTACATTTGTAGATATTTCAACAGCTTCTCTGAAGATGGGAATGGAAGGAAAGAAAAAATGAAGGTGGGAAGGAAGGGAGGAAGGGAAGAAGCAAGAAAGGAAGGAGGAAAGGTAGGAAGACAAACAAAGAGAAACCCAGCCACAGCATCATTTGTAGTAAGATAAATTAAAATTTGGATTCACCTAGAGGTGAGGAAGGTGAATCTGGAAGAGGTAGATCTATTGACATCCAGTGGGCATACATGGCTTATCGTAAAGGAAAGCATTAGAATTCTTTTTATTTATTTATTTAATGTTTTTTATCACAACTCAGATATCAGTGTTTTAAGTCAGCTTGGATGTACCAAGTCCTGCATGAAGGATTCCACTTTCCCTACGACTACTCAAACCTGAGGACAGCCCAGCTGGTGTATGACCGAGAGGTTCAGTGGACGCTGGGAGCCATTCTGTATAAAACTCGATTCTTACCACTCAGGTAAAGAGACCAACCAAGCTGGTACCTTGAGCTTAGAGACAATGTTTGTTGTTGGCTTAGGATAAATTTCTTCAGTGACCCTCCCCCCAATTTCCACATCCCCAAAACTATACCCCCCCCCACTTCCTTAATCTAATAAGGCATTTGAAACAGAAAGAAGATTGGAAATTATTGGGCTAGAGTCCATTCCTATCTTTGCCATTTCAGAAAGTCAGCTTTATTAGTTCACCAACATGTTCTGTAAGGACAATTTTTAGGTACTCTTTCCCTTGGACTATTTCAGATAAATTCTTAATCTTTGGTGCTTGTTCCTCTAAATTCAATGCCATGAAGAATCAGACAGTTAATAGAATTGAAGGAAGAGGGTTGCATGGGGGTTGTGGGAACCAGATGTTGTGCTCCAACTAAAGTGCTGGTGTCTGCTACCTGAGCATTTGCCTGGTCTCATTTGTCCATAAAAGGCAGATATCCATATTGTATATGAAGTCTTTCAGTTTGGAGATTCACATTAAAAGACAAAACAAAACAAAACAAACAGAAGAACACTACAGGGTAAACAAAACAAAAAGTGGATCTAGTATCTGAATGACTAAAGAGTGGCTTCTATTCTGGCCAGGCCACTAGACTACTTTTTTCCCCCAGGTTGTAATATAATGGTCAGGAAACAGCTTTCTTTAGGTACGCTAGCTCCTAAGGAAATGTAGCAACTTTTTAAAAAAAGATCTAGACACTCTGGTTCCTTGGTTGGATTGTAGTAGAATGTTTCTGTGGATGGAATATGGGGTAACACCTTCAGATCAGAACAAACATTTTTCGTTGAAACTAACAGTTTTTTTCCACCTTTCCTTAGGGATCTTCGCCAGGAAGGTGTCCGACAAACCCATGGTAGCTGGTTCCGTCTCTCCTTTGTCTATAATCACTATCTCTTCTTTGCCTGTATCTTGGTGGTGCTACTGGCCATCATCCTGTACCTTCTACGACTCCGCCGAATTCACCACCGACAAACTCGAGCCTCAGCTCCATTGGACTTGCTGTGGATTGAAGAGGTGGTGCCGATGATTGGGGTACAGGTGGGCCCATGAGGATGGACCAGGACTGGAGAAACTTGAGTACCCCAGAGTTGCTGCTCATTGAATTTCTTCACTTTTGTACTGGTCTCAGATGCTGCTTTGACCTTGGAATTTCTACTTTAATTTCCATTTTAATTCCTTCTTAGTACCCAGGTCCTCTTCTCAGAGAGAAGTTGTTATTTAGTCTGTGAGGAACTAAGTGACAAGACATTGGTGCTAACAAGGGGACCAAGCATGCTCTCAGAGGTCTGGTGTGTTCCTGGACCTAGCCATTTTTCCCCTTGCTAAAGCATGAAGTTTGGCATTGGGCACACTGGAAGCCTGGTTGAAACCAAACTTGGAGCATCTGATACAAAGCTGGGGACATTCTAGCAAGTGCAGCAGCCCCTTCTTTCTCTGTAACAGAGATATTGTTTATGTGGAGATCCACAACCTTTAATATGGATCCAAGATCTTTGCAATTTAATGGACCAGATATGAATTTCCAGGCAACCAAAATGATACAACTTCCTTGCTTACTTGACAAAGAAGCCATTGTGGATATGATCCAAGATTCCTGACAATGTTGCTGATGTTAGAATATGACTTTAAAGGGTTGGAACCTCTTCTAAATGGATGGCCCATTGAAGATTTTATAATATTTTATCTGATGGCTGGTCTGACCAGGATAGAAACTTTTTTTTCTCTTGTTCTTGTCTATGTGCCTCACAGGCTGTTTGGGCATTAATTTTATTTTTTGAGTCTTAAGTGTGTTTCTAAGATGGAGAAACTAGTGGGGTATGAGGACCTGAATTTGACTGGTTTCATGAATCATTGTCCCCTAGGTATATTTTTATGTATAGGGAGAATTCAAGAGTTCCTTCATTTTATTACTCAGATCAATATCTAGTTTGGGAAGGAATATATTGAGGTTGTCATCATGTGAGTGGGCAAAGGCAATAAACTCAAAGCTCTTACTATTTTTTTTTTTTTGAAAAATAAAAATTTTCCCAATTCCTGACTCAGAATATCTGAAAGAAAGCAAATTCTACGCTTTGGGAAAAATAGATTAATCTGCTCAGGAGCCATATGGCAGCTTGCAGAACCTCTGTTAAGAGTGGCTCAGTCACAAATAGAATTTCCATTAGTGAGAGGGAAAGCCATACAATTCCATTTCCATCCACTGTCCTTCAGGAGCTTCGCTTCTCCTCCATGTTTAGCCTTTCAGTTGCAGGAACATTTCTTTTTCATCACCTCCTGCCTTTCCCCACTGAGTCTTCTTTATGCTTTACCTTCTATATTTAGCTGTTAAGTGTCTAGTCCACAGATATGCTTCTGGGGTTAAAGAAACTTTCTTTTCATTGCCTTTGATTTCTAGAATTAAATGAAGAGAAAAAAAAATGGTCTCTGACTTTAAAGAATGGAAATGGATCTCTTAAACTAAATTCCCTACTAGGAGTAGTAAGGAATTAGGTGCTTCACAGAACAGAGAAGATGAAATTAAGATTCTCCTACAAATAAGTATACTATGATTGATTGGTAGGTGAAAGGGTGGTAAGTCTTGAATTGTTTTCTAATTAGATAAACATGAATCTAGCAAAGATATTTTCCTTTGAAAATATCTTTTTTCTTTCATTAGGGATTATGTCACAGCAATTTCCTTTAATTTTTAAGAATTCTTAATTGCCTTGATTTTCTTTATTTCTTATTTTTATGCCCTGTGAATGAGCCCTTGCCTTACAGATGCTCCTTAAAAATCATGTCAAAATGTTTTTGCTAGCCAGTGCCTATTTAGGTTAACTGTAACTCCACCTTGATTCCAAATACTACTTTTGGTTTTCTTGGGAGATCTAGTCAATGATATATTTAAAATCTATGCGATTGAACAGTAATCATATTTGTGTGCTCAAACTGAAGTTGAAGCAGGAACATAGTGACTAGTTCAATTTTAAAGCTCTTTTTTTTTGATATTTATTTTTTAGTTCTCGGCAGACACAACATCTTTGTATGTGGTGCTAAGGATCGAACCCGGGCCGTACACATGCCAGGCGAGTGCGCTACCGCTTGAGCCACATCCCAAGCCCTTAAAGCTCTTAATAGTGAGATTATTCTTCATCCTGGTTGTAAAAATAAGCAGCTGCCATTTATTAAGCACTTAGTATTACCAGACACTCTTAAGAAATTTTATGTATGTTTTTTAATCATTACCATAACCTTACAGATTGATATTACTATATTCTTTTTATAGTTGAGAATCTCAGGATACCTACATTTATTTTTTTTTTGAATATAAAAAAATTTCTTATTCTTAATTTATTTCTATTAGTTTTTGTTCAGTGCGTTATAGCCTCTTTATTATTTTAAAATTATGGGATCTAGGCTTATCCTTATTACCATGAATAAGACTTCCTGAAATTCCATAGTACAAAAATAAGAAGGAAAAATTATTATACTATACTTCAGAAGAACTGAGTATTTGCTTTTGGTATTGGTTCCTATTCTTCTTCCATTGCTCCCAATTAGTAGATTTTAAATGAAATCCATTAGCTAGAAACAGAAGCCATTTATTCTTTGCTGAAGGCCAATTATATACTGCTTCCTCACAGTGAAATATTCTTGCTTATAGGAGCAGAAGTCAATCTTGCCATACATACCCTTTATCTTCTTTTAACCTGTACTCTTTCAGGATTCTTATTTGTACTTCTGCATGTTTGAGTGGTTTCCTTGTGAAGATAATTAAGGTGTCATAAATTTCATATTCCAGTGGTTCCTTTGAATCTTACAGTTGTTCTTTGTAATAGCAATAATGAACTTGAGCTGTTTTAGAACTTTTGTTATTACTGAGACAGGTCACAGATGTCAACTTTGGAGTCAGTGGCTTATTGTATTGATGTTTTATTCATCTTATGATGGAATAACCTGTCACTTTTCCATGAATTGTCATTAGAACATATTGAAAATGTGTTTAATACCCACTTCTGTGGCATTACATTTAGTTGCAGTTAACTCTAAGGCAAATTATACCCTCTCTCTGTACTTCATCTCCTTGAATTGCTTTTCCTTGGCCTAGAAAATCTTATTCACTTTCTACTAACGTATTTATTTATTTTCTCCAAATGTCATCTGAAGTATTCTACCCCTCCCTGTTCTCTGCCTAAGAGCTTCCTTTAACGTTTAAGTCTTAGTTAGTAACTATTGAGATGATTGACCTACGACATTAACATTTGCTGTCACATCCATATTTGCTTCTTACTGGCATTACCTGAACAGATGCCTCCCGCTAACCCACAGTCTCCTAGTTTTGTATTTTGTTTTCTGTTGGGTGAGAGACAAATGGACAGCGTGATTTAAGGGAAGGAACATTGTATTTAATGAATAGCCAGTTTGGATGCTACTCCTATCTTTAGTTTACTTTCAGATTACTCCAGGCAATTTCACTTGCTTTCTCTGGTTCAGTTTTCATTCGTAAAACAAGGTGACAAGATAAAGAGTCAGGAGACAAGGTTTAAAAAAAGTCACATGACTTCAGGAAGAGGATTTTGGCCTTTGGTTTAGAGGACCAGGCTGTTCTAAAGAGCATCCCATTTTACCCATAGCCCTGACATTAAGGTTGATGGGAATGGGACTTCCAGTAGCAATCATTATAAATAAATTACAGATGAAAGGCTTTTTGTTTTTGTTTTTTAATTTACAAAGAATAGAGATTTACTTAGCTCACAGTTCTGGAAGCTGGGCAGTACAAGAGCATGGTACCAACATCTGCTGTTTTTTTGTTGCATCATAACATGGCAGAGGCATCAGATGATGAGAACGATGAAGCTGGGATTTCAGAGGTCTTCCGGGCAACCCCCCTTGATTTTTTGATGTTTAAATTGAGGCCCACAACAGTCATGGGTAAATTCACAGTGTGTAGCCTCTTAGATACCAAGTTTCTCCATTTTTTCCCTGCCAATCATTTTGACAGGTACAAAAGAATGCTCACTGATGGAATCTTTCTGCAGTCGGTCTCACTGCTGCTCCAGTTCTGGGCACCTTGCACAATGCCTTGCATGTTTTAGGCAAGTGCTCTACTACTGAGCTGCATCCCCAGCCCTCTGCAAATGTATTTTAGTAGAACCTATTTTAGTACAGCTGGCTGCAACTAACTGTGCCAGATCTTTTTTTTTTTTTAAGAGAGAGGAGAGAGAGAGAGAGAATTTTTTAATATTTATTTTTTAGTTTTCGGCGGACACATCTTTGTATGTGGTGCTCAGGATCGAACCTGAGCCGCACGCATGCCAAGCGAGCACGCTACCGCTTGAGCCACATCCCCAGCCCCTGTGCCAGATCTTTATAAAGGCTTCTGATACTCATGTTTTACTTCTTTGCTCACTCTCAGAAATATACTTTCAAAGAAATAGTGCTAAGTTTCCACTGCATATATTTTTAGTTTTCTTTAAATATTTTAAAATTTAGATGTTTCTTTTAAACAATTTGATTACTTTGCACAATTTTATTAACCACAGCATCCAAGCAATTAATATGATGATTACAATCCAAATGAAGATATAAATGCCTACCAAATCTACCTCATTAAGAACTTGGTTGTAATTCTTAGGCAGTTTCCAGACTTCCTTATGGAACAAAGAACATAGTACTGGGTGGTTTTTATTTTATTATTTTTCTTGGTTGGTAAACTTCTTTTCAAACTAGTTCAGAACTAGTGTCTAAATTTTCCTTTTTGCTCTGGTATGTGATACAACTTCATTTCAGCTGGAATTAAGAATTAGGGTAGGAAGTAGCAATGGATGTTTCAGGGCTGGGACTACAGCCCAGTGGCAGAGCGCTTGCCTGGCATGTGTGAGACATTGAGTTCGATTCTTAGCACCACATATAAATGAACAAATAAAATAATGGTATTCTGTCCACCTACAACTACAACAAAGTTTTTTTAAAAAATTCTCCAAAATTAGGCTTTTACATTAAATGCTAGCTTCAGTCTTGCCATTGGGGTAATATGCTTCTGTCAAACTTGTGAAGATTTTGTAGAGTGTTATAAAAAAAAGTCACCATTAAAAAAAATGAAAACTCAAGACCAAGTTTTGATACTTCTGATTAATGTAGAATAGCAGCATTTTTGCTGATATATATACCTTTTTTAGGTGATGTTCTCCTTGGTTGTCTCGATTAACTTGGATCTGACCTAAATTGAAAAGTTGTAGAACCTTGTATCCCATTAATCTTCTGGTTCCTTATTTTGCAGGTGTCTTGTTAAAGTTTTATCTTAAGCCTGCTTTGTCTACTTTCTCCTCTTCTAATATGTTAACAGACTGTCCTTGCATTTTTACACATTTCCTTTTTGCTCTAATATTTCATTATTTCCCAGTTTGTTGATACTGTTGTTATTAAAGGGACAAAGAAGGCATAATATACCAGCTGACCATTTTGCTTCTTAGAAATCTGAGCAATAAGAGGGTCCTTTTATCTGTAAAACTGAATTATTGCTCATACTATAAGGGCTTTCATTTTAAAAATATAATCAATCATTGCTTCCCATTTTCATAAATACCAAAGCTAAAAAATGTTCTCAATCACAGGATGTTTATAGCCATGCACATGTGACCTCAGGCAACCTGAAGACATGTCTGCTCCTGAGCCTGTCCTTTGTAAGTAGGGCAGCCACTACTAGTCCCTCCAGTGGCTCACCATTCTTCCCCCACCACTTGTGTTAATTAGCTTTTTACTATAAGTAAATATCTGAGGTAATTAGCTTATAAAGGGGTTGTCTTGGATCAGTTTCAGATATTCCAGTCCACATTGGAGTAGCCCCTTTTGCTTTGAGCACATCATGGCAAGAGTATGTGGTAGAACAGAACTGCTGACCTCATTACCAGCAAGCAGTCAAGGGAGCTCAAGTCCCACGGTTCCTTTCATGGGCACACCCACAAAGACATAAGGACCTTGAATGAGGCCCCACTTCTCCAAAGAGCCTACCACTTGCCAGGAGTGCCATCTTAGGGACCAAGCCTTTAATCATGGGCTGTGAGGGACATTCCAGATTCAAATCTAGTAACTCTCTCAGGTAGTCATGGTACTTTCCTAAGCAGCCCTGCCTATGAACTCTGCCCCTCATTAGTTTCATAAGCCTTTCTCTGTCAGCAGGGCCCCAAATACTTAGATTTCTGTTGTTTCATTGTATTTAAAATTCTCATTGCACAATTCCCGTTTAGTTGAAGCTCTGAGGTAAATGCTATATTACCTCCATTAATTACCTGGAGGAATGGCCTCTGTAGAGTGTGCCCCAAAGCATCTTTTTATTATGATCCACAATTAGACCTTCCACATGAATAAAACAAAGGCTGCTTATATTGCATTGATTTGGGGGGCTGTGAAAACTATGTTTTTCTAATGCTTCACATTAACTAAGAAAGTTTTGCTGAATAATTCTTAAATTTCTCATTAAGACAGTCAGTGTTGAGGAAAATGTACAATATGTGTTAGAGCGGTGATGCAGTCACCCCATGCAGGGACACGGGCATATGTGTTATATATGCCCAAATGATTCATCATTTGTCCCAGGTCCACAGGATAGCTGCAGGCAAACTGGTTATCCTAAAACCATGATCAGCAGCATTGTTCTTTGCAACCAACATCACTTTAGGCAGCTGCTAATCATCCCTACCACAAAGGACAGCATATGTCAATATGGGTTAAAGACACAATACTCTGGTTGACTGATGAACATATGTCCTTTAATTTTCTTCAGGTTTAAAAACAATTATTGAGACCTTTAAAATATTTAGGGAAATTCATTTAATCCTATACATATGTGTTGACTATTTCCAAAGAGGCATTTGGGACATTAATCAGTAATCATTTGTCTCCCATTAATTCATGCACGCATTCATTCATTCATTCATTCATTCATTCAATATTCGGTTCATTGTCTGATGGCGCTGAGAATCACAAATACAAAAAACAAGGTAATCTCTGTTTATAAATAGCACAATGCAGTTATATAGCTAAATATCAGATATGTTTTTTCCAAATTTACTCATCATCTGTAATAAAAGAAAAATGAAGTAAAACATCTGAGATTTGAACTACTCCTGGGTTGTCACTTTTCTTGTAGTAAATTGTAAAAGATTAGCATATAGTTCTTTGAGTTGGATCATTCTGTCTTCTGGTGTCTCAGTTATTAACTAAGGACAAGCTGGGTTTGCTGACAAGGAGATAATTGTATGGGAATCTGGGCCAGTGACCGAAGTTCCCATTAAAGAATTCTATCTAGAAGGATCAGGAGGCTAAGGCAGGAGGATCTCAAGTTCAAGGCCAGCCTCAACAAAAGTGAGGCTCTAAGCAACTCAGTGAGATCCAAAACAGAGCTGGGGATGTGGCTCGGTGGCTAAGTGCCCCTAAATTCAATCCCCAGTAGCCAAAAAAGACACACCCACACACTAATAGGGTCAACATAGCAGATTAAATGAGATGGGGGCAGGGTGGAAATTCAGAAGGAATGAGAATAAGCTAGTCAGAACTTCCTAAGGTAACTAGGCTATGAGGACCTAAGTCAGTGGTTCCCAAGCTTATATGCACATTGGAATCACCTGAAGAAGTTAAAAAACTCTAAGAAGATGGGATTTAATTGGTCTTAGATTAGTCTTGGGCTTTGAGGTTTTTAAAAGATTCTAATGCAAGAGAAGTTCAGGACCAAGTCTAAGTAATAGCTTAAGCCCACAAAGGTCCAGGAGTTTCGCAAAGTCTGCCTATCTTTGTTCTGCTAAAAACGTTTGAAAATGGTACAATACAGGTCCCATTAAAACTCATAGAATATTTGAGTTGAAAGGGAACCGAGATCATCTAGTTCAGAAACTGCAAATGGCAACCTCAGGTCATGGATGGATCCCAAACTTGTTAAGCCTGCAAAACATTTCTGAAAACCTAAAATGACTTTTCAACACTTAACTAAAAAGTTTCACATAAAAATCCAGGTATGTGGCTTCTTTTAAAAACACAGCTGACAATGTTGGGCCTTAGCAATAGGCCAGCACTCAGTAGCAGTTTAACCCCTTAGCTGGAGTCTAGAGTCTATGACTATCATCTCCACCAGCCTGACCTCTACCAGAGGGCAGGACATAGGAACACAAGGACACAGAAATCATGTACCTATAACCAGAAGATTACCAAAACCAAGAAAAATTGAAACATAACCTGTTAAGAAGCCACAAATGGCAAGATATTTCTCTCTACACGATTATCCTACTTTTCAATATGAAAAGTAAGATTTAAAAAGGAACATTTGGTGCAATCATACTTAACGACATTTTTGATCCAGTGACTGTCTCAAAACAGGCAGAGTTTTAAATGACCAATTTGGAAACCAGTTGGCATCCAAAATCATCCTTGCAGAAAAGCCAAGTTCTGTGCTCTCTGATGATCTCTCTCAAGTAGTTTCAAGCCTAGGAAGTTGATCTTCTGAGAATTATTTTGGGACTCTTCGGAGTTCATTCATGAGCCAAAGAGCACCACTGAGCAGAGCCAAGGAACCTGACTGGTGAGTGGCAGCCAAAGGAGTTGGAACGTACATCAGCAGAGTGCTAATGCCCAAGCCTGCCTGTTATAAAAATACAAGAAAAGTAGTAACTACAAAGACTGAAAATGACTGGGCTTGGATAACTAGATACATAAACCTCCACATTCTCCCATCACAACATTAAAAAATATACATATTTTTAAATTTCACAAGCAAGCATACTTAAAAATGAAAGAAATTCAAAGAGAATAAACCTAGAATTTCCCTTAGTTATTCCTCTACTCCTTTGTAGTTCCTAAAAAGTAGTTACCAGTTTCTACACAGTTGTATTTTCTTTTATACCTTTATAGAGATAGTTTTGTGCTGTTAATATGTTGTTCTGTCACTTTTTTCCCACTTAACAATCTGTCTCGAGATATTTTAAACTGCTGTACAGTATTCCATGGTACTGAGGTACCATGGTTTTCCAGTTTTTCCATCATTACAATTCTATAAGGAATTTCCTTCCTTATACAAAGACGTTTGTGCAATGGGGTTTTTCTATGGCAGACACAAAGAAGTCAGTTTTCAGGTCCAAAGGATTATATGCCTAACATTTTAAATGATATTGCCAAGATGCCTCTGGAAAAAACTATACAAGCTGGGTGCAGTGGTGCACACCTATAATCCCAGTGGACTGGAAGGTGAGGCATGAGGCAGGAGGATCACGAGTTCAAAGCCAGCCTTAGCAATTTAGGGAGGCCCTAAGCAACTCAGTGAGACCGTGTCTCTTAATAAAAATACAAAAGAGGGCTGAGGTTATGGATCAGTGGTTAAGTGCCCCTTCATTCAATCTGTACCAAAACCAAAAAAACTACAAATTCAGGTGCTCACTAAGAATATTTGAAGGTATCCATTTTCCTACACCCATGCCAAAAACTGATTATCTTCCCTTTTAAAAAAAACAACAAAAAAAACTTCATTTCTTTCTAAATTGACAGGCACAAAATAGTACTCATTGTTTTAATTTGCTCCTCTCCAATCACTGAATGTTTCATGTTTATTAGCCATTCATCATTCCTCTTGTGGGAACAGGGTATAGATATCCTTTACTTATTTTCTTATCAATCTTTTTAAATCTGCTAGAAATATTAAAATATTTTCTTCTAGTCTATCACCTTCCTTTATAACTGTTTTGAGGATACCCAGACCAAAAAGTACTTTATACCTGCATATATGCCAAAGCCAGCAGAGTCACTGCTGCCATCTTGGTCCTCTGAGGAAGGGGGATCCTTCGGGAGAGGAAGTAGAGTGCTGT
Source organism: Ictidomys tridecemlineatus (assembly GCF_052094955.1). Taxonomy (NCBI): domain Eukaryota; kingdom Metazoa; phylum Chordata; class Mammalia; order Rodentia; family Sciuridae; genus Ictidomys; species Ictidomys tridecemlineatus. The sequence continues at coordinate 27,356,318 of NC_135477.1, read as the reverse complement.
AATGGCAGTGACTGAAGTGATTCCCTGTGGGGACAAAAGACTCTTATCACAAGTGCTAGAGTCTCACTTACATTATGTGTCTCTCCTGGACCACTAAGCAACCATGAAATACTTCCTGTGTGAGTCACAGAGAACCACACTCTACTTCCACCTCCATCATTCCTCCTCAGGTTTCCTCCATGGTCCTCTTCTGCTTACAACTTAAATGTTAGTGTTACCTAGGATTACACCCAAGTTTCTGGGTGCATCACTTCATACACACACTTATGCACTTTCCCATGTGGCTGTCCCCCAGGTGTGGCCCTCACTTTTTAAATAATCTTTGCAACCTATTCCTAATCTTATCACTAATCCTATATATTTATTTAAAGTAGGCTGACCCCAACACATGAGGGTTATTGTTTTCCAGGGCCGTGAGTAGAAGAGGTGGTAGTATTGCCAGCTGGCACTAAACAAGATCAAAAGTCTCATTTTCATTCCTATCCTTCAGAACAAAGGTCCAACACTGAATAAGGTCGTCCTCCTACATCTAAGATGTTTCTATTTCTATATCTATTTTCCTTTTCCTTTTCAGAGCTGTCCACAATGATAATTACAACCAGATTTTTACTTATGCCAAAATATTGTGTGGAGGTGGGGAATGAACCCACACGAGGTACCATGCTCTAGCCCCAGAGTTCTTGGATATCTGAGTCCTCTAGACCTCTTTCTGGATGTACTACCATCACCTCACAATCAACATGGCTCTATCATATGATATCTCCTATCTCTAGCTCCATGCTCACTCCAATGGTTCCATTTCTGTGGGTCCTGTTTTAAGCATGCTGTAGAAGAAACTTTGGAATTGCCTTTGATCTTTCTTCACCTTTATCCCTAAAAGCCAATCTTAACTCTGTTCCTTTAAAACCTCCCTCAGATCAGATTCACTATTCTTTTTAAATCCATCTCCCATCATACAGCTTTGTTCCTTGGCACTCAGGCCTGCATCAATGCCACAGTAACTGCTTCTCAGTTCTCCTTAATGCATCGAGTCATCATGCCCAGGCTGCCAAGCCAATCTTAATATGGTCCATGGCAGGCCTTCAAAATCTATCATAACTTAAGCCAAAAAGTGCTGATGAAGCTTCTGCTCTTTGGGGCTCTTTGACAGCTATGCACTCAGCAATCACAGTCTCTGCCCTCTCAATCTCATGACTGCTGAAACGTCTGTAGGTATATTCAGGGTTGAGGGAGGTTATCATTTTCCAGGTAGTAAAAAACATATTTGAACTTTAAGAAGCTTGCAATATTTGGAAAGCTAGAATTTATCTGGAAGGGGTGTGAGTAATTACGATAAAAAAATCAGAAAACTGGTTCCAGAATTTCTTCCAAAAAGAATAGGAAATACAGTTTCTTCCCTATCTTCTGACTGTTGCCGTCACTGCTTCACAGACATTCCAAAGCCTTCCCAAGACTCCCTGTGCTCTGCAGCCCATCTCTACACTTACCAGAACCCGGTGATCAAACTGCACCATGGTAGGATTCTCGAAAACATTCCTCAGGATGGGGGAAAAGGTAAAGAGGTCCTGCGGGATCCAGGACTCTCCCATTTTGGGGAAGGAGTTATAAACAAGTCCAGCATCTAGTCCTGCCACGAAAGCCCCTGTGTTCCAAGGTAAATGAGATTTATTAAAATGAGAGGAAGAAGAAACCAAACATTAATTCTGATACAGAAAAAAGCCTATTATCCCAGAGTCAGATAAAGGGTCAAGTCGTAGAATAACAGAAAGACCTATAATAGGAGCTCAAACAGGGAATATATTATAATCACCACAGGAACTGAACAGCAGCTCTGTACCCTTTGCCTGCTTTTGCCCCAAGATTCTTGCATGTCTCCCCTACAGAAATGAACTTCAAGTTCTGGCTGGAGAGGCATATCAACTTGGAAGGATTCCTTTAGTGATTCTGATACGTTCCCTGTCCCCACCTGAGTATGCTGATCTTTTTGGAGATGTTCTTCCCAATAATCTCCCTAACTTCCTCAGGTCTCTGCTCAAATGTCACCTTACCAAAGAGATCTCCTCTGATGATCCTATGCAAAATTGTGCTTTCCTACCTCACATATCTCCTCATTTTGCCTTTTTCTTTTTTTTCTTATTCACAGCATTGAAGACTATCTGACACATGGTTTTTATTCTGCATTATCTGTCTTCCCCAAGTGCTTGATAAATGTTTGTTGGATAAACATAAGAGATCTGAAAACCCCCAAAACTTATAAACTAAATCTTGGATAAACACATAAAGAGGGCATCTGAATTAGTGGATGACTGATCCATTATTCATGATCAAAAGATGATTTAGGGAAACATGGATCACAGTCCTCATTTTTGTGAATACAATTCATAAAGTTAAAATTTATTCTCTCATGTTGGAAAAAAATATTCAATCAATATTATTTTCATTTTAGAGCAGGGCTTTCCAATAGAACTTTCTGTGATAAGGGAAAGTATCCTATTTCTACAATATCCAATGCAATTGATGTGAGCCACATGTCTATTGAGTACTCAAAGAATAGCCAGTGAATGGCTGGGTATGGTAACATACAACTATACTTCCAGCTATTGGGAGGCTGAAGCAGGAGGATCTGAAGTTCAAGGCCAGTGTGGCAACATACCAAAACCCCATCTCTAAAATAAACCAACCCACAAAATGTGCCTAGTGTGACTATAGAATTAAATTCCGGGGCTGGAGCTGGGGCTCAGCAGTAGCACATTTGCCTGGCATGTGAGAGGCACTGGGTTTGAATCACACATAAATAAATAGTCTATCAACAACTAAGAAAATATTTTTTAAAAAAAGAATTAAATTCTTTTTTTTTTTTTTTTTTTTTTTTTTTTAAAGAGAGAGTGAGAGACGGGGACAGAGAGAGAGAGAGAGAGAATTTTAACATTTATTTATTTTTTCTTAGTTCTCGGCGGACACAACATCTTTGTTGGTATGTGGTGCTGCTGAGGATTGAACCCGGGCCGCACGCATGCTAGGCGAGCGCGCTACCGCTTGAGCCACATCCCAGCCCCAAGAATTAAATTCTAAAATTTATCTAATATTAATTAATTTAAGTTTTCATAACCATAGATGGCTACTGATTCCTCTGTTAAAATAGTACAGTTCTACAGTGAGAGAGGTAAAGGTGGAGGTGTGATTTAAAGAATTAAAAACTGTACTGGTCTCACTGTCCCAGAGCACTCTCCATCTTTGACTGTCTTAGAGGGCAGGCCTTTTGTCTGAGCCATCTTGGTGTACTGTAACAATAACAACAATGATGCTTCCATAATATTAACAGCTAACACTTCTGTAGACTTTGCTATATGCCAGGTTCTACTGTATGTACTTCAAATATATTGTTCATATTAGAGCTATCATCTCCATTTTATAGATGAGGTCACTGAAGACCAGAGAGGTTCCACAGCTTGCCAAGTTTAGGAAGGTCATAGATGGTAAAGCCAGAATTTGAACCTGGGAAGTCTGGATCTAGGCAGATAAACAATATTTTTATTTAACTGACTGGATAGCAGGATTTTTGAAAAGGAAGAAGGAAGGAACAGAAAATAGAGGATAAAGATGGTGGGTATGATAGATAGGTGTGAAAAGGAAGTAAGATGATGCAGGAAGAAGGGGCAAAGCATCAGACAAGAATTCTACTTGAAAGTATAATGAAAACAGGCCATCTCTGATGAGAAGAATCCTACCTGAGAGAGCTGTAAGGAACACAAGACCTGCTGTTCCATGAGCAAAACGTCTCAACCACAGGAGCTGGCGGGTTTCAGGCAACTAAAGAAAGAAAATCATTCAGATAAACTGAACTGCAGGAACTATGAAAGACAGCAAAGCTTTCCAAGGTCAAACCCAAGTGACAATTTAAGGTCAGATTTTTTTTCTGACCCTCTACTAGGCTAAATACTCAAAGCAGATATTCTGTTCTGACAAGCATCATATTTAATTTTAATTATGTATTTGCCATGTGTCTTCCCTGCTATCCTGAAAGTTTTGTGAGAGCAGGAACTGCTGTCTGTCTGAGTAGAGTAACCCTAGCCTCGTGCTTGGCATGAAGGTACTCAACTACATATCTGTTGAGGACTGAATGACTTACATTCATCAGGGGAAAATGCTTTACCATGGTTCAAATGACATGGCTTTTCATGTTTTGTGTGATACTTAGTATTTTACAAATAAGGTCAGGATCAAAATTATATAAAATGCCTAGAGTAGAAGTTCTCACATTCAGTGTTTATAGTAAGGTCAAAATTTGTTTTTTAGTTTTACTATAGCCAAATCCTGATACAAATAAACAAATATTTATTAAGAAATTCATGAGCCAGGCACAGTGGTGCACGTCTGTAATTCCAGTTACTAAGAAGGCTGAGGGAGAAGCATCACAAGTTTGAGATCAGCCTCAACAACTTTTAAGACCCTGTCTTAAAACTAAAAACAAAAAGGGCTGGGGATGTAGCTCAAGAGTACAAACCTGTAGGTTAAATCCCCAGTACCAAAAAATCAAAAACAACAACAACAAAAAGAAAAACAGGAGGAAAAAAAGAACTTTATGAATGGGTAACTATAAAGATACAAAAAAGAAGTCAGAGTGCTGCCCTCAAGTGCTTTACAATGTAGAATATAAAAAATTATGTTAGCAGTAAGGTATGGTAGGACAGTATATCAACACTGTCCAGTAGAACTTTATATGATGATGGCTATGTCTTATCATCTGTGATTAATGAAGACTTGAAACATGACCAGTATTAAATAAAGTTAATTTTATTTAACATAAAGTTTAAGTGAAAAGTTTATTTTAATAATGTTAATTTTAATTAAATTAGTTAACTAAAAATTGAAATAGCCCCATAGAACTCTCCAGCATAGCACTATAAAATTAATTGACCACCATCTCAAATCATTTCTATAATTAGGGGAATACAAAGAAATAAAAAGGGAAAAATACTTGATAGTTAGGAAATCATCAGTAACCTTTAAGAGTTCAATTTCAGTAGATGGTGTGTGGGTATATGTCTAAGTGGGTGTATGTGTAATGGTGAGTGTGGAAGCCAGATTATAGGGACTGAAAAGAAAAAATGGGTTATCAGGAAATAAGAGTTATAGATGTAGGCAATTTGTTTTAGAAGTCTGACTTTCTAAGTCAGGAATTATTCAGATGTGGAATGCCTACTATGACAGTGTTTCAACCATCTGACTCCCCTGTCCTGTGGGGATAACTACCAAGTTAACATCTCCAGTCCTTAACTGCGATCCAGGTCACTAGTTTCAAATACCTACTGATGATTCTATTTTACCTCAAACTTCTCTTCATGAACAGTTTATCCAGGTGAATCTGGGATTTCAAAACCTAATATAATAATCACTGTTTTTAAATACTAGAAAAAAAAATATCCTCTAGGAATGTGCTATCTGAAGACCTCTATCATAAATGAGCGTCTCCCAAAGAGTCCGACCTTGTTTTAAAATCAAAGCATAAAATGTAAAAACTTGTATTTCTGTAGCAAGCCAGCCATGGGCTGTTTGTGTGTGAATTATGAGTACATGAGTGGACTGGACTGATGATACCTCTCTGGGCTTGCTCTGCCTATGATCCCCACAAAGCACATGAGATGGGTGTGGCCTTCCATGATGTCAATCTGCTGACCATAAGACATCGCCAAGCTAGACTCAACCTCCTGAAACCTGACCCCCTTACTGGGGTGGAACTTTCTCAGAGTGTCTTCCCTTCAATAAAAAGGGGCTTCAGAATGTCCTACTCCTCTTTTTTTTGTCTGCCTCCCTTGTGGGAGGTGGAGGAGAGGGGATGTTGCTGAAGAATCTCAAGGAAAAGGTATTTTCTCTGTCTTGGTGTGATTATTTCGTGCCAGCCCAGTTCATCTGGAGTGAACCTGAATGACTTAGTCGTGTGTCGCGACAAATTTCCCTAAAGAAATCAGTAAAAAGAAACACCCTTTTAGCCAAAATCACTAAGGTTTAATATAGTGTTAGACTTGAATAATAGGTCCCCATTTAACACGCAAAATATGGCTCTTGTATACCACCAAAGTTCTGATGTAGTTCTCGTTCTGGTCTCCCTTGCTTTTCCACACTCTATCCCTTCTGGAGTAAAGTTTGAAGTGACATAAGATTCTTACGTAGAATCATCCAATGGGTATTTGAAACTAGTGACCTGGATCCCAGGTAAGGACTGGAGATGTTAACTTGGGAGTTAACCCCACAGGGGAGTCAGATGGTTGAAACACTGTCATAGTAGGCATTCCACATCTGAATAATTCCTGACTTAGAAAGTCAGACTTCTAAAATAAATTGCCTACATCTATAGCTCTTACAGTCAAAGTGGCTGGGATATATCTTAATGTTGGTACTTATTTTCTTCCCCCAAATTCATTCTTTTATCTTTCCAACAGACAGTGTTGAAACACTACTCAGCTCCTATATGATCTAGCAATTCCATTTCTGGATATACATCCTAAAGAACTGACAGGATCTCAAAGAGATGTTTGCATACCCACATTCAAAGTGGCATTATTTACAATAGTTAAAAAGTGGAATCAACTCAAGTGTCTTTAGACAGATAAACAAAATGTAATGTATACATACAATGGAATATGACTAGGCCTTAAAAAGGAAATTCTTACACATGTTATATCATGGAGGACAGTCATACATGAAATAAGCCAATCACAAAAGACATGTATTATTCCACTTATATAAGGTATACAGTCAAATTAATAGCAATAGAAAATAGTTGTCAGGAACTAGAAGGAGGTAAAAGAGGGGAGTTGTTATTTAAGGGGTATAAATAAGTTCTGGAGACTGGTAGCACAATACTATAAATATATTTAACATTACTGGATTGTACATTTAAAAATGGATAAATGGGGCCAGGGACATAGCTCAGTGGTATTTGACCCCTGGCATCACAAAAAACAAACAAAAAAAACAATCTAGTTTTTGGTAAATTGATGGATGTCATTTTAAGTGAATCTAAATTTTGATTTACAATTTCCTATTAGAACCAAAATTTCCATTTTCCTGACCCTGTCAGCATCCATGCAGATGTGGTAATAATCCATATACTGACCTTGTGCTGAGGGAGTAGCAGTGAGAGTGAGGTCCACAGACTGGCACAATAAAGAACAAGGGCTGATCCTAGGTGGGCGGCAAGGCGGTACTGACTGACCCGAGGGATATCATGAGAATCCGGTTTTTCTTCTAATCCACTTTTCACCATGTACCATCCCAACAGACCCTAGAACCCCCCAAAGAAGAGGCAAATCTAAGAAGGTTGAAACTGTACAGTTTTACTAAGTGCAGCATCAGAAAGACTCCCTACCTGACCCTTCCTTTCCATACCTTGCTACATACCCAGCATTCCAAGACCACAAATACCACCATTAGTGCTTAACCATCATTTAATGTTTTAATGAAGTATCATCCAAATCTAACAAAGTACACAAAAGTGTATCTGTATGAAAAACCTTACAAATACTTGATGGAGTTTAACATTATACAAATCAGTGAAACAGAACAAAAAGGATTCATAAAAACCAGATTATATTCCTTGGAAGAACTTTATAAAGGCAACAGGTAGCCAGGCGCGGTGGCATATGCCTATAATCCCAGCGGCTTGGGAGGCTGAGGCAAGCAGACTGCAAGTTCAAAGCCAGCCTCAGCAAAAGCGAGGCACTAAGTAACTTAATGAGATCCTTTCTCTAAATAAAATACAAAATAGGGCTGTGGTTCAGTGGTCAAGTGCCCCTGAGTTTAATCCCTGGTACCCCCTCACCAAAAAAAAAAAAAAAAAAAAGGCAACAGCCAAAAACAATTACTGTCAAGTTAAGTGATAATAAGACAATTATAAAAGTTTTGGAGTAAGTCATACAAATCTAACTGCTTGTAAATATGTAAATTCCCACTCTAAGTAAAATGAAACGGAAGATCCCAGTTTATGAGCTCTGAAATTGAATTCCAGTCAAAAGGCATTGGCCCTTGATTAAAAAAAAAAAAAAAGTTGGTAATGAAAGTACATGTTTAAATCTACAGTATACATCATATTTTATAACTTTCTAATCTAACTGGTTTTTTCAATTAATCAAACAACTGTCAGTTTCAATCATATCTGGTAAGACACAGCCCTTTTAGCCCCACACTCTCAAGCCAGTAGAAGCCAGATCAAAGAAGGGGGATTCTACTACTCCTTTTAAATAAATACTCTTCAGGAAATGTTCTTGGACATTTCTTTCCCCTTTAAGGCTACCTGGCTATTCTAATTACCTTGATTTCATCTGTGTGACATTTAGAAGATGAAGGTACACACACTGTGATTCACCAGCCTCCACTTTCTTCTTCCCATAAACCTACCTAACATCTTAAATTTCTCCCTCCCCGGGAGTCTGTTTTTAGTGTCTATTTAATTCTAAAATATTTACTTTCATTTTGTTCCACTTGACTTTTAAGAGTTAACTAGTAAACTTTTATAAGTGTCTACCTCTGTTTCTATTACCTCCTTAATCCCTTGTAATTGGATTGTACTTTTACCACTTCTGAGTTAAATTAACCAATAGCTTTCTCCTGAACAAATTTTGATGATGTTTCTTTGATTCTCTCATACCATCCCTTAGGACTTCTACACTTCTACCCAAATACTTCTAAGTGTCTTCTCTCATGATTCATTTTCTTGGCTCTCGGCTTTACCTAACCTCTTAACTGTGGGGGTCTTTCAACACTCTCTTCCTTAGGAGGAGTTCCACTTATATGATTTTAAACACCATTTATACTTAAATATCTCTCAGCTACATCTGTATTCTAAGATCCTTCATCCCATAAAATGTTTTCCTATTTGCTTCTATAGCCATTCTAACATGGGGATCCCACTTTCCAATATAGCAAGCAAGCAAGACAAAGGGAAGAGAAGAGAACTCAGTAGGAGAACCACAATGGGAAATAAACTCTACTTTTTGTGGCACATGAAAAGGTATTTACTGAGCCAATTCTAGACACTCAACTAAGTGTTTTATGTACACCATCCATGCAAACCTAAATGACAGGCCTCATTATTATCCCCATTTACATATAAGGAAATCATAGCTTACAAAGGTCAGACAATGTGCCCTACTATGTAGCAGGGCCAGGGTTTAATGCCTGTGATACAAAATGCATACTCTTAACCATACTGTTGCGGTGTTTCAAGGATTACTTCTTTAAAAATAATACCAACTAGGAAGGTCCTTGGAGCCTCTCTGATGTCCCAATCTTAAATTCATCTTACCTGAAAGCAGACTAAGGCACAGAGAGCAAGAACACGTCCTTTCATGCCACGGTTAAGCCAGCCCTTTCTCCAAAAGTAAGCAGCAGGTAAGATGTATGCAAGGCCTACAATGCGACCCCACATCCGGTGTGAGTATTCCATGTACCAGATGAACTTGAATTCTGCCAGCGTCATGTTGTGATTCAAGCTGAGTGAAATGGGAAGTCAAAAATGAAGAAAGAGGAAACATCCCTCTGATTTTATTTACCTATGGAATGCAGAAAGATTCTCAAACTTGAGCCTGCTTCCTCATCAGCAACCTCAGGATAAGTTTGGACTTAAAAGTTTAGATTAGGTAACTCACTAAATGTAACTGAACCAAAGATCAAGGAATCTACTGAATTAAAGTCAGCAAAAAACCGAATGGCTGCCAGGCATGGTGGCACATGTCTGTAATCCCAATGACTTGGGAGTCTGAGGCAGGAGAATCCTAAGTTCAAAGCTTGACTCAGCAACTTAGCAAGGCTCTAAGAAATTTAGCAAGACCTGTCTCTAAATAAAATACAAAAAAGACTAAGGATATGGCTCAGTGGTTAAGTGACCCTGAGTTCAAACCTCAGTACCGGGGGAAAAAAAAAAAAAGAATGGGGTTAGTGGGATGTTTACCTGATTCTAATACTTACATTTTAAATTCTGGAAATTGCTGGTATTTTTGGAATTCAGTTTCCCATTCCTCTTGGCTTGTAGGTGGCTTCATCTCCTTTATTAAATGCCAGTCTACCATTGAGAGGCCAGACTCTGTCAGCCTTAGGATAGGAAATAAAATTTTGAGTGTGGGTATGATGCTAGATTATTCATAAAGAGTTTATAGCAATAAGCAAATCTAACATTAACCCCACTAAAAGTAAACCCACAGTTTCATTGTTTCCTCTTTTGACACCTTTCTCTTCTACTGCTTAGAATTTGTAAGAAACAGCTCCCATCAGGTACCCATTTCTTTACCCTCTTATTCTCTCAATCTTTTCATTGAACTCTCCGCCCTTAATTCATTCACTAGCCTTCCTTGACAGCCCAAATCAATCTTCAGACCAAAGAAATATATCTTAAATGTATAACCAACACATTTTTTTCTTTTTCTTTTAGTGCCAGAGATTGAACAGAGGGTCTCACACATGCTGAGCACACACTCTACCACTGAGCTACATCCTCAGTCATAATGAACATTATTTACACAGGAAAAAGAAATTTGTTATAGGCATACAGGTCTAGGTTCTTCTGTGAATTTAAAGACAATAATATTCAAATTTGTTGTAGTTTCCCATAATAGCTTATTAACATATCAGGCATTGTGATATAAGGGCACTGGGAATATGGACAGAATTTGAGGAATACACACTTATTAAAACCAGAAAATATTTTTACCAAAAGGAGTCAGGCAGGGTTCTTCAATGTCTGATTTTAGACCAGGAGCAAGAACTATACAAAATGGGCCTGGAATATTTTCTCTTATCAGAAAGCAAGGAGTCTATCAAAGGTAACTAAAACTATCAAAAAGACACTTTTAAGAGTCCCACCTGCTATCATTATAGGACAGCTTAAGCAAATCATCAACACCATCATCACAGGGGACTAAAACATATCAAATGCGTCTAAATCCATAAGCAAATAATTATACTTATTATATACTTACACAAACGCTTTATTATTCATGAATGTTCTAATCGCCTATAAAGTATTTTGGTATTTTGCCCCTTCATCCTCAATCTGAATCTGATCAAGCAACTAGTCATCCACAGGACACATAGGGAATGAAGGGACATGTTAAACATCACCACAAACAGTCAGCAAAATCCAGACTATAGATAACCATAGGACAAATGATGTGGGCTTCTTTGAGAACAAAAAACCCCTGCAAATCAGGAACAGAAAGTCTAAATCTACAATGTTTGTTCATAGATTTAAAGAGAACTTACTAAGGCATATGAACCAGTTCTGATATATGGAACTCCTAAGGGTTTAATTCACACAAGCAAACAGTGAAAAGTTTTGAGATAAATTTGAATGTGGACGAGAGAGGAAAATATATACAAACAATGCGCACCTAACAGTTAAGACCTAAATTAGTCTTGGTGATAGGCTCCTTCGAATAAAACACTGACCTGTTTTATGGCAGGGAAAACCATCAGACATGTTCCTTCTTTAAGACCTCAGTTTCTGCATCTGTAAAATTAGAGAGCTAGACTATATGATCCCTAAGGTCCCTTTCCCCTCAGTCATCCTGTGTGTCTACTAAAAACCCAAATACCTGACTCACTATGAGCAAACTACTCACCTAGTTACTCCACCAAGAATAACTGCTCCAGCCACTGTTCCACTGCAGACCAGGAGCCATCGGCCCACCACACGATCAGCAGCCTTTGAGGGAAGGGACGCTGTTTCCCTTCCAGATTGCAAAGCCACTTCAGAGACCGTGCTGTACTGCCCTGACCTCAGAGGGCGTCTGATGCCACAGCTGCAACCACACTAAGGACCAAGATGGATAGATTATAACTAAAGAAATGAGGAACAGCTGCTAGCCACACTCAATCCCAATTTGACTGGGCCAAAGTAAGCTGTAAGACCACATACATCTCCATAGCTATAGCCCTGGTAAATCATCATCTCTTAAGTGGAACACTGGTTTTTCTGCCTCATTCTAATAGTTCTCTGCATATGCCCCTGCCTCTGACTTCACTATACACCTAGATAAGGATTATTTTCTTTCTCCTCTGCAACAAGAGTCTCCTACAAGTCAAGTCTCCTCTGACTGCTTAACTACTGCAGATCTCAGCTTATATGTCATTTCCTCTGGGAAGTGCTCCCAGACTTTCTGCAATGGGTCACTCCCATAGCATACTGTACCTCTCCTATCACAGCCCTTAAAACATCTTAATATATCTTCATTACAATGAGCTCTGGAAGGCAGAATCTGGTCAGGCTTGCTCTTTCCCTCCTGCTACCTTTATATCTAACACCGTTTCCTGTGATTTCCTCCAGGGCAGGAATCTTGCAGTATTTATCTTTCTCCCCCCCCCCCTTCCTAACACAAAATAATTACCCCACGATGATCAGTTAAGAGAATTCATGCCCTCTTCTGGCTGTATCCCTATGAGTAAAAAGATCCATGTTCAGTTTCCTACTTCTAATTAAACACCGTTAGACGAGTAGTTTGAATTAAGCCTCAATTTCCCTCTGTGTAGATTGGAGTTATGATTACTGTTTTGGGGTTTTTTTGGCAAAAATTAAGTGTGCATGTAAAAATGTTGCGCTGTTACCATGTACTAAATGTTTGATGTGTAATTAAACCATTTAATCCTCACAACAAGCTTAAGATGTAGGTATTGTTTACAAAGACTTCGTGGTACAGAAAAGTAAGTTGGCCGATAACATACAGCAGCAAGCAGTATGTCCGGATCCGAACTCGGGTACTCTGAATACACAAAATGGCAGAGTGAAATGGAAGGAGCTAAAGTAACATGACTTGGGGCTCTATTATCTTTATTCTGGCCTTTTCACCCCATTCCCGCTTCCGGAGTCGAGGAGGTGCGGTACCTGTGTTCTAGGCGCCGCCCTAGGAACCAAAAGCCGGACACTCTGGCTCCCCAGCAAGGTTTTCAAGGGCGGAAAGAGCAACCGCTGCATAGTTACACCAGCGCACGACAGCCAGCAGCACAAGCCAGCGCTCCACAGTCTCCTTTCTCCGCCACAGAAAGCAGAAGCACTTCCGGGTCAGGCAACACCAGCTTCTTATTCGCGCGAGACTGGCGACTGCACGTGTGCTGGCGATTCTGCTTCCGTAGAGGCTGCTGGGGCTCGGGGCTGGGGGCGCGCACGGCGCGCGCCGCCGTGGAGGACGCGCTTATCCGGTCACGCGCGCGGCAACCCCGGCTCGTAGTGGAAACCGAAGGCACCCGGGGGAGAAACGTGTAGAACATGAAGAGGCAGGGGGCGTCCTCCGAGCGGAAACCAGCGTGGATAGCGTCGGGGAAGGCGGGTGCGGAAGGTGGTGGGGCCGGGGGCGGTCGGCCGGCTTGGGGCCTGGCCTGTCACCATTTCTCCCGGAGACGTTTCCCCAGTCCCTGGCGCGGCGTGTCCTAGCCTTACGGCTTTAAGGGTGTGGAAACGTGAGCTGGTGCTGGAGCCGCCCATATGGGTTCGAATCCCGGCGCCAGCACGCTCCGTCGTGCGACAGTAATGCGAGTTGGTTAGCTCGTCCCAGCCGTTCGTCACCCAGTTCCCCCTCACCATCGCCGTGAGAGCCCATGGAGAGCGGACCAGGCCTCATCTGTGGTGGCCGCTCAGCAGCTTGTAGCTGCCACAGCGGCCGTGCCGTTTGTTCCCAGAGTCACTGCTGCCAGGTGGCAGTGGCCCCAAATCCCTAGTTCTCCCTCCGCTCCAGGGCTGGCTAACCGAGCGGGCTCTGCAGGATTTTCCAGGTGTCTTCTCCTCCTACTCCGTGAATTCTTGGTTCTATCTCCATTTTTTTTTTTTTGTTTGTTTGTTTCAGGATTCCCTTATCCTAAAAATTATAGAGCTCCTTGGAGGTTTCTAATATGGGTTATAGCTGTCGACTTCGATCATACTGGAAATTAAAACATTTTAAAAACGACAGACTAATTAGAAAATAACTATAATAAACCCGTTACATGGAAACGTAACTTTTATGAAAATTAAATATTCTTAAAGTATAGAAAGTGACTATGTTACAGATTTTTCAAAACTCTTTTACAAATATTAACTCAACTTCATGGAAGACAATTGGATTCTCATACCTATTTTTGCATTCAATCTGATGTGTCAAGTATCCCCCCTGAAAACTTCACTTGTAAGAGTGAGCGAAAAAGGCAACTAAAGTCTTATTATAAAAAATGATTTTAACTCCACAAATTAAAAGAATTTCAGAGGTCCTGAACTACCTCATTTTGAGCACTACTGCTTCAAACAAGTATCTTTTCCTTTGATCTGTACAAATAACTGTTGCTTAGTACACCTCCCTTACTCTACCTGCTGTCATAGCCTTTTGTGTGCATCTCCACCCTTCCTGGCAGGGTCATTTCTGGTGTGAGGCTAATGGTAATACTGCAGCATTGTCCAGTTCCATCTGTGTGACAATGATGTGGTAGCCATTAGGAGACTTAGGGAGTTAAAGCAATGTTGTTGATTAAGAGAATAGATTAACACTTAACTCTTTCACAGTTAGGGACTCATAATCTTTTAAATAAATGATACAATTGAAATGTGATGTTAGCTGATGATAGATTTTTGTTTTGTTTGCTTTTCAAAGTAAAATCGTTTTATTTTTTATTATAAAAACATTGGGTAGAAAAATTTAAGCATCATGGAAAAGTAAAAAGAATTTCAAATCTCACCACCCAGTGGTAACCATTACCAGTATGTAATGAACATTATTCCAGACATCTTTGTATAAAGTATGCATTCAATATTTTAATTAAAAAATAAATTATATGCTTAACCTACAGGAAAAACTCAAAACTCTGTTTATATCATATTTTTAGTATCAATATATGACTTTCTATGAATATGTTAGTTATTTTAATAAATATTTGAGGGATTGTTGTGTAGCATATATTTGCTGTCAGTGATGATAAAGATTTCTTACATAAAAACCTTAGGAACTTTAGGTCAGCTAAGAGTGATCAGATACTTATCTGCATAAAGAAGTGGTAGAATATAATTGTAATTAGTCTTTTAAAGAGGAATGTGGGCTGGGGATGTGGCTCAAGCGGTAGCGCGCTCGCCTGGCATGCATACGGCCTGGGTTCGATCCTCAGCACCACATACCAACAAAGATGTTGTGTCCGCCGAGAACAAAAAAATAAATAAATATTAAAAATTCTCTCTCTCTCTCTCTCTCTCTCTCTCTCTCTCTCTCTTAAAAAAAAAAAAAAAGAGGAATGTAGGTGTATGCCTGTAATCCTAGCAACTCTAGAGTCTGAGGTAGGACGAACCCAAGTTCAAGGCTAGCCTCAGCACCTCAGAAAGACTATCTCAAAAAAAAAAAAAAAAAAAAGGAGTAGGGATGTAGTTCAGTGGTAAAGCACCCCTGGGTTTAAACCCTAGTACCAAAAATAGATAAATAAGAAGAATGTGTAACACACAAAGTTATGTGAGTTAAAAGATGTATTTCCTTACTTTGGGAGAGAGAAAAAAGTCATGGAAATGTGACAAATATGATAAATGCCTTGGAAACTTGTGTCATTTAAAGATGAAGCTAAAAGGATTTTGTAGGCTAAGGAGATGGCATAAGCAATACCAAGGGTCGAGATTGGAGGGGACTGCAGGCATAAAGAGGAAATAATGTGTAGTTTATTTGTGGTGGTGAATATTTTTTGAATGCCCTTTTATGTAAATTGTTTCCCGATATTCACTACTGTGAGGTAGGTACTAAAGCCTACCCTGTTTTATGGGAAACTTGGTTAACTTGTCAGGGATCACACAATAAATAAATAATGGGATCAGGATTTGAAGTCCATTCCCACTTTTAAACATATTTTCCTTATAAAGATGTTTAAACATTTTATAGACAATGAGAGCATTGCATTGTAAGAATCTGAGCTGGGGTATAATGATGAAATCTGTCTTAGGAAGTTAATTTAGATTCAGCATATATTTTCCTTAGTATGATTTTTAATGCATATGACTCTGAATGTATTTCACAGTCTAGAGATATCAATTTAATAATAAACATGGAATTTTACTGTATTCATAGGCCCTATTGTACTTATCTATTTCCCTACCATTGTCAGAAAAATAAAATACTTTAAAAAATATTAAAAGTTTTGGGCTGGGGTTGTGGCTCAGTGGTAGAACACTGACTGGCCTTGCATGTGTGAGGGACTGGGTTTGCTCCTTGGCACCACATAAAATAAATAAAATCAAAGAAAGCTTTAAAAAATAAATAAAATCTTTGTGGGGGATTGGTCCACATGGACAGTATCCTCACGAATTTCTGTTCTCCATGAATTTTAGGAGCAACAAATGGATTTCTCATGGAAGTGTGTGTTGATTCAGTAGAGTCAGCTGTGAATGCAGAAAGAGGAGGTAAGAAAAATTAGAATATGAATAACAGTTGGCAACCCTTTTAAGAGTCTGAAAATAAATCCTGTAAACTGATCTCAGAAGCCCTTGTGATCTCCAAGGGCTGATAATCCTCTTGAAAACAACAAACTAGAAAACCTACTAGAAAATTATAATCTAGTTTCCCTCCTTTTCAAGCAGGTCACATTTTGAGACAGATGTCCACAGTAATGCTTATTCATTGATATTTTATTGAACTTATCTAAAACTTCTAACTTTTGGTTTAAAGATGCTTTCACAAGGGTCTGGGGAGTAGCTCAATGGTAGATCATTTGCTTAGCATATATGAGGCCCTGGGTTCAAACCTAACACTGGGGGGAAAAAATTAAGATGGTTTGAGAAACATTATTTATTTGTATCCAAAGTTTCTTTTGTACTCTGAACTTGTTTAAATAGGAAGCACAGACATTTCCATTATCTCAGAATCAGAACAATTTTTAAATTTTTTATTATGGAAAAATTTCAAACACACATTACAAGAATAGAGTAGAATAATGAATCCTGTGTATCCATTACTTCAATCATTTTTAACACATGGCCACTCTTTCAATATATCGGGGATCAGCAAACTTTTTTGGTGAAGAGCCACATAGTACATATTTTCAGCTTTGCTGGCCACATTGGTCTTTATCACTTACTCTTTAAAAAAAAAAAAATCCTTTGTGGGGGGTGGGAGTTTGTGGCTTAGTGATAGAGTGCTTGCCTAGCACTGGTGAGGCCCTGAGTTTGATCCTCAGCACCACATAAAAACAAATAAAGGTTAATTTTAAAAAATAATGATAATTCTTTGAAAATGTAAAAACTTCTTGGCTTGGCAATAAAAAGCAATAAATTACTGATACATGCTATAACAGATGAATCTTGAAACATTTTGAGTGAAAGAAACCAATCACAAAATACCACATTGTACAATTTCCAATCATATGAAATGTCCAGAATAGGCAATTTATGGAGACAGATAATAGATGAATGATTGCCTAGTGCTGAAAGGCATGGGGAGAAGGTGAGATGACTGTTAAAGGGTGGGGGTTATTTAGGAGGATGTTGAAAGTGTCTTAAAATTCATTGTGATGGTTGCAAAACTCTGCATTGTATACCTTAGGGGTGTGGATTATATGGCATGTAGATTACATGTTAATAAAGGTATTATTTTTTAAAACCCATAAAACATTCTTTGCTCTTATGGCTAAGAATAACAAAAATAAGCTATTGGCCTTTGGCCTGCAAGTCATCGTTTGTTGACCCTTGATCTGTATACCTGCTGAACTTCTCCCAACCACAGATTATTTTGAAGAAAACCCTATATATCATGTAATTTCATCCTTGAATATTTAAGAATATATCTCTAGAAGATAAGGACTCTTTGAGGGGGGAGGTGGAGACTGGTGATAAACCCAGGAAGTCTTTACTACTGAGCAATATCCCCTTCTAACTTTTTTATTTTTATTTTTTTGAGACAGGGTCTTGCTAAGTTGCTGAAGGTCTCACAAAGTTGCTAAGGCTGACTTTAAACTTGCTATCCTCCTGCCTTAGCCTCCTGAGAAGTACTCTTTTTGTTTTTGTTTCAGTTCTTTATTATAGTTTTCACCGTACCCAGCATAACTTTTTTTTTTTTTTAATTATCTTCACATGACATTACAATGATCTTGGCAGTTCATACATTTGAATCATTGGGGTAGCATAACTGTTTTTTAAAGCTTAGAATAATAGATTGTTTTGGAAAAGATTATGGTATTATCAACAAAAAGCCAACATTTTACTATGGTCTGGTAATATCTTTATTCTAAGTCATTTCCCTGGGCATGGCAACTCTAAAATTTAAAATTTTAAGAGAACTAGCTTGAAAAACTCTTAAATTTTACCATCATAACACAGCTGGGTTGCACAATACAGTTGAAATTAAAAATAGAGTTTTAGTCTATAATTTGATTCCTCGTAGACAGTTTCTAACACTCTTCTATATTTGGGAATAAATGTTGTAAACAGTTTGCTATTTAATAAGAGCTTTAAGAAAACTTTGTTGAGCAATGCTTTTTTATCACAGGTGCTGGTCGGATTGAATTATGTTCTGGTTTATTGGAGGGCGGAACCACACCCAGCATGGGTAAGTGTCTTGTTTTTCACCAAACTTCTTGTAGGAGGCTTTTTAAAAAAATGTTTTTATTAGTGCATTATAGTTATGTATAATAGTGGAGTTCATTTCGACATTCATAAGCACATATGCATAGTTTGCTCCATTTCAGTGTCCAGGACTTCCATCTTCCCTCTCCTCCTCCCACCTTCTGATTCCCTTCCTCTACTTTCTTGGTCTTCCTTCCTTTTTTTGGTACTGGGGATTGAACTCAGGGTCAGTTAACCACTGCCATATCTCCAGATCTTTTTAATTTTTTATTTTGAGACAGGGTCTTGCTAAGTTCCTTAGGGTCTTACTAAGTTGTAGAGGCTGGCCTCAAACTTGCAGTATTCCTGCCTCAGCCTCCCAAATCATTGGGATTACAGGCATGCACCATCACACCTGGCTGTTAGTTTTCCTTCTATTCATTTATTTTTAATTGGTAAATTATAGTTATGAATGAAATTGGAATGCATTGTGATATACTCATTTGTGCATATAGAGTAATTTGGTCAACTTCATAACCCAATTCTTTCACACAGGAATTTCTGTGTGAAAGAATAAATAGAGGCAATAGAATAAATAGAGGCAACTATTTATCAGTTTTACTGGGGTCTTTTACTAATGTCATGTTACTATGTTGTGAATATTGTACTAGTTAGAAATGTTTATGATTGTAAATAACACTATCAAAGATTTGATCAGGGGCTGGAGTTGGAGCTCAGTGGTAGAGCACTTGCTTAGCACATGTGAGGCACTGAGTTCAATCCTCAGCATCACATGAAAATAAATAAAGATATTGTGTCCATCTACAACTAAAACAAACAAAAAAAGATTTGATTAAAAAATTTTTTCTCAAACATC
Organism: Ictidomys tridecemlineatus; assembly: GCF_052094955.1. Taxonomy (NCBI): domain Eukaryota; kingdom Metazoa; phylum Chordata; class Mammalia; order Rodentia; family Sciuridae; genus Ictidomys; species Ictidomys tridecemlineatus. The sequence goes on along the minus strand of NC_135477.1, from coordinate 27,336,921 downwards.
AGAAAGTTGGAAGGTTGGTAGTTGCTATTAATACAGATTCAGCTATTCTGCAGTAGCATCAAAGATCAGACTTTTTGGGGCTGGGGATGTGGCTCAAGCGGTAGTGCACTCACTTGGCATGCGTGCGGCCCGGGTACGATCCTCAGCACCACATACAAACAAAGATATTGTGTCCGCTGAAAACTAAAAAAAAAAAAAAAAAAAATTCTCTCTCTCTCTCTCTCTCTCTCTCTCTCTCTCTCTCTCTCTAAAAAAAAAAAAGTCAGACTTTAAAAAATCTTTCTATATTGGCACTCTGAATATATTGACTTTTGTCTTTGTTTCTTCCTTCCTGTCTTTTGTCCTGTTGTTTTCATACATTTTACTTACATTTATCAAAAACCTCATGCTGTATTTTTTTGTTTGAAAAAATTATCTTTTAAAGATATAAAAGTAATAAAGCAATCCTCCTGCATCTGACTCCTGAGTTATTGGGAATACAAAGAATTCTTTCTTGTTTGTTTATTTATTCTTTGTACTAGTGATTGAAGCCAGGGACACTTTATTTCTGAGCTACATCCATAGCCCTTTTTATTTTTCATTTTGAGACAGGGTCTCAGTGCAGAGGCTGCCTTGAACTTAAGATCCTCCTGCCTTAGACTCTCAAATCACTGAGATTATAGGCAAGCGCCACTGCACACAGCTTTACTTTATTTTTGAAAGATATTTTTGCTGGGTGTAGAATTCTAGGTTGACAGGGTCTTTCTTTCTTTCTGTTCTTTGAAGATTTTTTTTTCTTTGTCTTCTTGCTTGTGTTATTTCTTTTCTTTTCTTTTTGGTACTGGAAATAGAACTCAGGGGCACTTAACCACTGATCCACATCCCCAGCCCCATTTTTGTATTTTTTATTTAGAGATAAGGTCTCACTGAGTTGTTAAGTGCCTTGACTTTGCTGAAGCTGGCTTTGAACTCGAAATTCTCCTGTCTCAGCCTCCATGCCATTGGGATTATAGGCGTACACGACCAGGTCCGGCTGCTTGTGTTGTTTCTGATAAGAAATCTATATCCATATCTTCATTTTTCTCTATATAATGTATCTCTTAAATTGCTTTTAAAATGTTTTCTTTATTCCTAGTTTTGAACAGTTTGATTATGATGTACTAGATTGTATTTTTTTCATGTTTCTTGGACCTGTACATTTGTACTTTTAATCTTCCACTTCCCTCCTTCATAGACTTCAGTTATACTTATGTAAGTATGTACTTTGAAGTTGTCCCATAACTCTCTGATGTATATATCCTTTTATATATATATATATATCTCCTTTCTGTATTTCATTTTACACAGTTCCTATAGTTTTGTTTTTAAGTTTACTTATCTTTTGCAATATTTAATCTGCTGTTAATCTTGCCTAGTATATTGTTCATCTCATGCACTGTAGTTTTTTCATCTAGAAATTAAATATTCTAGGCTCCACCTAGGCTCCTCCTCCCTGAGCTGAGGCCTTGAAACTGAGGCATTAAACTGGGTCAATCATAGAGCTCACCTTACTTGTTTTCTTTCAGGAATCATCATCTTTTGTTGTTTGATGTCTAGTGTCTTACAAACTGTTGTTTTAAATATTTTGTCCGTTTTTTATTATTAAAGGAAGAAGGATAAATCTAGTCTGTTTTTGAACATATGGAATAGAGTTATAAGACCTGTAATAAGGCTACAAATTTTAACATCTATATCAGATTGGTTTCATTTGATTAATTTAACTCTTAGTGATCTGTCTTATTTTCTTGCCTGGTCATTTTTTATTGCATGAAATATGTTATGAATTTTACTTTGTTATTGGGAATTTGTATGTTCCTATAAATATTTTTGAACAGATAGTTTATTTGGAAACAGTTTTGAACTTCTAGGTCTTGTTAAGGTCTGTTAGACAATTCTAGAGCAGTGATCACTCTAAGAGTTTATTATGGCCCACTGTACTACTGAGGCAAGACCTTTCTATATACTCAGTCAACTCTTCCTTTTCTTTCAGAAATAATACACAGAACAGATGTACTTGACCAATACTATTTTATTGACTACCTAGAGCTTTTTTTCTTCTCTGTCTCTGTCTCTCTGTATAGGGAGTTGAACCCAGAGGCGCTTTACCACAGAGCTATATTCCTTTTAACTTTTTAAGACCGAATCTCACCAAGTGGCTTAGGACCTCACTAAATTGATGAGGCTGACCTCAGACATGGAATCTTTCTGCCTCAGCCTTCTGAGTTGCTAGGATTAACAGGCATGCACTACAGTGCCTGGCTCTACCTAGAGCTTTTAAGCTCATGTTTAAATTTTAGTCTGCTTTCTGTTTTTATAGGTGTCCTTCAAGTAGTGAAACAGAGTGTCCAGATCCCAGTTTTTGTGATGATTCGGCCACGAGGAGGTGATTTTTTATATTCAGATCGTGAAATTGAGGTGATGAAGGCTGACATTCGACTTGCCAAGCTTTATGGTGCTGATGGTTTGGTATTTGGGGCATTGACTGAAGATGGACACATTGACAAAGAGTTGTGCATGTCCCTTGTAGGTAAGAATTTGTATAATGAGAGGAATAAATCTCTACTGATGGTTGTATTTATGTTCCTGATACAGAAAAATATCACAAAACTTTTCAGTCATACTTGCAGGCACCCACCTAATTTAACAGTACTTATTTAAATGTTTATGGTGGAGATAGTGGAGAGTATCTGTGACAAAACCCAGCTAATTTTCCTCAGTTGCTGTAGGTCTGGTTCTGGTCTTGTTCTCATTAGGTTTAAGTGATATTTACTGTTAGTTTCTTAACCACCGCACCAAAACCTTCAGAAGTTATTGCATTCAATGAGGATAGAGAGAGTTGGAAAGAATAGAAGCAAACTACTATGCTGCTTGGCCAACATTATTTCTTGAAGAATCTTTAGAGGGGCAAATAATAGATATAATGCTGTCCTTATAGTTGCCAAACATGCAGTTTTATTTGATGCCTTTGAGTTGTAGATGATTATATTTTACATAAAACAAGAATTTATTAGAAAATTAGGATTTTTAATTTGAAGGCTACCATCTTATTATCATTGAGTTCACTATCTCTTACTTCTTAGGAATGTTGACCTTTTCTATTCATCTTGTTATGTGACTTTCTTTTTATAGCTATTTGCCGTCCTCTGCCAGTTACTTTCCACCGAGGTGAGTAGTTTCCATTTTATAAGCTCTGTTGAATAGTGTCAGTTTTCTAACTTCACTAGAAGCTACAACCTTTTTATGGATCACAGTTCTACAGTGTTACTCAGATCTTAGAATGAAAAGTTGTAAATTTATAGATATACAATGTCTACATAATTTCAAGGCCCAATTATAAAAATTATTAAAAGTAGGTATGTAGCTCAGTGGTAGAGCACTTGCCTAGCATTTGTGAGGCACTGGGTTCGATTCTCAGCACCACATATAAATACATAAAGGTCTATTGACAACTAAAAAAACAAAGTAGGTGGTTGTAGAATATAATAGAGACGAGGGAGATACTAATTATTACCTACAAGGGCATGTATCCATCTGGGTAACAATTCTGAGATTCATTTTAATTAGATTATCTTAGGTTATGTGCAGTCCTAAAAAGAATAAATCATTGTTAGCCGGTGAAATAAAATGTACTGTCTGGCATAAACCAGAAAAAATGAAGCTATGGGTGAGGTCAACTTTCTAGAGAATTCATGTGGGGAAAGAGGGAGAATATATGAAGAAGAATTAGATACTTTTTGGAAAGAGGAAAGAAGAAATAGGTGCTAAATGGTCAACAAACAGATGTCCAGTAAGATATATGAAATTACTTTTCATGTTAAATATCTTGTCTGCATCATTTTAAAAAATGTTTTCTATTTAAAATTCAGGTGATTATAATTCCAGTGTACTTTGGCTAAATGTTGGTGAAATGGAGATATAAGGGTCACTTTTACCTTAGAGGGCACTGCCCTTGCACATGAAAAAAAAGCCTTTAATCAAAGGAAAAAAAACTGTAATTTTATATTTTTACCTGATATATTTGAGAAGTTTTTCAGTGCTTTTTTTCCTTTTAAGTAAATGTTCAGAGATTAGGCTTAAAGTGAATATCAGGATCTGTATCCATTTATAGAAATTAAGTATAAAGTGTATTTGTTATTCTTGTTTGTTTTTGAAATGTATAACACTATGAGAAAACTGTTTTCTTTGACTTGATGTTATAGCAATTCTTTTTCTAAACTAGCAATAACTTAAAGATGTTAGGGTGTTTAAAAATCTTCACCTTGAGGCTAACACACATAATAAAAAGTTATTAATACATGAAAAGCATTTTAAATTAGTGGACATTCATCTGAAAAAATATATATTTAAAATTTTGACATGCCAAATAATTTAGAAAGTAAACTAGTCACATATATTTTTCTGCTCTTAAACTAAGACAGTGACTTTTTCTTTTATCCAGTAATATTTTCAAAAATTTATGTAAATTTTACATTTTCCTCTATTCCACATTCTTTCTCACTCATTCTACATTTTTTCATTCATTTATTTAATAAGACTATGAGAGTATAATCATAGGTGAGAAAGTGCTGCCACCAAAAGAAGAAAATCTTTCTAGTTAGATTTTGCTGAAGTAGCTTTTCTGTTTTGAGGTTTCTAGGTCATTTTCCTCTCAGAGGGTTCTGAGGAGAGAGGTTTCTTAGAAAGCAGAATGGAACTGGGCAGGCAAGATGACACAAACTTATAATTCCAGCAAGTGGGGAAGCTGAGTCAGGAGGATCACAAGTTTGAGGCCAGCCTCAGCAACTTAGTGAGGCCCTAAGCAACTTAGCTAGACCCGGTTTCAAAATAAAACATAAAAATGGCTGGGGATATGACTTAGTAGTTAAGTGCCTCTAGATTCAATCTCTAGTACTTAAAAAGAGAGAGAGAGAGAGAAGAAAGAAAGAGAGAGAGAGAGAGAGAGAGAGAGAGAGAGAGAGAGAGAGAGAGAGAAAGAGAAATTGAAACTTCATATAATCTATTGAAAGCAACTGTCCTTATTTGGTCACTTATCTATTGCACTTAACAATTTTACATATCTGAATATCTGAATGCTTACCTGTGCAAATTCATTTAATAACTTTCTTAAATAAAATCTTAAGTAAATTTGTTAAGGAAAAAGTTTATAATTATTGAAAATTGAAACTTTTCACTTTTGCATTTAAGTAAATATACCTATTAAAATGTATCCTAGTAAAATGGTCATGCAGTATATACTGCCTGTATGTTGGTAAATTGGCTCTTTGGGAAAAAAAGCTCCAATTTGCATTTTCTGATTTCTGTGGTTTGAGTACTTGAGTAATTTCAAGATGCCAGTGGACTAACGATCTGATATGCAAAATTCCTGATTATTTGACAGTTGGCTCTTTAAAGCCTGAATTAGTTAGGTCCAGCATACCACCATATTTGTACTGTGTTTTAAATAACACTGCATTTGAAAATATGTGTTTAAAATTCAAATTAATTTTATTTCTTTCAGCCTTTGACATGGTTCATGATCCAATGGCAGCTCTAGAGACTCTCTTATCCTTGGGATTTGAACGAGTACTGACCAGTGGATGTGACAGTTCAGCATTAGAAGGGTTACCTCTAATAAAGCGACTCATAGATCAGGTACAGACGATTTCTTTTCTTTCTTCCTAAGACCATTGTGGTTACTTCTAACATTCTGTCAGGATGTGAAATTAAATATTACCGACTTTATGATTACTGTATAGGAAAAAGCAAACAGACAGTGATATATTTATGTGATTCGTACTGCTTTCACAAGTGGACTTAATAACCAAATTTCTTCAGATCAAATTGTAGACAGTGTCTACAAATCTGATTTAACTTGGATAACCATAGCAAAGTTTATCTTTTCTGTGCCATCAGCATTGTCTAGTTTTAAGCCACATCTTTTCATTGCCAGCCCATATACCAGAGGATCCCATAAATTTATGAAATAATTATTATCTGTAGTAAATTTTAAAACTAAAATTATGTTCTTCTTTCACTTTTCTCCATCTATCAGTATAGGAAGAAATATATTTTTCTCTTGCCCCAGTTTTCCTGACGAACTGTCTTCATTTTTAGAGTAGTCAGATATGCTTTTGTAATTGAAGTATGTCTCTGTTTTTCTGACATCATTCCAGAGGCATTCTAATACCTAATGAATGTCGACTTTGAGATGAGAGAATTCTATATTTGAGACTCAGGTTTGACACTTGTTTGCTGCATGACATTGAATAGATTACTAGCCTAAAATCCTCATTTCTTTATGTGTGAAATTGAAAAAATTTAATTTTTTTGTATCAGGGGTTGAACCCAGGGGTGCTTAACCACTGAACAACATGCCCAGCCCTTTTTATTTTTATTTTGAAATAAGGTCTTGCTAGTTGCTTAGGGCCTCACTAAGTTGCTGAGGCTGGCTTTGAACTCGTAATCCTCCTGCCTCAGCCTCCCAAGCCACTGGGATTACAGGCATGCAGTTTACATGTTAGTTTCCATTATTATTACTAGTTTTATTAATAATATTATTTAGCATTTCTGTGTAGATATCTGATTATTTTTACTTATCTATAGCCATAAAAATAACTTTAAGCAATTTCATCTATGGATTTGGTGTGATTCTGCTACTCTGGAACATACTGATTTTACAGATATTTATTTATTAAGTATATATTAGATGCAGGTTATTTGTACTTTGGTGGTGATCACGAGGTAGGGGTGTGTGTGTGTGTGTGTATGTGTGTGTGTGTGTGTGTTAGTCACTGCTCTTACAATCTAGTGATCATAGGTACTTTTTAATAGAGACCTATAACAAAAGGTGTTATGTGAGCACATTGGAGAAAGTCAATTAACTCCAGATTTTTTGCAGCAGGGAGGTTGGCAGTGATTAGGGGAAACTTCCCAGAAGAAAAGGTAGCCAAACTGCAATGTCTTACTCATTTTAAAGTAGGACATTTTAAAGTAGGCAGAGTGGAGGAATTGTTTCATGCAGGAAAAATTATATATGCAAAGTCCTGGAAACAAAAGCAAGCATAACTCAAGATGCTGAAAAGTGACCGAATCGTTGAAGATGAAGAGAAGAATGATATCCAAAGTTCTGAAAACCTTATTATATTTAATCCTTGGTGCATTGGGGAAGGGTGAAGCATTTTAAAATAGTTTTAAAAGGTTACTAAGAATAGAGAATAATATATAATTGTCATGATCCTATATTACATTTCAAAGTGTGTGTGTGTGTGTGTGTGTGTGTGTGTGTGTGTGTGTATGTGTGTGAGATGTTAATCATTGGTTGGTAGGGAGCTGGGTTAGATATTTCATATTACTACCTTTCCTTCTTGAAGTTACTACCTTGCAGTATAATATACTGGTTAAGCCATAGGATTTAAGATTAGAATCCTGGTTTACAGGTTTACCTCCTGGTTTTGTCACTTATTAACAATGATATGAGTCAAATTAACTAACCATCCTAAACATTTGTTTCCTCATCTGCAAAATTAGGATGTATTATAATAGCAACCATCTCCCAGAATAGTTATGAGAGATTGCTTCAGATAATAACATAATGTCTGACCCTTAGTAAGTATGTTACATTGTTAAATCATAGTGATAGCCTTAGGCATATAATCTTTTATGGAAGGCAAAAAAAAAAGTGAAAGAATTTATATCTTTAAAATATCATTTGTCATTATTTTGGAAAGTCTTCATTTGGAAAAACAGGTAAATGTGACTTTTTCCCTCTTCAAATTATTTTTGCTTTCTAAAGAGTAAATGTTTTATGAATGATTTGCTTTTAGCACATTTGAGAGTATGAAACATCTTTTTTCCACTTGATTTTTTCTAACAGTTATTAAATTCTGTGCAATAGCCCCTTCTGTTTACTCTCTATTTTATTAGTTTGCTTTATTTTTCCCTTATTGTACTTACTGCTACCTGAAACTTTAGTACATAAATGTATTTATCTGTTTTCCATCTTCCTTAAATGTGCAAGATGAAAGTAGAAACTTTATTCCATATCAGGAAGGCAAAAATTCTTGTACTCTTTTGTGTTTAGTTCCCAGGGGCTTGCAAGTTAAACTGATTAAATACAGATTAGCAGGAGAAATAATGAATCTGGATTGCATACCTAAGTGTATATATTCTTATGTGTATGTGGAAGTTATCAAAGAAATATAACTCAATGTGATGGTTAGAATTTGGAGGTTATATTATAAACCATCTTAATAGGTGAAAAAGGAGGAAGAGAAGATTCTTATGGTGGAAAAAGTGACTATATGGCAGGACAAATAGGCCCTTAGGAGAAAATATGGGAGATATGATTGTTTTATAATAATTTCGGTCCTATTTTCCAGAATGGTCAGCAATTAAATTAATTCCTGTAGTCTCAGTTAAATGGACCTAGAGAATTTAGTTGATACAGGATTTAAGTGGATTTTCCCCCAGTAACTTAAAATTATGTTTTCTTTTCTAATAAAATCTTGTTTAAATTCAACTACTTTCATCCCATTGTATAAGGTTTTTTTTTTTTAAGTAAGGCTTTTCTTCAGGTGGTGTGATTATTCAGTATTTGTTTTGGAACCTCTTATTCTTTGTGTTCATAATAGTATGAGTTTATAAAGTAATACAATAAAATAATCTTTCTTGATAGAACTTATTATGCTGGACATCTTACTTTTCCAAGATTCTTCCCCCAAGAGAAGATCTATTGACAATTAGACATTAATAGTAATTTTTAAAAATAATATACTTGACAGCTTAAACCCAAAGGACTTAAAATCAGCATACAACAGTGATGCTGCCACATCAATGTTTATAGCAACTCAGTTCACAATAACAAAGGTATGGCACCAACTTGGGTGCCCTTCAACAGATGAATGGATAGGAAAAAAAAAGAGGTATATAGAAACAATGAAATATTACTCAGACATGAAGAAAAATGAAATTATACTACCAGTATGAATATACTTCATACCATGTTCAACCACAAGAATGGGATCAAATTGTAAGGGGTTGTATCTCCTGTATGTATAGTATGTCAAAGTACACTCAACTGTCATGTATATCTAAAAACAATAAATAAAAAATAAAAATAAATAAATCCCCCCCCCAAAAAAAATAATATACTTGACTCAAATCTTTCTCTTCTTACTGCCTTATTATCACAATTAAGAAAAAGATATAGCTGGGCATGGTGGCACACAACTGTGATCCCAGTGGCTCAAGAGGCTGAGGCAGGAGGATCACGAGTTCAAAGCCAGCTTCAGAAACAGGGAGACACAAAGCAACTGAGAGTGAGACCCTGTCTCTAAATAAAATACAAAATAGGGCTGGGAATGTGTCGTAGTGGTTGAGTGCCCCTGAGTTCAATTCCCAGTACCCCCTCCAAAAAAAGAGAAAGATATTACAATTTACTTATTTATTTTTTTCTTTTTTTCAGGCAAAAGGCAGGATTGTGGTAATGCCAGGTATTTATTTATCTCTTTGTCTACTAGTCTAACACCAAACTATAGTGGAGGAAAAGCAAAAAGGGCACGAAAATCTGAAAGTATGTTCAGAGAGAAGAATAAATAGTTTGATTAAAATGTTCAAGATTAGGAGATATGTGCTAGAATAAAACTTTAGGGGAAGGAGAACACTCTAATAGGGATGACCTCATTGAGGAGCAAATAAGGAAATAGATTAGGACTGGTTTCTCCCATGTTTGCTTCCCTATAGTATATAGAATTTTATGAATGTGTATGTTCATCCCTGGTGAAGTATACCAGGTTGGACTAATACTACTTCCTCAATTCCTGAAAAGTCTCTGATCATCAAAATATTTTGTTTTAAACAAAATAATTGGAGCATCTCTCCTGAAGATAACCATAAAATCAATTAAGTGCATAATGACTCATTAGAAATGAACAGATGAGGCAATTTTGAAAGAATTAGAATAAGCAACCCCAAATCAGCATGAAACAAATATAAAGGCTCTTAATTTTTTCTTTTATTATTTTCTCAAAATAAAAGCAACAGAAAATAACATAATAAATAGTCACGGTCACTTCCTAGATTTTACTATTCTGCCACATTTGTCTCATCTTTTTTTCTTTTAATCCTGAACTAATCCCAACACCACCACCACTACCCTTAGTGCAGGAGCTCAAACCCAGGACCTGCCTTATTCTGGGCAAGAGTGCTACCACTGAACCATACCTCTTGTCCGCCGAGATATTTTAAAGACATCATGACATTTTTTTCTTTATGCATCTCTATAAAAGACCCATTTACTATAACCACAATTTCAGTATTACATAATATGTCTATCAAAATGAACACTAATTCTTTAATAACATTTAATACCCAGTCCATACTTGCCTTTCTCCAGTTTTCCCCAAAATGGTTTTTATAACTGATATGTGCAAACCAGGATCTGGTCAAGGAACAAGCATTACATTTGGTTGTTTTCTATAGTATCTTTTAATATAGAAGTTTTTCCTTTTCTTCTTATTTAAAAATATGACTTTGTTTGGGGCAGGATACTGGAATTGAACTCAGGGGGACTCAACCACTGAGCCACATCCCCAGCCCTATTTTTTTGTATTTTATTTAGAGACAGGGTCTCACAGAGTTGCTTAGTCATTGCTGAGGCTGGCTTTAAACTCATAATCATCCTGTCTCAGTCTCCCGAGCCACTGGGATTACAGGCATGCACTACCAGGCCCAGCTTAAAAAAAATGACTTTTAAAAAGTGGATACTTACCCTGTAGAGTGTTCTACTTTCTATATTTATTGAATTGTTTATTTTTGATACTGTAAACAATATCAAAGCTAATGCTTGCTCTTGTAGCTTCTAAATTCCCTATAAACTGGTAGTTAAATCATAAGACTTGATTAGATTCTGGTTAAATATTTGGGTAAGAATAATGGGTACTTCACAGTTGATCACATCAGAAAGCATTCAGTCTCTAGACTCTTACTAGCAGTAATGCCAAGACTGACCAGGGTTCAAAATGGTGATAACCAGATAAAGGGCAAGATTTAAAATAGGCCAGGTAAAGATATTAACAGTTAGTAGGAAGTTTTTCACTTGCAGTAAGTCCCTGAAACAAACAGATAGAAAGCATATATGATCTGTCAAATTGAGACCCTTTATAGACTAATCAGGGAATATTAAAGAAACTTACTGAGTCTGTCTGATGCTTTTCTGTTTAAGGCTAAATGTATTTAGCCTTGACAACTAATAACCAGATTTAGACAATTCTTTACACAAGTGCTTGATGAATATGTAATTATTAAGTTATCTGCTTTGTGTAAGGAATTATGTGGGATATAGAGTTAAATGAGCAACTATTCTAGAAATTGATAGTCTTAGGTACAGAAATATTTGTGACTAGATTAACAAACCTTACTAAGGAAGTATTAATTATGTCAGTTATAATTATACATGTATTGTTAGATGTGAAAATAGAATGAATATGAAGTAATCCTTCTATTTGGGGAGCCCACAGAATTTCATGTAAATAAGTACATGTAAAAATTTTTTACATTTCATGTAAAAAATTCTTAGATAAATCAATCCGAAAGCCTAATGAGTTTTCATCCTTGGGAAATATAAAGATAAGTAAGACATATATAATGAAACTTGCAACATATTTAGGGTCTGGTTTTCTCATTTATAAGGAAGGGAATATTGAACTAATTATTCTTTGAGGTATCTTTTAACTGTAAAGCTCTGTTAGCCTATGTGTTGGAGAATGTATTGAGTGTTGTGTTTCAGTTTTATTTGTTAGAGGGAAATAATTTGTCTTTTAATTCTTACAAGCGCATGAGGTAGGCAGTATTATCCTTCCTTGTGATTTTTTTTTTTTTTTTTTTTTGGTGGTACTGGGGATTGAACCCAGGGCCTTTTGCTTTTGAGGCAAGCACTTTACCAACTGAGCTATATCCCCAGCCCTGTATTATCCTTTTTTGTTGGTGAAAAAGTTGAGGCTAAGTGGATTTAAATAATTTATTTAAGATCACCCAACTCCAAATAGCTACAGAAGTGAAGCCAGTATTCCTTTACAACTGACTTCTTAGTCTGTGTTCTTGCTAATTCCTAGGGTTCAGCAATATGAATAGACCACTAACCAAAAACAAACAAAAAACAAAAAAGCCGAGTTAACAAGTTTGAAAGAGTATATAAATATAAAAACAGATTATTTCAGCAACTTGAATAGCTTGAGGTACAAAGTACAATGTCATTTTGAAATGTTTATTGAATACATTCGCTATATCAGAAGACATGAATATAAAGATGAATAAGCTAACTTCATATTTGCAATTATTGGTACCAATTCAGAATATGACTTTTATAAATAAATATTTTAAAGATTGTTTATCAAAACATGTAATCATAATAAAATGGAGTCAGATTCTTCTGTGAAATGAAACAGAAAGTTAATATTGTGATGAGTAAACTGTGTAAAACTTTGCCTTATTGACATTTCCCATGAAGTCACGGTATGTGCTTTCAGTCTTGGCCAGAGAGAAAATCTTACGGGTTCTCTCTTTAGACGCATCTCTCCGGTTGTGCTTTTGTATCTTTTTTCTCAAAGCTATCCTTACCTTTCATTTTAATTTGATTTTGTTTGAGGGAAGAGCAGGGCTGGAATGAATGATTTTTTCCTTGACCCAGAGCAGTCTTTTTAAACTTAATAATGTCTAGCTTTTTCATATAAACCAACCAATACATGTAATTTCATCACATAGGCTCTATCCCTAACAATTCTCCAGAGTCTAGTATACATCTTTCATTACTTTTTAATTTCATTCTAGCCTAGGGAAAGAGTAATTCTTGAATCAACGAGAAATTTCAGAATGGGATTTTCAAATAGAATAAGCAGTCATTGTTATTCTTTAAATTTTATGCAAGATTCTGTTCTCTTAATCTATTACTTGTTCTTTTCAATAGGAGGTGGCATAACAGACAGAAATCTACAAAGGATCCTTGAGGGTTCTGGTGCTACAGAATTCCACTGTTCTGCTCGGACTTCCAGAGACTCAGGAATGAGGTTTCGGTAAAAATGTTCTTGGACTCATACAAGAAGGGATGAGATTAATCTTCACTACCCAAATAGAAAAACGTTTGTTGATGCCATGATCAATGAATGAATGTCATGTTGTGATTAATACATAAGTACTGTCATCATTTTTGCAGTTTAAAAACATTTCTAAAATGGTTCCTGTTCTGTCTTAAATGAGCAGGATCTTTTGCACATATTAAACCTTTTTATAGTCTTTGATAGTCTTGCCAGTCATTGCCATTTAGTCATTCTTCCCTCCCCTTTGCTCTCTTCTTTCAGTTATTTTGAAATTATATTACCATTAAGAAATTGAAACTATTATGTGATTTTTTTAAATATATAGGATTCCTATAACTTACTAGGGGAATCTTTCTATTTATAATTTGGGAAAATGCATGTAAGAGAAGGAAGAAGCTTAAAACTTACATTTCCAGATATAAAATCAAGTATACTGTTTTTTAGATTCAGCTACTAGGTGTTTCAAGTAATTAATTAATGAAAATTATTATTACGGAATATGGTAGTTCAGAGTCCTTACCTTCCCATGTTTCTGAATCATGAAATAACCATAAAGTGAAGTGCCAGTTGGAGTACTGACTGAACAACTTATCTGTTCCATTATTATTTCTATTGCAGAAATTCCTCTGTTGCCATGGGAGCCTCACTTTCTAATTCAGAATATTCTCTAAAGGTAACAGATGTGACCAAAGTAAGGACTTTGAATGCTATTGCAAAGAATATCCTAGTTTAGCCAGACCTCTCCATGAGACATGGATATTGCAGTATGAAGAAAGAAGAATAATCTACGATTCTCTGAGACAAAGTTTTAACCTTCTTTGGCTAGGACAGTTAGTCAAGTTTCACATGGCCATGAAGTATGCTTCCAAGAAGAAAAAGAAATTGAAACAGATACAGTCACTTCCTTTGCTTAGTCTTTCCAGCCTTTGCCATCATTATGATTAAATCTGTTCTGTACTACATCTACAGAGAGGCTTAGTCTATCCTCAATGGAACTAGTTGATGAACTGAGAAAATTCATCTGCAAGATATGAATTCAGCGTGGCTTCAGGGTTAATTTGATAGTTGTAGTATTTTGCCTTTTCATTTATAAAATAAAAAAATTTCATTCTATTATGATATCAGTCTCTTATTCTTAAATTTAATACAATTTGTACCAAATGTGAAAGGGAAGATAGTGTTTCATTTTACTTTTTCTGTCATTCTCTCTTTTTATTTTGTGCTCACTGGAGATGTTGCCTTGGAGCAAGAAGATAAGGGTGCAAAGTGAAATGGACAGTATAAAAATTCCAAGACTTGGGAAATAGGTATAAAAGACACTGGGCTCAGTATTATATATACATACAAAAATATAGTTGGACTTCATTGTGTGATTCCCAGAGACAAAAGCAGGCCTTGTCATCTTTATTTTATTTATACAGATTAGTGAAGGTGATGTGAGTTGCTCAAGTTTAACAATGAATTAATGTTCCTTGTGAGGCATGAACATTAGGCTCCTAACTTTCCAAGATTTCGGCTTTTAAGCTGCTTCTGGTATGTGAATATGGTACAAAGAGCAATACTTCTAGGCAATACTCCTGGTATCGTATCCTAGCTCCTAGTTTAACCACGAGAAAGTTACTTAATTTTTGAACTTTGCCTCACTTTAAGATTTAGGATTAATAACTAAAATATATTTTCTCATTACATGACATGCTAAAGTTTGAGGCACACAGAAAGTACTTGTTAAATATTAATTATTTTTCTCCTAAAGTAGCTTTCTAGGAATAGACTTTGAGAGCTTAAAACCAGTTACCCAGTATTGAAACCAGCACTAACTTTGTGCCCTTAACTATGAATATAAAACAAGAAGCAGAATAAGGTAATCTCTATCTATATTTTTCATTTCTTTCTTTTTTTTCCCCCAATACTGGGGAATAAGCCAAGGGATGCTTTACCACCCCAGTCCTTTTTATTTTTTATTTAGAGTCTCACTAAGTTGCTGAAGTTGGCCTTAAATTCAAGATCCTCCTACTTCAACCTCTGAAGTTGCTAGAATTACAGGTATGCACTATCACGCCCTGCCCTACAATGATTTTTCTATAATTTATTTGTGTTTTAAAATATTTACTGGTGATTTCATATGTGTAAGTTTCTTCTCAACAATATTATTACTCTTTTGAAGATAGAGGCCAAAATACCAAAAATCTTCTTACTTTTTTGTATCCCCTATCACAACTACCACATTGTAATTAAATCTGTTCTGTACTACATCTACAGAGAGGCTTAGTCTGTCCTCAATGAAACTAGTTGATGAACTGAGAAATTGTGTATTCATAGTGACATTTACTTTGCCTAGTGGAAAAAGTACTGAATTGGAACTCAAGATCTAGGTTTTAATCCTGACTTTATCATTGACTTTAGTAACTGCTAGATTTCTTCTCTTTTCCCCTCTAAATCCATCTCTACTTTTGTCTCTTCTGTATCCTAGAACAGATCATACCCGTATGATCAGCATCCATGGCTCCTTTGACCTTCATATTTTGGTGGGGCTTGGTCAATAGTGAAAGGTTAATAAAATAGGTACTTGTCACTCCGTTTTTCTATATGCTTAACAGAATGTGCTGTCCCCAACTGCAAGCTGTTTGCTAATCTTGTTCCCAGAATGTGCTGTCCCCAACTGCCAAACTGCAAAATGTAACTTCCCTCCCTGCCCTCTCCAAGGAAAGTATATAAGCTCTGCTTAAGCTGTTTGTGCTCAGGGCTCTTTGCTCTATTCAAGTGAGCTCTGAGCCCCAGCATGCTGGACCCCCAATAAACCCTTTGCTGTTGCATGAGACAGTCTCTTGGTGGTCTCTTCCTCCTACGCTTGCCCGCCTGACCTTTACAATAGAAAGTATCAGCAGGAGAATGGGAAGGTGTTTCTCTTCCATATTGTTGTGAATTGGCTGCATCCCTTTTAAGGTCATAGATTCTATCAGTTGTTCCTCTTTAAACCCTTTCTGGGTTCTAATAACTAGACCTTCTCCCTGACCTCTTTGGGTTTATGATTAGGAATAGCTCCAGGCTAGGCTAGGTGGCATACTACACCATTTACTCCTTGTTGGTTTTCTTAAACCATGCTCATTCCTTTGTATATAGTTCTTTATTAAAAGTCTTTTACATTTCCCTGTCAGGATCCTGGCTAATTCAGTTTCTGCATTTGTAAATTCCTTTCAGCTTTAACACCATGTGTTTTAACCATTATACATTTTTAAAATAGAGACAAATTAGTAATAACAGTCACCTTTCATTTTTAACTTTTCTATATCCTTTATGCAATACCTCAAGAAAAGGCAGACAGTCCACTGTTGCTTTTCAATTTTTTATCTTCTCCATGAATGCAATACAACACTATACATTCTAACAAAAAAAATTCTATTAAACAATAGCTTAAGCTGGGCATGATGGTACACTCTCAGCAGGTCTGGAGGCTAAGGCAGGAGGATTGCAAGATCAAAATCAGGTTTAGCAATTTAGTGAGGGGCTAAGCAACTCAGCAAGACCACATTTCTAAATAAAATACAAAAAAGGTTGGGGTATGGCTCAGTGCCCCTGGGTTCAATCTCCAGTACCAAAAAGAAAAAAAAAAAGTAATAGTTTAAAATAGCTGTATCTTTGGGACATTTTTATCATTTCTGTAATTCTGTTGGTTATCTTAAATTGTATCCCCAAAGTAATAACATGGTATCACTTTCTGGTGTGAATTCATTTTTCCCATCCCTTACACACTAGTATATCAAGTACTTTTTTTTGGTCACTATGCCAGTTCTTCCAACTTAGACATCTCAGACTCATGCCTCAACTAACCCCAACAGTTACTTCTATCTGGTATTGAGTCAATCCAGCATTTTGTGTGGGAGGCTGGTGGGGGTGAGTAGTGGGTATTAAACCCAGAAGTACTTGAAGTACTTGCTAAGGCTGGTCTCAAACTTGCAATTCTCCTGCCTTAGCCTCCTAAGTCACTGGGATTACAGGTATATGCCACTGCACCTGGCTTGTCTAGAATTTTTTGACAAGTTTAGACAAAGAAGTTTTCATGTAGGATTTTATTGCCTGGTTGGAGCAAATATCAGATTTAATGATGAAATTGTAATCAGTTTTCTCCATAGACTAAAATTGAGACAAGGATGCCCAGTATGACCATTCTGTTCATTTTACTGGCAGTCTTAGCAAGTACAGTAAGGCAGAATGAAAAATTTAAGGATTGGAAAAGGAAGATAGACATCATGATTATATGAAGAAAATCTAAAAACTCTTAGAATTAATAAGTGACCAACAAGGTTGCTGGATACAAAGTCATTGTACAAAAATTGGGTTCCATTATCTAGCAAAAAGTTAGAAAATGAAAATTTTTATAATGATCTATACAAATGTAAAAACAAATTGTACATTTTAAACATTCAGTTTATTGTATATATATATTTTTTTTTAAAGAGAGAGAGTGAGAGAGAGGGGGACAGAGAGAGAGAGAGAGAATTTTAACATTTATTTATTTTTTTTCTTAGTTCTCAGCGGACACAACATCTTCGTTCGTATGTGGTGCTGAGGATCGAACCCGGGCCGCACGCATGGCAGGCAAGCGCGCTACGGCTTGAGCCACATCCCCAGCCCCAGTTTATTGTATATTAATGATACCTCAATAAAGCTGTTTTTTTTTTTAAAGCAAACCTTGTATAACCACGTATATTGGCATCATTGTTCTATCAGATGCCTAGGAATAAAATGTAAGAGAAAGTTTAAAATTTTTAAAAATTTCTTTTTTTTTTTCATTTTTTGTTATGAAGATTTTAATACATATCTAGATCCTGTTAGAGTCTGTAAACAAGTCTGGATGGCACCTGGCATTTTGCCAGAGGAAGTGGTTTGTGAAGTGCCAGGGAGCCATTAAGTGTGGAGATTCCTAATTGGTTGACTGCTGTATCGAGTTTATGTTAATTAAGATAAGCTGTGTGAAATGTATAAATACCTCTGTTGTCCTACAATAAAGGGCTCCCACTCCTGCTGTATCCATGTACACAAGTTGTTCTCACCCTCCGCCCCTGCTATTTGCTATTTTGCCCAGCCAGCCGGGCTGCAGCAGATCCCACAGCTGTTAATTTGCCATATGTGCTTTCTCTCTCCACCTCCCCTGCACCTGCATAATAAACTCAGCTTCTGCAGAACACAGTACTTTTAAATCAGCATTAACATTTCAGAATAGTTAAACTATAACACTATGGAACAATTAAATCCCTGAGTTGCATTTCATTCACTATATTATATTTTAATCTAGGGTAGTATGTTTCCATGAGAACAGGGACCTAATATTTGTATCTTTCTAATAGTATTTCATACTAGTAAGTGCTTAAAATCTGTTAATGGTTTATTCGATAACAATACAATTTCTGATTTGATTCTCTTGGTGCCTGAGATTTCTCAATCCAGTCATCTCTCATTCAATCCATTGAATGCTGATTAAAGTATGCTGCATACTATTTTTCTCTACCATAGGAAAATTTATCAGAAAGAGACCTTGCTTTCCTCTTATATTCCTGAACTCCAGTTTTTGTGAGATATTAGATTTACTAGAGGACAGTTATTATTTTTTAGAAATTTTAAAATTTGGGGGGACTTTTGGGAAACATTAAGTGTTATGATAACTCAAGAGAATGTAAAGATATTTGAAGCAAGATTTGTGCTTGCTTTAGGTATTAAGTGGCAGATGTTATAATTGCTTATTTGCAATCTGGAATACAAGGCTGGTTTAACATCCCCAAATCAAGCAATGTAATAAGTCATAGTAACAGACTAAAGGACAAAAACTGCATGGCTATCTTGATCACAAAAAAAGCATTTGATAAAATTCTTTTCATGGTAAAAATGCTCAAAAAATTTGGAATAGAAGGAAACTTCTTCAACCTGATGAAGAGCATCTACAAAAAACAACAAATTCTCCACCTATCATACTTGATATTCTCTCCCCCTAAATACTTCATCAAGAACAAAACAAGATGTCTGTTCTCATCACTTCTAGTTGACATTGTTCACTCAGGACAATTAGGCAAGGGAAAGAAAAAGCATCCAGGTTGGAAAGGAAAAAGTAAATGCTATTTGCAAATGACATGATTTTGTATACATAAAATTCTAAGGAATACACATATCATACACACTAAAACTAATATATCAACAAGTTTGCAGGATATAAGAACAATATACAAAAGCAGTTGTATTGCTGTACACCAGCAATGAACAATCCTAAAAGGCAATAATAAAAGAATTCAATTTATACAGCAAACAAAAATGACTTTTTAAAAATAAATGGAGTTGGGGCTGGGGATGTGGCTCAAGCGGTAGCACACTCACCTGGCATTCGTGCGGCCCGGGTTCAATCCTCAGCACCACATACAAACAAAGATGTTGTGTCTGCCGAGAACTGAAAAATAAATATTAAAAAATTCTCTCTCTCTCTCTCTCAAAAAAAAATAAATAAATAAAAATAAAAATAAAATAAATTTTCTGCTATCCAGATCCCTCCCACATGGTGGGAGTTCTATCTCTTCTCACTTAAATAAATCCTCCTCTGTTTAATCTTCCTTTCGATTATCCATGGATTTTTAAAAAAATACTTTTTAGTTGTTAATAGACCTTTATTAGTTGTTAATAGACCTAATAAACCCAGTGCCTCACACATATCAGGCAAGGGCTCTACTACAATCCTACCACAATCCTAGCTCTTGTCCATGGGTTTTATTCATCAAATTTGCAAGACAAGAACCAAGAAAGAAATTGGCAAAGTGGGTAATCTAGTCTTATCTCAAAACTCTGGTTTCATCTCGTTGGCCCATATGGGGATTGTTGGAAAGATCCTTCACGATGAGAGATTTTGGGATGCTTCTTGCTCTTCTGTGTAGTTGACAGTATGAATGGAAATGGATGACAGTGTCAAAATGTTTCTCCAGGATCTTGGCAGGGGGATCAAAGACTCCAAGGTGGATATTTGTATTAGATGCTCTAATCCAGCAAAAGAGAAAGGAGCAAACTTCAAGAAGGCAAATAGTGTCTTGGCACAGAGGAGAATTCAGAGTATAGAGCAGAAGCAAGAGAGTGAGCCACATATTTTTAGTAGAATTTTCCACTGCTGTGCTTGAAATACTGGAGTATTCTGGTTCAGTCTCCACTTGTTTTTATCATGTGTTTAGTCTTGTGCTTCAGTCAGTAACAGCCTGAATTACTGATGATCCTGAACTACATGGAAATGTTTGGTCATAGCTGGACTTCTTCATTGCATCAATTTTCAGTGCTCTTTGGGTGCTTTCCCTGTTTGTGCTTAGCAAAGTTGTAAAATGTCATTTGGTTTCAAGATATTGCTGACCTAGCATTGGAGGTATCAGGGAGGAAGCCTCATCCTTTCCCTAGTGTCAGCAAGACATGCTCTTCAACCTTTTGCTGCAGGCACTTTTCCTTATCCAGGGGACGTTTGTGAGTCTCTTTCCCATCCATCTTGTTGGTCAGCTGGTCAGTTTGTTGCATATGTCCCTCTCACCATATTGCTTTGAATACTGTTGGTTCAATAAAGGAATTGAAATGCACCAGCTATTGTCAAACATAGAAAGCAATTGGCCTCACTACTTTAAATGTGGTTTGCCCTTGGCTTTCCTCACAGCAATGCAGTCCTCATATATTTTCAGAGGCTGCCTCTTCTCTATCCTCTTTTCTTTATCCAGCATCAGCACCAATGAAGCAAAGACCCCTGGGAAATCATACCTTTTCCAGTTGCACATATTCTTCTTGGTGGTCTTCTTAAGCACCAGACCCTTCCACAAGACAGTCTACCTGCAGTCTGCCCTGAGCAACTTATCCTCTGCAAACAAGTTGTCTTCACCACATTCATTTCCTGCCAAAAGGAAGGCTGCTGAAGGCCACCGAGTTGCCAGCCATCCCAAGGGGATGAGTGGGTTGGAAGGAGGCTGTGGCAGCTCTTTTTCTATGTCCTCTGCCAAGAGTTCTCTGTATATGCCCTTCTATTTGAGGAATTAGAATTTTTGTCTCTGGTGCACGCAAGGCAGAATCTTCCTGGCACCAGTATGTGGATTTTTAATACACCCTGAGTCTTGAAAGGACAACGTTTTTTTCTGCAGGTACTTTCTAGCATTTGCCAGCCTGGACTGATTTGTATACTTTGGGGTTTTTTATTGATTTTAAAAAAATAAATGGCAGTGGAATCATTACAATTCATATTACACACATAGAACACAATTTTCCGTATATCTGGTTGTATATAAAGTATATTTACACCAATTCCTGACTTCATGCTTGCCTCCCATACACAAGGCCCTGGGTTCAATCCCCAGCATCCCTCCCCCACAAAAAAGAATACTTTGTTTTTCTCCCTGTCCCATTTATCCTCCCAACTCTCCTTCTTGCCTTCCAGCACTCTTAGATGAATGGATTTTGTAATTATAGCTGTTGTATTTTGTGGATTTGTTATTTTTATTGTTTTTCTGTGAAGCTCATAAATTGGATGTGGGAGGTAAAGGAATATCTCAACTGTTCCTTCTTTACTCCCTTTACAGCCATCACTATCTTCTTTCATACAACTCAGGTTAGGTTTTGGTCTCTCTTGTTCTGCTGCAAAAAAAAAAAGTACAAGAAAAATAAGAAAAAGGAAAAAAAAAGTTCCTGAAGAGGTGGGAACAGAATGAAAGACCTCATAGCCAGACTATCTGGGTTTTGAGGAGTAATTTTCTTCCCCTTGGCCTTTACTTGAGGGTACTGAGGATTGAACCCAGGCCTTGAGCATACTAGGCAAATACTCTTCCGCTGAGCTTTTCCCCTTCAAGGGGAAAAAGTTTTTTTTCACTGGTACATTTAAACTTCCCACCTATGTGGAGGTGCCAGTTCTGGACAAGTGCCACTGTAACACAGAATGTTCAGAGAACCTGAAATTTTCAAATCCGGAGGGTGAAAATTTATTGTTGGTCACTGACAGAGAAGTCTGCTTAGTATTTCAAAGGAATATTAGGTGCTGCAAATAGGAACTAAAGGGGTAAACTTATTAAACCTGTTATTGATGATGTTTACCTATCATTTTAAGAGACTAAATATGGGCTAGGAGGGTAGACATCAAAATACTTGTACAATTTTAAAATGTCACAATTAAATGTGAGCTGGTCACCCCACCCACCCACACATACAAAAAGTCAGGAATAAATTTAATCACCCACGTGTAAGACTGTACATGGAGAATGTAAAGCATTGTCGAAAAATCTTGAAAGGCCCTAACAAAAAATAAATAAACAGACATCCCATATTCATAGGTTAGAAAATATTTTCAAGATTACAACACTCTCCAGCTGACCTACAGGTTTAATGTAATCCTATAGTAACCCCACCTGCCTTTTTTTTCTTTTTACACAAATTGACAAATCTCATCTGGAAATACAAAGAACCTGGGATAGTCAAAACAATCTTGAACAAAAGAACAAAATTAGAACTCACACTTCCTGATTTCAAAACTTACTATAAAGCCATTATAATTAAGAGGATGTGGTAGGGGTAGAAAGGTATAAAAATATTGGCATACAGTTGAATAAAACTGAGAGTCTGGAAATAAAATGTTATAGTCAATTGATTTTTGATATGGGTTCTATTTCACTAGAAAGAATTTACCAGTTTTTAAATCCTTTTTAAACAAATGGTGCTGGAACAAGTGGCTATCTACATGCAAAAAGACTGAAGATGGACCCTTATGTCACATACAAAAAAGAAATCAAAAGTCAGCACCTATTTTTCTCTAGGAGAAGTTTGGCAAAAAAGTTCTTTGTCAGTACTTCTTTCTTTTAAAGTATCACATCATGATTTATAATACGATTGTGCGTATTGCTGTCATTTATACTGTAGTCATAATTATCTTTTGTTATTTTGTTTGCCATGTGCTTTATATTCAATACTTCTAATAAGTGGTGCTCAGTTAATATTTTCAAAACAGAAATAAATTAAGAAGAAAATATGTCCAAAAAAAGAAAGCTAAATATAAGAATTTTAACAAATATTTTAGAAGAAAATAGGAATAAATCTTTGTGACCCCAGGTTAGGTAAAGCCTTCTTAGATATAACACAAAAAGAAAAAAATGGATAAATTGAACTTTATAAAAATTAAAAAACTTATGCTTTAGAGGATAACAATAAAATGAAAGGACATCCTGAAAAATGGTAGAAAATCTTTCAATCATATATCTGATGGGGATCTTGTATCTAGAATTTCGAAGAACACTTACATAGGCTGAGGATATAACTCAGTGGAAGAGCATTTGCCTAGCATGCTCAAGGCCTGGATTCAATCCTCAGTACCCCCAAGTAAACAAATGCTTAAAACTCAACCATAAGGGAAAAAAAAATTTAAAAATGGGCAAGGACTTAAACGGACATTTCTCCAAAGACATAAATGGACAAGAAACTCATGAAATGATATTCAATATCACTAATCATTAGGGAAATACGAATCAAAACAAGATACCACTTTCTACCCACTAGGGTGATATAATCTAAAAAATGTTGCAAAAGATATGGTGCAACTAAAACCTTCATATACTGAGAATTCCTCAAAATGTAAAACATAGAGTTGTTGTATCAACTCATCCCACTCTTAAGTATATACCTCTATTATGTCCACACAAAAACTGGGTACTTAAATGTCCACAGCATTATCTTTTAGAGAATTAATCATTTTACAACACCTAATCAAATCAGTTAAAGATCATCAATGCTAAAACTCTTAGATAAAAGGTTGATTGGGAGTTAAACAGCCACATGGTACAAAAATATGACCCTATAAATTATTTACTAATAAAAAAGTAGAAACTTGGCATTATATTTGAATATCTGCTTGTTGCCACCTTACCCAATAATCAAACTTAACACTACTACCAGTGGAAGAGCTTATCCTCCAGTCCTCTCCTTCAATCTTGTCCTTCAGGATTGACATCTGGAAAGTGGTTGAAAACCTGGAAAGCAGCTTAACGGAAGCATTTGGTGGTTAGCCGTTGATCAAGCAGGAAGGAGTAGGTTACAGGACCAGCCCATAGAATGGCCACCCTTGCCAGGTTGCTTAGAACTTTTCCAAGTTTAGCATTGAAATTCCTATATCCCTGGAGGCTTGGGAGATTGAGGCAGGATGATCACAAGTTCAAAGCCAGTCTCAGCAACTTAGTGAGACTCTGTCCCAAAATAAAAAATTAAAAAAAAAAAAAAAAAAAAAAAAGAAAGGGCTGGGTATGTGGCTCAGTGATTAAGTGCTCCTGGGTTTAATCCATGGTTTAAAAAAGGAGGAAGGGGAAGAGGGGGGGAGGGGAGGGGGAGGGGGAGGGGGGGGAGAAATTCCTAATACAAAGCTGGAAGGTTGGTCACCCTGTCAACTCAGTAAAACTACCTTTATATTTTTTCCCTTGGTCCTCACCTCCTTGCCCCAATCCTAGAGTTATGGGAGGAGGAATTGAATAATAATGAAAAATGATAAAAGGTAAGGCACTTTGTTCTCCATTAGTAGTTGGTTTCTGAACCAAGGGGAGATTTAAATTGGATGTGAGATTTTTTGGTGGATGATAAAAATATTTCCAAATTGATGGTGGTGATGTTTGTGCAATTCTGTGACTATGCTAAAAACCATTGAATTGTATAGTATAAGTGATAGAATTGTTTATAATTTATATCTTAAGCTGTTTTGAAAGTGTGAGAAAGAAGTTTTTATTAGATTGGTCTGGAACTTTTTATACCTGAAAGAGACTAAAAAACTATACAATTTCCCTGAGATGTGGTCAACATAACATAAGAAAAGGGTTGACACCAGTGGAAACATAATAAATTTTAAAATTTGTTCTGTCAATAAACTGGGCTGGGGATGTGGCTCAAGCGGTAGCGCGCTCGCCTGGCATGCGTGCAGCCCGGGTTCGATCCTCAGCACCACATACAAACAAAGATGTTGTGTCCGCCGAGAGCTGAAAAATAAATATTAAAAATTCTCTCTTTCTCTCTCTCTCTCTCTCTCTCTCTCTCTCTCCTCTCTCACTCTCTCTTAAAAAATAAATAAATAAATAAAATATTTAAAAAAAAAGGGCTGGGGATGTGTCTCAGTGGTTAAGCACCCTGGTTCAATCCCCAGTATATATATATAAAAAAAAAACTTATAAAAAAAAATAATAAACTGGCTACACTCATTTGAATGGATTTTTGTACCCTGAAACCAAGAGAGTTTTTTGTTTTTTTGGAGGAGTATAGGGGATTGAACCCAGGGGCACTTTACCACATAGCCATATCCCCAATCCTTTTTATTTTTTGAGATAGAGTCTTGCTAAATTATGGAGGCTGGCCTTGAATTTTTAATCCTCCTGCCTCAGCCTCTCAAATTGCTAGAATTTGAGGTGTGTAACAACATGCCTGGTTGAGAGAGTTTTGACTAAAAATATCCAAAGAATATTCAATCCATTCATTCTCATGCAGATGCTAAATCTTAACCATGGATAAAATTATGACTAGTTGTCCATATGCTCTGTATATTTATATCACTGCTCTGGTCCTTCACAGACTTTTTTTTTTTTTTTTAAAGCAAGCCACATTGGCATTATGCCACTAGTATATATTGGAAATGTATTAGAAAACAGCCATATATATGTGTTATTGAGGTCCTGAGGAGACATTTGTTTTTCCTTGGGTATTAGTCTGAGGAGTAGCTGGGCTTCCAAACATTTGGTTTATTTATAATTTATGTATATGGAACTGTGTCATAAAAAGAATTTTTTATTTTCTTTTGCCTTCCTAATTCTTTCTGAAGCTGTTCCTGTATAATGGTGCTTTCCTGGATGCATCATCAATCATATTCTTTTATTTCCCTTGCCCATAGAGAGGGCCTATGACTAAGCTCTCCAGGCAGGATGCCTCATTTCTTTATCCACACTTGATGGTCTGGAGGAGGAAACACAACACAAACAAAGTCATTCAGAATCCTACCAAAGATTTTTTTCTGGAGCTGTCAGCTATCCCCAAGTCCCCATGTCCATTGGATTATGGGCCACAGAACTATGTAAGATTAGAGCTTTTGTTGCCATCTTTACTATCAAGAGGGAAGAGCCTATTTGAGAATGAAACCAACAGCGGCAAATGTCCTGAGGACTTTGAGTCTCTGGACTCATCGGTTCCTCAAACTAGGACTATTCATATACTTTTCTGTTAAATAAACCAATATACTTCCTTTTTGGATTTTTAAAAAATTATACCAGTTTGATTTGAATCTCTGTCACTGGCAACAAAAAGAAGCCTGAGTGATATAGTTACTTATTAAGTTTTCCTCTTTTCTTTTTTTTTAATATTTACTTTTTAGTTGTAGTTGGACACAATACCTTTATTTTACTTATTTATTTTTATATGGTGCTGAGGGTCGAACCCAGGTCCTCACACATGCTAGGCAAGGACTCTACCGCTGAGCCACAACCCCAGCCCCAAGTTTTCTTCTTTTCATTGACAGAAAGAGTCAAATTTGCAGTCCACATGTGGACAGGATCAAGTTGAATGAATTGTGTATATTACGTTGTTACTTGCTTCATATTTTTTTCTTCACTCATATTTTATCTTATTATAGCTTATGTACTTTTGTAAGCCTCTTCAAATCCCTTTATAACATGATAGTAGATAGTAGTGATTGTTTCCTATATTACCCTGAGTCTGGACTAGAACAGAATTAAGGGTTTATTCCAGAGGACATATAGTTGATTTCTTACTCAAACTTCACTCTCCCTTCTTCTTCTTCTTCTTCTTCTTCTTCTTCTTTTTTTTTTTTTTTTTTTTGTAGAAATCATTCTTCTTCTATATAGCCTACGTGCTTCAGTCTGTCCTCAATGACAGCTTCAGGGATGGACCTAATTAAGGGTAACTTCCTCCTCCTGAGGAGGAATTGACTCAGTAACTTGTGTCATCGAGAAGTCAAGACAGGTTTGCTGATGGTTTTTACTTCTGGAAAACCTTCTGAAAATGATGCTTCCCCTCTTTTACTGTATGTTATGGTGTGTAGATATGGTTCTGAAACTATTTTAGCCATCTCACCCACCCAAATTCAAAAGAATCAGGAAAATGAAGCAGAGCTACTGGAATAAATTAGTTCTGAGAATTACTCTGAGTTTTGGTTATATAAATCAACAAATATTTTCATTCAAGCCACTTTGATTTGGGTATACCCTCTACTGGGATCCTGATATACCTGGAGGATGAATCAGTTTCTGTTCTAGCAGTTGCTATAACAACCTACCTTATTAGTTTTAAGAAATTCCAAAGCTCTATATAGTATCACAGTCCACTGATAATATAGATATCTTTAGGAAAACAATCTTAACTAGTAAGTCTGTTGGTTTGACTGAGTTCAAAGGCCTCTAAATCTCCTGATTGACACTCAGAGTGCAGTCAGCTTTCTAGAGAATGTACTTTATACCCTGAGATCATTCAGAAATCAGTTATTGTTTCTGTGAAGATAGGGCATGTATAAATGTCATCCTGCTTGACTATCTTTCAAGTTGTCCTGGAGGGTCCACTCACAAGATACTGAAGTGAGGGCCCTTCCCTTCTTTTGTAGGTCAAGGGGGAATAATGATAAATGATACAATTATTTGTATCATTTAAATAAATGATACAATTATCTCTGAAGACAAAAGTCATGATTATGAAAATAGCACATTTTACTCATTTAGCCCAAATTCATATGATGGCCTTTGGACACAACCTCCATAGTAAAAAAAAAAAAAAAAAAAAAGATTGAAATTAAAGATTTCTTTTTCATATCATCAATTGAACCCGGAGGCACTAAACCACATCCCCAGCCCTTTTTATTTTTTATTTTGAGACAGAGTTTCACTAAGTTACCTTGAGGCTCCCTGAATTGCTGAGGTTGGCTTTGAATTCGCAATCCTCCTGCCTTTGCCTTGCTGTTTCTTACCACAAGGTAAATAGACTGTCATAGCAACAAACTGTTTTGACCAACAGGTTATTTTTGTGATGCTTTTGGGGGACTATTATTCTACACTATTTGATTCTTATATGAAAGCTTATTTTCTTCAGTTCTCTAGTTCACCTGAAAGCAATCACTATGAACAATTTCTTGCTGGGCATAATGGCACATGTCTGTAGTCCCAACAACTCACAAGGAAGGAGGATTTCTTGAGCCCTGGGAGTTCCGGGGCACCTGGGCCAGATCACATCTAAAAAAAAAAAAAAATTGTTTTTTCTTGTAGAATTTTTAAATAATAATTTTTAAATAATTTACTTGTACTTAATTGCTAGTAATGGTACATGTTTTTCCATGTGATAATTTGCTACTTATATATTGCCCCATGTCAGATATATTTTCTATTTGACTACATCATATTAATTTTGGGGTTTTTTTTTGAAAATTATATAAATATATTTTTGTGTTTTCTGATATCACCCTCCTCCCCCTGCCCCCAGCGTCAGTGTTTTTCCCTTTAGTGCATATCCTTTTAAGCTAGTTTATTCTCTTCTGTTGTGTTTTGGACTATAAAGAATATCTTTTATGGGATGATGCAAAATAAAGAACTAAATTATTATTTTCTATGTTGATATTCTCTTGTCCAAAAAAACCAAAATGAATAGTATGTCACTAGTTTGTCAAAAGTTAAAGGCTTTGAATATATTAGGACTATGATTCTGTACCATTAATAATTTTCATTATTTACTTCTGCAATATTGGGAATTGAACCCCGGGCCTCAGGCACGCTAGGCAAGTATGCTCTACCACTGAACTACATCCCCAGCACTTATTTTTTGAAGTATGTGCTCTTTTTTTTTTTTTAAAAAGACATAAACTTGCAGTAATTAACTTTTGGGAACAGGCTTTATGTCTAATTCAATGAGTTCATTCATTACTTATATATGTTCTTTGCAATTTATTTCTTCAGAAGAATTCAAGTTTTAACATTGAAAGGGGAATAGTTTTGTGATAAGAGAAAATATGAAAATAGTGTTAATTTAATTATTTACACATCCTTTTTGGTCTCTGGATATTCTAAAAAGATTTTTTTGTTTTGTTTTAGAAGTTCAAAAATGCTCAGAGTATCTTTGATGGAGGATTTTGGGAGTAATTATTTTATTATTTCATAGTTACCATTTTACATTTTTCTATAAGATGAAATTTCAGTCCTAACTTAAAAATGTGAAGAAAGAAACAATCTTTTTATTGTTACCACATAAATCTGGGAATCTTAAGATATTGCTCAAGAAAGAAAACCTTTCGTAAATCTCTCTCTAATCATTAACCAGAAGTGTATAACCCTTTGGTTATCTCTCTTAAATGTAAAATTCTGTAACATTTTAAAAGTGATTTAATTAATTACTTATTAATCAAAATTGGCTTACTAAGTAGAGATGATGCAGCATATTTTTCTCCAGAGTCATTCTAATTAAGCATTTTCTTCTGTTGAATTCTCTCTGTGTAATCAATTACAGTCGTTAATTGTACCACTTAACAAACAAGGATGTGTCTGAGAAATAAGTCTCTAGTAAATGTTATTATGCAAACATCACAGGGTATACTTACATAAACCAAGACAGCTATGTCAGTAGACATAAGAATCTTAGGAGACCACCATCATTTTGTATACCATCCTTGACTGAAGCATCCTTATATGGTGTATTTACAGTATACACATATTGAATCATTAAGAATAATTTAGACTTTAGGAGATATGAGAAATCATTTTACGTAAGACCAGTTTCCTGACTCTTTTTTTGTATGTCTCACAGTCTTTCATAGTAAAGCCTTTAAATAGGAATGGTAGCTGGGCATAGCAGCATATGTCTGTAATCCTAGTGACTCAGGAGGCTGAGGAAGGAAGATTGCAATTTCGAGGTCAGCCTTAGCAATTTAGTGAGGCCCCGAGCAACTTAGTGAGACCTTGTTTTAAAATAAAAATAAATAAATAAATAAAAAGGCTGAGGATGTAGGTCAGTGCTAAAGCACTCCTGGGTTCAATCCCCAGTACCATATATATATATATATGAATGGCAACACTTAAAAGGGGAGAATTCACAGAAAAACTTATCTGATAGAATAGGAGTGTTCCTAAAAATTTGTGTTTTAAATATTGCATTAAGATCAGAACTTCATGGTACTAGGAGAGCTTGCAAATTAAAGAAATCCTATGGTGTGTCCTTAGGTAAAAGGAATTGTCACACTATTTTACTATTTTTGTATTTTTTGTTTTTATTAGATCATAAAATGTTACACATCTTCTGGTTGAATCTTCTCCCCAGATGATCTGTCTTCTACCTCACCAGTGAGCAGGAGGGTATCTGTTGGTGTTTCTGCCATATGAACATAGAGCATTATTCTTTGTAAATTATGGGATGTAGGACTATTTTCCTTACTTTTCTGAACCTCAGTTGCTCAACTGGTAAATCAGAATAAAAATACCTATCACATAAAATTGTTGGAAGAATTAAATTAGATAGAAATCTTTTGAGTGCAATGTATTTGTTACTTAATAAACCTATAAAGATGTTCACATATAATAGACATCCATCAAATACAAATTTCTCTTAGTGCCTCTAAGTCATTGATCAAAATGTTGCAGGTAATGGAGCTACTTCAGATTCTCTAAGAATGCCAGTAGACATCCCTCAGGAAATGTTATTCTGTTAATTTCTTTGAATGTATAGTTGTTAGACCAGCTAAAGATCCTTGTAAATATGCTCTCATCCAGTTCAAGTTTTTTGAACTGTGTAGGAATAATGATTTATCTTGTCAGATGAACTCAAGATACATGATGCCAACTGCCAATTTAATGATCATATAAGGAAAGGAAATTTAACTTGATTCTGTGCTTTGTTCTTAAAGTATTTATTCTGGTTCTTAGTGATTATCTTTTTTTTTTTAAATAAGAGAATAAGGTTTATTTGATATGCATATGGAGTCCTCATAGAAGTGAAAGGAAAACCCCAATGAGCCAGTTAGACCCAGAGGCTTATATACCATTTTAACAAAGGGTGATACATTTGTGCAAAAGTGACAAGAAAAAGGAAAAGCACTTTTAGCTTCTAAGTACAGTAAATTGTAGGAGGGTAAATATGTGTGTGTGTTGGGGGGGGGGAACTAATAGAAGAGCAAGTTTACTTTAAAATAAGCTTTGTTATGCAAATTCCTCTTAGTGCTAGTTCTGGGCTGAATCTGGAGCCCTCTCTCATTCTGCCTTTTCTGGTAGTGGTGGTGGGGAGCCACTTCACAAAGGGTCATCTGTGCCTGGCTTTTAGGCAAATAGGAGGAGGGTAGAGTGCTTGTTTCTGTTCTGTTGATTCTTAGTTGTCTCTAGATCAAAATTCTCCTTATGCCAAAATAGCATCTTTTGAGGTGGCATATTCCAAGCCCTTTGGTACAAAAATCTGCCTGTGTGCACAGCTCAAGTGAAGATGGTGGTGGGTAAACTAGATGCCGCTGCCGCTGCTCCTGTACTCACCTTAGTGATCATCTTTTAAAAATCAAAAACCATTTTGTATCAATAAATCTTTCCAGATCTTTCTAGTAGGTAATCTTTCTTATCTGTGATTTTCAGCATCTTCCTATCCTATTACAAATATTAAAAATATTTTAAAAATTTATGATTCAAATATTAAGGCATTTGCCCAGTTAAGTCTTTCAATGCTTCTACTATTCTCAGTAATTCAAAAGGACTGCAGATAAAGGTTCCACAGTAACTTTTGTAAGTTCTTTTAGAACCTATTTTTGGCCTTAGGAGTTTGATATTCATTCCTTGCTTTCCAATACATAATGTATAAATTGAAAGTGTCTTGCACCCCAAAGATAACCACTATTATCAGTTCATTTGTATAAACATTTATAGTTTTTAATCTATAAATGTAAATAAATAATTTTTTTATCAGGAAGGAGCCACACATCCTGTTCTGCCACTGGATTTTTTTTTTTTTTAAGATTTCCATTATTGGGCTGGGGATGTGGCTCAAGCGGTAGCGCGCTCGCCTGGCTTGCGTGCGGCCTGGGTTCGATCCTCAGCACCACAAACCAACAAAGATGTTGGGTCTGCCGAGAACTAAAAAATAAATATTAAAAAATCCTCTCTCTCTCTCTCTCTCCTCTCTCACTCTCTCTATAAAAAAAAAATTAAAAAAAAGATTTCCATTATTTATTTATTTGTTTATTTACTTATTTTTAAAAAAACAAATTTTAACTTTTAGAGCAACTTGCGTTCTCAGCAAAATTGAGCTGAAGGTACAGGAATTTCCAGTAAACCCCCTGCCCCAACACATGAACAGCCTGCCCTTTATCAGTTTCAACATCCCTCACCAAGATGCTCCACTTGTTTCAATTGACGTTGACATAATATTGTCACCTAAAGCATAGTTTACATTTAAGTTCATTCTTGGTTTATTATAATCTGTGGGTTTGGACAAATTTATTATGAGATGTATCCACCATAATAGTATCCGAAAACATAATTTTACTTCCCTAAAAATTCTATAGAAGGTAGTCTTTTCAGGTTGACTTGTTTAATTTAACAATATACATATAAGTTTCCTACATATTTTTTCATGGTTTGATAGCTCATTTCTTTTTAGAGCTGAGTAGTATTCCTCTGTCAACTGTGTTTAGACTATTGATTTTGTGTGTGTGTGTGTGTGTGTGTGTGTGTGTTGCTGGGGATTGAGCCCAGGGCCTCCTGCATGCTTCCACAAGCTCTACCACCAAGCTACATCCTCAATACTATCTTTTGCATTTTTAATAGTAACAATCCTAATAGGTGATATTTCGTTGTGATTTTGATTTGCATTTTCTTAATAACTTGTGACTTTGAGCATTCTTTTGTATACCTATTGGCCATATTTATGTGTTTTTTTGGAGAAGTGTCTCTCAAGTCCTTTGTACATTTGTAATTGGATTTTTTTTTTGCTGTTGAAATTCCTGTATAAATTTCAAGCTGTATAAGATGTATAAATTCCTTATATATTTTAGATATTAATCCCTTATCTGATATATAGTTTACAAACATTTTCTCCCATTTTGTAGGTTGTCCTCGATTTTATTCCTTTGCTTTAGATAGTTAGTAAAATCAGTTCCGGGGTCCATACAGTTCACATATTGCTTAAAAGTCCCTTGATCCTCTTTTAACCTATTTGTTCTATTCATTTTCTTTTCTTTTTTTAAATTTTTTTTTAGTTGTAGATGGACATGATACATTTATTTTGTTTATTTTTATGTGGTGCCACGGATTAAACCCAGTGCCTCATGTATGCTAGGCAAATGCTCTACCACTGAGCCACAACCCCGGCCCCTGTTCTATTCATTTTCTTCCTTTAGTTGATTTATTAAGAAATGGGGGGGTCTGGGGATGTAGCTCAGTTGTAGAGTGTTTGCTTAGTGTGCACAAGGCCCTGGGTATAATTTCTAGCACCACAAAAAAAGAGAAAGTCGGGGGGAAGTGGAATCATTTATATCATAGAATCCCATGGGGTCATTTAGGACATTCCTGTGGGAGTTAGATCTAGAGTTTGACCAGATTTAGTGTCTGTCTTTTAACTAGGATACTTCATTGGTGGTAGTATGTACTCCTTTTTCATTATATCACTTGGCTCATAATGTTTGGTTCTTACAGCAATATAAGTGCCAGTATACATGATTAGGCCAAAGACAGTTTGCAGTGACTCATGCCACACTGTATACTTAAGAGTCACTCTTCTCCTTGATCCTTGATATTTTGTTATCACATCATATTTACAATGTCTGGTAAATATTTGGAACTTCCTTTCTATTTGGAGCTATATAGATGTCATGACTACATCTGACCCCCTATAGTCAGATATATGGCTATATTTGACCACTATCTCATCCTAAGGCCTAAATCACTTAAACGCTTTTATAGGCATAGAAAAATGTGAAGGTCGATCTTAAGATTATCTCCTTATAAGAACTATGCCATAGGATGATATATGCTCATTGAAGAAAGTTTAAAACTGAAAATTATCTTATGGAATATATCATCAGATATCTCACAAGAAAATGGTCTCATATGAAAATAACAATGAAAGTTCCAATAAAGTGTCACTTATTCAGTTGACTGTGGTGGCGCATGCTGTAATTCCAGCTATTTGGGAGGGTGAGGCAGGAGGATTAAAAGTTCAAGGCTAGCTTTAGCAATTTATCCAGGCCCGAGGCAACTCAGTGAGACCCTATCTCAAAATAAAAGATAAAAGGGGCTGGGAATGTGGCTCAGCATTAAGAACCCCTAGATTCAACCCTGGTACTCCCTCCCGCAAAAAAAACCCCACAAATGTCACCATTCAGATGTTAATAATTCAGAAAATATGCACTGGTACTAGTGGCAAAAATTTTTATCATTTATGAATTTAAGGTGATCAAAACAGGTGCTGGTAACCTTAGACATGGCAGTAAAGCATACATTAAAACATGAATGTACACATTAAAGTCTACATTACTCCCTTTCTAATTAATCTGTGTAGATGCAATCTATAGCAGTCCACAGAACAAAGTAATGAATTTACAGACTTGTTCACTCAGCAGGAACCCAAAGTTGGATTTCCTATATTGGGTTTGGTATTATTCTCATCTCAACATGAGATAAAACACTGAGAATTAATAAGTCTTGCCTCTAGATGTTCCCATTCTGTTCTTCTAATATGGTTTCGAATATGAGCACCACACATTAAGGTAATCTTTTTTGTAATCGTGGTTTGTTGGGGTTGGCAAATCGTTATTCCTCTATTTCCTAGTATTCTTAAAAATGATTCGAAGTCTGTCCTTCTAGACCACTTCTTAATAATTAGTTACACTTTGTCTATCTAGACTCTAGTATTTTCCAAACAGAAGTTATTGTATTTAATGCTTTTTTTTTTCCATGCTAGGGGTGAAACCCAGGGCTTCACATGTACCAAGCAAGTATTCTACCATTGAGCCACACCCCCAGCCTGTGTTTAATATAGAGGAACCATGAAAAAAAGCACTGTGCTTGAATAAGTTCTTGAGTTAAAGGTTTCTTCCTGTTCTCTAATACCCTTGAGTTCTTTATAGGATTTCAGAGGTTGGGAAAGAGGGTCGTTCTGATGATAATATTACCAAAACTAGCATATTTTTGATAATTTAAATAAGACCTTATAGTAGATTGTTTTACATCAGGACAGCATAAATTGCTCGATATATTTTTCTTTTTTAAAAATTTGTTTTAATTAGTTAGACATGACAGTACAATGATCTTGACATATCATACATTTGAATCAGATGGGATATAATTTCTCATTTTTCTGAGTGTACATGTTGCAGAATTACATTGGTCATGCAGTCAAGTATATACCCAAAGCATCAATTTCTCTATATCACAGTGTTTCTAATTCATCTATGTTCTAGAAAAAGGAAAAAAAATGAATTTACTGCTGCAAGTTTTTCTCTCCATGTGTCACTAAGTGCCTTGTGCTTGTGTAGCAAAGAGAATATTTTTTACATTCTACTAACAGTAGTTTTTTTGTAGTGAACATTGTTTTTGTATTTTTATTTATGCCTCATAAAAATATAACAATGCTCAGTTGTATACCTTGAATCTTCAGTTAGAAGAGAATAATAAAGTTAATTCAGTGGCAAAATAAATAAATAGATAAATAAATAAGACCTTATAAATGAATTCTACTACACAGATTCAGGACTATGTTTGCATTTGTGTTTATAACCAAAATGGTTTTGCATGATCCTCCAAATTATGGTATTGATACTTTGATATGTTGGTAGGCATGTCTGGCTGCTGTTAATTTGCAATGCCCTGTATTAGAATAACATGTGTTTTACTGGAGAGAAGAAAGGAAAGGGAGTTGTCTAATGGGTAGGGAGTTTCAGTTTTGCATCGTGAAAACTTTTGGGGATTGGATAAATTACAGTATAATACTGCTGAACTACATACTTAGAAATGGTTAATATTTTATTTTGTGTTATATATTTTTACCACAAAATTGCCTAAATATTACTACACAAATAAATATCCAGTAATTATGAAAAATAAAACCCAGGAAACATAGACAAGTAAAACAGAAAATAAAAAATCACCTGCAATCCAACCAGTGAAGGTGAAATTTTTGTTGCATAAACACATGATTACATATTTTTTCACACTGGGTATGCTATTTTATAAACTGATTTAAAAAATAGTTTATTCTATTTTTAATCATGTTTTAGGTTCTATGTTCTTCATAAAAAATGCAGAGGAGTACATATTTCACATGTCTATAAACTCTGAGAACTTCAAACAGAAGTAAAGCTGCACTTTTAGGGATGTGTGTCCCTCTATTGATGCTGCCCTTTGTGGGCCTTGTGTGTCCTCAGGAGAGTGAGAATAGATTGTACTCTTGATGTGCTGGCTGGCTCTGCTGGAATCTTGCTGTGGTTTATTTTATATATGGCCAGGATACAGAGGCCCTCTGGCAACTTTGAGAACTGGTGAGTCTATCTGTCACATGTCTATCTACTGGAATGAGGTAAGCATGCATCCAGGCAGGGTTAACTATTAAGTTGTTGGGATGAAAGGTCAGGATACCTGCCTTTATTTGGAAGATCGGGACATCAGAATGGGAAATAACACATTGCCGCTTCTCATCTGCCTTCTCTGAGGAAAACAAGAAACAAGAATAGTCAGTGAGAAGTTTTCACTCCAGAAGTACTCCAGGGATCATGGTGGAAAACTTCTGCAACTCTACTTTTTGGGTGAGAAATCACATTTATCCTGTTTACTTTCTTAAACTTAGAACAAGTGATACATTATGTGAGAGTGGCCACCAAAAAGAACCAGAAAAGTCATAAGTGCAGTTGATCTAAAACTCAAGATTTTTTTAAAAGCCTGATATTCATAATATCTCTAGAAGATATATCATTTAGGAAAGGTAATATGATTTATTCTTTTTAACAAATGCTTATTGTGTCCCAGACTCGTTTTTTGTTTTTTGGACAAGTTAACTGCAGAGAAATAGAGAAAAAAATTCCAATTTCTTCAGCATTAGGAATGGGAATTGTTGTTTACTTTGTGGGGTAGATGTCAGATCAGACAAGGCACGAAGCGGCCAAAGGAGGCAGATTTAAAAGGGCCGCTGAACAGGCTTTATTGAGATATCACTCCCAGGCGGAACTGGATCAGACCCACAGAGGGGACAGGGGAAGGGTCTGAGGAGAAACCACGTGGAAGCTCGACCGGACTGGACTTTTATGGGGCTTACAGCAGGAAGGGAAGGGCTTGGGACAGGAAAAGGTGTTTCTAGGGTCCCTTGCCCCCTTGGAGTTGGTCAGGGGAGTTGGCTGAACTCCAGGATTGGCCAGGGGGTTCTGCTGATTGACAGGCGTTAGTCAGGAAATCTGGCAGCTTGACAGGTGTTAGTCAGGAGATCTGGCTGATTGACAGGCGTTTCCACCGGCATCTGATTGATGTTCTTTTCCAGCACAGGCTGCTTTGTTCTAAATTGCCACTAAGTCGCCACCAAGTCGCTGCCACCGACCTAACAGTAGAGGGTCCTCAACTGAGTCTTGTTGAGATATGTTAGTGATGAAATGACAATATGATGAAATGGCAACTAGTAGTATGGACTAGAAACTGAGACCAGGGATGCAAATTTGGGCATTATGAGAACTGTGATAACATATGAACCATTAGAATTGGACAATCTTGTTTTTAGAGATGGGAGGAAAGAAACAGCATTGATGGAGAGGTCAGGTATTTAGGGAATGAACAAGCATAGTTTCCATCATGGAACCACAGAAAGCAGAGAGTTTTCAAACAGAGAGTAATCAACAGTACCAAATGGCTTAGTATAACAGAAAATGAGAAAGGACCTTGGACCTAGTGATTTTGTCATCTGAAAATACCTGGAGTCAATTAGGGTGATTGATATAGTTTAAATATCTTAGAGGAATCTTCAGAATTCTGAAGGTGGATAACATTGCATAGAGATCAGAGGAGCAGGAATGAGATAGTAAAGCACATGAGCAGCTCTTCATATGGTAGGAATAAGCTGGGCCCCAAAGCCCTCAAGGCCAGGACAGGATACCATTGGAAGGTGGGGCTTAATAGGCCCCACTATCTTGACAAGCCATCTCTTGAAAATTCTAAGAATTATCTTCCAAATCATCTTATCAAGGCACTTTAATCTTTTCTTCAAAGAGTACCAATAGTCATATGAAAAAAATTTAAAAAAATATTTACAGGAAGAGACTCAGATATAAGACCTGATGTTGCACCTCCACCCAACAAGATACTTTATTACAGAATGCAGAGACTAGTACAAAAGTTGCTGGCAAAGTGAGTTTCTGTCCAATAGTGCCATTGTCCTTCCTGTGCTGAAATTGGCCAGGAATGCTTGGTTTTGATATAAGCCTCTGAGCTATTGTAAATCAAATGTCAGTATGACTAAGCATTCTGCCTGTCTGATGTCTGCATGTTTGACTATTTGTCAGTGAGTTCAACTAGGGCTAGAAACTAAATAAGAAAACTCTTTTATACCCAGGGATCTGTTCTCCCCTTTGGATTAAGGAATAGTCCCTCTTCTTCCTATAATTTGTCAAATGTTGTGTTGAGTTTTACTCAGAATAGCTATTATAGAAATTCAAAAGAAAATAGGTTTTTAGAGTTTGGGTTGACTAGAAAACTCAGTAAATGTCATTAAATGGTGAATTTGTATCAATCAGGATAAACAGGAAAATACAAGATAGTTAAAGGGGAAAGCTGAATATGAATATGGGGTTGAAATAAAATTGTTTGGAAGCAAGTGTTTGCGGGGAAGGGCTTATCTTCAAAAGTGCATGTATCCAATAACCTTCCCTTTTGGTCCTTCCCAGAATTCCTCATTCCTGGAAAGACCAGAGGCAGACCTGCCGCTATGTTTTGAACAAACTGTTCTGGTGTGGATTCCTTTGGGTTTCCTTTGGCTCCTGGCCCCATGGCAACTTCTCCATGTATATAAATCTAGGACCAAGAGATCTCCTATAACCAAATTCTACCTTGCTAAGCAGGTACAGTAACCCACTATTTTCAACTCTAATTCCTTGGTACAGAATAGAAACATCTTCTAAGGGTCCTCTTCCCTGTCTTCAATAAAATTTTCCAGGTGCTGCTGTCTCAGGTACAGCCATCCTCTGAGTGTAACCTATGTCTCACTGGCCCCTTGTCATATTTCTTAGTCAAAGTAGCTTTAATTTATGCATAAACTTAGTGATTCTTCATTCTTATGGGTATTAGGCTCCCTAAAAATAAATGACAAGTAGTGAGTGGGACAGTCAAATTGTTATTCTCCTTTTGGTACTTGAGAAGTGAATACTAGATCATCTGTCTTTAAGCTGTTCTAATAAATCAGGAGACTGTAATTCAGTTTCACCTACCATGAGGTGAGAACGAACCACAGGCTATGGCTTCTGTACCATACAGGCAATCCAACCATCACTCATTCACAAAACTTGGATTTGAAATAGGTTTTCTATTTTCCCAGAGTATTCCATGAGTCAGGATGATCATTCACAGTGGAAAGAGGAAGGCTTAGTGTGCTTGGTAACAAGCCTGAGTAGGGAAATAATGCAAAAGACAGGAGCTATGCTAGAGAGTCCAGGACTAAGTCAGGAAGGGATCTTACAGAGCTAAGGCCTTCAATTAAAGTTGTGAAGTTACTTCATAAAATCTCCCATCTGCTTCCTTTTGTTAGTTTTTTTTTTCTACCTGTATTAATCTTTAAACAGTTTTTTAGAAGGGCAAATTAGATTCTGTTGTTCTATGAGCATACGTAGACCTTCAGTAACTGGGAACTTGAAAGGGAGGTGGGATTCACATTAAAACCCAGGATGGGCTGATAGTGGGTTTTTGTCAGTCTCTGTCTATGAGAGCTTGGTGTAGGATCACTGTCTCCCTCGTTGGCCCAAGTACAGAACCCAGAATATATTGAACATTCAGGTTGAATTCAAAACTTGTTGAAAGTTGATATTAAATGCACCCTGGGTGCAGGAGCTGAGTCAGGACTGTATTAAACTCTAAACATTCTGAACATTGAAAAACATGCCTCAGTACCCTTCGAAATAGTCAGAACTTACAATTACAGCCAATCAATTGAGTGGTTTTCTATCATTTTTCTGGAGCTTTCAAGAAGAGGCTGGGTAATGAGCAAACCTGTACCTCACCTTAATAAAATTTATTAGTTCATTTTTAAAGAATACCTTTTTAAAGAATACATACCATACAATTCTCACATTTAAATAATTCCATTTTTTAAGAATGTTCACAGATATATACAAGTATCACCACAGTCAATTTTAGAACATTTTCAGTCCTTCAAAAAGAAATCCATTAGCCCTTATCTCCTCCTCCCACTTAGCCTTAAACAACCACTAATCTACTTTGTATCTCTAAAGATTTCCTCATTCTAAATATTTCATATGAATGGTCTATTATAATTGACTTCTTTCACTCAGCAGATGTCATCAAAGTTCACCCTTTTTACTGTAGCATGTATCAATACTTTATTTCTTTTATGGCTGAAAATTATTCCATTTTATATACCCCATTGTTTAAGCACAAATTTCTACAGAGAAAATAAAAAGCAATGTCTTAACCTTTTTTTTTCCTAGTTATAATAACCCACCCTAACTCAGAGTCTCAGGAAATCCATTTATAATTAATGTTTTAATTTTCATCCTCTACTCTGAGTGTGACAAGCATACATTAGTTTATTCTTAAAATGTTCAAAATGATTGATTTTGCCCCTGAAATAATTTGAAGTGTAGTTCCTCATAAAGTAAATTCTTCTATGAGAACTTTTTCCTAGACTCAGTCTTCAACTTGGGTCCCTTCCCCCCTTTTTTGTTCTTCTCAGCTTTCTCTCCTACCTGCCTTTGGTTGTTTTTTTTTTTTTCCCCCCTCTCTGACTCTCCTGAATTGATATTGCAGTTGTTTGGTCATTAGTGTGTTGTTTACTTTATCTCAACTAGAATTAGTCATCTTGCTTGACCTACCAGTAAGTGACTCTCCCAGTTGTTTTGCTTAAAGGTACATCCTAAGTATAGGACCCAGAAACACAACAGGTAATTGAATGTAAAAATGAATAATGGCAGCTGTGGAAATTCTGAGGTCAAGAGCAAGATGTGCAGCAAAAATGGACTTGATGTTGAGCCAGTGAGATCTAAGAATCATCTTCAAGTATTTGCAGAAGCATTACATAGAAGATTGTCTAACTTGTTCTGAAAAGTTTCAGAAAGCAGGACCAAGATAAATGAGAGGGGTTTGTTCCAGGGAAGTAGATTTTGACTAAATATCCTAAAGCTTTTCCTTGTCTTTTCTTTTTTGGATCAGGGATTGAACCCAGAGATGCTTAACCACATTGCCAGCTCTTTTTGGGGAGTGGGGAGAACACTGGGGATTGAACTCAGAGGCAGTTACCACTGAGCCACATCCCCAGCCCTATTTTGTATTTTATTTAGAGACAGGGTCTAAGTTGCTTAGTGCCTTTGCTTTTGCTGAGGCTGATTTTGAACTTCCCATCCTCCTGCCTCAACTTCCCAAACTGTTGGGATTATAAGCATGTGACACTGCGCCCGGCTCCCAAAACTTTTTCTAATAAAAATAATTGATAATAGAATGGGCAGCTGAGGGATATAGTCCCTGAAAATATTAAAGCTGAAGTTACACATTGTCTGCTAGGGAAGTGGTGAAGATACTCTCTGTAAT
Source organism: Ictidomys tridecemlineatus (assembly GCF_052094955.1). Taxonomy (NCBI): domain Eukaryota; kingdom Metazoa; phylum Chordata; class Mammalia; order Rodentia; family Sciuridae; genus Ictidomys; species Ictidomys tridecemlineatus. Next base: position 27,295,082 of record NC_135477.1, on the reverse strand, counting down.
GAGTAGAAGATTCAACCAGAGTGATTTTTCATTCATAAAACCCTGGGAAAAAGACTACCTTGAAGAGATGGAGAGATATCAAATATGGCAAACAATACTCCCTTCTTTTTAGATACCAATAGAATTGTATCTCCTTAGAAAATTGAGTTTAGAAATCAGGCATGGTAGCACACACCTGTAATCCCATCTACTTGGGAGCCTGAGTCAGGAGGAACAAAATTTTGAGGCTAGAATGGGCAACTTAGTTTGTCCCTGTCTCAAAAATAAAAAGGGTTGGGCATGTAGCTCAGTGGTAGAGCACTTGCCTAGTGTGGGTGAGGCCTTGGGTTCAGTCCACAGTGCTGAAAGGAAAAAAAACAAAAAGTTGAGCTTAGTAAACTCTTTAGTTGAAGCTCCTCTAATAAATCAGAGATCAAGGGCAAAGAGTAGTAAGAACTTAGTAAATCATTAAACAACCATAATATTTCTTGTTCCTAATCAATACAATTGTGCATATGTTTCTGATAATGAAAATAATGGGTGGTTGTTATTGAAAATTTGGAAATAGGAAGACAATTAAATCCATTGATAATTGTATCACTCTGCTATACTCCTACTAAGGTGTGAAGGTGTTTCCTTTCATTCTCTTAACAAACAAACACAACAACACTAGCAAAAGTCTCTTCCTTACCCCCTCCCCTGACTTCCCAGTCTCATTCTCCAGAGGCCATTTTAGTTATTTTTAGTGATTACCTCTATATCTCCAAATTATGTGTTTATTCCTACATTTTTGATCTCCCAAGTTAAAAAAAAAAAAGATCTATTTCTGCCGTCTCTGAAAGGTAAGAATGAAAAATTTGGCTTCCCTTTCCTCTCTTCCTCTTTTTTTTCTTTTCAACCTTTTTATTTTGAATTTTTTTCAGTTCTTCTGTTTGTTATCTTTATACATAAAAATACTGTTATTAGTTTTAAATTCTACATCTCAGTGCCTCTTTGTCTAACATAAGAGAATTAGTGTCCTCAAATTTCTTGGATCCCAGGCTGGGATTGTGGCTCAGTGGTAGAACGCTCGCCTAGCATGCAAGAGGCACTGGGTTCGATCCTCAGCACCACATAAATATAAAATAAAGATATTGTGTCCACCTAAAACTAAAAAATAAATATATATATTTTTTAATTTCTTGGATCCCTTTTATAGGAGAATATTTTCAAATAAAATTTTCAGAAAGAGTGACAATAAATTAAGTCTCTAAGTCCTTACTTTCTAGATGCTAGTTTTAATTTTTTTTTGTTTTCACTAAGAGCATATTGCTACAATGTTCCCCAACATCTTCTGTTACTGAATTAGAATTCTCATTCCTGTTTTCCTCCATAGAAGCTTTTATGCACTTTATTCTTCATGTCTTAAAATTTCATGAGCATCTGTCTTCATGTTTTTTTTTTTCCCATTCAGTAAACCTGAAACCTGAAGACCTATTTTTTTCTTTCTCTTCTTTTCTTTTTCTTTTTTCCTGGAGGATATTGCCCAGTCTGGTCTTGAACTCACAATACTCCTGTCATAGCCTCCTGAATTATAGGGGAAATGTAGGGCAGAGCCACCTTGCCTAGTTCATGTCTTATCTCTGAGAAATGTTCATATTTTACTCCTTTCATTTCTTCTCCTTTTGAAATTCTGTTTCTCTAGAATTCTTTTAGCTAGATGTTGAGTTCTCTGAATTGATCTTCCTCCTCAATTGTACCCCCGCCCAACTATTTTTCCTTTTCCCCTTCAGATTTCCTTAATATTTTCTTCCAGTTATCCTAAAGAACATTTTTATAACAATTATGAATAAACAAGAATTGTTAACTATACTGGTGCAGTGACCTGTAATCCTAGAGACCTGGGAGGCTGACATGGGGATCACAAGTTCAAGGTCAGCCTCAGCAATTTAGGGAGACCCTAAACAATTTACCAAGATCCTATCACAAAATTAAAAATAAAAAGGGCAGGGAATGTAGCTCAGTGGCAAAGCACCCTTTGATTTAATCCCCAGTGCCTAGAAAAATTAACTTCTGAATATACCTTAAAAAAAAAAAAAAAACCTTTTTCTGGATGCAGTGTCTTCTCAAATTGTAGGAGGAAAAAAAATAAAATCTCTCTTAGAATATTAATTTAAAAATATATTAAATTCTCTTCTGTTCACTTATCATGTTTGTTTTATCCCAGAATTGATTGTTCTATTTAATCATTTTGGCTGTCTTTGCTAGTACTGGGTTTTTCTGAACTTCCTGGAAATTTAGTTCTGTATGTGTTTTAATAAAAAAGGCCGAGTTTTTTAACACAGATGTTCAGAGTGAGTCCCTCTGTCATTATCCAAGTTGGGGGTACCCTGCTTACTCTTCTCCATTTATATTCTCGTTACTATTATGAATTTATTTCCTGGGTATTATTTCACTATCATTTTAATTAGATGAGAAGGGTTGAGAGATAAATAAATGTACTAAATGAGTCATTTTGAGCTGGTAGCTTCCCCAGATTAGTGATCTGAGAGAAAACAAGGAGAAAGAAGCCCACTGCTTTTTATGGTCTGAGTCTTAAAAGTCATACTTCCACCATTTGCTATCATTAGAAATAGTCACTGAGTCCAGCCCACTCTAAGGGAAGGGGAACTGAGCTCTACATTGTGAAGAGAGGAGTATGAAAAATTTGTGGACATATTTTAAAGTCATCACCCTCAGAATTACTCAGAAACATTCATCATGGCAAACTTTGAACTTTATTTCATTACTTAAACTATATGAATTCATTTACTTCAGAAATATTTATTGTGTTATCTATACCACTATAAATATGTCACTACATACCATTTTTTTTCTCTATCCATTACTGGAAATCATTCGGTATTAAGAGTCTTACAAAGAATGACATGCTCTTATGTTAAGCAAAATAAGCCAGACTCAGAAAATTAAGGTTCTTATGTTTTCTCTCATATGTGGAAGTTAGAGAGAAAAATGGGGAGAAAGGCGAGGGGGGGGATCTCATAAAAATAGAAGGGAAACCAGTAGAATAGAGGAAGGGGTTGGTGAAGGGAGGAGGAGTGTGAAAGAAGAGGCACTGAGGAATGAAATCTGCAGAATTGTGTAATATACATGTATGAATATGTAAGAGTGAATCCTGTTATTAGGTATTGCACCAATAAAAAAAAGAAGAAATCTAAAAAGAAGAAGAATGACCTGCTCCTAACAATGGTTTTTTTCCCTTCTCAGGTGCTTGTTGGGTTTCTTCTTATTTTAGCAGCCATAGAGTTGGCCCTTGTACTCACAGAAGACTCTGGAGAAGCCACAATCCCTCCTGTTAGATATACCAATCCAATCCTCTACCTGTGCACATGGGTAAGGCCCATCGCCACTTCCACCCTGTTTAATCTTCTCTCTATCCATAAACATCTATATATGACGTATATTCTTTGGGGATGAAATTAAGGCCAATTTTATCTATCTTTTTCAAGGACTTACAGTGAAGCACAGATTGGTTGTAATAGGGTAAAACAAACTTTAACTTTTCCTCTTCTTTTGAACACTAATTTATAGAGCTTTCTTCAACCTTATGCCTTCATATCTTGCTATCTAAGTGTCACAGATGATGTCTAAGTTTCTTGATGTGAAAGAATTTTTAAATGTTATAAATGTTATTTTAAATTGATTGGTCACTAATCACTAAGTCTAGAGCTATTGTGTAAATTTGATATCAGAAACATATCTCTCCTGCAGATATGTCTTTAGGGGGTCTGTACAGTGTTTAAAAATAATTGAATTAGTTGCTTTCATTTTAAAAGAGGAGGATGACACATCATTATTTGTATTTGCAAGCTTTCTTGAAAAATCAAAATGTCTGATTAACCATGGACCTGCATTCCCACAGGGCAGCAGTCCGTTGAGACTGAAAAGCAGTTGTCTCCTTTAGACTGTGCTTGGTACAGCTTCCTGCTTCTCTTACCTGGCCTTTACTCAGAAATATGATCTTCCAGGCCTCTCCAGGCATTTTTATTGGCTATCACTGTTATAGAACAAGCAAAGAAGGGTCTAGACACTAGTGTACTGAAGCTCACACAAACTGAGCTGATTGTATCTCTTTTTAAACCTGCATTTAGTGATATTATGTTGGAATTTGGAATATACTATAGTGGGAGTATTTATACCATGAAAATTTTCAAATACCATAAATCCTGGCACTTTTTTCCTCAAAAATTCCGATTTACTAACAAATAGCATCAGGTCTATGGTACTATTTAAGTACCATATCTAAGTCAAATGATGATACAAGGCAAGGACTTAGGTTTTTAAAAATGTCAAGATCATTATATTGTCATGAGCAACTAATAAAAAAAATTACTTGTTCAATCCAATATCAGAAAATCAAGACACAGACAACTTGTACCTATTTATCAGAATTTGCCTGCTTGACTTGACTGCTACCTGATATTCATTTCTTTTGCTCTTTAAAAGGTTATTAAACCTCCACTAAAATGCAGATAGTGACCTGCTTTTCTGGCTTACTTCCCACCCAAGTGTGGTGAATAGAGATTAGGCTCTAGAAAGGAATTGGTATTAGGGAGGAAACAATTTGGCATTTGTGTGCTGTCTGCCTGGCCAGACTAGGTTTACCACTCCCCCTTTTCCCCATGTTTTCTGACATCCTTCTCCCTTCCTGCCCTTGGTTAATGACATTCTTCTTCACAATGTTATGTGAATCTCTCTAGCTCCTGGTTTTGCTGATCCAGGACAGCAGGCAATGGTGTATACAGAAGAACTCTTGGTTCCTGTCCCTATTCTGGATTCTCTCAATACTCTGTGGCACTTTCCAATTTCAGACTCTGATTCGGGCACTCCTGCAGGTAAGGGGAAAAGAGAGGGTGACATGAAGAGGTACTCCTGGGTGACTTCTGAGTCAGAGTAAGTGATATCAAGAAGTTTGACTCCAAGACAGAATTCTATTATGGAGATATCATAACAGGCTTTAACTATAGCTTTGATATTTTATGGGCTAGTTAGTATTAATGTGGAGAAAAGGCTCATTTTCTTTTTTCTTTTTTTTTTCTTTCTAATCCCACAGGACAGCAATTCCAATCTGGCCTATTCCTGCCTGTTCTTCATCTCATATGGATTCCAGATCTTGATCCTGATCCTTTATACATTTTCAGAAAAAAGTGACTCATCAAATGTGAGACTCTAAATATTCCCATTTCATATATTCATTAATTGGAGGATATCTTAACAAATAACACTTTAAGATACCTAGGTATCATAGAGATTCCATGAGCCCAGAATAAGATCCTGGTTGAGCATCCCTAGTCTGAAAATCTGAAATCAATAAATGTTCCCAATCTGAAAAAATTCAGAAAGTCTATATAATATTGTACAACCTGAAAATCGTCAAAATCAGAAATATTCCTGATCCCAAGCGTTTTGGATAAGGGATGCTCAACTTATAATATAGAATATTTTATACCTAAGGAAATAGGGATGAACATATTGAAATACTGACTTTTATATTCACCCATCAATCTTTGACATAGGCAACTAATTCATACATCTATGACAGAAAATCTGATTACCATCCCATTAGTAGTTATCTTAGGATCTCCAAATTAGCATATTGACCAACTGACTATAGCATTATATCTAGTTTCTAGCATATCATACCTAGAAAAATCAACTTCTGATTGTGGAGTCCCATAAGTTCCTTTTTCCAATTGATTTACTTTTAAATTTTTTGTATCTTTCAGAATCCATCATCCACGGCTTCATTTCTGAGTAGCATTACCTTTAGTTGGTATGACAGGTAGGAAATGCCTGGAGTATGGGTTTTCTGTATTTCTACCCCTTCACTTTTCTGAAAGTGAAGGAAAGCTTAATTTAGAAAATCAAAAACAAAACAAAACATAACAAAAAAACCCCACAAATAAACAAAAATTCCTCCTGTGGCCTCCATTTATTTTCTACTTAGAGTCATAGGGTGTTAAAATTTACAGGTCATATGGCTGGGGATGTAGCTCAGTGTTAGAGCACTTGCCTGGCCTGCATGAGGCCCTAGGTTCCATCCCCAGCAACAACAATGACAAAAAAAAGTAAGATTTACAGGTCAGTTTGATTCAGCCCCATTTATTAGGCAGATTAGCATGCTGAAGAGAGAGTGGGAGGGAATGTTCTTGGTAGCCTGGGAGTTCCACAGGAAAAGAGAAAAAAGCAGGACAGGAAAGGGGAAAGTTGGAGGCAGGCAGCATGGCACAGGTTTGGAGGGTAAGGGATGAAACAGCTGGCCTGGCTGTCAGAGGATCTGGAACAAGTATCCCTGGCCTTTGTGGTTCCATGGACCCTTTTGGCAGACTGGTGGAGCTCATGAATCCCTTTTCAGATAATATTTTAAATGCATAAGGTAAAAGACACAGGAATACAAAAGAAATAAACTTCATCAGAGTATAGTTATCAAAATATTTTAAAAGCACATTTGTGACATTTTAATACATGTGCTTTTAAATCAGTACATTAAATAACAAGATCTAGTGGTGGGTGTAATAATGACCTTAATGTTAAAGTAGTGATGAATATAAATTAGTCATGAAAACATTTTTGCTGTCTCCTAGTGACAAAGCACCGTGTTATACTCTTATTAGAAGGAAAAGCTCGATTTCAGTTAGAAGCTATTACAAAGAAAGATGTAATTTATTTTCTATCATGTTCTCAAAACCCAGTTTGGGGAGCCCTGAGCTAGAGAGATAGAGTAGAGGCAGCCATGAGGCCCACTCTACTTTCTAAGGGCATTATGGAATCCCCTGAAGGAGATGCCAGAGTGCAGAGACACAGCCAGTATTAGAGGAGGAAAGGGTCAGAAGCAGAGGAAGGTGATGGATTGGGGATCTTAACAAAGCAAGGCCAATTCTTTTCCTCTTGTCTTGCTGTCTTTGAACACATTCTATTATCCCTGCACATTCCCTTTTCTGTTCTCCCTACTCCTGTGTCAACTTCAAATATCCAAGAGATGGGGATAGTGGAGCAGTGGAGAAGTCCCATTCTTTACCCCTATATCCCAGATCTGGCAAGCAGGTTTCAATAGAAGCAGCAGAGAGGCCACCTGTGATGCAGCCTATGGGGTCTCAGCCTTTGGGTCACTCTTGTTCCAGCATAGTTCTGAAAGGTTACAAGCAACCTTTGACACTTGAAGATGTCTGGGATATTGATGAAGGACTTAAAGTCAAGACAGTAGAGAGCAGATTTGAAATATTCATGGCAAAAGAGCTGCAGAAAGCCAGGCGGGCCTTCCAGAAACGGCAGCAGAAGAAATCCCAGCGGAACTCTGGAGCCACATTGCATGACTTGAACAAGAACCAGAGTCAAAGCCAAGATGTCCTTGTCCTGGTAACTTTCCCATAAGTGTCTGTGTGAGTGTACTGTATGTTTCAGGCAAGAAGCGGTGTCAGGTGGCTATCGTCCTATGTTTTTCAATACTTTTACTTTTAAGTGTATTTTATATTATTAGTAGTATTCACAATACCAGTAACGATAGATACATGGAGGTATAATGTACTATTCTCTCCCCTTTTGAGTATGTGTCAAAAGGTCCACTAATTTTTTTCCCCTAAATAATATCTTAGCCTTACAATATTTGTATCTTGATAGGAGTTATCATTAGCAGCTAATAAGAAGCCGGAGTTGGGGACATGAGGCCAAAACACTGGAAAAGGAGGGTGGTAAATGAGTCATTATTGCCCCGGGTATTAGTTTTGTAGGGCTGCCATAACAAAGTAGCCCAAAGTGAAGGCATTAAACAGTATAGGTTGATGGTGTAGCTCGGGGGTAGAGCACCTGCTTAGCATGCTGGATGCCCTGCACACAGAGAGACAAGTTTATTATCTCACAGATTAGGAGGCCAAAAGTGTGACATCAAGATATCAGCAGAATCATTCTCCCTCTGAAACCTGTAACAGAGAGCTCTTCTTGCCTCTCCCTTCTTCTGTTTTTTGCCAGAAATCCTGGGCATTCCATGGCCTGTAGATGCATCATTCTATTCCCCACCTCTGGTATCACATGGCCACATTCTCTCTGTGTCTGTCTCTTCTCTTCTAATGAGGACACCAGTCATATTGGATTACAGCTCACCCTAATGACCTCATGTTAACTTGATTACACCAGCAAAAATCCCATTTCCAAATAAGAGCACGTTCTAAGTTGCTAAAGGTTAGGATTTCAACATATCTTTTGTTGGGGTGAGGGGGATACAATTCAATCCATAACATCTTCCAAAAACCATAAGCAAGGGGAAAAAAAAGACACCTAAGAATTAAAAAATGATATTATCATATCCATGTCCTTCCCTCTCAGGATTGCCCCTTAGGCCCTCTGTTTTTTGTTTTACGGTTGCCTGCTTTCCTAAACCAAAATAGATTACAATATCAGTTAGAATGGGAGAGAGGAACAGGAGAGGGCCAGCTGGGTGCTGAAGAGTAAGTTAAGAGCTATACAGAGAAGGGAACAGGGCTCACAGGTACTGCTAGAAATCTGGAGCTGTTCAGGGCAGGAACAAGATCTTGTACTGCACAACTCTGTGGACTCTGATATTTGGTTCTGTATCCAGGAAGAAACTAAAAAGAAAAAGAACAAGTCTGGGCCCACAGAAGACTTTCCCAAGTCCTGGCTAATTAAAACCCTCTTCAAGACTTTCTGGATCATGCTCCTGAAATCATTCTTCCTGAAGCTAGTACATGATATCTTCATATTTCTAAATCCTCAGCTGCTGAAGTGAGTCCCCAGGCCTTGGGTTATATGTTCAGGGTTACCTCTGCCACCCTCCCTTTTGCCTTTTGTGTAGGCAGGCAAGAGCTTTAATAATACTCTTTCTTTCTTTCTTTCTTTCTTTCTTTCTTTCTTTCTTTCTTTCTTCCTTTCTTTCTTTCTTTCTTTCTTTTCTTGCAGAATTGGGAGTGGACCCAGGGGCACTTTACTCCTGAGCTACATTGCCAATGCTTTTTATTTTTTATTTTGAGTCAGGATCTTGCTAGTTGCCCAGGGTGGCCTAGAACTTGTGATCTTCCTGCCTCAGCTTCCTGTGTCACTAGGATAACAGGCCTGTACCACTATGTCTGGTTAAATTCTCATTTTTAAAAATGCTCATAATTTTTTTTTCCTAACAGCTTTGAGTTCTTGTAGAGCACAAATAATTTTTCAAGATTTAAGCTGATATATACATGTGTCTCTCTTTTTCATATACCGCACTACCACTTCATAGACACAGGTTAGGCCTCTTTCTTGTTCAACAGAACTGCTATGATCTGAGCCATGCCCAAAGGTGGACAGCACACCCGGGGGAGCAACTAACTTCATCTCTGCCCACAGCCACAGCCTTTCCTAAGAGTTTCAGACTAATAAGATAAACTTTGCTGTCTGGCATGATCTGGAATGGACCACCATAAAGGAAGCCCTTTTAACTCATTCTGGATACTTGTCCTAATTTTTAGGGTTTCATTGTCTAGAAATGATTAACTTGTCCCACAAGCTAACTTTTACCCAGGAGTGGGACAAGACAGGGCCAAAGCACTAGAGTGTCATTTACCTGGAGCATTTCAATAATTATCCATTCTCACAGCCATAGGTTATCAATCTTAAGCTCTTGCTAGCCATCTCCAAATAAAAGCAAGAACATTGGCAAGACTGTTCTTGGGTCTTCCAAAGGCATTGGGTGATTCTGATCAGTTTTGTTACCCAGGATATAAGAGTAGGGCAGTTGGCTGTACATGAGGAGAGTAAGGAGCCTTTGGAGACCTAACTAATGGGCATCATTTACTTGGTTTTGCTCTGGCAGATTGCTGATTTCCTTTGTAAGTGACCATAACATGTATGCATGGACCGGATATGTCTATGCCATCCTCTTGTTTGCTGTGACTCTCATCCAGTCTCTCTGCCTTCAGTCTTATTTTCAATTGTGCTTCATAATGGGGATGAGTGTACGGACAACGGTCATAGCTTCTGTGTATAAGAAGGTAAGCAGACTATGTCATATATCATAAAAGACAATTCCCTTAGCCAACATGAGCATTAATTCCAAGATTAAGGAAACTTGATGAAGATGATAACTGATATCAATACTTGATTTTGATTAGCCATACAGACTCCTTTAAATGTTTCTTTGGAAATTGAATATGAAAAGTGTGTTTCTAGACATAGAGAAGTCAGCTTAGGAAGCTAGCAAGCTCCTTAGGATCTGCCTTTCAGCCTATAGGACTAAGATACTTGTGCCTCTCTTTCTGCCTCTCTCTTGACAACGTTAAAATGCCTTGACAGAAAATGTAAAGGCGGAAAAGAGGCTGCTCATGATTCCTCTTGAACCTTGGTAGCCTAATATTTTAGAAATCTCTCTCTCTTTTTACTATACAATCAAGAATTCCAGCATGTTTGAAAGAATGTATTGTTGGATTAAGACGGCAGTAGAGCTTTCTAGGAGTAGGATGGAGGTGGGCATCTAGGGTCAGTCACAGCCCATATGCTGTTTCTGTGAGAATTAGAAGGTGGTTCACTCTAATGAGAAGATGCAGGCCACACCAGATGGTGCCTTTGTGAACATAGTATAAGCTAGTTTCAGTGCTCTGGTGTATTTGTGTAAAGCATCGTTGTGACAGACGTGTGGGTATTAGCCTTATGAATTCTCTAACATGAGAGCAGGAAGCCCACATTATAAGATTCAGGCCTCTGAGTATTACCTATAAATTCCTAACAATTGTCAAGTCATTTTACTTCAGATATGTAAACTCTGCAGCTTTCCTCTCCATTCTAAAATCTCTGTCCTTCTCGGGAATGCTTGCAAACCTCAATATGAGAGTATAGCTGCAAATAACTTTGCTACTTCAAAAGTCTCCAAGGCTAGAATCAATACATGCTGATTTCCTCCCTCCATCCCATCCTTTCTTTTCTCCCATTCTTTAGTATTTGATTCCCTACTGAGTGCACATAATATAGTAGTGAAATGGACAGATGTAGTCCTTGTCCTCACAGGGTTTACCTCTAGTACAGAAATAGAAAAACAAATTGATTACAGTTCATTGTAATGAAGGTAATGAAAAAGGTAAGCACAGAATTCTTAGGAGTACACAGAAGAGGTATCTATCCTAAATTTTGGAGTCAGGGGGGTCTTCTCAGAAGTTGTATCTAAATTGACTCCAAAGGATTAATGGGAATGTTCTGGTCTAAGAAGTGTGTGGATAAGTGGGGTTGGGGAAAGGTGGAAATAAGAGGCAAGTATAGTCAAGAATGAGAGAATAGCATGTGTAAGATTTGGAGGCAAGGAGTCACTGTCCCTTGAAGAAGTTGTGTCCACATCCTTCCATTGTGTTCTCATTTCCTGTGTTTCTACTTCTCCTCCCCAATATTCTGGGCCTTGCTCATGGATCCCAATTTTGACCTAAATTTATCTTTAGGCACTGACCTTATCCAACTTGGCCAGAAAGAAGTACCCCATTGGTGAAACAGTGAACCTGATGTCTGTGGATGCCCAGAAGCTCATGGATGTGTTCAACTACCTGCACTTGCTGTGGTCAACTGTTCTACAGATTGTCTTATCCATCTTCTTCTTATGGAGTGAATTGGGACCCTCAGTCTTAGCAGGTGTTGGGGTGATGGTTCTCCTCATCCCACTTAATGGATTTTTGGCCACCAAGAATAGGAGTATTCAGGTAAAGAAACAGTCATCCGGGTGATGCTTTCTTTAAGTGTAAACATTTTTAGTTGCTCTAATTCTTTAAGGAGTTAGGACAAAGCAAAGCTAGTTCAAGACTTTCCATCATCCCAAATATACTTAGCTTTCTCTGTTTTCTCTTTTCATCTTCTGACCACTCTTAGGGTTTATTTGGTTTTCATTCATATTAGAGGGAAGAGCTTGACTGAAGAGGGAAAGGTGCCCTGGAGAACTGGCACATAACTCTTTTACCTGCTCTGCTGGGCTATCCTCAGAACAGGGATTTTTGACTCTGTTTATCTATCCTAGTGATAAAACCAACCACTCAGAGCAGTCACATGAGCGATCCCAACTCTTAAGTCCTGGCAATGACCCTGCTTCAACCAGGCAGGTGGGAGAGGGCTCCACATGGACAGTCCTTAGTTCTTCCAGGAATCACAGGCTTGGTGGGTTGACCTGATGGTGTTCATGACTTATTCCTTCACATGTTTTGCATTTATTTCATTACAAATAATAGCTTTAAAAATATTTGTGGCACATCTTACTTTTCTGAGAACACGGCAGCAAATAAGACAAGGTTTCTGTTCTTTTGAATCTTATATTCTGCTTGGGGGTGGGGAGACAGACAGTACAAGAAGAAGAAAAATACCAGATCATGATAAGTACTATACAGAGAACTAAGGGTGAAATATAGGGAGTGAGCCGGTAGTTGTTTTCAATTAGGAGGTCAAGAGAGCCAGTCCTCTGTGAGAAAGGGACGTTTAAACCAGTCACAGGTCTGACCATGAGAGGCAAGCCTCGGTCAGGGGAAGGGAGGAATGACCTAATAAGACAACAGTCAGATGGAGATGATGAGGCAGAAACAAGATGGGAATGTTTCAGGATCAGAAGGAAAGTAGGGACAGATGGACTAGAGTGGGCAGAGGGGAGAGTGGAGAGAGATGAATGCCATCACCGGGCACCTCAAGCTCCAAATGACAGTCTTGAGTATTACTGAGGACTAGTGCCTGCTGCAAACCTGGGCCCTTACTCATGGAAGCATATTTTGTTTATTTTGCCTTTTCCTGGCAGTTCCAAAATATGAAAAATAAAGACAGACGTTTGAAAATCATGAATGAGATTCTCAGTGGAATCAAGGTAAGAAGCCTGATGTTGGTAGCCCTCTGGTTGCAATGGCAGAAGCAGTGAATTTCTTGGCCCTTAATAAACTCTAGTAGAGATTGTGGGTTCCTGCTCCGTGGCCTTTACTGTATGTCTCATGATTCCTGATTTGTCTACCCCTAAGTGTTCTCTTTCATCTCCTATCATCCCTTCCAGGCCCTCTTTTAAACCTTGATATATATTTTTTATTTATATTTATTTTGGTTTGTTTTTACATTTTACTGCAAAAAATTTTAAGCATACACAAAAATAGAATGATATAATGAAGCTGAATGGACTTAGCCCCAGCCATTGTCAGGCTGATCTAACTAGTTTCATCTGTATGTCCACCCCTCGCCCGTCACACCTGAGAGATTATTTTAAAGCAAACCTCAGGTGTCTTGCCATTTCATTGGTAAGTACTTTTTGTGTGTTACTAAAGGACATCCTTATTGTTTTTTTTAACAGAACCATAATACCATATTACACCTAAGAAATAAAAATAGCAATCATTCTTCTATGCCAATTTCCCAATTGCCTCATACTCATCTTCTTTTTTTTAACTGTTTGTTAATTTGAATAAAGATCTAAAAAATGTCCACCTATGGCATTTTGTTGGTAGTGACCTTGCAACACTCCTCTGTCATCTTGAAGGAACTAAGTTGCCTTGTTTCCTGTATTTCTTATAAATTGGTAGTCACATCTAGAGGCTTACTTAGATTTGGATTTGATTTTCTTTGGGTGAAAGGTTACTTGCAAGTGTTTCTGTGTGCTTCAAAAGAGCAGTAAGGGTGGCCACTCATCAAGCTCAGGCATTATCAGCATGGTTTATTCTTTCACCTGGGATAGCACTTTGAGACCCTGGTAGCACATTAGTATCACCTGTGAAGTTTGAGACTCACTTCAGTTCACTTAAATTGAACTCTCTGAGGTTGAGGCCTAAGCACCTGCATTTTTGAAAAGCTTCCTGGAGAATTCTAATATGCAACCAGGTGAAAAACAAATATGGTCGTACAAATTTTATAATGGTTTCTTGACCTATTTTTTCATTAGGAGTTGCAAAATGGTGAAAATTTTGTGAGTGATATTTTAATTTTGTTATTCCTTTGTGAATTGATTATTTGAATTTCTATAAAGAATTGTCTTTTATCAACTAGCTGGTTCCTTAAAATAAAGTTTGTACAGGATAGGCAAGATGAATTCTTATTTCCCAGCTTTCAAAATAATGTATTTTGTTCTTTAAAGGTGGCCAGTAAGTTGTTTTTTTTTTAAGTGTTTTGAATCATGGATTTTAATATTACCCCAAATTTTTAAAAAATGAAAAAGAGGCTTTTTTTTTCAAACTCCCTGATATTTTTCCATTCAGAGCTCTGATCTGTCTTTTTACTAATGGAACAAAATTAAAAGACTTGGTTTTGAATCTCAGCTCAACTACTTGCTAGCTTGGTGGCCTTGGGCAAGTTACTTCACTTCTTTCAGTCTTTTTCCTTGTATTTTCTACAAAAGCAGACTGACTGACTCACCATGGTTTTCCCAGAACTTTCTAGGTTCTAGCACAAATGGACCCATGTCTTGGCAACTCCTTAGTCCCTGACAAACTGGGACAGGTTGCTATAAAGACTCAATGAGATAATAGATGCAAAATTATTTGTAGGCAGCAAGTTGTCAACAAATACAAGCTATCTCTCTGTAATCATTCTTTATAATCTGGATTTCCAAATTCCAAATAAGGGAGCATATCCTTAAATGTGGTAGATCAGACATACCTGCTGCCCTTTCAGGACAACAGTGTGGAATGTGCTTTTTTCTAACCTATTAGATCCTGAAATATTTTGCCTGGGAACCTTCATTCAAAGACCAAGTCCACAACCTTCGGAAGAAAGAGCTCAAGAACCTGCTATTCTTTGGTCAGCTGCAGTCTCTGATGATACTTATCTTACAAGTAACGCCTGTCCTGGTGAGTAGCAGAGGAGTCAGTGGACTAGGTAGGTTTTAGATTTGGGTCAGCTTCCTGAAGTAGAATGTCTATTCTTGAGAAATTCCCAGTGTCTGTAGGCCTGATCCAGAAATCCAGGGAATTTATCCCCACTCATCAAACCTCCATATCATCATCCCTACATTATGTCCCAATTCTAGTTCTACCCTTGTGTGCTGTTTGCTGTTTTGGTAACCAAGAGAAAGCTTTCAGGATGTTTAGCATGAATGGATGTGTATAGGATGGTTCCTTGTCTTCTTGGGAGAGGCCATCTGTGTTTATGGTGAGAGGAATATTGACATAAGAAGACCCAATCTGGTCCTAGCAATCTGTTAATTGGCTTTGTAAACTTGGGCAAGATATATTTTCCTCTCTTTGGCTGTTTTCTCATCAGCAACAGGAAGCTGAGATAATCCTTAAGGTTCTCCCAATGCTTATATACTATGTTTCTGAAGCTTAGCCCAGAGCTGGTTGGATCCTTTTCGGAACAGATCATTTATGACCTTGCTCTTCCCAGGTGTCTGTGATCACGTTTGCTGTTTATGTTCTGGTGGATAGTAACAATATTTTGGATGCAGAAAAGGCCTTCACCTCTATCACCCTCTTCAATATCCTGCGCTTTCCCCTGGGCATGCTTCCCATGGTGATCTCCTCTGTGCTCCAGGTACATAGGAACTCCACTGCTACCTGCTTATCTCTGGGTAAAAGCCCTAGAGGCCAGAATAACTATTATGTCCCATTTCTAGCTTCTGCTGGTGAACTTTCAGTTAGATCTGTTTGATCTCTGGAGGCCAATGGTTTGATCTTACTTAAATCACAAATTCTCTTGAGCCTCAATATATCTCACTCTAAAATTAGGATTATCATACCAGTATTATCTACCTCACAGGGAATCTTGTGAATTTTGTGAAGTCTATTATGATGAGCCCTATTGTTGGGAATATTTCAAAGCCCTTTTCCCATCCTATTTTCTATGGATTTTTCTAAGATTTTTGAGGTGCTGATACATTAGACAAATATGGCACAAAGGGAGAGAAAGACCCTTTCTTTGCATAAACCCATATAGTGGTAAATTTGGAGCCTTCTGCTGTCAGAAGATGAGTTTTAAGTTTAGGAGGCCTTGGATGGGCTAGAGGAAGTATCTGCATTCTGAAAACTGAGCTCTGAGATGGGCCAAGGATCAGACCTCAGAGTTGGTTCACAAGGCAGGTGGCAGACTGATAAGGGGGGCAGAATGATGGGGAATAGGAGCAGTGTGGTGACCTGCTTCAGACAGCTCTGGTCATCAGAAGGACTGGGGTTTAGGAGAAGGCCTCCTTGTCCTGGAGAGAATGAAGAAAGGCTGCCCAATTTGGCCAATAAAGAAACAATATGCTCTTTTCAGATATAGTTTATTCCATAGATAGCAAAAGCAAGATCAACAAGAGTGTCAGCTCCCTGCATTCCTTGTCCCACAGTATAACACTAAAGCAAAAGGGTTTGAATGATAATACAGCATGGACTGTGGGACACTCTTGTTTCTGAGGAGCTGAAACAAGCACTTTTTATAGCCTACAGTTGGTCCCTAAGGAAGGTACAGGCAGAAAGCCTAATAATTACTTCAACAAGTCAGGTGGCCATGAGGACCATCTTCTGACAACCTCATTGGAAGATAGGAAGGATGATGAAAAACGTCCTTGTAGAAAATTCTTGAAAACCTCCTCAGCTTTCACATTCCAGGAACCACTGGGTGTTCTGCCAACACTTAAGTCAACTTCAATTTAAGCTTTGGTCAATTCCTTTATAGAGGATCCCAGTGGTAGCTCAGTTAAGATGCTGGAGGTATCATCAAAGAATAGACTCAATTAAGTAAGGGCAAGACAGAGACCCAGTCACCAGAAGTAGGTAGAAATTAAGGCTTTGTCTTAGAAGAAGGCATGGGACAGTTTCTGGAAACAGGGCCAGAGACTGGACAGAGATAGCAGTGGAGCTGAACTCCTTGTGTTTCCTGAAGGGCTGAAATACTGTCTTAATTTGATTTTATCCGGGGATGGCTTCCAGGGCTGAAGTGTGACTAAGTCTGTGGTGAAGGTCAGGAGGTTCTAGATGTGGAAAATGGCAAATCCGGGGGTAATGACAAGTTCCTTTCCCTGTTTGTTAGTTATTGAAATATTTTTGAGATCCTTTGTGTCCTTTCCAGGCCACCGTTTCTGTAAGGCGGCTAGAGAAGTACTTGGGAGGGGATGACTTGGACACATCTGCCATTCGACATGTCCGCAATTTTGGTAAACAATTTGGAAGTTGTTTCCCCAAATTATTTGTAGTGCTGGTGCCAGAATTTTGACATTCGGGGCTTGGGAGGGGATGGCAACAAACTAATTAAAGGAGGGTTAGTCTTGATCTTATGCTTGTATAATAAGCATGTGTTAGCTTAAATTATGTTTTCACCCAGAGTGGATTGCCTAGCTATATTGCTAAGAAAAGCTGGGCCAGATGTTCTGAGAAAAACCAGAGAATCCTGCAAAGGATCCAGGAAGCAGAGGTCAGGATGGAGCCACATGTGTGGGGCTGGGAAGGTAGCCTGGAGTGAAGGAAGACAGTTTCTGAACAGAGAGGGTAGTGGGTCTGGAATCCAGGGTGGGGAGGGTTTGTATAAGGAGGTGAACTCATACAAGGGGACTAGGCATCAGAGAGCTTAGAGATGTCCTCAGGGCGTCTATAGGTCAGGAATCTGGGCTACCAAGTTGAGGACTTCTAAATCAAAAAGGACTTCAAATATGCAGGCCCCTTCTATTCTCATCCTAGGAGCCTTCTAACAGAGGTGACCTTAGGAATTAATAGAGGAAGGAGAGTCACGAGGGCTGGGGAAGGGAAGGCAGATATATGGGGGCTTACAGGTAACCAAAAGATGGGGCCTTTTCTTCAACAGACAAAGCTGTGCAATTTTCGGAGGCCTCCTTTACATGGGATCCGGATACAGAAACCACAATCCAAGAGTGAGTTGCCTCCTTACTATCATGTTATTCCTTAAGAATCTTCTTGACTGTTCTGCTTTCTGAAAATTCCCTGTAATAGAATACATGGGGAAGCAAACTATGTGTATGTGTTCAGTTAGATACTAGTGCAGACTAAGCCTCTGAGGGATAAGCTGAGAGCAAAGATCCTGAACCTTTTTCCTGTGATTTTATTTGCCATCCAGCTTTCCTATTGTAGGATGGTCTGACTATCCAGCTGAAAACCCATGACAATGTTTGTTTCCCAGATAACAGATGGAGACAGCAGGGTTGACAAGTGGCCTAGGTCTCTGGGTATGGTAGAGGCACACCAAGAACCTGAATGTTAAGTTTATTCATTCATTTAAGAATAATAATCTGGGGGCTTCTAGTGATTGCAGCTCAGTGGTTGAGCACTTGCCTAGCATGTATGAGGTACTGGGTTCAATCCTCAGCACCACATAAAAATAAATAAAATAAAGGTATGAAAATACAATAATATTATTTACATTTTTTAAAAAAAGAATAATAGTCAGGAACATTAGTATCTGACTTTTCCCCACAGACCACACAATGGGAGCTATCTCTATGAAATTCTTCATCTAGAATTTCACATCAAAATAACCCGTTCCTACACTGTACCCCATAGAAGCCACCTCTTCTGTCATGTAGGTGGGCTTACCCTAAGCCTCTTGCCACACTACTACACAAAGAGTATCTCTTAGGCACACCAACTAGTCCAATGAGCACATTGCCAACAGAGCAGGCCCTGTCTTTCTCCACAGCTAAGCATGCTGTATCATCTCTCTTCTCATGACTTCCTGTCCTTCTCTCCTATCTCTATAGTCCTGAACATGGACTCATGAGCTAGACACAGGATGAGTCAGGGAAGGAGCCCCTGCTCTGAACCCTCCCAACCCAAAAGCTTCCCTTTGTAGAGGGGAAAGGAGGCACAGTTCCCACTTAGCTGCTATAAGTCTGAAAAAGTTCAATTCAATGGGCAGGTTCAGAAAGATTATGAGCAAGATTTCAATGTTCCAAATGTTCTAGGGACTCAAATCATAAGGCTGGCAAACCAGGTTTTTAGGATTATAGCCCAGTGAAGGCTCCATCTCAGCCAGAGAAGTCAGATCTTCCCAGAGGAACCAAGGAATCTGCTTTCAGCTAGTGCTATTCATTGAATACACGAAAGATTGAGTAAAAATAAGTAACATTTAGTTTGTCATTGAATAACCTAATTTGGAAAACATTGATTTAGTCTAACTCTGTTAGCTTAGAAACAGAGGTCCTTAGTCCAGAACGAGTGACCTTCCAAAATCATTTAACCCAGCAGTGGCAGAATCGGGACCTGAACCAGGCCAGGTCTCTAGACTCCCATCAGGATCTTATTCAATGGTACCATGTTGGTCCTTGGAGAATTTTTCCATTGGAAACACACATTTAGCACAGTTTATAAAGGAGTTGGATAAATTAGAGCTCATTTTTTAGCCTTTTAGAACTTTAAAAAATTTTCATTATGGGCTGGGCTTGTGGCTCAGTGGTAGACCGCTTTCCTAGCATGTGTGAGGCACTGGGTTCGATTCTTAGCAACACATACAAATAAATGAATAAGAAAAAGGATCATCAACATTTAAAAAATATATATTAAAAAATTTTTTTTCATTAAAAGCCAGGTACAGTGGCTCACACCTGTAATCTCAGCAGCTTGGGAGGTTGAGACAGGAGAATCGTGAGTTCAAAGCCAGCCTCACCAACTCTAAATAAAATACAAAATAGGGCTGGGGATATGGCTCAGTGGTTGAGTACTCCTGAGTTCAATTCCTGGTAGCAAAAAAAAAAAAAATTTTTTTTTCATTAAAGAACTGAGTTCTTATATGTCCAAGGTTAATTTTCCAATCTTGAGAGGGAAATCTCGTAATACCAGACTTCATGCAGAGTCAGGGCTTGAACTACTCTTGATTACGAAGCCCTCATTGTCTTCAAAATAATTTTGCTTCTTTCAGTGTGAACCTGGACATTATGGAAGGCCAGTTGGTGGCTGTGGTGGGCACTGTAGGCTCTGGGAAATCTTCCTTGATGTCAGCCATGCTGGGAGAAATGGAGAATGTCCATGGGCACATCACCATCAAGGTGAGAGGGAATGCCAATGGAGAAGACATCTGACCTTCAAATATGGGCCATTTAGGGCTGTTTCCTCACAGGGGAGAATATACTAGTAGTTGAGGCCTTCGAGACATCTGGTAGATTTGTGAATAGACTCTCTACCCCATTCCAAACCTATATAATCAGATTCTGGGAATAGGTTCTAAGAATCTGCATTTTTAATGAGCTTCCCATGTGATTCTCATATGTGTAGTAAAGTGTGAAAACTATTCATTAGAGAAGTCTTTCTTCAGAGGGTGGGGATTTCTACCACAGTACCAACAGAAGCAGTAGCAAGAACAAAAAAACAGTGGTCTATAAAATCAGTACTGGCATGGCACTCAACATCAACCCAAAGTCACAATTAATCTTGGGCATTTCACCTCCTTCTTTGAGAACTAGGTCTTTGAGAACACTTGCTCCTATTTCACAAACCTGTCATAGGGTGTTGACTCCTTCATACTCATGACTTTTTTAACAAAAGAAAATGTCTTCATGGCATTTCCATTGGTACTCTGAACTTCCTCAGAGAGCTAAATTTGGAGGAAATTAGAGGTAATTTTGAATTATTAAACCAGTCAATACTTGCACCAAAGAGTCAAGTCTACAGATTTTCAGGAGTTTTCCCTTTAAGATTTTTGTATATTGCCAAATCTTAATCTTTTTTGGGGGGGGGGAGTGGTTACTGGGGATTAAACTCAGGGGCACTTGACCACTGAGCCACATCCCCAGCCCTATTTTGTATTTTATTTAGAGACAGGGTCTCACTGAGTTGCTTAGCACCTTGCTTTTGCTGAGGTTGCTTTGAACTCATGATCCTCCTGCCTCAACTTCCCGAGCTGCTGGGATTACAGGCATGTACCACTGTGCCCAGCCTAAATCTTGCTTTTTTAATTAATTAATTAATTAACTTTTGTATGATGCTGGGGATGGGCTTTGTGTGTGCTAGGCAAGCACTCAACCACTGAGCTACATCCCCAGACATAAAGCTTTCTTTTCACTTATGAGAAAGCTTGTCCTGGGTTGCTTTATGTTGATCCACTTGGAAGTTTTTAAGAAACATCTCTTCTTCCATAGTATACTGATGTGCTTTCCTGATTTACCAATCTCTAATGAGCTAAGTTGCATTAAAAATAATGCACTACAACAGAGATGACTGTACAGATTTAACTTTGTTTCCCAATTCCTTTTGGAAACTTTTTATTGCTAACTCATAACTGAGTGTTTTAAAAATTTATTTGTTCTTTATAAATACACATGACAGTAGAGTGTATTTTGGCATATGGTACATACATGGAGTATAACTTACTCTAATTAGGATCCCATTCTTGTGGTTGTACATGATGTGGAGTTATTCTGGTTGGTTTTCATATACAAGTATAGGAAAGTTATGTTCGATTAATTCTACTGTTTTTCCTATTCTCCCTGCCCTCCCTTCCCTTCATTCCCCTTTGCCTAATCCAGTGGACTTCTATTCTTCCTTTGTTGTAGGTTAGCATCTACACATCAGAGAGAACATATGGCCTTTGGTTTTGGGGGACTGAGTTGTTTTTGTTTTTGTTGTTGTTGATGTTGTTTTTTAACACAGGCATCTGTTGGTCTTTATCTCTCTTCAGATTATATCTGCTCTGTGTACCCCCTGGTGTCTTAATTCTAACCTCTTAGTTTTTGCATCCTAAGATGTCATCTATGGCAATCCCTGAAAGTAGGTCCAATATACTCATTGAGTTGAACTAAAACACTATTCTGGAAGCAGTATGTGCATTCATCTTCTGATTTTCAGGTTTGTGACAAGAAAAATGATAGTCTAAAAAGAGGAGGCTTAATGATGAATTGAATCTTTCTCCCTGGTCAGTTCAATAAATATAAGCACATTCATAAATATCAGATGCTTAAGCAGCCTGACACATAGTTCTTCAAGTCTAACTTCTATTTGTTCCTCCCACTTCTGCCCATCTCATCCTTCAACTCTGCATTTCTGGAGGTACAACTTTCACATGGTCTGATCCTTTCCTGTCTAGGGCACCACAGCCTATGTCCCTCAGCAGTCCTGGATTCAGAATGGCACCATAAAGGACAACATCCTTTTTGGGTCAGAGTTCAATGAAAAGAGGTACAAGCAAGTTCTGGAGGCCTGTGCTCTCCTCCCAGACTTGGAAATATTGCCTGGAGGAGACCTAGCTGAGATCGGAGAGAAGGTACTTGGGACAACAAGATATTAAAGAAAAAAAAAAGAGGATGATGGCAAAGTACATAGAGTAACATAGTTGATCAATATTGCTAGTCGTGTTTGGAACAAACACCAGAAAATGTGTTTGTATTATCTAGCCACAAAATTTTGTGTAATAAGTCAGAATTTTTAAACTTTGTACTTAGAAGCAAATATTGGAATTACATAATCTAAATAAAAGGTGATGAGGCAAAGGACTGAGAGGCTAAGTTAACAATGACTGGCCCTAGATTTACCTGTATTATTAAATGCCTCATGCTATTAAATGACTTTTTATAAAAATAGATTTTAAATAAAAAATTATATTTTCAAGTAACTATACAAGCATAACATTAATTTATTTATAATTTTTTATTCTATATATTTAGAATGTTTTCATCCATTCTTTTATTACTGAAAGTGAATCTTTGGTGGGGTGGGGTGGGGTGGGAGGGCAAGGATCTTGAGGTGCTAGAAGACTAGTAACAGCTCTTGAGTGATTTTGCTTATTAATTCAGCATATATTTATTAAGCAACTATGTGAAAGGCACTATTATAAGTGCTGGGATTATATCCAGGAACAAAATAGAGAAAACATCTGCCCTGGTGTAGCTCTAGATTCTCATGGGGTTAGGAAAGCAACAAAATGTTAAATAAGTAAATTATCTGATAGAAAATATAAATTGTGCATGCCTTTAACTATTGGACTGAAAGTTATTTGCATCCAAGTTATTTATTTGTATAAAGAAGCATAATATGATTTTTATGCTCATAATATTTTCTTGAGGCAGATTTCTTCCTTTTACCCCTCCTTATTAGACTCTGTGAAGTTGGGACTGGGAATAATACTTAATAGAAATTGTTTTTTTCTTCAGAAATTATTATTTTAAAACTTTCTTCTTTTTCTTTTCTTCAGGGTATAAATCTCAGTGGCGGTCAGAAGCAGAGAGTTAGCCTGGCCAGAGCTACTTACCAAAATACAGACATCTATATTCTAGATGACCCCCTGTCAGCTGTGGATGCGCATGTAGGCAAACACATTTTCGAAAAGGTCTTGGGCCCCAATGGCCTGTTGAATGGCAAGGTGAGAGATTATTCAAAGTGATAAAGATCTAAGAGCAAGGGGTTGGGAATCACACACATCTCCCTGGACAGTGATTGTCCGGAAGCAGATTTTCTTATTCACTTGCTCCCTGGGTTCCTGAGGAAAGAGCGAAAGACTGGTCTCCTTATGGACTACCTCAGGAAGGCTTCCATGGTGAGGTCATGGCTTATGCTGGAACTGGCTAATTTAAACCTTATTCTGTGGCTCTGACACTGAGCATCTTAGGATGATTGGCTATAGTAAAAAGTACTATGGACCTGTGGTTATAATAGGAAATGTATTTGGTCTTTGTTCCTAGTTTCTAGCACAGAACTCCTAAAACCCTTGGAATTTTAAGAGTGCTAGGAGGGTCTTTTGTTATTCATAATGAGCCCCTTTGATCACACCTGAGTTTATACTCATGAGATAACTTAGGGTAGAGCCCCTCCAAAGCCTCAAGTTTGGTTACCAGCATGAACACGTGATTAGGTTGGAACTTTCAGCTCTACCCACTGCCCTCCAGGTGGGGTGGGGGTGGAACATGGAGATTGGGTAATAACAATCCATGAACAATGAGATTGGGATAACTTCCAAATTGGTGACCATATCAAGGTATTGGAGGGTGGTGTGGAAAGCCCCACATCCCTCCTCCATAGCTTTCCCTGTGTAACTTTTGTTCTTTTAGTTGTAGATGGACACAATATCTTTATTTATTTATTTTTATGTGGTGCTGAGGATGGAACCCAGTGCCTCACACATGTGAGGCAGGCGCTCTACCCCTGAGCTACAGCCCCAGCACCCCCTACACCTCCTTTTTTTTTTTTTTTAACCTGTGTATCTTTTCCATTGACTGTTCCTGAGTTGTATCCTTTACAAGCTGACAAATGTTTAGGAAGTTTTTTCCTGAGATCTGTGAGCCTTTCTAGAAAATTATGGAATAACAAAAGGGAGTTGTGGGAACCTCCAACTTATAGGCATTTGGTCAGAATTATGAGACTTGGTACCAACATCTGAAGGGGAATGCAATTTTGTGGGACTGAACCTTTAAACTGGGGTTCTGTGCAAACTCCAGATAGTTAGTGTCAAAATTTAATTTTGAATTGTTGGACACTCACCTGGTGTCAGAGAACTGGTCAGTGTCAGGAAAAACCCCAGAGAACTCAACAGTTCACTTGCCAGTGGTGGGACACAGGTCATCCTGCAGGTATTAGAGCTATGCTCTAAGAAGGCGTTTTCCCTGGAACTTTTGCTGGATATGAGAAGATATTCCTGGAAAGGATGGCTAAACCTGAACCCAGAAATAAGACCTAATGCTTATTGAGTATTCCCTATGTCCCTGGCCTGTGCTGAGCCTTTTAACTGCATGGTCTCTTTTGATTCTTGCAATGTCCTTGTCATATAATACAGATGAAGTGGCTGGTGAAAGCCAGTAGAACCGGTTGTGGGAGGAGACCAGACATTCCTTACGATGGGAAAATTGGCATGTGTATCCTAACACAGTGGGCTGAATTGGGGGAGAGCTGACACAGCCCCTCTGCTGATGAGAGCTTTTCCACTGGTGTTGGGCAAGGAGATTCTAACTCTATCTGGCCTGTTCCCTACAAGATTTCTTGAATGCTACTAGTCACAGGACGGCAGAGTTGATGAGACCTGGGCTGCTATTCCGCTGAGGTCCTTCGCCTCTCTGTTGGATCTGTGGATCAGCAGGAACTCTCTGTCTCTCCTATTCCTGGATCTGGCTTGTGTCCTTACAGATTTCTTGGTTTTATTCACTCATGAACTGAATGCCCACCTCAGGCCAGATTTGGGACATGTCTAGATGGAAATATCTGGTCATTGCTCTCATGTAACTTACAATCCAAGGGAGGGGAAGACATTTTAAAAAAAAAAAGCCATAATGTTACAAAACAAGAATTGTTTTAATGGTAGCCTGTACAGACTAAAGTGGGAACATTGGAGAATACCCAAATCTTGTCAGAGGAATTAGAAAAGAGGAGAATGTGTAGGGAAAACCTTATTGTCACTACAGGAAAATATCTCTGAGAACATCCACAATGATAGGAGTCTCATTTCACATATAGGTTCAGGTTTTAAGATGAGATGCTGGGAATGAAAGAAGCAAAATAAGCCAAGTGGTCAGGGCCACATTTTGAAGCAAAGCCCCAGTGTGAATTGACATGTTTTTTCCCTTTTAGAGTAATCCAGGAAGATGATGGACATAGGGTAATCAGCACAACTTAATGTTATTTTTTACAGACTCGACTCTTAGTTACACATAGCATTCACTTTCTTCCCCAAGTGGATCAGATTGTGGTTGTGGGAAATGGCACCATCTTGGAGAAAGGATCCTATAGTGACCTGCTGGCCAAGAAAGGAGTGTTTGCTAAGAATCTGAAGACTTTTATAAAATATTCGGGTCCTGAAGGGGAGGTCACAGGTACGCAAGGAGGATTGGAACAGGTTGGAACTTGGGGTCGGGGTGGAAATGGTAAAATAATATCTACTTCACAAATTGTTTAGTATACAATGAACTGCACTTGGAATTGAATTACTCAGAGATTCAGACTCTGTTCTTCAGTGTTCTGGGTAAAGAAACACAGACATTGAAATTCTGTGCCTAGGCCAAATGGGTGGCTCATTCTGCTCATCTCTCTCTGACACACAATCAAAGGACACTCTTTAAAGGGTACAACTGAAGGTTTGGGTAAGTAACCCTTGTGAAAAGCATACCAGTGGCACAAGGGACTCACTCTCTTTTAGGAATGCTATGCTTCTGTTGATTCAAGTGACACATACCATTCCAACTACCCCAAATTCAACTAAAATCAGTTCCTGGACAACCTCATAAGCTGGTGCTAATAGTGTGATATCAAACTCTTGGTAAGCTTTAACAAAGGAACCTTGATTAATATACAAAAAACACTGGGTTTTGAATCATAAAAAATAGTGTCAGTTATATAGAATCACAGCATTCCATGGGAACAGCCCCTGATATCACTACCATTTGTTTATTGTTTAGCTCCCATCAACAGTGGAGCCCTTTTTACTAGCATGTTATTGTTTTTGTTTTGAGACTTGGGACTTAGTGGCATGAAGGGAGGGTAAGTTGAGCTATATTAATATTTGTTCTGTGACTTAGCTTCCCAGTTAACCACTGTAACAAAATACCACAAGTCTGGATGACTTAAACGAAATAGACGATTGCTATGAGGATGAGCTCAGTGGTTAAATGGCCCTGGATTCAATCCTCAGGGAGGAGAGAGAGAAAGAGAGAGAGAGAGAGAAAAAGAGAGAGAGAGAGAGAGAGAGAGAGAGAGAGAGAGAGATTGATTGATTATTGCTCACACTTCTAGAGGTAGAAGGGCATGAGCAAGGTGTTGGCAGGATTTGTTTTTTCTTAATGTGCTAGGGGAAGACCCATTTGAGGCCTGTCCTCTAGTTTCTGGTAGTTGACTGGTAATCATTGTAGTGCTATTTGCTGTTGTTTCTTCTATTTATTTGTTTAGTTTTCTGAGCTAATTTAATGAAGTTTGTGCCATTTGTCATATGTGGCCACTGAAATCTCTGCTTGGTTGGCATAGTGGTCACCTATTGGTGAGACAGAGATTTCCTTGGATGCCTGGCACCAGTAAGTCTCATAGCCGTTGCTGAGAGGCTGTGTATGTTGGTGCATAGCTTCAGCACTGTGACAGTTTATATCAGTGCCTTAGCCTTTACTTCCTCAGTGAAATGAAGGTCATCTAACAGTTAATGGGATTGATAATTTCATTATTATTTTTTGTGGTACTAGGGATTGAACGCAGTGGTCCAATCTACCACTGAGATAGGGCCTTGTTAAGTTGCTGAGGCTGGCCTCAAACTTATAATCCTCCTGTATCTGCCTCCTGATTTACTGGGAGTACAGACATTGCCACCATGCCCGGTTAGCCTCTGCTTCCTGCCTGCACAAAGTAACAAGATCAATCTGAAGTGAGACACTAGGGCCTTCTGCAATCTTTCCTGGGCATATTCATAGCCCTACATATGTGTGTGGCATCCTAGATTGCCAGGAATATATCAGAGGTATCAAAGTCCTCTGTGGAGGACATCTCATTCCCCAAATTTTTTCCATTTAATTTTTTGATCAGTTTCTTATGGCCTCAACTGTTACCATCCCCTCAGGCAGCTGTGATGTTAAACAGTTGCTGCTGATTGTTTGAACTAGCTCTGAGGTCAAATAAAGACAAGTCTTGTGAATGGAGGTTTTCAGGGAGTTCTAGACAGGTGAGATAATGGCAATTCACCGCCAGTGGTTTTTGTTTTGTTTTGTTTTGTTTTGTTTTTTAAGGGGAGGAGGCGTTCTAAACTTACTCTATTTCCTTAAGTGGCTGCTGGGCTGCTAGGTATTATGGCCACCATAATTTTATGGCTGTTGGCTTTCTAGGATACAGCAGCTGGAGAGAGAGAAATGGAAATAGGGCAACTTAAACCACTATAAGGTGGACTGTTGTTGCCAAGACCCAGTCATTAAAAAAAAAATAATTGATCCTTTATCGTTGCAACTCTTTGGTTAATTTCAGAGTTCCGAAACAGTTGATGCTGACAATGTTTTTTAACAGTATTCTCATTGCTTTTGTGGAGGAACAGATTTCCAGAGATCCTTATTCTACTATTTCCACGAATTTCCATATCATATTTTACATTTTATTTTACTTTCAGGGTATGCTTTTTAAAATGTTTTCAATAAATAAGAGCTTCTTATATTCTTTGAACTTCAAGATTTAGCATTTCCAACTTATAATCATCTCTTTAGGCAATTCTGGGAATGGCGACTCTTCTGTTTATCTACAATAATTCTTAAAAGTTCTTTCCTGCTCCACAGGAATTTTTGTCTCTGGGCTTTTCTTCTCCTATTGTAGCCTATTTGTACATCTGAGATCCCTGTGTGGAATCCAACAAGATCAGAGAAGGCTTCTCTGTCCTCATTCTGTCTGTTCCTTCTGTGTGAACACCGTGCCGTCTCCCTAACCTCTAACGTGTCTCTCTAGTCAATGAGGAGAGTGAAGAAGAAAATGACGACGGTGGGCTGATAGCTGGCGTGGAGGAACTGCCCGAGGAAGCTGCCTCCTTGACCATGAAAAGAGAGAACAGCCTCCGTCGAACACTGAGCCGCAGGTACACCACTGATCCAGCCGGCAGCCTTTATCACTCCCTATTTCCGTTTGATCTCTTTTTTTCCGTGGGATTTTCCTGAGAAGAGGGATGCCATGGGCTCTCCTAGCTCTTCCTTCGTTTCCTAGTATGAAGGGCTAGGCTTGTGTCCATTTCCCACAGCCATCTGCTTCCATGCCAGCAGAGTGACTGTGACCTCAGTTTGCAAGAAGACCCCGAGGAAGCATCCACATGCTCAGGGGAGTTTCCCTCTGTCTCTCAGCTCCAGGTCCAGTGGCCGGAACCAGAAAACCCTGAAAAACTCGTTGAAAACTCGGAATGGGAGCGCCCTGAAGGGGAAGGAAGGAGTAGTACAAGGGCAAAAGCTAATTAAGAAGGAATTCATGGAAACTGGAAAGGTGAACACCACCCCCCAAAAAAATATCATGGGAGGGGATACAGGGTTTAGAATCTGAACATTTTAAAAATCAGTTTAAACTCGATTACTTATCTATGGGAAAATATGTTCAATTCTTTTGTAATTCTTCAGATTCATTATTAAAACAACACAGGCTGTAGGCCTTCTATGAAGATGACATGTTCCTTGTAAATATCCTCACTCCATCCTACATGAGTGCTTGATTCCCATTCTGATATGTAGAGAACAACAAAACTGTTTTGAGATGCTGTTCTAGAAGCCCGGAAACTAACGTAGCAGACCCAGAGTACACAATTCAAAATTAAGGAGACTTTAAACAAATTCCAAATTATACCTGCTCCTCTTAATTCCCTCTAGATGTCCATTAATAATCAGATGGATGTTTACCCTGCATTTGCAATTCAACATGGATCTCTTATCCTAGCCTAGTACAGGGATGATGACCACAAATTGACAAATTTGGCTACTTGCAAACTTTTCCCAAGAGCATCCACTCCTCCTTGTGATTGCTTTTTTAGATAATTCCAACAACAACAAACAAAAAACCACATTAGGGCATCTACTAACATTGGTGGGGGCTTTGCAGGTGAAGTTCTCCATCTACCTGAAGTACTTACAAGCAGTAGGATGGTGTTCAATATTCTGCATCATCTTTGCCTTCATATTGAATTCTACGGCTTTTATTGGATCCAATCTCTGGCTCAGTTCTTGGACTGGTGACTCTCAAGCCTTCAATGGCACTAACTATCCAACCTCTCAGAGGGACATGAGAATTGGGGTCTATGCAGCTCTGGGAATAGCACAAGGTACGTCTGACAGCTACAACAGCCTGTACTTTGCTTGTCCTGGGCATAAATCTTCAGAGATTTCCATGTATGGTGCTAACAAAATTTGGTTCCATTCCTAGGTATATCTGTATTTATAGGAACTTTCTTGAGTGTGTATGGTTGCAACCATGCATCAAAAATCTTGCATGAACAACTGTTGAACAATATCCTTCGAGCACCCATGAGTTTTTTTGACACAACACCTACAGGCCGGATTGTGAACAGGTTTACTGGTGTAAGTATCTCAAGGGCTATACAGTGATGTGTTTATATACTGAGGATCTTTCTATTTCTGATAAGAAGGAATTCTTGTGTACCCCCTAGACTGTTCTTTTGCCTTCTCAGCATGCAGATATTTCTTGAGCACCTCCTGTGAAGTCCTAAAGATCCTAGGGATACAGGGATACAGGGATACAGCTCTGGCCCTTCTGTCACTTACATCTAATGAATAAGACAGCCCAAAACATAAAGGATTATGATAGAATGTGGTAAAACCAGTAACCACAGTGTGTACAGGTGTTCTGGGAGTACAAAGGAATGATGGAGAAATGAGATAGTAGCTCAACCTGGATGACTGAAATGGAAAATGTCAGAAAAGGTGAGACTTGAGTTCAATCATAGAAGTAAACCAGGGAGTTGATGAGGGGAGTTGAACCAGGGTAAGAAGGATTATTCTGCTGAGTAAAAAGCATAATTAACAGCACTGTCATTGGGACAGTGATTAAAAGTGATAGGAGGATCATCTTTTGCTTCATATCTGCTGTCATTCCTGAGGCTTCCATCTTTGATGATTTAAGAACCAGGGAGTGAGGTCTGAATGTGGATTAGAGCTATCTATGTTTTAAGGAGGTTCTCAAACTTTCCATCTACCACAGATGCTGGAACCATTGGCATGTGTTCGTTCATCCAACGTTTACTGAGTGCCTTTTTATGGAGCCAAGTACTGCACTAGGCACTCAATAAATGTTATGATTATAGATGACTATGAACCATGAACCAGACCTAATTCACTGAATTTTTTTTAATGCATATGAGTGGAAGTTTCAGGAATACGGCAGAAACCAGGCAATTCTGAAGGATATTCAAGCATCAGCACAATTTTTTATTTATTTACTTGAGAGTTCATTTTATAAAATGTCTGAGAAGCTCTGAACCCTTTTTGTTTGGCCTTGGAACAGACACAGGAAGGGTAGCTCATACTTCACAGCCAGGTTCTAGAGATAACAGCAACCACTTCAAAAGTGGGCAGGTAACTGGTTCCCATTTGTCACCTTCCTGTGGGGTAGAAATGAGGAGCAGATTGTCATTGGAGACCACTTCCATGCACTCTCTTCTCTAAATGGAACCTAAGCAAGCATAAACTTTTGGATGGGGATTTTGCAAAGATTGCATAGTCTTCCCCATCAAGGTATCTGATTAATCTTCTGGAAAAGAGAATGTGTGAGTTAGTTAGGCTGTAGTCGTATTTTGCTGACTGCATTTCATGAAAAAAAAATAGAAACTATCATTAATCATATAGTAAGTTTTGCAGGGGAGGTGGCTCAAGCTTATAAATGGGATTTTGATCTAGGGTTTTCTGAATCAGTGGCTGTCTTTAAGAGGAGAAAGAGTAGAAGAAAGAAAGATGGGGAATCTGTGCTAGGTAAGGATCAAAAGTGATCTGCATAGAACTGACAGCTGGTGAAGATTTCTTGTTTTTTGCCAACTCTTGACATTGTTACATAATTGCATTCTGATACAACTTTGAGAAAGGTAGATTAGACTAAGGAGTCATCCCCAATTCAGAGCTCTCCTGGAAGAATATTATCCCTGATGCAATCTGGGGAAACTCCAGAGATAATTTAGACTCACCTTAGCACTCACAGATAGAATCAATATAATCCTCTAAGAAAGCTGGGCAAGGGCAACCTAAGATATAAGCCAGGCTTCCTGAGTATGCTCCAAACCATCCTTCCATCCATTAATCTTATCATTTTAAAATTTATTTTGCATGGTATGAAAATAATATGGCAGTAAGACCCCTCTATCACCTCTAGGTTCCTTAGCTGGAACTCTGGCCAGTCAGGAATCATGTTCAATCCCTTTCCCCTGAGGCTCTATGCTTGGCAGAGGAAACAACTTCCCAGGATAGGATGGTACTTCAGTCAAGGGTGGGTGACAGGGTTTGTTAACTGGAATTTCCCAACAAATGTGTATTGAATCCCAGACTCTCTGTTCTAGGTACTCCATAGAATTAGGACCTTTATAAGGTTAGAATAGCTCAATTGGTTAGTTATTAGAGAATGATTATAAGCCTCTATTGGTTTATAATAATTATGAATTGTTTAATAAATTTGATGGATGATGAGTGAAAATCTTTATCAACTGTACTAGAAAAGGTGAAGAATGACTGCTGGGTCTGTCTGGAGGTACTTTAAAAAATGAGGAAGTTATAAAAATGAGATTTCTTATTAGGATGAGTAGTATAATCTATTGCAAGTGAATATCTTAACAAGATTAAATGAAGGAGTGTCAGGAAACCCAGAATTGAACAGATGCCTCTCTGGAACCAGGAAGATATCCAGTGTCTAAAATATTCTTTGGTTCATCGTCTGTCCTAACTGTATTGTTAGGATATTTCCACGGTGGATGACACTCTCCCTCAGTCCTTGCGCAGCTGGATTGTGTGCTTCCTGTCAATAATCAGCATCATCGTCATGATCTGCATGGCCACCCCTATCTTCGTCGTCATCGTCATTCCTCTTGGCATTATTTATGTGTCTATTCAGGTACATTTGGAAATGGGTAGGTCTGCCTTTCTCTCTGCTCATTAAAGCCAGGATCCTTTCTGAGACTCCTCTCTTTTGTGTGTGACTAGTCACTTCTCTCCAGCATCTTTGCCATTTCATCATATATCTTGATACCCAGGAGCCCACAGGCCACTGTCTGAAGCTCAATTGTCAGCATCAACTGGTACATTATGGTTCACAGCATTTCACAGCCTGACTACCTACCCCCAGAACCTTAAGTGGAATGGATTTATGTTTAGGTTCAAGACCACTCTGAGATTAGCTCTGGACAACTTCTTGCAGCTCCATAAGAACTCCATGATGTTAGGACATTTCTAGAAGAACTTGTCATGGCTGCTTCCTCTTTTGATTTTGGGTAGGCAGCTTTACTTAGAGATGTCTGTTAGCAGGAGCTAGATCTCTTCATTTAAGGGCACTTCTAGTTTCATTGGGGTATCTCTGGATGGTTTAGGCTCAGTTTCAACATATTTCTTAAGGGAACAGATAGCTTGGGAGCCAAGCTTCACAGAAAAACTAGAAGGGACTTTAAAATGGCTATAATAAAAAATGATGAGGAGAGGGAAGCTGTGAGAAGCGCTTTTGTGCCACTAGCTGCCTTTGTGATGAATTCTTAACCTAGAGAAAACCATTTTGAAGACTCTGCAGTCTTGGGGGGGGGGCTTATGACCTTGTGATCTGTAGTAAGATGGCACCCGTTTGGGTCTATGGAGTTCCACAGGTGCACCAGCGTCTTCATAATAGCCTTCTGATGGCCCATTACAATTCAGCAAATAAGAGACAGGGTTATTTGAGGAAACTTCCAGATATAACATTTTGCATTCCATCAAATAACTCTCAAATGCCCAGTTATTCTTAGGTTTCAACAAATCCTCACAGAATCCAGTAGCACTACTAATCTATTCCATCATTCCTTGCCCTTCAAGCCATGGAGATTCTTTCTGCATTCTGTTATATCCAGCTCATTCTGACACCCTCAACATTCTGCACATTTCCAAAACTATTTTACCTTCACACACTATTGAGGTATGATTTTGGTTACTCAACTGATTCTGCTCTTCAGTATTATTCATACCTTGTATTCCTTTCTCTGGCCATTTGCTGCCCATTCCCACTTTAAATTCCTTAGGTCCAAATATCCTTTACAAAATCCTTTTGTAGACCATTTATGTAACCAGCATAGAAACTTTCATTTGGATAACATATGCAGATGTCAGGGGGAGAATATGGACAAGGTGCTCAACTCTTGTAGTTTTGAAAGTCAAACTCCTGAGACTAAGGTGTGGTCTCCTCACTTTTATCTTCCTCTGTTCCCCACCAACTGCAGTCTTTCTATTGCCCTCTTCCTCGGGCCTCTTTCCTCCTTCTTCTAGCCAAAGATTCAGGTTTCCTTCATGTTCAGATGTGGGCTGGTTCCCCAGTGAGGAATGTTGGGTCATGTCCAGAGGGAAGATGTACAGGATATGCAACAGGATCATGTGGTTGACTCTTCACTTTTTGTGTTCAGGTATTTTATGTGGCTACCTCCCGCCAGCTGAGACGTCTGGACTCTGTCACCAGGTCCCCCATCTATTCTCATTTCAGTGAAACCGTATTAGGTTTGCCTGTTATCCGTGCATTTGAGCACCAGAAGCGATTTAAAAAACAAAATGAGGCGGGGATCGACACCAATCAAAAATGTGTCTTTTCTTGGATTATATCCAACAGGTGAGGTTTCCCCAGGTATGATTCCAAATGTGTGCTTCTGGGCTCTGCATGTTTGTCATTAGCCATGCAAGGGAGGACAGGCATGACCAGGGTGTAAAGCTCATTTTGGCCACACACACCTGTCATGCTATGTAATAGAAAAAATCATGAGCTTTGGCACCAGAGACTGGGTCCCTAGGCCAGCTCTGCCATTTTCCATGCTAAGTAAATTGCTTGACCTTGCTAAGGAAAATCTAAGTCCCTTTGCTTTCACAATGGCTAGGACACAACTTGCTGATAGGGTTGTGGTGGAAGTCAAACGCCACTTCTGAGCATTTGGTAGCCCACCTATAAGCCCTGGATAAACTGAACATTCTCCACTTGCTTCCTTGAGAATGGATAAGAGATTCTCCATAGACATGATATTTTTTTTTTTTACGGTGGTGAAAACAGTAGAGGTTGGAGAGAGGAAAGTTGAGAATTTTTAGGTAAATCTATTGATGGCAGAAATGGAAAGCTCACATTCTGTGAGGCAAATCCCTGAGCACTGTGAGCATCATAGACCCTGGGAAGCAATGTCCTTGAAGGAGAACAGTCTTGTCAGGAAGGAACAATTCTTGAGTAGTTTCCAAAGTATCTTCGTATTGAGGGTAGGTAAATGATGGTCAGTGTTATTTGGAACATTGGGAGGTCAGAGATTTGATCATAAAGATATTCGATTTCTTACCGGCTTTCTAAAAAGGAAAAGGAATATAAGTAAATCTTATTGGACCCCCATGATGGAATATGTACCATATTTATTTGTACACATGCTAGAATCATTGATGCAAACTTCCATTTTATTTGAGAAAGTCAATTTTCATAAGCTATGTCTATATTACATGTATTCTGTAGTTCTCTACAAAGTCCCCCTGTATCTCCCTGTGATGGAATTCACACTTACGTTCCCTCCACTCCTAGCTTCTCTGCCTCGTAAAAATACTCAAGTCAGATGGGGTACACTGAACCTTCGTGTGGTGCTTGTTTTTAACCATACATCTGGATTCACTACGGCATTGCTTTCTTGGCCTGATCAAAATAAATCACTTATAGCATTTGCTTAAAATGCATGCTCTTAAACCGCATCCTAGGTTCCTGAGCCAAAATCTCCTAGGGAAGGGTCCATGAATTTTTCACATGAATCTATAATGTAATATTTTTAACAATTGCTTTTCTTATAATTTGGTGACTTTGGGAGACATTGTACTATAGGATCCCTTAGTTAGTAAACTCTTCTCAGACATGCCATTTATTATCTTAAAAAAAAAACAATTTAAAGGACTTTTAGGAACATATTCAGATATTCCTAGATCAAATTGTGGCACCTTCTCAGAGCACAGCCCTACCAAATCACACCCTCTGAGAATGTTCTGTGAACCCCAGGGTACTGGTCAAGGTAAGGAAGTAGAGATCGATGACACCTCTCTCTCTCTGGTTCTGTTGCCCTGCAGGTGGCTTGCAATTCGCCTGGAGCTGACTGGGAACCTGATTATCTTCTTTTCAGCCTTGCTGCTGGTTATTTATAAAGACACCCTGAATGGGGACACTGTGGGCTTAGTTCTGTCCAATGCCCTCAATGTGAGTTTGAAGGCTGGGTGTTTGAGTAAATTCATACACTTATTCTTAAACTGAATCTGGAGTATATCGTACAGTTGAAACTAGGAGAAACTGAGATTTGAGCCCTGGCTCCATCTCTTTCTTACCCCTACCCTACTCAAGAAGGCACTATATCACTTAGGAAAAGGACAAAAATAAGCTGGTTGTGGTGTCACACACCTGTAACCCCAGTTACTTGGAAGGCTGAAGCAGGAGGATCACAAGGTCAAGGCCAACCTCAGCAACTTGGTGAGACCATGTCTCAAAATATGGGACTATAGTTTAGTGGTAAAGAGTTCCTGGGTTCAAACTCCAGTACTGCAAGAAAAAAAAAAAGACATAAATGTTGTTGCCTTAGGGCTTAAGAAGGCAACTTATGTTTCAATTTAATATTCTCCTGTGTTTTTGCTTTTGGTTGGTTCCCTTAAAAAGAGATAATTAAATTTCTCCTCTAGAATATAGCAGTAATCAGAAAATCCTTTGGACAAATAATTCTGTGATATAAGTTCGTGCTTACATCACAGAACAACTGGAGCTAACAGTGATAGTCTGATAAACCATATAATGTATCTCACAGCACCACCCCCAGCATGACTGGGGATAAATGCCAGACATTATTGTTTCCTAGCATCTAAGACAGTCGTTGGCCCTTCAGTGACTGTTCAATAAATATTTGTTCAATAAGTAAATCATTTGACCATCTTTCATGGTATCTCTTTGAACTAACATTTGGAGGCTTGCATAGCCCCAAGTGTGTTTTCTACAGTGCTGTCTTCATGAAGTTAATAAGGCCCACAGTGATCCTGCCAGAGCATCCAAAAGGACTCTGTTATCCACCTGAGTCACTTGGTTGCTTGTGACTTTGGCCTTTTATCCCCCAAGACAAATAAGACAAAGAATCAGGAAACCATTAAATTGAGCCCCCCCCCCAAAAATCAGGAATGGTTCAACCCACACAAAGTTGTCACTCTTAGTCCTCATGCACCTCCCCTCTGTACTCTGTGGCTCCCTTTCTCTAATCATCATGCACTCCACAAAAGGTCCCTGTGCATATGTGCAAACTCCCATTTTTTTCTCTGAAAGAGGCTCACAGCTGAGTAACCCCTGGCCTCTAAGGATCCACATGGATATCTCACCTTTGAGGTCAAGGTTGAACAAGAACAGAGAGAGCAGCCAGCTTTTCTCATGTTCTTCTCCATTTGTAGAAATCCATCTGCAATCCCTTCTACAAAAAGTAGAAGCTGACAGGCAGAGGCCTGAGTTCTGATTCTACTTCAATCCCCGTGTTAGCCCCCAACCATTCAAAGCTCACACTGCCCCTCATGGGAGCCCACAGTGGAGCACTTAGTTGTTCTCCAGCCATTCAGCCTACTGGTCTTACCCAACCCTCAAGACACCAGGACTGACTTCCTCCCTCTCTCGCAGAGCCCACCACAGTGCTGAGCACAAAGTGAGCCCTGGATTAACTGAGCTGATATCTGAGCCAGGATGATTTTTCAGTCTTCTGGTTTTTCTGTAGATCACACAAACCCTGAACTGGCTAGTGAGGATGACATCAGAAACAGAGACCAACATTGTGGCTGTAGAGCGGATAAATGAGTACATCAATGTGGAAAACGAGGTGAGGAGGAATTAGAGAAACGCAGAGACCAGGCCCATGCAGCTCCTTTGAAAGTGCATCTCCATTTCTAAATATTTCACGTGGGTTCATAATGTTTTTTAAAAAAATGTTTCCTGTGCTCCCACTTGACCTAATTACTTCAAACTTATAATTCGAAGTGTTTGGGGGGAAGTCAGGTCTTATAAGGCGCCAAGTTAAATGGTGGCTTCTTTCTGGAGATTCATAGAGCAACCTTCTGGGACAGGGTTTCTTTAATGGAACACGGTAGAAACCTTCGGGGCGACAAGTCCGGTTCAGTCAGGTAGCTGGGACACTGCTACCTGTTTTGTGACTTGAGTCCCATGAGGACTGTTCAGCTGAGCTGCCACTGTGTAAAGCACTTCTCATCCTGTCCCCTTGCCAGGCACCCTGGGTGACTGATAAGAGACCTCCAGCAGATTGGCCCAACAAAGGGGAGATCCGGTTTAGCAACTACCAAGTACGGTACCGGCCGGAGCTGAATCTGGTACTGAAAGGGATCACTTGTGACATCAAGAGCACCGAGAAAGTAAGTGGCACAAGGGAAGGCTGGATGTGAGACCTTGTGATAGAGGACAGTAGGACACAGAATAGAGAGCAGCTGGACTCCAGCTCTTCCTCATTTGAGTGGAGGGAGAGGTTGCTGGCCCTGGAGACACGCGGGGATACAGCACCGCCACCACCAAAGGCCGTGATACCAGCCAGAGATTTCCTGCATCCCTCCAGCTGACCAGGACTCAATTCCTGGAAATTCACGGCTGGTAGCAAGGATGTCAGGGAGGACACGAGGGAGTATCAGGGACGGAATTGTTGGGAACATTAGCATGAAGGGTTGTCTCTAGAGAATAGCCTAGTTCTTCTGCTGGTCTGTAAAGTTGGGCACCCTCCTCTGGTGCTCTTGTTCTCCAAGGATTTAGAGTCTAAAGTAGAAACAACAAAAAAATCTGGGTAAGAATGCTGAGTTCCAAATCAGGGTCTGGCTCTCAGCTGGTTGGCAGGACCATCCTTCCCTTCTCCCCACTTCCAAGCAAAGCTTTTTTTTTTTTTTTAGTAGTTCTTAGTTTCCAATAATAATTATAACAACAACAGCTGCTAAGAGAGTGTGTCCATTTCCACTCGTCATTGTAGTTCTCAGCAAGCAATAACCTATGATGTAGGATGGAAAAGCTGTCTTTTCCTGACATCCGGGCACGTTTTTCTCCCAATAACTACAAAAAATAATAATTTAATATTTCAGAGATGAAGTAGCCAATCACTGCCACTTACCACCTGTGATTGAAGCTAAATAATTTTTTAGTCCAAGCTAAATAATCTTTTCTCCATGAATTGTATGTTGAACTAACATGCAACTATTTTCACAGGTTGGTGTGGTGGGCAGGACAGGAGCTGGGAAGTCATCCCTCACAAACTGCCTCTTTAGAATCTTAGAGTCTGCAGGTGGCCAGATAACCATTGACGGAATAGATATTGCTTCCATTGGGCTCCACGACCTTAGAGGAAAACTGACCATCATCCCCCAGGTGAGCTCTAGAACTTACTTGGACACACACAGTGAGACATCTTGTTCTCAGGAAGCATGTTGATCCCTGTTCAATTAGCAGTATCATTCCTGCACTCTACTCAGAATACCTAAACTAAAGTCTTCAATTTTTGTGTAATATGCATTTGTGATTGCTGGTGTCTGACCAGTAGGTGGCAGCAACACAACAGAAGTCAAATAGAGCAGATGATTATTTAGCATTTCTATAGCCCATCAAGGTTTGCAAGACCTTGGCAATCAGCATTAGCAGTTTTGCCACTGAAGCTTGACGCTATTAAGCTTTATACTCCCCATTTGATATGGTTAAAGGACAGCGGAGGGAATTTGCTGCAGATTTTTGCCAGCAAGCAAAACACTTAGTGTGTCAGCAAGAAAGACTCCCATTGGCTTGTTCTATGGACCCTACACATAAGTATCTCCATGGAGGCCTCTCCTCTCCAGTGGAATGTGGCTCCTCCTTAGAACCTTCCCCCTCTGCTCACTCTAGCCACATTTCTCCGGAGGTAAATTTGATTTGTCTGGGGTTTGCTTAGTTTGATCCACTCTTTTCTCTGGCACCCTCAAAGCATAATAAATGCTATGCAGGGGTTTTTACTATCCATTTATGTACCACCGTCCCCTGATCCCTCTAACTCTAAATCACAAGTTTTCATTGGGGAGAGGGATATTCCTCTCATTGTAAATAGTGCTATAGCAAGTTTGGAAATTCATAACTGAATCTCAGAAAGAAAAAAAAAATAGCAACAAACCAAGAATCTTTCTTCATCCTATGCTTAGCTGCCTGGTTAGCACCTGTTCCAGGCCTTCAAAGGACTTGCAGAAGCTTGAATGTGTTGGGTGTGGTGGCATACTGTTGTAACCCCAGCTATTCAGGAGCCGGAGTCAGGAGTATTCCAAGTTCAATGCCAGCCTGGGCAATTTAGTGAAACTCTGTCTGGAAAACAAAAATATTTAAAAAGATGGACTTGGATTGTAGATCAAATGGAAGAGTACTTGCCTAGCATGCACTAGGACATGAGTTCAACCTATTGTACTGAAACAAAGCTCAACCATGCCGGGTGCAGTGGCACACACCTGTAATCCCAGCAGCTTGAGAGACTGAGGCAGGAGGATTACAAGTTCAAAGTCAGCCTCAGCAATTTAGCAAGCAATACAGAGACCCTGTCTTTAAAAAGAGAGAGAGAGAGAAAAGAAAAAAAAAGTTAAAGAAATAGAAAAACTCAACCATGAACCAACTTCCTGACTAAGGTAGGTGTCCATCTCAGGTCAGATGGACATGCTTTCTCCCTGTCACAAAGAACAACTGGGTCCTTTGCTGATATTAACCTTAACTACTCCCTCACCCCTTAACTTGCAGGACCCCATCTTGTTCTCTGGAAGTCTGAGGATGAATCTGGACCCTTTCAACAAATACTCAGATGAGGAGATTTGGAAGGCCCTGGAGTTGGCTCACCTCAAACCCTTTGTGGTTGGCCTGCCACTTGGGTTGTCCCATGAAGTGACAGAGGCTGGTGACAACCTGAGGTAATGTCTCATAACCCACCTCACACAGGCAGTGTGAGGTGATATCAGATATTGTAGAGTTCTCACTGTATGGGTCTGATTTCTAACACATAAAATGAACCTGTCCTGAAGATCACATGATAACATAGATATGAAAGTGCTTTAAAAACTGTGAAAACCTGGGTTTTTATTTTTTTATTTTAAAGATTTTTAAGAATTTTTTTTTTAGTTGTAGTTGGACACAATATTTTATTTATTTTTATGTGGTGCTGAGGATTGAACCCAGGGCCT
The DNA here is from genome assembly GCF_052094955.1 of Ictidomys tridecemlineatus. Taxonomy (NCBI): domain Eukaryota; kingdom Metazoa; phylum Chordata; class Mammalia; order Rodentia; family Sciuridae; genus Ictidomys; species Ictidomys tridecemlineatus. The sequence continues at coordinate 27,254,404 of NC_135477.1, read as the reverse complement.
CAGATGTGTTAGACATGCATTCTACCACTGAGCCACAACCCCAGCCCAAACCTGGGTTTTTAAATGTACCTTCATGTGATAGTACACAGCGTGAGCTTACAGGTGCCACTATTGTGGAGAATCACAGAAAGCAGAGATTTTCAACTTAGCTGTATACAGCAAGCAGGATTAAAATGGTCCTGATACCTAGTCCCACCCTGGAGTCTGGTTTAATTAGTGTGAGGTGTAGGTTGGATATGGGGAGGCTTAAAGTGTCCTCACAGTCTGCTAAGGCATCCCAGTTTGAGAACTGCTGATCTAAAGAGCACATGGATGATAGGGATGTAATGTTTACAAAGTCCTTACGCAATATTAAAATACTTTCAATCCACACAAAAACTCTCTGTGCTGTCCCAGCCTTTTTCCTGTTTCCAAGTATTTTTGTATATGCTGCAATTTTACTTCTAGCCATCACTATATAGTCATCTGTCCATTAATATGTGAACCTGGCCTTTTCTATGTAACAATCTAGTTTTCCCCTTTGCATACAGAAGTCTAGCCTGATACTTCTGGACAGTTCTTGCCCCAGGTGCCTTGATAGTGGGAGGCAGGGGATGGGTGATTATTAGTTGAAGCTCAAGGAGGAAGGAAGGGCTTGAATAATGGGCTGGCTGCTCTGGATTCACCTGAGAGCTTGTTTTAAGTGTAGAATCTCAAACTCTGGACCTACTAATCCAAATCTGTACTTTAACAAGATTGCCAAGTGTTTTGTGTGCATGTCGCAGCTTATGAAGCAATTCCTAGAGCATTGCCTCTCAACTGAGCTGCGAGAATCACCCAGGGAACCTAACAAATCCAATGCCCCAGCTGATTTTACCCAGGGGACACTTGCAAGGCTTGGAAGTAAGCACCATTAATGTTGTTTTCCTTCAGGACTAGCAGGACTTCAGTAGGTCTTTAGGCTGATGTAAGACTATTCAAACATCCAGTCAACAAATAGGCTATAAGCACCTACTATGTGCCAGGCACTAGAGATACAGAGGCAAATGGCGCACACACAATCCCTGACTTCCTAGCATGTACAGCGTGATGGAGGAGACAGACCTGTGGGAATATATGCCACTGCTATCAATATTGCAGAGGAGACATGCAGGATGTGAAAGCAACACTTCTGTTTTATAAGAATAAAAATCACACCATGCTTTTCTTGTTCATGCTAGGAGGCAATCAAATGGTATTACTAAAACCTTGATTTCAGTCCTCGTTTGGGGAATTAAAATATATGTGGTAAATGCTGGATATATCAGTGTGGAGAGGGCCGCTGAAAGCCAAAGTGGTACCTCAACACAGTCAGTTACTATAAAGTCCAATTGACTTAGGCTGGAGTTTGGTACAAGCTCAGTAGCTAGTTTTGCAGTGTCTCTGATCTTACATTACAGACGACAAATACTGGAAGTTCATCTTGGGTGACTTCTCATCTCCTGCAGAAATTTTCTTACAGAAAATTACAGAACTTTAGTCTAGCCACCCTCTGTTTAATATGTTCCCTAATGGCCACAGCAGGAAAGAACAATTAGCAAATTCCTGAATATTTCCTTCACATCATTTCCCAAAGCTTCTTTATGTAAGTAAGAGGTCCAGCCTTCATTACAGACTTTTAGCAAATTACAGTTATTTGCATTTTACAAGCATGTTTGAATTCCACATACATTGCACCTCACCCCAAGACATTGTGTTCATTAGACTGCTTTGTTTCTAATCAAGGCAGAAGGCCTTGAACAAATAATTAGCCTTGAGACTAGAATTACACATTAAAATAATGAATGGATTTGCTAAGGCCACAAAGAAATGCCACTGGGGCTTTGTAGTGCAGGACCACCCTATATTAATGGTGTCAGATCAAATACTGCTGAAATGAACTTGGTAGCATTCCTGTTGTTTTGCAATGGTCATTGCTATCACTGTAGCCAAATGCAAAGCACTGTTTTGAGGCCAGTGTTTTCCAAACTTGTATAACATGAAAATTGCCTGGGGTGCTTATTAAACTCATATGTACCTAGGCCTCTCCCCCATTCTGACTGGGTGGAGTGAAGGCCAAAAGCATGATTTTTTTTTTCTTAATTAAGTTCCTATGGTACTTCTATTTGGGAAAATTTGAAAATTGTTGCTCACAACCATAACGGATGGGGAAATTTGGGATGGGAGTTTTGAAAAGTCTAATCTGGAACATGAAACTGTCCCTGTCTCAGGATTTTCCTTGGTGCTCAGGGGATAATTCATGGTTTCTTCTGTTGGTGACAGTGTGGGACAGAGGCAGCTAGTGTGCCTGGGCAGGGCTCTGCTTCAGAAATCCAAGATTCTGATCCTGGATGAGGCTACTGCTGCGGTGGATCTAGAGACAGATCAGCTCATTCAGACAACCATCCGAAATGAGTTCTCCCAATGCACGGTCATCACCATTGCCCACCGGCTGCATACCATCATGGACAGCGACAAGTGAGTGAGGGGTAACCCTTGGTCAGCGGTGACCACGTCAGCCATGGAATACCTTAGAGTAGAAGGGATGACCACTATCATTTTACTGATGAAACTGAGGCCTAGAGATTTCAAGAAATTTTGGCCAGAATTACACATCAAACTATGAAAGCTAACTGTATCATGGGGACCATCTTGAAAGTAAAATAGGAAATTATAATTATTAACTGAATATGAGGAGATGGCAGCCCAACCTATAAGTGGCACATGTTGACCATAGACCTTCCCTATCCTGAGCCTCAGCTGCTGCCCTGTAAAATGACTGGAAGTGTCTGTTTCTTCCTGCTCTGGAATCTTACCCTCGCTGGTTAATAGTCTTAGAAGCTAGAGAGGAAAGGCTTCCTTTTCTGACCCAGGGGAAGACTCCCTTTTAAAATCAGTCATCCTCAAACAATGTGTACTTTGGGGAAAAAAAAGAAAGACCTGATGTAAAGGGACTCATGTGCACATATGCGTCTATGACTCAGTATTACATACAGATGTTGATGCCATAGCTTTGTGGTTCATTCATTTCCACTGCTTTGGAGCCTCGTCTGACTATACTACAACCTAGTCCTGGTTATTCTTATTAATGCCAAGATTTGAGATGCTACTTTCTTTTTTCTTTTTCTTTTTCGGTACAGGGGATTGAACCCAGAGGTGCTCAACCACTGAGCCACATCCCCAGCCCTATTTTGTATTTTATTTAGAGACAGGGTCTCACTGAGTTGCTTAGCACCTCACTTTTGCTGAGGCTGGCTTTGAACTCACAATCCTCCTGCCTCAATCTCCCGAGCTGCTGGGATTACAGGTGTGTGCCACCATTCAGCTTGAGATGGTACTTTCTAAGGCTTTTATTTCTTTCCTCTTTGTTTCAGGATAATGGTCCTAGATGATGGGAAGATTGTGGAGTATGGCAGTCCCGAAGAACTGCTGGAAAACTACGGCCCCTTTTATTCTATGGCTAAAGAAGCTGGCATTGAGAATGTGAACAGCACAGAATTTTAGTAGCAGATTCCATGGGTAAAGAAGGACTGTAAGGAGAATTCCTAATTTACTTTTTTTGTGTGTGTGTGATATATGTCATATGCAAAACTGCATATAAAATATATTTTTTGTTGTCGTTATTGGGTTTTATTATGTTGCCCAGGCTGGCCTGAACTCTTAGACTCAAGCAATCCCCCTGTCTCAGACTGCTGAGTAAAAATGTATATTTTAAAGAAGAATGATAAGTGGACACCTTTGTAACTACTACCCAGATTAAGAAAATGAATTACCAAGTACTTTAGAGACTCCACAGTTTCCCTGCCTTCATCATAATTCCTTGCTCCCATCCCTCCCAGTCAACCACTGGCCTGAACTTCATGATAATTATTCCTTGCCTTTCATTTTATCAAGTTTGTATATATCTTTAAACAATGTTTACCTTTTTATCTTATATAAATGGACTCATATTTCATGTATTCTCATATGACTTCTTTTTTTCAATAATATATTTGCAGTTTTTTCATGTTGATGACAACAGGTCCATTCATTTGCACTGCTCTTTTGTAGCACAGCATTGTGTGAACACACCATCTTTATTCATTTTAATATGAGTAAGCATTAGAGTTATTTCCAGTTTATTTTCTTTCTCTTACGAATAACACTGCTATGAACATTCTGGTCCACATCTGGATTACACGCATCAGAATTTCTCTAGGGCAAAATCCAGAAATGGAAGCTATGCACATGTTTCCATGCACATATGAGGTATTGCCAAACTGGGAATGTCAATCTAAAACTTTTTTTGTCAATCTGACAAGTATGAATTGGTATTTCATCAAGGATTTAATTTGCATTTCCCTTGTTACTCTTGAGGTTGGATATCTTTTCACTTATTTCTGGGGCATTGAATTTCTTCCTATATAGTTTTTTAAAATGCTGTGCCATGGGGCTGGGGTTGTGGCTTAGTGGTAGAGCGCTTGCCTCATGTGTGAGGCACTAGGTTTGATCCTCAGCACCACATAAAAATACATAGATAAAATAAATATTTAAAAAATATTTTTAAATGCTGTGCCTGATAATTCCAATATCTGGATGATTTTCCATCTCTTGATTCTGTTAGTGTTTTTTTTTTAACCAGAAATTGAGCCCAGGGGTCCTTTACCACTGAGCCACATCCCCAGCTCTTTTTATTTTTTATTTTGGGACGGGGTCTCACTAAGTTACTGAAGCTGACTTTGAACTTACCATCTTCCTTCCTCAGTTTCCCGAGCTGCTGGGATTACAGGCATGCACCACTGCGCCCAGCTTTAATTTTTAACTATAGTGTTTTATTCCCTTATATGTCTTTTGAATTTGTACTGTAAGCTTCTCACTCCACTTAGAACTTGATATGGGGACAGTCTCTGAGGCCTGAATTGAAACTGAGTTCTTCCTAAGAAGCTTTATAAAAACCTTCTGCCAACCACCTAGAACATCACTCAAAACCTCTTTGGACTACATTCTCACTTAAGAGGTTTGATGCTGTGCAGTTAGTGCAACTTCAGAGCACAATCCTGTATAAAAGCCAGCTTGAGATTTGCAAATCTCAAGTGAGGGGCACAGTGACACTTTGCAGATAGGTGTGGGTGGTTGTGGACTCCTCTGCATTTTGCGTGGTGGGAATTGTCCCTTATTTGCTTGTATGTTGCAGGCATAGTTTTTTCAAGACTCAAGTTTATCAGAGGGGACCCTGTTCTGGTCTCCTTCTTGGCAGACATTGGCTATATCTCTTACTTTGACATTCTGTGCTACTAGCAAATTAAGAGTTCGATATCTCCAGGTTTGGGAAGACAGCTAGGATTCACCCATCCTATCCTTCCAAGGTGTTTTGTGTCATATTTTTTTTGAGGTTCATTTTATTTCTTACTTCCATTGCAGTGACGTAGTTACAAAGATTTTTGATTTATCTAGCATTTTGCTGTTCCTTGGTGAGGTACTCAGAGTATTAAACTTCCTAAAGGAAGGGTATATAGCTAGAGTAACCACAGATGGTTATGGATTGCATCTGTTGTCCCCTATATATATATATATATATATATATATATAGATAGATAGATAGATAGATAGATATAGATAGATATATATATATAAAATATCTATCTATCTATCTATCTATATAATATATATATATATATATATATATATGAATAGCAGCTGTCCTTTCCCCCTCTAAAGGGATGATAAGCTTGTATTCTCCTCCTACACATAGCCACGTGAATTAGATTTTGAATCAGCACAGATGGTGATCAACATGAAAATATTGAAATGTTCACTGAGGAGATTATTCAAGGATAATCCCTTCTCTAATTCTGCAAAGTAGATTTGGTATATTATAAATATTCCACAATTGTTACCTATTTTTCAAAGGCACCAATAAAATATGAAAAAAGGTAGCATTTTAAATACCTGCTTACCTACATGAACAGTAGCTCTTCAGATGAGTATATTTTAATCTCAATTCCATCAATTGTAAAATACCCATTCTTCTATGAACCACTAAGAAAGAATACTGCCAGTTAAGCTCAGGCTTTCCTTGTTTATAAGATGCATCCTATTTGTAGGAGGGAAAAGGCATTTTAACATTAATACAATACACTACCTCTAAAACCGTCAGAGCTGAGTTGTGTCCTTTATCCCAGTTAGAGATCTTGGTTCCTTTGTTTCCTATTTTTTTTCAGTCTGTTGCTTTTTTAATCCAACAATATCATCATCATCATCATCATCATCATCATCTCCCTTATCTTTCTTTCTCAACTCTTCTTTCCTTTTCACTGCCAGGTAACTAACCATTGTTTCCGCCATCTATTCTCTCTGCTCATTAGATTTTCAAAAAATAAGTTTCTTTGATTTCCTCCAAGACTTTATTCTTCCAGACACATTTCCAATTTTTAAAAATGTTTCTAGATATAGAACAATTGGAGTGAAACAAGAGGACGGTTGAAAAACAGAAGAACAGTTCACACCTGCTGAGAGCTAACCACCAAAGAAACTGAGAAATGCAACAGTGGTAAAGTACCAGGATGAAAGCAGAGCTTAGAAGAGCCCTGATACCTTCTCAGTTATTGCCCAACAAAATGGCCCAGGCTGATCTTTGTATCTTGATCACCAGAGAACTTCAAAGATGAACAATTATCTCTATTCAGCATTTACTAAATTTCTGGCATTGCCCAAAGCTTTTTATAAAGAGCAATTTAATACAAATAAAATATATTTTTATTTAAATAAACATCCCATTACATTGTGGTCTAAGTTAATACCTCTCACGTTTTGTTTCAGCTCATCCGTTTCAGGGACAATTTTAGATAACCACCTAGAACCATACCTCTCTCCAAAATGCCACCATATCTTCACTGATTTTTTTGGTCTCTTTCTGCGATCTTCCAGATTCATCTGGGTACTGGGAATTCTAGTGGTTTAGGCCTCTGTTTCTTATTAAATTATTGCCTCTCACTTTCAAACCTAACCTTCCAGGCTCTGCCTTGTGATGCTGGGGCTGAGACTTGCAAATCCCATTTCTGCTTTGCCACCTTCCTAGACAGGAGGTGCTGCAGAGAGGCTGGATGTGAAGGCACAAGGCAGGGGCTTGTTTCTTCCTTGCTTGTTCTGTTTCCATCAGCATCCTTCCAGCAATGTTTCAGTCACAGCAGCTCATCCAAGCAACAACACTGATTTTAGTTTTCAGTTTTGTTTTGTTTGGTACTGGGAATAGAACCCGGGGGTGCTTAACCACGGAGCCTCATCCCCAGCCCTGTTTTAATATATATTTTTTAGAAACAGGGTCTCACTGAGTTACTTAGGGCCTTGCTAAGTTGCTGAGGCTGACTTTTTTTTTTTTTAAGTGGGGGCTACTGGGGATTGAATTCAGGGGAACTCATCCACTGAGCCACATCCCCAGTCCTATTTTGTATTTTATTTAGAGACAGGATCTCACTGAGTTGCTTAGCACCCCGCTATTGCTGAGGCTAGATTTGAACTTGTGATCCTCCTGCTTCAGTCTCTGAGAGAGCTTCTGGGATTACAGGTGTGTGCCACTATGCCCAGATTAGTTTCCAACATTCACAGAACCTATATCTTGTGTCCCTCAGAGACACCCACGCCAGCTGAGCAGCATCCGCCTATTTCAGAAGGAATAGAGTCAAAGACAAATAATTCTACATTGAGAAATTGACACAAACAGGAAAGAATGTTCCAAAGATACCTACATTTTTTGTAGACTAATTTTGAAATATCATTTAAAGAAATTTATTCCATTTAGCAACAGAGTGAGAATATATTTAATTACACATATGTACTGATCAGAAATTTATCTGAAAATTAACAAATATTATTCTATAAACATTTATATTTAAATCTCTAAGCTATTGCAATTTGGATTTAGCTAGAAAAATCTATATTCTACTAGAAGCAGGATCTTAGTCTTCTATATAGATGAGACACTAAGCTGGTTTTTGAAAGGTTTCACATTGTTGGAAAATATCAGGAAAAGTTGGGGCCTGGTTCCCCAAATACCTGCCTAGTTGCCTAATTAATATTTATTAATTCTAAATCTGCAAACCAAGTTCATTTTGGCTAATTTTTCATTTTCGTTCATCAAAATATCTAAATGTCCTGCATACTTGACTTCAACGTTAACGGTAAACAGGACTCTTTTGTTTTAGCTGGGTCTAAGATAGGTGTATAGTTCAAGGGTCAAATTTGGCCTGCCACCTGTTCTTGTGAATAAATTTTTTTTGGAAACAGTCATGCTCCTTGTGTCTCCATTACCTATGCCCTCTTCACGTTACAATGCAGAGTTGAATCACAACCGATGTGCACTATCTGTCCTTTATGGGAAAAGTTTGCTGACCCTTCTCTAAAGTCACCAGTGTAGTCTGGAATGGGACATATTTCAATTCTCAAACAGATTATTTGCCTCAAAAAACATTATGTGGCTCCATACCTATGATGGAATAATGGTCCTCAATGATGCCCAGAACCTGTGAATATGTTACCTCTAATCCTCAGAACCTGTGGATATGTTACCTCTAATCCTCAGAAACTGTGGATATGTTACCTCTAATTACAAAAAGGATTTTGCTGATGTGTTTATGTTAAGGATCTGGAGGTGAGTGAGTATTCTGGGTTATCCAGGCAGATCCAATATAATCACCGGGTCTTGAGGACCAGTAGCGCAGCAGTAGGGTACTTGCCTACCAGGACCCTGAGTTAGAGAGACGTTTAAAGATGGAGCCTATAAGCCATGAAACTCAAACAGCCTCTAGAAGTCAGAGAAGGTAAAGAAACAGATTCCCCATGGAATCTCTACAAAGAATTACCTTGATGTTAGCCCATTGAGGTTGATTTTTGTTTTGGTGGCGGGCTGGGGGCTGGGGTGAAGGGGCGTGGTGGGCAGTTACCAGGGATTGAACTCAGGGGCTCAACTACTGATCCACATCCAGAGCGCTATTTTGTATTTTATTTAGAGACAGGGTCTCACTGAGTTGCTTAGTGCCTCACTTTTGCTGAGGCTGGCTTTTTGAACTCACGATCCTCCTGTCTCAGCCTCCGGAGTCACTGGGATTACAGGTGTGCATCGCTGTGCTGGCCTTGAGATTGAGTTTGAACTTCTGATCTCCAGAAGCATAAGATAATACATTTGTGTTTTAAGCCACTGAATTTGTGGCAATTTATAATAGCAGCAAGAGGAAACTAATAATGGTAAACCCGAGAATCTCTGACAAAATTGCCAATGTTCCTCAACTGAAGTGAGTTTAATGACAATTCATTAATCTTCATTGAATTTTACTGTAGTTGAAATTTGAAGAGGGTCATTCTGCCTTTTAATCCCAGCTAAAAGTTGGTTTTTCTGTGTGTGGTTGTGCATGCCTGTAATAGCAATTACTGGAGATGCTGAAGCAGAAAAATTGCAACTTCCAGGCCAGCCTGGGCAAATTAAGACTCTGTTTCAAAATTAAAAAGGAGCTAGGGATGGAGTTCAGGGATGGAGCACTTGGCTAGCATGTGCCATGCTCTGGGTTCAATCCCCAGTACTGCCAAAAAAAAAAAAAAAATGGTTAATGCTCATGCCTGACATCCTGCTCCAGAACATCTGGTCCCAGCATATGAGAACCACCCCAAGATGCTCTGAGACAATAGACAAGAGGAAAACAGACTGCAATCTTGAGTCTATCAGGGGACTTAAGAAACACCATCCTGGGTAGCAGCAAGACCGAGTGGATTCCCGAAATTTGGATCAAAAGTAGGGTCATATAGATATATTTTTAGGTATATAGAGATATATCTCAGGACAAAAGTGACTTCAAGGGCTCAGTGGTAGAGTGCCTGCCTAGGATATGTGAGGCCTTGGGTTTGATCCTCAGCCCCGCATTTTGGAAAATAAAAAAGTGCCTTCATCCAAAATGGTTACACCTGTTTCATCTCAAAGTAGTATGGAAGAGTTTGGTACATTCCTGGTGCCAGGGTTCAGTCTGAAATCTCCATATACTGCTATAGTGGTTTTGTTTATTTATTGAGAAACTGTGCAGGGAAAGCCAATCAGGGTTACTCGTGGACCATCATAGTGTTGATGTCTCCAGATGGCTGCCATCATGCCAAGTTAACCCCCCCCCCCATCACACACATGCTTCTATCAACTTGTAAAGATCTTATTCAGTTTGATCATATTTGGAGGAAGTCTCTTCTAGTTCTTAGCTGAAACACTGTAGTTAAAACTCTTCTCAAAGTGAGTCATATTAATTTCAACAATGGCTGATTTAAGAGTCTCTCACTAGCAGCCTCTCTGATCCTGAGTGGGGACTGCTGTGCGAAATTCTTGATCTGACTCCTCATGGATGTCCTAAAGTGACCTAAGCATAGCAGCACACAGTCATTGTTTTATGACATGGTCCTGCAAAGTCTGCAGACCTCCTCTCTGCTCCCCTGCCACCCTCTCCCTCCAGTTGTGTTGCAGGGTCCCCTAAGCCTGCCTGCTCTCATTTCTTAAATGAACCATTGCTGCTACTCTAACCAGAGTGTTTACTCCCTCCCACCACCATGCCAAAAGCTACCTCTGGGAAAACACCCCATCTGCTTCTCTCTCCTTGAGAACCATACCTTAGATGGGGTTAATGCATGGATACCCTAAGTAGTTTGCAAAAGCTACTTAGGGTATCCATATCCAAATTGTAGATGGACACAATATCTTTATTTCTATGTGGTGCTGAGGATTGAACCTAGTGCCTCACACATTCAAGGCAGGAAAAGCCCCTTCTTGATAAATGCAAAACACTAATAGTGATCTTTACTAACAAATGCAGAAAACATCCAGAGTGCAGGGTGAAATGCAGACAGATTTCAGATCCCTTCTCTCTGGCACTGAGCGTCCTGCCATACCCTGTAAACAAAAAACAGTAAACACTTCAACATGTTGTGCTAATATGTGGGAGAGCTTAAAGTCCCGAAAAAGAGTCATGTAGTGACTAGAAAGAGGGTTTTGAATGTTTTTAAATCTTGAGGTTTCTTGGTCCTCAGACATGAGGCTCTGCAAGGGAAATAGCTTAGAACACAACTGTGTTCCTCTGTGGTCTGTTTGTATTCCTGGCTCTGAAGTAGAACCTATATAAACAGAATCCAAGCTTCACGATCAATAAAACAGAGCTGGGGATATAGCTCAGTTGGTAGAGTGCTTGCCTTCCATGCACAAGGCCCTGGGTTCAATCCCCAACCCCCCAAAAAAAAAAAAACTCATGACACAATATTCACCCTTATGGAAACCAGGTACCTCTAGAGCTCACATTTCCCACAAATTTGCAGACATCATCTCATTTGATTCTCACAATAATCCTGAGAGGAAGGGAGGCCAGAAATCTGCATCTTATGGATAGATTCCCACCACCAATTCCTGTTGTAGGACTCATGGATGGAAGTTTACCTGAAGAACTGTTTCCAGACAGAAATTGAAGACACGCCTGGGAGGAAGTAAGCTAGCAAACTGGATGTGGAGGCTGTTAGGGTCTGGATATGCAGTGCCATATCAGTGATAGTGATTGCAGGACCTTGGCCAAAGCCAGGCAAAGTTCCTCTCGGGACCCTCTTTGCTCTGTGTGCCTGGGGATCAGGAAACAGCTAGAGCCATGAAGTTGCTTAAGGCTCCCTCAGCACAACACTGTGGGCAGGCCATCTGGTGTGGTGAATGAACAAGCTTGCTGATGGAGTCCTCAGGCAGTCTAGCTTGATCTCTGTCAGCAGTTAGCCTGCCCTAGAACCTGGATCTGTGGGTTGGGGCCTGGGTCCTGGATCCACTGGGTGGACTTGTTGGTTGTATTCATGTTGGGAGCTTTGGAGCATGGGTCTGCAAGAGGGCCAGAGCCTGTATCCATGGGGGCTGGCCTGAAGCCTGAATCCACAGGGCCTGACCTGGTGCTAGGGTGGGTCTTGAGTTGGTGCGGGCTGTCCAGGTGCTAAGATGGGTCTGGTACCCAAATCCAAAGGGCTGATGGCATAACGTGTCTGCAGCCGGGATCTGTGGAACTATTCTGAGTCCAAAGGGGCAGACCTGGGCTCCACTGGGCCCATGGGTGCTAGTGCTGTGGTTGGAAGCAAAGTCCTGCTGCTCACTTCCCATTCTTTTCCCCAAGAAGAGGTATCTCCATGCTGTGCTGCTTGGGGCTGGGGAAAGGGGTGACGTGGGTAATGTAAACTGACTTTTTATCTTCTTCATTGTCTTTTTCTTATTTCTGAATTATACCAGGTGCTATAAAATCTCACTTGGTTTCTTCAGTTCTTGTGAAGATATTTTCATGTGTGGAGAGTTTTTCAAACTGTTTTTGTAGGGGGGTTAAATTATGTTTTGTGATTTCTATCTGGGTAAATTTGGTCACATTTCTTATCTTTTGAGCATCGATTTTGTCACTTCTACCTATCTTAAAGCATTGTTGGGAGGAGTGAAATACAATAATAATAATACACATTGCCTGGCTTACTGAGTGGAAGATGTTTTGACCTCTGAGATCCTGATTGTAGAATGTTTTCAGAATCTCTTGAGGATGTGATATTGTGTGCCACGGGATATTCCCTGAGATCAAGGAACACTGGCATCATATAGAATATAAAAAAAGCTTTGTAATCACTCCCATCTCATATTTAGAGGGAGTTTGCATAGCTTGAACATCAGGTTTTTGTTTTGTTGCAATGTTATTAGGGATAACTGGGGCAGATGTAGATACAAAAAACTAAATTGACCTAAAAAACAAATGGGAGCAGAGATGGTGGGGTGGGGGCGGGGACAGGGGAGAAACTGAAGAGAATCGGCTTGGTAATAGGGAATTGAGTGGAGAGGGATTTTGAATTGGAAAATGTAAGAGGAAGAGTCAGACTGATGCTAGATGAAGGCGAAGTTTGGGGTCAAGAGATGTTTGAAGGATTTTTGTTGTTGTTTGAGTGGTACTGGGGGCTGAAGCCAGGGCCTCGCACATGTTTGGCAAGTGCTGTAGCACTGAGCCAGCCCCTTTTAAAATTTTGTATTTTGAGACCGGGTCTAAGTTGCCTAGGTTGGCCTCAAACTTTCCATCCTCCTGCCTCAGACTCCCAAATAGCTGGGATTACGGTGTGTGCCACCATGCCCAGGACAATAATTTTTATAGGAAGTTTTGCTTTAAGACATGTAGGTTATCCTCTCCTTCCACATCCTCAAGAAATTTGTAGTAACGGCCTCTACTACTCTTCACTGCCTTGAAGGGAGCTGTTTATTAAGTAAAAGGTTTGTTTTGAAGCCCAGAGAGGGACAAAAGTTAAGAATGGTGCTGCTCACGAAGGCCTTGATCTTTTTGGCTTTCCTCCATCTGATTTGATCCTTTCACATTACTAGTCTTCTGGCAGATCAGTAGAGCTGGAGGGCGGTGTGATGGTGGATGCTTTGGGTGAGGAGGATATTGTGGGAGTGACCATCAGCTAGTAAAAACCAGCTTCTGGTTAAAACATTCTTCATGCAGGACTGTATTCTGAGTTTCTCTTCCTCAAAGCTTTAAATTGAGTATAGAGTATAGGTAGAGGGACTGACTCAATTGAACATATCATACAAAGCATGAGGCTATGTTTAAGTCCTCTGCTTAACTTCTTCCCATACTCATTATTTTCCTGCCCTTGTCTACACTTTCCCCAAGCTGGAGAGCTGGGAATGGCATATCCCAGAGCTTCCAGCCAACAGGTTCAGAAAAGATACAGAAGCCATTACTATTCCTCTAACAAAGATGGGCGGGCATGAAGTCTTGAGCAAACTTGAGTGTTTAGTATTTTCCAGATGTTCTCCTATCAATTGTCTATACTGCAAATAGTTAGAGTATCAACCTGCAGATATCAGCCTGCAGTCTGGGGCTGCTGGGGCTGCCTGGAGTAGGGTTTTACTGGGTTGAAGTCTGAGGCAATGCTGTACTCGCTTCCCTCTTTCCCCCACCAGAGGGCGTCTCTCTTTATGCCTTGCTGCCTGGGGCTGAGAGGGGTGGTTTAGTTAAGGTACAACTGCCCTTCCTACTCTTTTATTTCTATACTATGCCCAGGTGCTGTGACATCTAACCTGGTTTCCTTAGCTCTTAAGAAGGCATTTCATGCATGATGAATTGTTGAAATTGACATTTCCCTGGGGGATGAGTGCTGGAAAATCCTATCCATCATCTTGCTGATGTCCTGATCTAGCATTCTGCAGTGTTGACTCACTCATTCCTTACACAGTCCTCTGAGGTGGACAGTATTACTACCTCTACACTAGATGAGGAAACAATCATGGGTTAGGCCAACTGCGAAAGTCGGGCAGCTATTAAGTGTCAAGACTCAGAGAGCCTGTGACCCACATTTAAACTCACCAGAATCTTGATGTGTGACTTTGGCAATTCAGAATGACCTCAACCACTTTCCTAGCTTATAAAATGAAAGAATGGTCTATAATGACCTATAAGCTTCTTTCCTTGTCTGCCTATGCAGTCACATTTTTTAAAATATATTTTATTTTTTTGGTTTTAGGTGGATACAATATCTTTATTTTTATTTTTATGTGGTGCTGAGAATCAAACCCAGTGCCTCATGAATGCCAGGCAAACGCCGCTACCACTTGAGCCACGTCCCCAGCTCCTGCAGTCACATTTTCTATTGCTCAATGTCAATGTTGAGCAGTGTAATCCCAGTTACTCAGGAGACTGAGGCAGAAGGATGGTAAGTTTAAGGTCAGCCTGGCCAACTTAGTGAGACCCTGTCTCAAAAAAATAAAAAGGGCTGGGGAATGCAGCTCAGTGGTGGAGTGCTTGTCTAGCTTACAAGACTCCTGGGTTCAATTCCCAGTTGTAAGGAAGAAAAGCAAGTGAGGCAATTGCTTTGTCACTCTTCTGTCCTCAATCTCTCTGCTACCACTCCTCCTCCTCTGCCCCCAACCTTGCCTGAACTGCTACTGTGTGACCTTGTTAATCTCTGTTGTATTTAGTATACCCAAACCTGAAATATTAGAAACATTTCATCCCTTAGGATTTCAGCTGGAGATTTCAGCTTTCCTATCCTGCTAGTGTTGACAGTAAAGAATGGCTTTAGGGAACCACCTGCAGCAACGGAAACTGTTGAACTATTTGACCAGATAAATTTGAGAAAAATGTTCAGCTTAAACATAGAAGGAAATCAAGAAAACATACTCATGGCCATTAGAAAAGCTTTTATTTAGAAAATAACTACTTAAATATAGACATCTCCAAATATAAACACTTTTCACAGGAGACCTTGCATTACTGCCCGACACCAGCAGATGCTGTGGCCAAGGAGTCTATGGGGGTCTCCTGATTCACCAGGATTTTAAGGCCAAATGTGGGGTTGGAGGAGTAGTGGCTGTAAGGCTGTTTTTAATTCCTTTTCTTAAACAAATTTCAGTTTCAAATTCCAAGCTAGGCTTCATATCTAGGGAAGATCTCAAGTACAGGAGCTCTGCTAAAACAGGATTTTTAGGGACAGATTCTTAGGGTAAGAGATTAGCAAGAATCTTCCTGTGACTGGATGGGCGGGGGGTCTTGAGAGGCACTTTGGAATCTGTTTGGCTTTCAGTATTGTCTCTGAAGCATGGAGGTTAGTGGTGAAACTAATCTAGGATGAGCTACTTCTGGGACCGTGTATCCTGACTCCTAAGTCCCATGGGCTGTCTTCTGTACCTGCAGATATAACCAAATGGTGGTAGTGTATTTTGAAGGAAAAAGGCACCTAATCTTCCACCAGGCTGACTGGTTTGAGATTAATATAGAACCAATACTTTTAATGGATGACTGGAGCTCTGACCCCGTTATTCTAGAGAATTCTATCGGTTACTCAGTACAGGGAGAGGTGGCCACAAGACGGCACACAGATGCATCTAGCAAGGGAGGAACTTTCAGATGAAAGGAAAATGAAGACCTTAAACACTTCTTGGTAGAAGAAAGCGGTTGAGTTTTGTATAACCAATTTTGTATAACCAATCTCGGAACACAGTGAAATAGTTTTAGCGGCTTAGTAAATCGGGGGTATTTGTGTATGAAGAGAGACAGAGAAAATGTGTGCTAGACACTGGAGGTCTCTCAGAAGAACACCAGGCTCTGTGCAATCCTGACAAGCTCCTTGCCACCAGCAGAATCCCAACCTAAAGGGGCTCCCCGAGCCTGGCTTTACTTCATCCAAGTCACAGCTTCAGGTCAGGTGATCGTGGAGCACGGGGCCACCCCAGACTCAGTGGGTTACAACCGATGCCAGCACAGCTTCCTGCATATACAGAACACTGGTCTTCTGACCGGAAATTTCTCACTTCCAAAGGCCGACCCCTGCACTTGCCTCTCTTCTCATGGTCACTGAATCACTGGCAAGCCCCAGGGTCCATTTCAAATTCTAGAAATTCTAGTGAGCATCAAGGTTTACAACCCAATCAAGGAGAACAAGACTTGTCTTGTGCCCTACCATGACACGGTTAAGCAATGTGGCAGGGCCTGGGTCTTGGGCGCAGGTGCCTTTTGGCGGCCCACCAGAACCTTTCAGCAGACTGAAAGCCAAGGCAGCAGGGTTGAGCGGCAGGCACACCAGGCTCAGGTGTACTCGGCTTTGCGGATATAGTTGGATGGGACATAGCCTTTCTTCCCGTTAATTTCAGCTAACCACCACTCTGTATTGCCTGTGACATCTTTGAACTCCAGGATTCTGAGTCTCTGATTGGCTGACACACTCAATTCATTTGGGTTTCGTGCCTTGAAGGTGTAAACAGCAAAATAGACCTGTGCGGGGAGAGAGTATGAGTTAGAAATGGAGCGTGCTTTGCTGTCCATGGAACATGTTGGGGGTGGGCGGTAGGGGTGTTTCTGTAGCTGCATTCGGCTACTGAACACTTAAATGTGGCCAGTGAGACGGAGAATTGAATTTTTAATCTTAATTTTTAAGTTTAGATAGTTATACATGGCTGGAGGATCCCATAGTGAATAGGGCAGATTCAAAGAAAACCAAAGGACTTAACCAGAAATCTCCCAGTTGTGAATCTGAAAACAGTTTTTTTTTTTTCTTAAAAACAAAGTGCGTTTAAAAAATACAAGATATAAAGGCTCTACTCAGGGGCTGGGGATGTGGGTCAAGTAGTAGCGCGCTAGCCTGGCATGCGTGCGGCCCTGGTTCGATCCTCAGCACCACATACAACAAACAAAGATGTTGTGTCCGCCGAAAACTAAAAAATAAATATTAAAAAAAAAATTCTCTCAAAAAATAAAAAATAAAAAAAAAATAAAGGCTCTACTCAAATTCACAAGATAGGGACAGGTCATTACAAAAATAGGAAAAGAAACTCAAATAGTGCTGGAATTTCATTTCTAAATTCTACATATAAAACACTTTTTTTGAACTAAAAAACAAAACTAGGTTAAATAGCAAGCTTTATACAACATAAGAACAACTAGTAAGCTGGAAGAGCTAGAACTGAAAGAGTGAAAAAAGGTTTCATCAGGACACCTTTTTACTGCCCTGAGATAGTTCTCAGGCGCTCTCTGGACCCCTTTTGCTATCACAGAAGGTGCTCAGTGGTAAGGCAGGGAGGTTCCTGCGTGCTGGGTAAGATCTATCTGTGGGCTCTCAGATCACCCCCAGGTCTGGGCAGGCTTCTGCCTCCACATCTCCTGTGCCCACTCCCACTGGGGTAAGCCGGGGCACTTACCTGGTTGCCCTTTGCCTCACTGCTCTCCGGCTCTTCATTTCTATCTTCCAGAGCCTGGGCTGCTCGTGTACATCCTTTTACAAGGTCTCTACCTTGCCCATTTCGTCCGGGTACAGAGGAACCAACCACCTCTGGATGCCTTGAGCTTCGGCAGCAGCTCCTCAGGGCGGCAGCAGGTTGGTTTATATCTCTGGCCGCATCGACAGAGTCCCCTGGCCTGGGCTGGCAGGTGGGGTCGGGGTCTGGATCTGAAGGGCACCTGGAAAGGCCACTCTCTGGACTCCTCAGGTTCAAGGATGCACTGAGAATTCCTTGGTCATACTCCTTCAATAAAGATGCATCTTGAGGCTGCTTTGGGCAAGGCCCAGATGTAAAGGACACGGCCATGCTGCTGGGGTTGAAGGTTAAGGTGCTGTTGCTGTTCTGTCGTGGGAATCTGGGGGAGGAGCCACTATGCTCTGACTCAGTGGAGGAGTGGCTGCCCACAGAGGCATCTGAGCGTCGAGCATTATACGGCCTCAAGAAGGAGCTGTACACAAAGCCTTTGGTGACTACAGATATAGCAGAAGGCAGAGGGAGGCAAAAAGCAGGGAACCAACAGTGAGAAACTGGTTTAAAAGCTAGGTTGATGGTAGCAACAAAATAAGATGCCTAGTGACAAAACAGACCAGAATATTCAATCCTAGGATCCAAGGGACATGGATAGAATGAAAAGCTATGGCTACCTGTCAATTCATTCTTGTCACAATCTTATAACAGGAGTAATAGGAGGCCTGTGGACAATGGAGAGGCTAGTAATTAAAAAATGCTGGGCTTGGTGGCACATGCCTATAATCCAGCAGCTTTTGGGAGGCTGAAGCAGGAGGACTGAGTTCAAAACCAGCCTTAGCAACTTAGTGAGGCCCTAAGCAATAAAAAAAAAAAAAAAAAAAAAGACTGGGAATGTGGCTGTGGTTAAGTGCCCCTGGGTTAAACCCCTGTACCAAACACACACACACACAAAACAAAACAAAACCAAACATAAAAACCCCAAAATAAAACTACATGTTTGAGACTGGGTGTACAAAGAACTTAGTAGATCATCTAGACCATGGCTAAGGAAAAGACTCTGCAGAGTGTATGTTCAACAATACTACGTGTGGCAAAGAGGGACCTGAAGACCATCCTTGTGTCGAGGAGCTCCTCATACAAGACCTCATTACAAGTTTGAAGCCAGCCTCAGCAACTTAACAAAACACTACCTCAAAATAAAAAACTATAAGAGGCTGGGGATATAGTAGAGAGCACCCCTGAGTTCAATCCCCAATACCATTTAAAAAAAAAAAATGATTTGGGATACTGTGAACATTGTTCAGTAGAAAGGTGTTCATCGGAGTTCAAATACACAGAGCTCACGTACAGCATAAGCTCACTTTTACAAGGGGCTGTCCTTCTGTCCTTGGGCACACAATGCTTAAACTCTCCACAGCAACAATGTTAAACTAGGATTATAATTAGTCGCACATTGCTTTGTTCAGAATTTGGCAAAAAGTTACTAAAAATACTTCTATTTTTCAAAGCTTTTTGGATTTTTGGAATCATGGAAAAAGGATAATAGACTAATGTTATTATTTGTAATCTTATTTGAATTCTGAAAACCCCCCTTGAGTTGTTTTAAAAATCATTCCCTAAATAGTTAAAATTGTTTATAGGGAGAAAATTTAAAAAGTAAACAAAATCCACAGGTTTCCAATCCACAAAGGCAAATTTACAGAAAGTGGAGAAGGCAGCTTATCCTGGGGCTTGCGACGGGGTTCCACCAGGCAGCCCCACTGTGTGGACAACATATAAAGCATGGCAAGATCTTGCAAGATAAGTCCCAGAAGCTCTTCTGGAATTTGTCAAAACAGAACCAAAACAGGTTGGTTTTGTTTTGGTAATGATCTGACATGAACATTCTCCAGAGCTGAAGAGGACTTTTCGGGTTGTTTTCCTACTTTAGTTCCTTTCATCTGATATCCAAAATGCTTACCTCCATTGTCAATCAGCCAGCGGTTCTGACTGCCCATGGGGTCTTTCTTTTTGATCACACCCACCAGGTCACCTTCCAAAAGTGAGACATCCAAGTCCTGAGCAGCATTGAAGTTCCGTTCTGCCTGGAAGAGCTTCTCAGGGGGATACCTTGCCAGCAGGGAGGCTTTGAGTTCTTCTGATTGTAGCATGTAACTTGGCTGAAAGGCAACATAAGAGGCACATCAACAAGAAGCCCTGCCTGGCCATTACCCTAGCAGCCATATTTAATTTCATCTTGCAGAGTCTGAGAAGGGAGGCACTAACCATCAACCGCTCACCACCCCATCAGATGCTTTCATAACTGAGTAAGCCCGTGTAACTAGGCAAATCTCATGGCCTCTTCGTAATGCTTTGGCACCTTTGTAGTTAAGAAAAAATCAAAATGCCTAAGTAATATCACTGGGTTGTCTTATAATTTGCTAGATGCATCTAAATAATTGAGTTTCTCTATCTTGACTTTACTATCTATAAAAAACAAGTAACAGTCATAAAAAGAAAAACTAAAGGTAATAATAAATTTGGTTCTCCCTTTTAAGGTAATCTAAAAATCTATGGGATTATAAAGAGCAAAAATATCATTAGCAAAGGCATAGCAGCATATTTTTAGATTATGAGCCCATATAATCTGTTGTTCCTTACCCCAATGTTTAAAATATGGAAGAACTGAGTTATAAAAGCAGTTGATGATTAACTGGCCAAAATACCTTTCTAACTCATGATCAAAAATTGGCAGGCCTAGCAGAATATACCCTTCAATCAATGTATTAATACTTCACTAAGAGCCAAGCTTGACATGATTTATCAGGTGTGAGGAAACTACAGATGGCTATTATCATGTACCAGGAGGCACAGTGCTGATGCTCAGGAAAAGTAAATGGAGGCATGGAGCCAGTGACAGATGATGCCCAATATAAACTGATTACCTATAGAGACACAGCCACGTCCACCAACACTGAGGAGGAGGATGATATGATACTTGCATAAAACTTATTATGTCAGGGATTTTCTTTTATTTTTTGGTACTGGGGATTGAACCCATTAAGCCACATTCCCAGTACGTTTTTATATTTAGAGACAGGGCCTCCCTGAGTTGCTTAGCCTTGCTAAATTGCTGAGGCTGGCTTTGAACTCATAATCCTCCTGCCTCAGCCTCCCAAGCCACTGGGATTACAGGTGTGTACCAACTCATTCGGCATGCCAGACATTTTCTAAGTGCTTTCCGTATATTAACTCATTTTAACATGTGAGAACCCTATGATGTAGGTACAGTCATCATCAATGTCTAGAGATGAGGAACTAAGGCCTAGAACAGAAGTAACACGCTCAAGGACAGTGAGTAAGCATCCGTCCTGATGAACCCAGATGGTCCAGCTCTAGAGTTCACACTCCATTCTCCCCACCCCATCCCAGGAATTGAATACAGGGCCTCACACATGCTAGACAAGCTCTCTACTGCTAAGCTACCCCAGCCTTTTTAAAATTGTTATTTTGAGACAGAGTCTCACTAAGTTGCCCAAGCTGGCCTTGAACTTGTGATCCTTCTGCCTCGGCCTCCTGAGTAGCTGGAATAGCAGGGGTTTGCCACTATGCCCATTTGGAGTTCATACTCTTAACCCCAAGGCTGTGCTACCTCTCAGTCCATACTCACCAGGCCCAGGAGGGGCTTTCGAGCTGACTGGCGGTCTGTTGTTTTCCTCTCAAAAGGCTTTTTGGTAACTGGGAGAGACTCTGGGAAGAAGGTGAAGACCTGGAGTTGCTGCATAACCCTGCTGTGCTCCTCATGGAAGATGGCGATCAGGTTCCCCTCTCTGCCGGCAACTTTGAGTAACTGGAGTTGATGGAAAGAGATGAGACAGGAAATGAGAGAATAGGGATGAAAGATCCCTGGGATCAACAGAGCCTCTTTAGAACCAACTGGAAGCTGGAGTTCTACTGCAGTTTGCCGGTGTGAGCTACCAACCGCAGACAACATAAGAGAGGAGGTGCTCTGCATCACCGCCTGGGTGGCAGCACTTCCAGTGATTGCTCAAGGTGGAGAAAGTTTTAAAAGCCCCAGGTTTCATTCAGGGCACCATCAAGAGATCAAGAATTTCTGAAGAAGGGCTGGGGATGTGGCTCAAGCGGTAGCGCGCTCGCCTGGCATGCGTGCGGCCCGGGTTCGATCCTCAGCACCACATACCAACAAAGATGTTGTGTGTGCCAAGAACTAAAAAATAAATATTAAAAATTCTCTCTCCCCCCTCTCTCTTTAAAAAAAAAAAAAAAAAAAAATTCTGAAGGGCTGGACTGAATGTCACACTGAATCCCACTAGTTCGGATAACCTTTTGAAAAACCCCACTGTGCGCTCTCAGAAAAGCCCCAGAACTTCAGAGATGGCTTTCCCACAGAGGGTAAAGGACTCACTGAAAGGAGTGGCTGCAACTGTTCCAGCGCCTGCTGCACAAAGTCGCAGTGGGCTTCGGCGTAGCCGTGGATGCAGTTGGTGAAGAGGCCCTGGGCATACTGCTGGAACTTGGGCAGCTCATCCAGCAGCTGTGCATTCAGGGCCTCGTAGTTGTTCCGGGCAGACTGGAGCTCCTCCAGGGTCTTCTTGTCCTTTAACTTCTCTGCCCGTTCTGTGCAGTTGTAGAAGTCCAGAAGCTTGTCAAAGCGCTTCTGTACCAACTTGTGGGGCCCTGTAAACATGCTCAGTAACTGATTCAAGGGAGAGATGACAAGCCGCTCTGTCCTCTCCTTCTGTAGGGACAAGAAAGGCACATTGTTCAGAACCCTTTCTTTCCAAGTCTCCAAAACACCTGTGAGGCTGACATTGTCATGCCTGTACCAGCTGCTTTGTCCACAGTGGACACAAGCTGACCCCATGCAGACCTGCAACTGGGCCCCACTAACAGATTCCATAAAATCTCAGCAAACACATCACCAATAATTCTCAAACATCAAGGCATTTTTGCAAAGGATGCTAATCCCACTTTAGCTCCTCAGTTGATGCATGCTAAACTGCACGTGGATATTTTTGCATTAGAAACGAGATGTGATAGGCTGGGGATGTGGCTCATGGTAGAGCATCTGCCTAGCACATGTGAGAGACTGGGTTTGATCCTCAGAACTGCATAAACACATAAAATAAAGGTATTGTGTTCTCTACAACTTTTTTTTTTTTTTTTTTAACGAGACCTGATAGTCTACCGGGTAACATTTGTTATGTGCTGTTCATACAGCTTGATTTTTTTTTTTTCGGGGGGGGGGGGGCAGAGTAATTTTCACATAACTACTTGGTAATATGTTTTTTTCTTTTCAAATGATTTTTCTTTTTAGAAGGACAAACATTGAGGGTAGGGTATTAAACAGATAAAAGAACATAAAAAGGTACTTAGTAGCATCTCATTAAAAGTAATTTACTGTTAGAACACCTGTGAATTTCCCAAGTGTGCCTCCCTGTTTTCCTTCAGCTATGCAGAGAACTCCAAGAAACTCACCCCACTCAAGTCTTTTTTTCAGTTGTCAATGGATCTTTTATTCTATTTTATTTCTTTATTTTTACATGGTGCTGAGGATCAAACCCAGGGCCTCACACATTGCAGGCAAGTA
This sequence comes from Ictidomys tridecemlineatus, assembly GCF_052094955.1. NCBI lineage: Eukaryota > Metazoa > Chordata > Mammalia > Rodentia > Sciuridae > Ictidomys > Ictidomys tridecemlineatus. The sequence continues at coordinate 27,231,083 of NC_135477.1, read as the reverse complement.
CTCCATCACTGAGCCACAACTCCAGCCCCCACCCAATTCTTTTTTTTTTTTTGTACCTGTGATGTGCAATTAATTCCATATACATCTGTTTAGAAGTTCCCAAGCAATTTGGCCTTTCTTCAGAAAATAGCTTATACTTTATAAAGATCTACTTGTTTGTTTGTTTGTTTTTTTTAAAGAGGAGTGAGAGAATTTTTAATATTTACTTTTTAGTTCTCGGCGGACACAACATCTTTTGTTGGTCTGTGGTGCTGAGGATCGAACCCAGGCCGCACGCATGCCAGGCGAGCGCGCTACCGCTTGAGCCACATCCCCAGCCCCAAAGATCTACTTGTTAACATTTTAACTTGAAAGGAATATTTAGAAATAATTATCTTTTAATCAGAATTACCAAAAAAAAAAAAAAAAAAAGAATTACCAGTAATGCCAGATTAAATTTCCTAATTTTCCTTTCTTAGTTTGCCCTCTGAAACTAACTTGATCACAAAAAAAATCCATCGAATACACACAGGCCCTACCTGTCCCCCAAACTCGGTCATATTCTGAATATAAAGTTAATATGAACATAACTCACGGGCAGAATTAACTGTTGCATGAACTGACATTTGAGATGACCCAGCTACAAGAAATAGGCTGAATATAGCCACTTACAAAATTCGTAAAGAGCTGATCACTGATGTAGCGATGCACCTTCTCAAACTGCTCCAGGTCGCGGTGTCCCCTCTCCATGCACAGGTCCCACATGCTCACGGCAGCCACCACTTTCACACAAGCTGATTCCTGGAGCCAGTTAGAGACATGAGTAAGAATACACAGAATTTTCTAGCCTTCATCACTCATCCTGTACAGAAGTCTGAAACAAAGGGTTCCATCATGCAAACTCTCTTCACTAGTATACTATTTCAACTTTGAAACGAGCATAATTTTATAAACATTTATGGGGCACACAAGAAGCTAAGACTTCTGGTTACAGAAAAACTGGCGAGGTTTAAAGAGCCTAACATTTTTTTGTGCCCTCTAGATGACAGGCTTTCTTAATTCACAAAAAAATAAATAAAAATTAGAACCAAGATGATTCCTGCAGAATTGATGATCAATCACCTCCCCTCCTGGAGTCCTGGCTCCCACTTCACCTTCTCAGGAATGACTGCCCGGACCTCCCCTCCCCTCTGTCCTGCTTCTCCTACTCTGACTTCAACTCCCCTGATGATTTTCACTCTGCTTCTTCCTGTCACTGTAAAAAATATGAATGCTTGCTAATTGTCTCCATCTCCCTCCCCACTTAGTCAAGACAGTTTGAGTCCAGTGCTGGTTTTCTTTGACTGCCTGGCACAATGTTGGGCTTTGCATTCTGAATTTTTTTTTATAAAGAGAATTTTAATATTTTTTAGTTTTCGGTGGACACAACATCTTTGTATGTGGTGCTGAGGATCGAACCCGGGCCGCACGCATGCCAGGCGAGCGCGCTACTGCTTGAGCCACATCCCCAGCCCAGCATTCTGAATTTTTATTTTTTATTTTTTGGTACTGGGGATTGAAGGTGGCTGCTTAACCACTAAGCCACCTCCCTAGCCCTCTTTTATTTTGAGATAGGGCCTCACTAAATTGCTGAGGCTAGCTTTAAACTTGAGATCCTCCTGATTCAGCCTCCCAAGCTGCTAAGATTACAAGCATGGGTCATCATTCCCATACCTGGCTTTGCCTTCTTTATTATGTTTAGGGATGCCTATTAAATTAACTCAAAATCTAAAAGTACTAACAACTCCATGAGGGTATTTCAGGGGTAAACAAAGTAAACTGATCGGTATCAAAGCCTATCAATTACTCATACATTGGTTTGATATTTTATATTTTTTAGATCTTTTGTCTTTTTGTCCTATATCTATACACATAAATAAATCCAGTACTTTGCTGGGGGAATCCTCCTAATTCCTCTTCAATTCAGAACTAATGTAAAACATGATGTCCTTTTTTCTTTCAGAAAAGTATTATAAAGTCCCCAAATATCAGGCCATATGCCAATATAGATACCAAATTATATGGTCAATGAATTTTAGTTCTTCCAGGCGCTCTATCAGCTAATCTACCTAATTGTATTATTTGGCAAGACTTTCCATTTTATGTGACAAAATTGTTTTATATGTTCTCTCTTCAATTTCTGCCACTGTGGTCAAAACCAAATTGTGCTGTCCACTGAATGGCTATCAATGTTATACATATTCTACCTCAAAATATTATCATCCATTACTATGAAAATGCCTTCTAAGTTGGGGGTTTAGGCTTGCATTTGCTATAGACTCATCAAAATTAGGCAATAACCGAAGAATCTGTAAGGCAAGGGAACATACTTGGTAGCTGCCCTAATATTGTTCTTGTCAAATTTCACTTTAAGCTAATGTGTCCTGGAAAGTTTTATAAGCCTTAGTTTAGATCTAATTACATTTTTTTTAAACCTAAAGGGAGTTATTTCAGATCAGTGGGCACACTCAATAAAAAATGAAAGATCTGGAAAACAATGTTGGATGCCCACATCAGACCTTATAACTAAAATAAATTCCAGCTAGATCAATGATTTAAACTTAAAATAATGGCACAATAAAAACACAGGAGATATTTTTTGATCTTGGGATAGGAAAGGCCTTTCTACATGACACCAATTTAAGAAGCCATGTTTTATAGCAACACAATCCACAAAAGCTGAGTTATGGATCCAGCCTAGATGCCCATCAACATATGGATGGATAAAGAAAATTTTGTATATATACCCAATGCATTTTTATACAGCCATAAAAAATGAAATCATGTCATCTACAGGAAAATGGATGGAACTAAAGAACACCATGTTAAGTAAAATAAGCCATACTCAGGAAGTCATAAATTATGTTTTCTCTCATAAGTGGAAGCTAGAGAGTAAAAAAGGGGTAAAGGGGAATTTTCACCAAAAAAGGATAGGGATGAGTGGGGAGGGAAAAGAGGTAAAGGGGAGGTACCAGGCAATAAAACTGACCAAATGTTACGTGCACATGAATATATTGTAAAGAATCCTACTATTTTATAATTATGATGTACCAATAATAGTAAACAAAATTAATTGAACAATGCTGATCTTGTAAACATTGGATTATTTTTAAATAACCTACAGGCATTCCAATGAAAAGCACATCTTGGGGCTGGGGCTCAGCGGTAGCACACTTGCCTGGCAAGTGTGAGGCACTAGATTCAATTCTTAGATTTTTTATTTATTTATACATGGTGCTATCAACAACTAAAAAAACACATGTCAAAATGGTGAGTCTAGATTTCTTAACTTTCATTGAACAATATGCTCCATGAACAAGAAAGTAGACAGAATTTCTAACTAGAGTGATGCTGATACTTACCCGGATATGCTGGAGGTAGAGGGAGAGGTCTCGAATAAAAGATTTAATCAATCTTTCTTGCATTCGGAAATTCTTTTCTGTTTCTTCAAATACTTCATCTTTTATCTGTTCAAAATAAACAAGTGCTGTTAGGAAATTGGGACCTCCTCTGAGTCTATCTTACTGTCAAAATTGTCTTTCTTAGGAACATCTTCCATTTAAATATTAAGACTTTAATGTTCTCCTGAATCATACTAAACTGAATTTAAACACCTCTGTGTGGCTTGAAAGACCTCTAAAATACACATGGGCCCTCCTATCTCTAGCCTCCCCTCTTCACCATCCCCTGGCCCTGCCACACCTGCTGACCCAAGGTCTTTTCTTGAGGGGCTCTCCCTGCCTGTAGGCCCTGTCCTCTCCCTAGGTCAAACCTGGCCCACTCCCATTAAAGCTCAGATGAACTTTTGGGCCAAGAAGAAGCTCACTTGTTGAAATTTTCGTTTTTCCAAGTATTACTGACATTGGGGGCTAAGTGTAAAACTTAGCAACTGAATATTTTCTGGCTTATACTTTCTTCTAATTGTCATCCTGAATATTTGATATAATAAAATGAAGATTAGAGACTTCAGATCTGCTCTCTGCACTGTTGCTAAACTGCATTTCAAGTCATGCAATCTCCTACCTTTTGTGTCCTTATTGGTAGCATAGGGTATCCAACTAAGTGATCTCTTAAATCCTTTGTAGCTTAATATGTCTACAATTTTAGATTTGCCTCCCCAGAGAGATTATAGGTTCCTTAGACTCTTTAAAAACCACAATAATTATTATATGCCAGCTTATCTAGCCTTCTAATTTGCCTTTATGTCTATTGTAAGTGGCTCACCAAGGAACAAATGGAGGGTTGAGGGATTGGATTCACTTCATCAGTAGCTGCAGGGGCCCTGCTTCCACTGGCTACAAAACCAGAGGAGGGAGCAAGAAGGGAACTGTACCCATTGACAGCAGGGCAGGCTGCCCCATGGAGCCCTGAAAAGCTGTCAGATGCACTGTGCCTTCAGGGGCAGGGATCTCACCTGGGGAGCAAAGCCAGTGAGGTGCTTCAGGTGACTGCTGACTCGGTTGGATTTCTTGATAATGGAGTGGATGTTCAGCTTGGAAATTTTCTCCATGAGGCTATCTTCATCACCCTTCCGATACTTGAGCACTAGGGGGCGAGTCAAGATGGTCAGTCAAAAAAGCACTTTCCTGAGCCTGATTAAATGAACCTAACATCCTGAAAACATGCACATTTTCCCCAAAACTAATATAAGATGGAAATAACAACTCAAACTGGAGCTAGTGTTTGTCAAAGAGCTTACCGCTGAGTAGACAAAATATTAATCCAAATAATCATTTATGAACAGATTCAATACCTGAAGAACAGCAGAGAGAGGCTGTGGGCAGCTGGGAGAAGAGCTCAAGAGGAAGAGGAGAGGGGTAGAGGGACAAGGGAAAGAACCAAAAGCTGGAGTCAGGGAAATATCTGAGTCTGGTGCCTGGCTCTGTCACTTAACCAAGGTATGGCCTTAAGGAGGTGGTTTCACTTTTTTGAGCCTCATTTTCCTCTGCAATAAAATGCAGAAAGTAATAGCAATTTTGAGCCCTATAATTCCACTAAATTATAGTCTCATATACAAATGAGATCTTTATATCCAGTGGTCTCACATGGTTAAATGGTATACATTAGTTACCTGATTAACACTGTCGTATGTCAGGCACGATCTGCAGAAATGCCTAGAGATACCAACAGAAGGATTTCAGGGGGAAGACTGGATGGGAATAGAAAGGATACTGTTGTAGAAAACGAAGACTACATTACATCAGGAGACAGAACCAAGAGAAAGGGCTCAATGGCAGGGAGCTCTCAAAGCCAGTCAGCATCACATATGAATATGGTTGATGTGACCGAGGTAGAAGAGGGAACAATTTTAGATAACTTTAGATAAAGTGTGGAGAGCAGTAGATAGGCAGAGGTTACACAAACTAGTAACTAGTTAGCAGTTACACTACATTATGGATTCTCCAAGGATACGAAAACAAGTCGATCCAGCAATCACCATGCTACAGCAGCATGGTGATTAGGGCCTCAGTATTGATAGCACGGAATGAACTTGGATCTATTGTCTTCTATCTAGAAGGAAGGTGTCTGGTCAACTGATGGTAAGGTGCTAGAAGGGAACGTGAGGGGCAGGAATGAGGGGACCCCGGGAGGCAGGCAGATTGAGGTTTTTCTAAAAGAAGATTAAAAAGTCCCAAGTTTACAGGAGGCAGTTAAGACCTCCAATTATCTGTGTAGAGAAATCTGAGCAGGGATTGAAGAGAACCGCCCTAAATGAGCAGAGCAAAGGCACATGCTGCAGACCTCTCCTGGGCAAGCCCTGTCCAGTCTGCCTGGTCTGGGGTCAAGGCTCTCACTGCTTGCTGCTTTGTCACTGGCACCTTATTTCCAATGGCCCACAGAGGTGCTTTTCTTACTATTACTCTATTTTTTCCCCCCGGCTACCACATTTGTTCCAAATTCTACTACCCTTTCTTTACCACAACCCTATTACACCTATCACCTGCCGTGTGCAACCCTGAAGTAATTCTTTCAAGAAGGAAGGCATTCTCACAGGGCACACCGACATTTCAGCAGTAAAGCGACTTTTCAGCAGTAAAGCTGTTCTTACCCAGGTCCTTTCGACGTTTATATTCATTAATGTTAACGTTGATTTCTTTGACAGCAAGGACTGCACTGGTTAAAGGCACTTTATCTGGGTGGGATTCTGGAGTGGAATTCAGCAGCTCTATTAGCAGCAGCGGGTAGCGCATCACTCTCTGTACTGGTTTGATGAGGAAGGAGCCCAGGTTAATATAATTGGTGCATCCCCTGTAAAGAAGGCAAAAAGAACTTCAGTCAGTTGTCAATAATACACTGTCTCGGGATTCTGTTATTCCTTAATAGGGCTCTGTCCCTTTACTCTGCTTTCCAGTTTCCTTCATCAACAAATACATTGCTCAATGACTGGCCCACATTCTAAGAAATGTGTTGGTAGGGATCTTTGTTGTTGTGCAGACATTACAGAGAGCACTTATACAGACTAAGACTGTGTCGCAGACAATATGGGTCCACCATTGTATACATGGTCTATTGTTAACTGAAAGTTTGTTATGATTACTTACTGGGCATCTGATAAATACCAAACACTTCTAGGTGCTGGGAATTTAACAGTGATCAAAAAAGTCCCTGCTATATAGGGATTAGACAGGCAATAAACAAACAAATATAAAAAGTGCTATGGAAAAAATATGGCAAGGGAAGTCTACTTCTAGGTTTCTATCCATAAAGAACATAAAATCATAAAATCAGCTTACTACAGTGACATCAATGTTTAGAGCAGCTCAATTCACAATAGCTAAGCTATGGAAGCCAACCTAGGTGCCCTTCATCCAATGAATGGATAAAGAAAATGTGGTACATACACATAATGGGATATTACTCAGCCATAAAGAAGAATGAAATTATGGCATCTGCCAATAAATGGACAGAACTAAAGAAATAAGCCAATCCCCAAAAACCAAAGGCCAAATGTTCTCTCTGATGTATAGATGCTAACACACAATAGGGGGAGGAGGGAAGAATAGAAGTTCTTTGAATTAGAAAAAGGGAATGAAGGCGGGGGATGGGAATAGAAAAGACAATAGAGTAAATTGGACATAACTTTCCTATGTTCATATATGAATACATGATTAGTGTAACTTGACATCATGTACAACCACAAGAATGGGAGGTATGAATGTTTGTAAAATATGTCAAAATACACTCTGTTGTCACAAATAAGATAAAAATAAACAAAAGAAAGTCACCCTTTGAAGGGTTAGGAAAAATCAACAGAATGAGCTCACACATCAAGTAGCAAGAGCACTTACCATTCACTGTACAGGGTCCTACAGGGCAGGGGGCATGAGGACAAAGAGAGAGAGCTTATTAGAGAGATGACATTAATTTTTTTCATTCTTCTTAGAATTTACCTACACACTGGGAAAAAATTACATGGGATAAAAGAAAATGAGGAATGTCTATGGTGGCATATCTAGTCTCTTAAAGTTAGTAAGCCCCTATCTTCACTTTGATCTATTTATCTGTACATTTATAACTTGCCTAAGACCAGGAAAATCTTATCTAAAAAGGTATACTTGGTCTTCTCATATATGCTCTTTATGTTTTTTTTTTTTTAATACTGAGCATTGAACCTATGCACACTAACCACTGAGCCACATCTCCACATCCTCAGCTTTTTTTATTCTTTATTCTGAGATAGGATCTCACTAAGTTGCTGAAACTGTCCTTGAATTTGCAATCCTCCTGCCTTAGCCTCCTTGTTCCTGGGATTACAGGGTTATGCTACCACACCTGGTTCTTATACGTTCTTGTTTATTTGGACCAAACTATCTTCTTGAGTTCTGCTTTTCCTTTTTCTTCATCTTCCTTTATTTTCCCCAATACTGGGGACTGAACCCTGGGCCTTATGTATGCTAGGTAAGTGCTCTAATTCCTGGCTGCTTCCTACCCAAAATGTTGACTTAATACTTGGTACAGAGGACAAGTGGTTTAAATGGCCAAAAATACAAGCAGGAAACCTTTAGGATTTCCATGTATATAATGAGAAAAGGACAAGCAGGTCATTTAATGGATCCTGTTTAAGATATGACAGACAGGTGTCATAAGAAGTCTGGGCAAATACAGGCTGACTGCTACAACAACAATAAAAGCAAAGTGGTCAAATCCTACTTGAGATCTGCCAAGGAGTTCTGAAGATGCTTCTGGATCTTCTCATCCTTCTCATAGATTTCCAGCAATGAAATGGCCTCATCATGATTCTGGCAGTAGACCTTGTATGTTCCCTCAAGTTCATCCCGGTGGTCAAGAAACACAGGTCCTTTGGAGTACATAGAGGCATACAGCAATGTCAGTAACTTTCTTCTCGTTATCATAAAGTGTATAACCAAATTTTAACATCAGCTAAATCCTGTTATAAGACTTGAGGAGGCTATCCATCAAATTAATAAATTTCCATGTAATTGCTTAAAGTTGGAATCATTTAAAGCAGAATTAACATTTTACAGAACTATAGATTAAACCCAGGAGTGCTCTACCACTGAGTTATATCCTCAGCCCTTTCTATTTTATTTTGAGATGGGGTTTCACTAAGTTGCCCAGCCTGGCCTTGAACTTGTGATCCTCCTGCCTCAGCTTCTCAAGTAGCTAGGATTATAGACATGCACCACTGCACTGAGCCCAAGCAAAATGTAGAGAACCACCTTATTTATGTATTTATTTTTTAGAACCCACACACAGCTATTCCCTGAAGTCCATTTAATTATAGTAAGGCATTTATAAGCATCCTCCATGTGGGCGTGTGATCAGAACCCTATAAGAATCCCCTCACACTCCAATCTCCAGGAAAATCTGCACAAGGACAAAGAAATCCTTCTACAACAGTGGTTTCTGACTTTTATTTGTGCATAAATTAAAAACATAGGATAAGTGCAATTTATTATGCTATACTATATTTGTAATGTTTTAAAAAGCCCTAATCTGTGGTATAACAACATATGTATTTCTTTTTTTTTTTTTAAATATTTTTTAGTTGTCAATGGATCTTTATTTTATTTTTTTATTTATTTGTGGTACTGAAAATTGAACCCAGTATCTCACACATGCTAGGCAAGCGCTCTACCACTGAGCCACAAACCCCAGCCCCACATGTACTTCTTTATACAGCATTAAACAAAAAAACAGCAATCAGCATGACAATCACCATACTTTCAGTGACATAAGAAACCAGGAAACATTGCTTCTAGTTAAGTGTTACTGAAACTTTAAGATAATTGCAACAATCTAATGTGATATAAACCCCTGACCTCACTTGGTAACAGTCACAGATATTGCTAATACTTCATGGTTGTTCCTATGTTCACACTTTATACATGTTAAATTTCAGCTCAAAATTTGTAAAAATTTTTTTCTAACCAAATCCATATACTCTGAAATCTATTCACAGGCTCCTGGTCCATGGCCAGTTAGGCATATAGAGCATATAGTTTCCTAACCAAACTTCTACACAGAAGTTTCTTTTATAGCTGCTTCCTGAGTGTGCTGATTCCCTGGCTTGTTAAAATTATTCTTCCTCTTGCCCTGTTCCTTCTGTCAATATACTCCGTCCTTCTACCTTCAGCTTGTAGTGCTCCACAAGAAAACACCTCATCCTTGTTCTCCTCCTTCAAATATGATTCTACTTCCTGCATCCCATGACTGTTCCTACTATGGCTCTGGGCATAACCCTCCCTCAGGGGACCCCAACCCATTCTCTATAATGTCACTTTTGTTCTTGTGTTGTGTCCCACAGAATTCCCTGTTCTTGAAAAGATCGGTTTCTTTAAGTTAAATCTATTCCATGATGTACAGCTCCTTTCTCTAAGAGAAACTGGATTGTTTTCTGCCACCTCACCACCTGCCACCCGTCTAACTGAAGTCTCAGTTCCGCCTCCTACACTCAGCAGACACAGCAGTGAGAGTGAGGCTGCTACTTTTTGATCTTTGGAACAACTGAATTCCTGAGCCTCCAATGTGTTCATTCCCACCATCCTGGATTTCCCTGCCTTTTTCTCTGCATTTTTCCTTCTATCCCATTCCTGACCAGCATCTGAGAACTCCCACTTGCTGGTGACTAATATCAGTCACACCCTCTGTTCACTGTACATCACCACCAACTAGCAGAGCTACATTCCAGTCTCCAGGGGTGCATGATCCAAAAATGGGCCATGAAATCTACTTAATGGGTCAAGATCAGCATTTTTTAAATGAAATAAAATGGAAAAGGACACATGAGAAAACATCACATATAGTAAAACAACATGTATCCTGTGCCATTATGTAAAACACCCCCCCCCCAAAAAAAATGTTTAAAATAACTTAAAATCACAGCCTGGGTCACATAAACTGTTGGGAGATACACTGTAGAGAGGACAGTCTACATTATGTGCTGCCATTGTGTGGCTGAAAAAAATGGGGCTAAGGAACTGGGGTAGAGAAAATGTGCAACTGATGGTAGGTGATAAACCGTCTCTGGGAAGAAACTTAAGGGCACTAGTAACTGGGGGCTTCTGGTTGAGAAGAGCAGGGTGGCTGGAAACAGAGAGGAGGCTTTTCATTAAGTGGTTTTTTTTTTTTGTACCTTTCTAATTTTGTGCTATGTAAATGTATTAAAATAAAAATTAGACTAAAAATATATTTCTGTCTCTCTCTGTTTCCTGGCTGCTGTGAAGCAAGCAGCTTTCTTCTGTTAAGTCCTCTTGCCACAATGTTCTGCCTCAACCTGGGCCCAGAGCGACGGAGTTGGCTGACTGTGGACTGAACCTCTGAAACCTTTCAGATTATCTTCAGGCCCCACTTCTTAAAGATCTCACCTCCCAACATCATCACCCTGGGGACCAAACTCACAACATAGGAATCTTGGGGGACAAACCATATTCATACCACAGCGCCTGCTTTGTGCTAGGTACTGGGAATAGAATACTTCTAATTCTGCCATGGGCTGCCTTCTGAGTGGAGGTCCTCCTCATTTCATCTGGGATCCAACCCACCCACAGGGGGCCTTCTGCAGGGATGCTCTCCTCATCCAGCTCAGGCTCTGACATCCTGCTTTGGGTCACAGCTGGATGGATGCCCTCCTTACCTTGCTTAACTTGGGACACTTTGTGTCAAGCATCTCTAATGCTGACATACCATCTTCACCCTCCATGAACTCCACACAGAACACTGGCTGCCATCTCCTGCCTGGACACTTTCCTCACCCTATTCAGGCTCTGACACCCAGCTCTCCTTACAGCTCAGAGTTCCTTCCCATCTGTGGATCTTCCCACTTTTGTTATTTTACCATATTTACCTCTAATCTTTTTTCCATATATTTTTAAATATGCTGATAATTAACTATGGTTTTCTATTTTTATCCTGTTTGTAAAAACACATTTGCCCAAGACATTAAGAATATTTCATATAATAAAAATTTTTAAAATATCTTAAATAAAAAAGGAATGATTCATGTTAACATAAATGGCACTTAAAAATAAAATAAAAATATACTAAACTTAAGTTTTTAAAAAATTGCTTATATAATTCATATCAATCTGTAAAACCTTTGCTAATGGTTTCACAAAGCTTTAATTTGCCTTTCTTGTCCTTTTCAGATCCTGCACTTATCAGATGATCAAATCCTGTCCTTTACCATTCCCCACTGAAGGAACTGGCTGGCCTTGGGGGTGACAGTCCAAAGCTACACTGCAGTGTTCACCCCCCCACACATATGTGCCCTGCCTGCAGCCCCTCTGTAAGGCAGGGTCACCCTGGCCTGGCTGCTAAGCCATTCAATTTCCACGATTCTCCACCACTTTTCCCTGTGCCTCAACACAGCTAAACCTGCCACCTGAGCTTTGCTTGACTTAGGACAAGAAACGAAGGGAAGAAGAAAAAATACTAAGTGTCATCCAGCAGTGTGATGAAGCCTGGCCTGGGGATTTCCCAGAGGCAAGACCACCTCAGTGCAGGTGCAACTCTCACAAACCTACACCTCAATTCGCCCTGACAAGAACAGATTACCCTCCCTTTGTGAAAGAAACAGCTGCCAACTGACCTGGCATGAACATAGGTATGAAGAAGGGGGAAGAATCCCCAGGCTCAGCTGGGTCTGAACGGAGGGCCTCTTGGTCAGGCGGTCCTCTGACCCCTGACTCTATCTGGCCCAGGCCCTCAATCTGCTCCTGCTGTCCATCCTATGTAAGAACAAACCATTTGCTATAAACTGTAAAGTCTTGAGTCATCTTTGATGTGAATGGGACTAAAGGAGAAAAGTCACCCTAGGAAGCTCGTTAACTAGGACTAGTAGAAAGCTGAACACAACAACAAGTAACAGAACAAATTGGAAGAAAAATGAGTAATTACTTGATTATAATTAATCCCTCTCATTGCTTTTATAATTCAAATAAATGAATTATAGGTACTTATAAAATCTTATAAATTGGCCCTTATGCTTTATTATTACATTAAAGCTGGGTCACTGTGGCTTCTTTCTAGTCAACTCATCATTGGCTCCTCCTTTCTCACCTTCCTGGCCTCCAGCAGCAAGGCCTCAGGCTGCCGTTTCTTTACTCCTCTATAAAGTGACAGACATACAGTTGTATTCTATGACTGACACAGAGGTTAGTGGTGTGAACTTGGAAGACAAAGACCTGAGCTGAATGTCAGCCCATCGATTACTAGCCATGTATACACAGGCAGATTTCCTTCACTTTCCTCATCTGTAATACAAGACTCAAGAGTAGAGAACTGAGATCCAGTGTGATAATCTTGAGATGCGGAGTGTGTGATAAACACTCAAGAAACATTAACAAGGTTGCACTGTCCTTCACATTCCTCAGCCACTTCCCCCTTCCTTCAGGAGGACAGAGCCCTCATTTTGTTCCCACATCCACTTTTCCCCAGGTAAGTTGGGTAAATGCTGCCTAGTCTAACCCAACAGCATGACCCCTTGCCCATTCCAGTGATCAGTTTAGGAACATTGGGACTCAGTTCTGGACAATGACTGGGCCACAACCATCAGTCTGAAAGACACCGTACTCTATGACATCTAAAACTTCTATTACTAACATACTTTACCACCTCAAAACAAGCTGAGGTTAAAGGAGAAGCAGCAGTCAAGTAACCTCTGAACTAAATAAGTAACATGTTACGTTCCTAGCGTAATGTTTAGCACCAGGAAGGCCCCTTCCCACCCCCCACCTCCCATCGATGAAACAATGGCAGGAGCTCATACCTACAGCATTGCTGATTTCCAGGGCAGCCAATAATTGTTTTGAGACCTTAATCACCATTGGCATATTTCCAAAAAGCCCTTCAAAATCGATGTTTGGTACCTGAGAAAAGGAAACAAAGTATAAAGATGCATGGAAATGAAATTAATGGCATATCACTAATATTAGGAACATCTCTTCAAGGATTACACAAAATTTGCCCAGGTCATAGTCTTTACTTGCTTTCACCAAAAAGTTTCTAGGACAGAGACTTCCAAACTTTAGTGACACACTTTATCCTCAATTCAACTATGCTTCAGTTTGGATGTAGAGTATCCCCAAGAGGGCCATGTGTTGAAAGGACTGATTGCTAGCTTGTAGCACTATTGGGATGTGGGGGATCTTTAAGAGGGAGGGCTTAGTGGAAAGAAGTCAGGTCACTGGGGACATGCCCTTAAAGGGGATCCTGGGACCCTGGCCCCTTCTTTTCTTCTCTCTGATTCCTGGCTGCCATGAGGTGAGCAGCTCTGTTCTACATGCTCTCCCCACCATGATGTTCTGTCTCACCACAGGTCCCAGAGCAATGGAGCCAGCTAATCAAGAACAGAAACCTCTGGGACTGAATCCAAATAAATCCTTCTTCCTTATAAGTTGCTTACCTCAGGTAATGTGTCACAGCAATGGAAAGCTAATACAAACTACTCTTTACTCCTTCCCCACCATCACCTTAGTCTATAATTATAGTGCAACAGCCATCAGAGACTTTATTTCAAACCCAATAAATCTATGGTGAGAACTCCCACATCCTAATGCTTTAGGTTTGGAGGACCATGTTCAAAGCCAGGCTAATTATGTCCATTAGTTCCCACCTGTGCCTGCTGCAGGGGAATCATAATCCGCTCAATGCACATTTCCAGGTCCCGAATATAGTCTCTTTCTGTCTGAAGAAGTTCTTCCACCACCTTGGCTCTCTTCTCCAACATCCTCTGCTCTGGGTTTTCAGTGGACACAGATCCAGAAGGAGCCACCAGAGAAGAAGACTGAGAGGAGAGGAGTGTCATTTCTAGACGGAAAAGAGAACTGTTCAGAAGCTCTGAGTGTGAGAGCAGGACTCTTCTTCAACAGCTGAAGTTGGGAAGAAGCATTCCTTGAGAGCTAAATCTCTCTCTGTTGTTAGCCAATCATCATTGAATCTGACTGAAGTTGTCAGTTCTAAATACAAATGGATGGAGAGCTTAGCAAGCCATGCCTGCAGAGAATTCTGACTGTGCAATACCATTTCTAGACTGTCCTAAAAAGAAGCCAGCTCACTCAGGAGGACAAATAGTATTTACAAGTTCTTTGTGAAAGAGGCTGGAAAGGGGTGCAGGCTTTATGGAGAACCATACTCAGCCAGGTACAATGGAGCACACCTGTAATCTCAGCGGCTCAGGAGGCTCAGACAAAAGATTTGCAAGTTCAAGGTCAGCCTCCGCAACTTAATGAGATCCTGTCTCAAAATAAAAAAGGGCTGGGGATGTGTCTTAATGGTTTAAGCATCCTTGGGTTCAACTGAGAGAAAGAGAGAGAGAGAGAGAAAGAAAGAGAGAAAGAGAGAGAGAGAGAGAGAAAGAGAGAAAGAGAGAGAGAGAGAAAGAGAGAGAGAGAGAGAGAGAAAGAAAGAAAGAAAGAAAGAAAGAAAGAAAGAAAGAGAGAGAGAGAAAGAGAGAGAACTGTTTTCACTGAATAAGCTATAAGGCCTTCTCCCTGACCTCCCCAGTAAAAATACCAAGCTAGAAAACAAAAACATCGATACTGCACATTAAAAAGAATATTATAGGGAACATACAATGGCAACTTGCCAATGGGAAGATAAAAATTAGGAATCCTCCATCTGAGATCTGGTAATTGCTGGGCCTGTCATTTATCATTCACTATGATGGTCAATCAACATTAACCAAAAGTCAGGGAAAAAACCCAACAACTTAGAGTCTCCCTGTTGAAACATCAATCAAGACCCAAAGCAGATTTGGTTACTTCACATGTCCTAGAAGACAGATACAAAATATTCTAAACATGAAGTTCTTTGATGGTATTGTCAATTACAAGAACTTTTGCAGAACTAGATTGCATGATTCTAAAAATGTAAACAAATATGTACCTTGTTATTATCTCTTATAATTACCTGTTCCTTAGAGGTACAGGATGAGTTATTTATGAGGACAGGACAGCATTTGTTCATTTTAAAATGCACATCAACAACTAAAACAAACAATTGAAAAAATTCAACAGGGAAATGATCTCTACTTAGTTTGCTTCAAATTCCTTAAGACCCACTTAAACAACTGCAAATTTGGCAAGTAAATATAATTTTAAGTATGAATATGATTGTGAGAAGCAAAAACACAAGTGTTCCAACCACTATGGGAAGCTATAATGTCTTTCACAGATTTTATTCTCGAGAAATCTTTCCTATTGACCCTTCTCTAAGGATTTAGGAATTCCAGTATTTAAAAAAGAATGCAGCTGGATTCTGGTTTCTAAAATCCCTTCTCCATTAAAAGAAAACAGGGTTCTTTGGAAAAATGGCTAATTTCAGGGAGGGGGCAGGTAATGCTATAGAGGAGCCTGAAATATCCTGTGACAGAAAGCAAGGAAGACGTGATGGAAGGGGCTCCCACTAACCCAGGCTGGTACAATCTGAATATGAACCTAAGTTAGCACAGCAACAGAATATAATTCACTGAATAGAATAAAAATCCATAGCAGGGCATACGCCTGTATTCCAGTGGCTTGGGAGGCTAAGGTAGGAGGATCCCAAGTTCAAAGCCAGCCTCAGCAACTCAGTAAGACCCTGTCTGTAGATAAAATACTAAAAAGGGCTAGAAATGTGGCTCTGTGGTTAAGTGTTCCAGTACCAAAAAATAAAATAAATAAAAAATAATAAAAATCCATAACTTCACACTGATAAGTACATAAATAAATAGAGAAGAAAACAATCTTATGGTAGAATATCAATTCACAAACAGCAGAAGAAATGATGGAGTTAGAAAATCACCATTTTGCAATCAGGAGGAAATTTGGTTCATGTACAAAAAACCACCAACAGACAATTCTGGTGCTACTGGTGAGGCTGTATACCAGTCACAAATGCATGAATTGACACAAGTCTTGAAGAAACATCAAACTCAAATTAAGGATTTGTGTCCTTCAAAATGCAATATCATTAAAGACAAATACCCCTGAGGAACAGTTCCCACAAAACAAGGCTAAGGAGATGACAGCTTAATATATCCTGACTCTATCTTGGATCCTGATTTGAAGAAAAAAGTCACTACAAAGGACACTACTAGGACAATGGTAGTGCACTCCTGCAATCCCAACAGCTTGGGAGACTGAAACAGGAGGATCACAAAGTGCAAGGCCAGCCTGGGCAACAGAACAAGACCCTGTCTCAAAATGAATTTAAAAAGACTGAGGATGTCCCTCAGTGATAGAGCATCTCTGGGTTCAATCCCCAGCATCACAAAGCAAACAAACAAACAAAATAAATAATATGCTAATAATAATGACTACATCAGCTGAAAATTTCCCGAAGTGGTAAATCTACTGTGGCCATACAAGAGAGTACCCATGTTCTTACAAATTACATACCAAATGGACCTAGTCACAAATATGTACTGAAGCCTCATACTAAAGGCATAATACATGCAATTTATTTTCAAATAACTGTGAAGAAAAAAAATAGGGAAAGAAAGAATTAAAAACAAAAACATGGCAAAATATTAAATATGATGATTTTAAATATAAAGGAGAATATAAAGGAGACTCTTTGTATTTAAATATAAAGAATATAAAGGAGACTCTTTGTATTATTGCAATTTTCTGTAAACATGATATTCAAAACAAAGTTTAAACAGACATAATAGAAAAATATCTTTCTTGAAGAAATATCCTTTTAGTTTTGGTAGAATAAATGGTATAATTTCAAGTATAACTCTCATTTCATCACAATGCTAAAATATGGTTCTAAATTAATTGTGATGCAGACACTATTTTTACAGTGTTGCATTTATGAGGCAAGTGCTGTTTTCAGTGAGCTACACTCCCGGTGCCATAAAATTTATTCTTAATGGACTTGTTTTACATTTTCTTTGTAACTTCAAAGAAATAGGTTCTTGGTGCCAAATATGACAAGTTAGAAAAGAAATTCATTTTTAATGCAAGACTAGAAGGTTTTGGAAAGAGAGAACATGTACTGAATTCCTACCACATACGAATTTACAGTCTATATCCCTGAATTCATTTCTTGTGCACACCAAAACTTTAAAGCAGGTATTACTACTCCTACTTAATAGATTTAAAAACCTAGGTTTTGAGAAGCTGACCAACACCACAGAGGTTATGCAGCCAATAAATGGCAGTTTTGGAAACACGACCTAAATATATTTAAATCCAAATCCTATGTACTTAGTCAACGCCATTTTACTTCCCTAGCCTGGAATCTCCACTAGAAAAGGTCAGGGGCCTATTTGCTTCAAATCTTAATAATTCCCTGGACAATATTCTCTTCCAGGATTCAAAGTTCTATTAATTGTGGTAGTTGAAAGCACAAAGTACCAGCAAGCACTTACTCATCAAGCAGAGTATATCCAGAGGGTTCAATTTCTTTTTTACATTAAAACCAAGAAAAAGAAATAACAAATCTTTCAAACTCTCAGCAGTTTTTTTCAGATGTGATTTATAAGCTTTTGAACAACCTTTAAAAAACAAAACCCAAAACACTTTAGTGTGATTAAAAACCCCTGTGTTTTTGCTAAATTGCAGTTTCCTAGGAATCATCCCTAAGAATCTCATTCAGCAAATCTGGATGGGAACCACCTCGAATTTGCAAATTTAACAAAACCCCAGGTGTTTCAGAACAGACCAGTAATCTTCAGGCTCCATAAACCTATTAACACTCCAGGAATTTTCAAATAGGAGGTCAAATAAAGTTATCTGGCTTGAAGAGACTCCAAATATAAAAACAATTTTCCCCTTATTCCACATAATATGTAATAAAAAAGTCTGATCTAAGAGTATAGTGAGCTCAGGCACTTGCCTCGCATATGTGAGGCCCTGCGTTGGATCCCCAGCACACATGCATGCATACATGAGTAAATAAATAAAATAGATATTTAGTTTCTGGGACAACCAAGTGAGGGGGAAATGGCCTTTGCCCTCAGTCTGCTACAGTCAGAATAGGCTTGAATCTTGGATTTTCCACTTCTTAGGTGGGGACCCCTGGAAATGTTCACCTCTGGGCCTCAATTTCCCCATCTGTAAAATGAAGAGAATAATACTGGCTTTGCAGAGTCACCAAGGGAATTAAATATGATAATAAGTTTGTCCTTTCCCCAAGATGGGCCAGAATTTGCTGTGTGCACCATATTAAGATAAAATTCAGAGTAGAAAAATGCCACATGCATAGACTCTAAATTTTTTTCCTCGAAGAACAATAACATCTGGGGATTTGCAAGCACTTAGAGGAAACTAGGCTCGGTATCAGATCTTGAATAAAATGCACAGACCAGCTCTCACTTTCTTCCTAAGATGGCCCTGCAGGTGTTAAGGAGCTGGGGCTGTCTGCATTAATTTACTTTCCTTGGGTGGTAGCTCCCGCCTCAAGGCCATTCCTTCTCAAGTTAGTGGTTCATCCCCAGGTTCATTTCCCACAGGTCTAAGGAAGCTAACTCGCAGCTTCTCGAGGCTCTAACACACACTTCAAAGAGCAACCTCTTCCCTGCCCCGGGAATTTGGTTGCCTTCGGCAGGCAAAACCTCTGTCTCCGGGCGGGAGAGGTCAAAACCTCTGTCTCCTGGCGGGAGAGGTCCCAGGCTGCCGGGACCTGGCTCAGGGCCCCCTCTCTTTGTGCCGGCTCCCACGGCTCCCATAGCCCCAGCAGGTACCTGCGGCGCCTAAAGCCCGCTGCGCGCCGACGGTGGGTCCCGGGCGTCAGCAGACCAAGCAGAACCTTCCCAGAGTTCAAGAATGCTCCTCAAGCCTCCAGGGCCCTTTGAATAGGGTGGGCACGTCCCCTGGGCTTCCCTCATTTCCATGTGAATCGCCCCTAGGCACCAGGCCTATCACGGGGTCAGCGCTAAAGGATGGAGCTGGACTCACACCCTATCGGACTGAGCTGTCGCAGAGCTGGCCTCAACCTGTGCGCTCAACGCCCTCCTTTCCTGGTTGTTTTTCCTTTCCTAAAACCCTCATAATTTCACTTCCCGATTTTTAAACCAAGATTATTATCTCTTAATTTTCCTACTCTTTGCTAAGACTTGTTTTGGAGAGGATGCCTTTTTCGGGGAAGAATTGCAGGGCCACTGGAAAGACAACACTGAGAAGTGGGCACACTTGTCTGCTCAGGCCTCTCTCTGCAGTCCCTTTCCCTGGCAGGCAGCGCCCTCACTTTGCCAGGATTTTGCCAGACCTCAGACTTTTTACTGTAGCTCCTTAACCCTCTGGCCATAGGAATGAGCTGATCTCAGTTGGCACCCTGGGCAGCCAGAACCCAGGAGCAATTCACAGGAACTGGAGCCCCCTCATCCTTGTGAACACTTATGCTTTAAAGGAACTGGGGTAGAAGAGAGATTCACAACTTGCCATTTTTGTAAGAAAATGAAGAAAGGAAAGGAAAAAGAGAAAAAGAAAAGAAAAATTGCAAACTTCCATACACATTTCTATATATAGGTAAAATATGTAAGTATACAGAGAAAGGTCAGAGAACCTGCCAATTTCATCACAGAGTTTGCCTCAGGGAAGGCTCTGGGATTGGAGGTAGAAGCTGGAGTCAGTGGAGACTGAGCTCAACCATATTTTGTTTTTGTTTTCCCTGCTGGGGATGGAACTCAGGGCTTCATACATGCCAGTCAGGTACTCTATCACTGAGCTACATCTCCAGCCCCCAATCTGTATTTTTTAATATAACAAAAGAACAAGATATTTTTAAATTTTGTCAGGCTACAATACCTCTCTACTGGTGAAAATTTAAGCAATCTGAGAGAAGACAACTTTTGGATAAGAGCCCTTCCCACTGCTTCTAAAATCACACCATCACCTTGTAATGTTGACTATACTGGATGGTGAGCTGCAGGGAGGCTGCTTCCCTCCACCATCTAATGGAGCTCTTTTTAGTTTTAAAATATATTTAAAGAAATGTTTATGGGGCTGGGATTGTGGCTCAGCGGTAGAGTGCTCACCTAGCATGGGCAGGACCCGGGTTCCATCCTCAGCACCACATAAAAATAAAGGCATTGTGTTGTGTCCATCTATACCTAAAAAATAAATATTAAAAAAAGAGAAATGTTTATATGACATTGTGTGTCTCAAGAACTGTTCTAGGCACTTTATGAATATTAGGTGTTTTAATTCCTCATAATGATCTTACTATTGTCCTCATTTTGCTGATGAGGCAAGAAGAGTAATCAAGAAGTTGGCCCAGTAAGTGCTGTGAGCCACTGCAGTCCAGTCTCTGCACTTGGCCAGGAGCTGTCTTACCTCCAGTGCTTTTCCCCGGGCATCCAAGTCCTGTGAGTTGTGACTATGACTGTGAATTCCACTTCTGAGTTTTGGTGGCCATCTGGTAGTTAGTGATGGGGGTTGGGGGGGGTGGATTCTAAAACACAACCTAATCTGTTTTTTTATTTTTTTAGTTGTTGATAGACCTTTATTTATTTATATGCAATGCTAATAATCGAACCCAGTGCCTCACACATGCCAGGCAAGTGAGCCCCAGCCCCAGCCCAAAACACAGCATAATCTTTAGACCCACAGTCCATGAGACTGTGCACAGTGGAGTATTTGAGCATCATCATATAACTGTATCTACTAAATCTATTGAGTATAATGTAAAATTTAAACCCTTCAGATAGTCAAATGTATAGTAGATATTTACATAGTAAATATCCAATAGTGTTCCAGAAAATTTATGGCAAAAAAATGATGTGAATTGAAGCAAGTAAAAGGCCTATTTTGTCATATCCTTTAATTTCCAAATGAAAAGAAGAATAAAGAGGAATGGGTCAGCATATTATAAACTTTAGTATTTTATCTACTTAACACACATACACTTACCCCACCCCCCAGTACTGAGGATGAACCTAGGGCTTTACACATGCTAGACCAGCACTCTATCACTGATAGAACTCCTAGCCACCAAAACCTTTTAACCCAAGTCTTCACTTTCAAGAATTTATTCTACGTAAATAATTAAACAAGTGCCCAAAATATGTACCTACAGGGATATTCACCAATCTTTTAAAAATTTTAAAAATCACCTGAACAGAAAACAACCAAAATCTCCTCAAAAGGATCCTGGGTTAAAAAAAAAAAAAGGGCATGTTCATATAGTAGAAAACAATTAACCTACTAAGATATAGATTTTTATATTTATTAATATGAAATTATATCTAATAATTATTGTTGAAAAATCAGAATATAAAACAATTTACAAAAAATTAGTTTTGCTAAGAGGGGATTTTGTATGTGTGTGTGTGTGTGTAGTACTGGAAATCGAATCAAGAGGCAATTTACTGCTGAGCTACATCCCTAACCCTTTTTATTTGAGACAAATTCTCACAAATTGCTGGGGTTGGCCTCGTACTTGTCCTGCCTCCTGAGTTGCTAGGATTACAGATGTGCGCCACTGCACCGCTTTAAAAGAGAAACATTTTAAATGTACAGATTTGGGGCTGGGGATGTGGCTCAAGCGGTAGCGTGCTCGCCTGGCATGCGTGCGGCCCAGGTTTGATCCTCAGCACCACATACCAACAAAGATGTTGTGTCCGCCGAGAACTAAAAAATAAATATTAAAAAAATTATCTCTCTCCTCTCTCACTCTCTCTTAAAAAAAATAATAAAATAAATAAATGCACAGATTTGAAAAGGAAAAGTGTGGAAATTCTGATTTTCTCCCTTCTTTTCACTTATTCTCTTTTCTAGTATTTCTATAGAGAACATGTAATATGACAAAGAATAATTAAATAGAAAAAAAGGACACTTGCTGTGAGATGAGAACATTCTAGCATTAACAGTTTTCAATTTCCTGTTCATCCATTTCAAACTCTTTCTTCACTTTTTAATAATCGGAGTTTTCTCTCCTAATCTAATCCCTTTAAACTGATGAAGAGAATAGGTAACGAAACACTGTTGAAATAACTTACAAAAACAAAGCAGCAGTACAGTCCTCTGCTCAGCACTCTATCTAGAAGCAATCTTTTTGAGCAAATCCTGAGAGGCAGCAGTCTCTGTAAATTTGCTCATCTCCTCCCAGACCCTCTGGAGGAATCACAAATCCTGGTTTTCCGTATTCCCACACCACTCTGGCCAGCCCCTACCCCCCAGCCCCACTCTTTTCCTTTAGCACCTACTCCACTTGGTTTGGAAGCAGTTTGTCCTGCTCTAAGTAAAGCTTTGAGTGCTATGAGGTCACTGGTCACTGTCTTCTGTGGGGTTCCCAGTAGACTTTATAGATCACCAGCCCTAAACCTCAGAAGTAACTGAAAACCTTCCTGGTGGTTAAACTGCTGCTAATTCAGGCAAGTAGCTGCCAGCAAAATCCCTGCTGGGAGGGATTCCTCTAGACCCAGCTCAAAGCTTCCCCTCCCCCCGCCTTTCTTCTCCAGGTCCCTTATCTAAGCTAAGGAGCTAACCAGATCTGCTGTTTAATCTGCAACTTTGTAGGCTGCCATGGTAGAGAGTTTATTACTAGGAGCAACTAACATACCATTTCTGAGCATTCGCTAAATACACATAAATCCTCAGGAGGTATGCCGTTGGCAGCCTTAAAACGGAGGTTTTAAGCAGCATAAGTAAAACTATCAATAGGGCAAAGGTAGTTTCTGTAAAATAATGTATTATAAAGAAGTTAGCACTGTTCACTAAGCAAATTCTGAGTATATGTCAGCCAACAAAATTTTTCATGAAGCGCCCCCCCCACACACACCTACACACACACCCACCACATACACACAACCTGATGTTATATTTACCAAGTCTCTCAAGGGAAGGTTTTATTGTACTCATTAACAAATGGGAAATGGGCCACAGAGGAAAGAAATAACTTGCCCACAACCACACAGATAGTAAGACAATACCTTCAAAGCCAGTATCCTGAGCCCATGCTTTCCATTAAATGTCAAGACCTATTCTGGGTTATATACCCTCTGCATATGAACAGGACCATTTCCTGCATTATATTTCCTTTTAGTAATAATAACACTTCAGTGAGATTTCAAAATGTGCTCATCTACATGACCCTCTAGCCATTTTTCTATCCTCTGTAAAACCAGACTTTCTCCAGTTTATATTAGATGGTTTACTTTCATTCCTTCTCCTTGCTTTTTTAACAGTTCAACTATCTTTCATAACTGTCTTCCTTCCTACAATGAGTTGAATTATAATCCTGCTTAAAGCTTTAATTATAAAAGTTTATACATATTTAGTAGAGAGCGCCCCAACAAAATGTTGGGAGATGGGGCAATGATAGAGAAAGTCGAAAGCCATCCAAAGCTTTCTTGAGTCTTGGACAAGTCATTTCATCTGTCTGGACTTCAGGAACAGCAATACAAGTGGGGTTAAAGGAGAGAGTCTCTTAAAATAAGGATATTTCCAAGAAAGATCAATATTTGATGGTAAAATCTGATTACCAAAGACTGTGGATTACCAAAGGAATGTGGGGAAAGACCCCTGCTTCCCCTGGCTTAGGTTTCTGAGGATGTATGTGGAGCTGCTTGTGGGGTATGAGAAGGTTCAATGAATACAGCACTGGCGTGCAAGACAAGCCACCTGGGCACTTGCCCTGCCTCCCCTCCTACCTGTGTGATCTTGGACAAGCTCTGTCCCTTTCTCAGAGCTGTTTCCACACCATATGACAAAGGGGTTGGGCCTCTTGGGTCCCTTCCCGCTCAGGAATCTTACATGATTTCCCAATCTTTCACTTCACTTAAGCCCCTCAATTCAGTACAAGCACACTAGACTCTAATTAGTTCCACAGGAGCATTATTTGTGGGGCCTCTTAGGACTCACCCTCCTGTCACCTCCTGTCAGCAAGCCCAGAGAACTGGCACTGTTGCTGTAATAGAACCTATAACAACATGGTTTCCTCATGATCTCATGACCTTGAAAGCCCAGCTTATCTCTGTCTTTTCCATCCATTCTGCTCACCTCTTTAAGGTTCAAGTTCCAGCTTCTCCATGAAGGCTTCTCTGGCCCTTGGAATACTCTAAACTTCCCTTCTCAAGTTGCAAAACAAAATAATCCCTGCTAGTTGGCTTTCGATATGCATGTTCGGGGCCCTAAAATTGAATATTCCACTTGATAACACACATTTATTGGGCACCTATTATATGCTACATACTATATTAGATTCTGGAAACACCACCTTCATTTCCTGTCTTCATGAAATTTAGACCCCACTGAAGCATCCAGTATAGCTAATGTGTGCCTAGTATTTTTAGTACTTACCACAGGAACTGCATTGAATAAATGGCAGCAATCACAGTGTTTCAAGCATTGTTGTGCTGTGATTATGATGGAAAACACTACACCAAGACTTTTTTATTTACTATTTTGCCACACCTGGTTAGGATTTAGGACTGCACTGATCTAAATAAGATTTCAGTTTGTTAGGGTCTGTAAACAAGTCAAGATGGCACCTGGCATTTTGCCAGAGGGAGTGGTTTGTGAAGTAACGCCAGCGAGCCATTAAGTATGGAGATTCCTTATTGGTTGACTGCTGTATCTAGTTTATGTTAATTAAGATAAGCTACGTATAATGTATATATACCCCTCTTGTCCTACAATAAACGGCTCCCACTCCTGCTATATCAATCTACACAAGTTGCTCCTCAACCCCCTGGTTTTTTGCTGCAGCTGGACTGCGGCATCAGTCTTTGTGGCTTGGATGGGCGCTGGAAAGCAGAAGAAACTGAATCCTCTATCCACAAAGCACTGAGTAAAGGACCAGAAGAATTCCACATTTTTTTTTTTTTGATCAAGTATTGGTATAGGTTGGCAGTAATCAGTGGCATTTTTGTATTTCAGTAGATGCTAAAATGTACATTTTCCCTCACATTTTAACACCTCTGAAATTTACAGCATGTCACAGCTTAATTAGCCAACTTTATAATGATAAGAGAATGAATTAATCTTATGCAGTGTCATTCAATTGATGATGTTATAGATTCAATGAAATGCAAATGTATATTTCATCAACTTGCCTCCTCTCAAGTTTACAACCAGAGGAAAGGGGTTTCTTGATCTCATGGAACCAGCTCTGCTGTGGAACCAGGCACATGAACTCAGTGTCTTTCTATCAGCTGTGGCTACCATCACTGCCACACCCAAGAAGCTTGAGAGCCTAATTTTTACACACGGCCTTAGGTGCTTCCTGGTTTCAGAGGACATATCAAATTGGAAAACTCTAGTATCAGGGACATGTCATGATACTGCAAGTTACCCTTGATTCATCCTCTTCCTTCTGCTCCCCATAACTTCTTGGTCCAGATGAGAGACCACACCTAAGACTGCACCTCCTTATCCTCAATTCCTTGCCTTCCCTTGGTACCTCTTCTTTTTGCAGAGACTCTGTAAAAGACAGTGCATACTAATATTCTCCGTTGATGGAACACGATGCACAAATAATTTAGGTAACAGCTTGGGAAGAAAACAGCCCAATTACTTAAGAATATAACTCATGATCCCAGGAAGTAAGGCCTTCGTATTGGATGGGAGATGGCTAGACTGGAGTGTGCTAATCTCTAGAGTACATCATTGTCTCTAGATCATCAATTACTCCCAACTCTTAAAGAAATATTTATTTCTTCTTGCCTCCACACATTTACTCCTCATCCCTTTGCCTCCTATCCACCCATCCATCTTCAAACATTGACATCCTGATTTTAGGAAGTGAGAACTCTTCAGCTCTGCCCCCTTCAGCTGCAGTAACATCTTTCATACTTTTTGCAAAAAATCTTGCAAGAGCGCTTTATGTGCCCTCTCTCAATGACCTCACTTCCCAAGATCTCTTCTAAATTTTTGGCAGTTAACACTGCATTCTTATTCCTCTAGTTAAATTGTCTTCTCAGTCAACCAGTAACTTCAACTAATCCCGTGGCATTATCCTTGATTCCACACAGCAGTTGAAAATATTGGCCATTTTCTCTTTAATTCTGATTTTCTCCCGACCTCTCAAATGCTTTTTCCCCATGTGGCCTCCCTCCTCTCCTGGCCCATGATTGTGGACACCTCTAGGCTCGGCTCCCAGACACTCCTCTACTCAGAAAGTCCCAGGGATGATATCATCGAGAATGACCTAGCGTGCGCAGGTCAGCTCTGACTTCCTCCTGGCTGGGTCCACACTGCCACTTGGTTTGTAAGATTTCAGGAGTCCCGTTCTCCCTGGTGTGTTTCTCACCACCTTCCATATTCGGCTTGAGAGGTATTGTCACTGCATCTCTCTGTATCTTTGCTCATAAAGTTTCCTCAATTAGGAATGTTCTTGCTTCTGCTTATCTCAACCTAATTTTTCCTTCAAGTTTTAGCCAAGTTCAAACATCTGATGTCTTTTCCATAAACTGAAGTAAAAACCGATCTTTCTCCCTTTGATTGTTCACATATTACTGTCTGTACTTCTGTACTTTATTTAATTGTTCACAGTTTTACATTTTGTTTCTTCAACAGATCTGCAAACTCCTCTGGGGGTGGGGGAAGGTAGGCTTCTCTGGATACCTCAAATGCTTACTACAGATGTTAGCTAATAAACACCCATTCAACTGCATTCAAAGGAGATGTGGGATCTGTATATTGGTATAATAAGCTTGAATACCAACTCTCTCTACAGAGATCTCATGTTCACTTATTTACAATGAAAAAAAAAATCTTGAATATCACAGTCCTAAAAACTCTTGAGTTGTCAAAGTGCCTTCAAATCTGCAGGTTTTTCTTATCTTGGGACAAAAACAAAACAGAAGATTTTCTTGGAATCTGCCATTCCACTATAATTACTGTCCAAACTTTTAAGGAATTTCTGTAATTTCCTTATCAACATTTCCTCCTCCCACCCTCAAACTCCCCATAGCATGCTTTGTGCTCCAACTACCAAAGGCAGGTCTTTTCTCAGGCAACATCCTGTCTTGCACCTCTGCTGTGTGACACATGTTGCACCCCTCTGCAGTGCTTTCTGATCTTCTAAGTTCATTTTTGCAGAAGGAATCCATTGCTGTGCTTTCTGGCTTGGATTATGGTGACACAGCAAAAGCACTGGTCGGGGCATCAAGGGACTCACTGATCTAAAGCTTGGCTTAGTTTCCTTGGATATACATTTCTGTTTCTCTGTGCTTTCTCTTCGTTTATAAAATAAGTAGGTTGCATTTAAATGTTCCTCAAACATTTTTTTCTGTGATCTACACTTTACATTGTGACCTAGTGTGTGTGTGTATACATTTACAAAATGCTATGTATATGTATACATACACAAAATTATTTGCTACTTATTTTTACTACATGAGATATATTATACAATATTTATACATTCAAACTTATATTTTATTTTTCAGAAATTATGGTTGCAATCCACTAAAAACATTTCAAGACCCAAACATAGGTGGTTATTCATTATTTATAAAAACACTGAACTTAGGTGGGTATAGTGGCATATGCCTGTAATCCCAGTGGTTCAGGAGACAGAGGCAGGAGGATCACAAGTTCAAAGCCAGCCTCAGTAACTTAGTGAGGCTCTGTCTCAAAATAAAACATAGCTGAGGATGTAGCTCAGTGATTAAGTTCACCCCCCCCCAAAAAAAACCCCAAACACTGAACTTGTCAATATATAAGATTCCTTCTAGTAATATGAGAGGATTCTATGGTGCAACCTTCCAGCCTTTCTGATGCTAAAGGTTGAACCTTTAGCCTCAACTCTCACCGGCATTCTAGTTTTATATTTCTCTCTAAAAGAGAGTTTTCATTCAGATATCCTAATATCTCTTAAATTCAACACAGATAACACGGAATTTGAAACATTAAGTCCTCCTCCCATCAACTATTTGTGTTAGTAGCAAATGCAAAACCTTAAATACAACTCTTGGCCTGATAATAGCAGAGCAGCTTTCACCACACTTCTTCTACTGACAACTATTGAAAAAATCTGGACAAGAGAGTAAAACAATAATTGTATGCAGACATTAAAAAGCAACCAAAAACAAACAGAAACTGGAGAAATATGACCAAACACAAGAAGAGGAAATTAGGTGAGATCCATATTTATTCAATTTTGTCCCCAGGATAATCCCTAGTCTTTTAGCATAAAGGGGAATAAAGTAATAGTAAAGAATAGAGCCCAAAATGGCAATTTGACCTGATTGAGGAACCAGAGATTTAAGTCTGGGGCTCTGAAGGGGCAAGATATGAAGGGGGAATCCTGGAAAAGGGGAAGCCACACAGAGGAGAACCCCAAAACTTGTGTAAAAATTCCCCACGGATCCTTGCATTGAACTATGCATGTTATGAGACTCCCAGGAACCCAGCAGAAAGTAACAACTGAAGCAGAAGAGTCAGCAACCAACACGTGCTGGGAAGACAGATCTAATATTTGAGACCCTCCAAGTTAGGAGGTTTGATCAACATTTCCAGTTTTCCACTAAAACCTTAGAAAAGCCCCATTTTAGGATTATGGACAACCTCCTAGGACTAGGAGTCCACCACCTAGTCCTAAGGGCAAAATCATAACAGATCTGCCCTAACAAACCCAAAACAGAGGCCTCCAGAGGAGAATGAACTGAAAAGTCAGGCGAAGGAAAGTGGAAAGACTTGGTTTCTGGCCTGGGAGCAGCCACTAAGACCCTTGTTTCTCCAAAGGGTGTGGGGTATATTGGGGGAAAATGGAGAGGAGAAAGAAAGAAAGAGATGGCGTGTTGCATTCGGATCTCAAAGTTGATGTGTTTACAAGTCCAAGGGCAGATGTCCAATGGGGAGCAGTGACTATCGGTCTGAATCTCAGGGAACAGGGGACCATGGAGTGACAGTCTGGTGGGGCCACTTGTAAAAGAGAAGGGAGGAGGGTAGATGAAACACAAAGAAATGGTAGTTCTGAGCACCTTCTGTGTTCCAGACATGGAAATGCTGTATTTCTCTTATTTCACTGTGAGACAGGAATTATTTTCATTTTACCGGCAGGAATCTGAAGCTCAGAGAGGTTAAGTGATTTGCTCAAAGTTCTACTGTTAGTAAATGGGGAGACCTATGTTTGAACTCAAAGCAGAACCACTCCAATGCTTGTTTCCTTTCTGAAATACTTGGTAAGGGGCACTGACTGTACTCTAAGACAGCTGGTGGAACCCTAGAAAGCAGAAGCATTTCTAATAAATATGAATTTTTTTTTTTTTTACTGGTCAGAGTGGTTATCAGGGAGGCATAAAAGGAGTGCCAAATATAAATGATATTTTCAAAAGTTAAATTCTCAAATACAAAGAAAGACAACTATAAAAATAGAAATGATGTATGGTGGAACTGAGTTGGTTTCAGAGAGATCAGAGGGCACATTACAACACTCTAGCGAGAAGGGTTTGACTCTGTTAAATCAAACAGAATAGAAACACTTGATTACA
The DNA here is from genome assembly GCF_052094955.1 of Ictidomys tridecemlineatus. Lineage (NCBI taxonomy): Eukaryota > Metazoa > Chordata > Mammalia > Rodentia > Sciuridae > Ictidomys > Ictidomys tridecemlineatus. Next base: position 27,201,235 of record NC_135477.1, on the reverse strand, counting down.
GTTAGGAGGCTAAATACAATAAGGAACTTAAGAGAGGGAGCAAAGTCCACTGAAGGAATAGATGTGGGGGAAAGGGAGGGAAACCATGCAAATACCAACACAGGGAATCACAGAATCAGATTTTTTTTTTTTTAAGTTGGAAGGAATTCAGAGTCACCCAATTCCTATCATTTCCGAGAGAAAATGCACTTAGAAGAAAAAAAAATGAACTAAATAAATACTGCTAAATACCTCAACCTCTCAAAAAAAGTTGGTTTGGTTTCATTTTTTCTTTGTAATTGCAGGTAGAGAGCCTACTTTGTCCAGAATGGTGCTGTGGAAACTGGAGTTAAATTGAACCCATGTTGGATGATTACCAGATAAACCACTGGCAGTTACAGGATCATACTGGGACTTACCCTTTTGGTCTTTGATAGCCCCTAGTACAAATTTAACCAGCCAGACTCTTCCAAAGGAGACTCAGATGAGAAAGTTTCCATTGGGAGGAGGGTGTGAAAATACTGCAGATCATCCACCTTCTCCAGCTCTAATTAACCTCATCCTCTGGTTATGACTGGTACTCCCCTAACTGGTCAGAGCCAGACAGGCTGCTTGGCATGAGGAGAATACATAATATGAAAAAAAAGTTCAGGAAAGAGTCCAGAAGTTACAAAACAATACAGCAAAAATAAAGTTCATTTCTTAACCTAAGAAAACACAATGGCAAGAAAGACTCTGTTCATGATCAAAGATTCTTATTTTACACATAACTTAGCAAAGACTCAGTGAGATTAAATGATTTGAATACCTAATATATACAAAGCACTATAAAAAATGGAAATGATCTGAATTCCACCAGAGTTTTAGTGTCCATTATCATTTAAGACTCCAGAATGCCAAGGAATGAACACTCTATACAGAAGTCAAATCTTTTTTTTCCCCCACTAATGTCTAAAAAAGTATAGAGATTGAGAGAAAGAAGCATGACAGGACAATAAATTTCAGCTTGGTGCCCTGACAATGAACTTGCTGTCTCCACAAGACAAACAAAAATATTATCGTACGAATGGAAAGAGGTTTGAGATTAGAGACAGTTGACAAAATCAAGAGTAAAGGAAAGTTCCCATGAGATCTTGTCTGGTTTTGAAAGCCACACTGCACGTTTATGGCACTACACATACTCTTGCTCCATAAAATGCCTCACATAGGAATCACATCTCAAAGGTTGTTCTTATGCAAGATACACTAGCTAAGAACTTGGGGGGCAAATTCCTTGAGTGCACCAGAGTTCCCTGGACCTGGTACAAGCACCCTTCCCATCTATTTTCATGCCTTATCCTTTATCCTGTCAGAAGAATGGCTGAGTTCCTACCTTGGGGATTCTTCCTGTTCTGCACAAACTCTGAGCGCCTCAGGGTGCTGGGTGCAGTACGGCGGAAGCAACTATTCCTCCTCCAAGTCTCTGTTAATGTTCTCTCTTCCTCTGAGTACCAGGTGTCCTTCTCTAATGAAGGGCTCTGAGGAATCCCAAAATGATTTTCTCCTTGTTCTCCCCTAGGATATTGATTCTGCAGACCATCTGGGATGATCCCTCTGTCCCTAAGTGCCAAGTTTCCTGGTCTGTTGATGCCATTATACTTCAAATTATCTACTTGATGGAGAGAATCTTTTTCTCTATAATTAAGAGATTTATGCTCACAGTTTGCAAAAACAGTATCATAGCTTTTATTTTCTGTATCAGAATTACCCTGATCCATGGTATGAGCCTTTGCGTTAGGATAGATTTTATCATTTTGATAAACATTCCTGTCCTCTTCATGGTATTTAACAAATTCTTTACCTCCATTGACATTCAAATCTGGTAAATCCGTACACTGACCATTAATAGAACACCTAGGAACATGATACAAATTGTTGAGATCTCTATAGTGCAAGTTAGTATCTTTATAATCCTTAAGACTACAATTAAAATTCCTTAGGCCCATATACCAGTTTTGAGATTGATATAAATTCCCCAAAGAATCATCCAAATTCCTATAACTGGCCCACTGTTCAGTTTTTTTTAAGTTCTCAGGATTATAATTCAGATCCTTACAATCAATGTAGCCATTTGTCTTCTCATATCCTCCTGCTTTCCGGATTACCTCTGGGCTTCCTGAAAGCCAATTATCCTTCATCCCAGGCCTTACATTCTCATAATTCACATTTTCTGGATTCCTACAATCATCATCACATCCTTCTTGGAGCACACAGTCCTTTCCAATTTCATTTGCTTTCCCATAGTCCATGTAGTTTGGTTCACTCTGTTCAAAATCCCAATATCCACAGTCCCTTTTTCTGTAGGGCCGATTCCTCCCCTTGGATGGGTATGTGGAGTCCAAGCCATTTTCTGCATAAAGTCCATCCTGCACCGTCAGGTTCCTCTTCCGGAGACTCCTGCAGTCTTCATATTCCCAGCTGGAGCCCGGGGGCCCTTTCTTCTCCACTTCTCTTTCTTTTTTAATCGAGTGAGTTTCACTCATATTTAATACATACACGAGTTTTACTTCTCTTTGCCATGGGCTCTGGCTGGGCTGAAACACCAACAGGTGCAGTCTAGCCTCAGGCTGGGTCTGTCCTGCTTAAAATGTCTCCCAAAGCACCTGAGACACTCTTCCTGTTGCTCTGGTTGGAGCGGGGAGAGAATGTGAAGTCATTTCAACTTCAAGATCCAATCAGTGAGCTACTATATCTTTCCCTCAAAAGCCAGAAGATAATTAGTAACCAGAGTTCATGTGATTGGAGTTGGCAGGCCTGTTGGTGTTTCCCTCAAGCCGGTCAGACTGGCTCGGCTGCTTCATGTGCTGAAGATAGAAGTATTCTGCTACCCTAAAGGTTTTACAGAAAAAAGCAGTGTGAAAGAGAAAGAGGCCCATTTGAAAGCCCCAGCTAGAGTCATATATCAGCCTATCTGCCTCTTTAATCCTTTAGTAAGCCCCTAGGTGTATAAACAAATGCTTGCATGTACAGCCCAAAGTGCACTCCATTCCCTGTCCTCCAAGTCCAGCTTTCCAAGCCCTGGCCTCTGAATCTCTTCATGACTCCCTTCTCTTCCCTTTCCTTTACTTAGAGGATGAACACTCCCTCCTTTGAGAGTTCTGTCTCAATGGGATTCAAATTACAAGATACTGTCACTCAAATCACAAGACTTTCAGGCTCCCACTGCCTGAGCCAGCCCACTGAAGGAGGAAAAGTTACTTTTTTTCACTCATCTATGGTGTGTGGGTAATTCTGTGTTATAAAGACTCTTGTCCAGAAGAAGAGAGTTATATCTGCTTTCACATTTTCATGTCAGAGAAGCATAAAGCCATTCGTTTCCTAACTTTCCTTCCTATCTATTCATACTGAATATTTAGGAACTGGAGAATGAATCTAGAAATTGTAGAGGCTTGTATTAAAATGCTGAATTAAATTCAACAAACATTAAATAGATACCTATTTATACATGAGGCACTGTGGAAGAGAAAAAGGTGAAGCTAACTCCTGCCCTGTACAACAGCAGGAGCCACACACTATTCAGTGATATCCCATGGGGTACATGCTGTGTGACAAGCAAAAGCTGCATGACAACAAAGCAAACTCCCTGGTGTGGCAAGGGAGAGAGGTGGAGGTGGTGGCATCTGAATAGTTCTTTGGGGAATATGCAAGAAACTTTCTATGCAGGAAGAAGTAAGAAGTGCCGAGAATAAGGTTTAAAGGAGAGTATATGTGGGAAAAATAAATAAGCTGAGGGGCCAGATCCCAAGGGATTTGAATGCCATTCGATTTATTCAGGGGAGTCTTTGAAGGTTTCTGATAGGCTAATTACACCCCAAGAGGCAGGCTTTAATTAGACTGCTTTTTTAAGCTGAGTTGTCATTTATTGAATGCCCAGAAATGACTCCTTGAACTTTCACCTAATTCCTATTTGTCCATAATTAGATGTCTGCTCTGCTACTTTCAAACTATGTAGTCTCTCTGGGATTCAACCAACCTATCCCTAAGATGAGGCAGTAGCCTCAGTGACTTGTCTGATCCCTCTAGCTTTAATAATCCATAGATCTCTATTCCTCACAACTTCTTTTTTCTTTTCTTCTAATACCTGAAGTACTTGTGTGCAACTTCTGGGTTCTACACCAACAGTGATAATCTCTAGAATGTCAAAACTTCTGATGTCCTCCTTAGACTTTCACCCACCTGCAGGTTCTCTTGTGCCTTCCAAACCAGCAGTAGCAACAGCAGCGGCAGCAACAGCACCAGCAGTGACAGCGCCACAGTTCCTAATGTTCCAGCAAGCACTATGTGCTATGACTGGTGATACAAAGTTGATATAAATTTTCCTTTTGATCTTCACTGTTACGCAAGGTGGGCATGTAATTATTCTTATTTTTCCACAGACAAAAAAAATAATCTGGGAGTTTGAATAACCCATCGAAGACACATTAACAGTACACAGTGTGGCCATGATTTGAACCTGGATCCATTTGACTTCATGACACTTGACAAAGAGAAATACCTTTAGAGATAGTAACCCTTTAATCTCCCTCAAACCAATTAAACCAACAAATAAACCCTACCCTGGTCTAACGCAGAAGAGGATCACTATGTAGTAAGTGATGGGCCCCCACCTACACTATCCTTCTATCTTGTCTCTGCTCCTGCTCTACTACCCACCCCTCCTCATTCAGGCCCAGTCCCCACTATCAACACATGAGCATGCAGACCCACACAGGAACATTGTCCAGTACTGACTGAATGGCTCAGTAATCTATCACCTATCACCTGAACCCAATAAAGACTGTGATCTAGTTTACTAAGCCAATAGGAGGCTGACATTATTTGGAAAGACAACTTTAATCTTGAATTATAATAGAGCAACAGAACAACCTACAAAGAACCTATGAGATGAGGTATGAGGATACTCAGCTTCTAGAAGTTCAATTTCTGCCTCTCAGTATGAGCTATGCTTATTTTCTCTGGTTTTCCATTTTCTTATGTGTAAAATGAAGAAGATAATGGTTTCTCTGCTACTTTATTTTATTTTATTTTTTTAAAGAGAGAGTGAGAGAGGAGAGAGAGTGAGAGAGAGAGAGAATTTTTAATATTTATTTTTTAGTTCTCGGCGGACACAACATCTTTGTTGGTATGTGGTGCTGAGGATCGAACCCGGGCCGCACGCTTGCCAGGCGAGCGCGCTCCCGCTTGAGCCACATCCCCAGCCCCTCTCTGCTACTTTAAATCTACAATTTTATGGTCTATTCCAAATCCAATTAAAAACAAAGACTAGTCTTTCCTTAACTGTTATGGATAATAAAATTCTCTTTAGCAACTTATCTTTGATAAACCAACATGGTAAGAAAAATATACCAAATAACTTGGTGAAGAGAAAGGATTAAAAAAGAGAATTAAATTATAGGTAAGAAGAACACTACTTAGAAATTATCCAAAAGAGGTGGTGTGGAGCCAAAAGAAATCGTTGTTAGATAAGTAGAGTGAATAGCTGGTTATATTATGGGGGCTCTCTCTGCTTCTCCTTTTCTAAGTCTTATTACCTTTAGGGCCTTAAAGATGCACCCCTGGATTCAGGTCCTAGTACCAGACAAACAACAACAAAAATCCTAAACAACCCTATGAACGGGTTGCTATTTTTGAGTAATAAATCTTTATACAAAGCAATGGTGGCTGAGAGAAGGAGAGAATAATTTTTTCCTTTTCCTGGTGCCAGGATTGCTGGTGAAATGCAATCTTTCCCAGCTTTCCCATTCTCTTTATACAAGGGAAAGGCTCTTTTCAACAGTCCCAAGCAGCATCCTGCCCAGGGTGCTTGTCATTTGCTACTAGAGGGCGGGTTATCAGCCAGTGACTATGTGGTGATTCCCAGTGTGGGTAGGTCCTGCCATGTGGTCTACAAGTGAAGATGGGGCACCAGGTTTGGAAAGAGAGAGAAAAGATGGAGAGGCAGAAAAAGAGTAAAAGAAGAAATGGAGGAGATTGAAAATGACATCAAAAAACTAGCAAGAACAAGTAATTCTTGAACATTTGTAAATTACCTGGTGCTGTTCCTCCAGGCTGAAGGTCAGCTCCTCATTTCCTAAGACTGCCTAGTGACACTCTCATTCCTGCAGTTCCTGCTGTTTTCTAGGGAACCTGAAAATACTTCTCATTTTTACCTATACTATTTAGTTCATTGTATTTGCTCATCTCCTTTTAGTGTAGTGAAAAGTCCTGAGGACAGGGACCAGCATAACTCTGTAGCTGGGATACACAGTAGGTACTTAATGTTTAATGAATCAATGCTTGGAGCATTAATTTTGTACATTCTAGATACTAGGTAGAGGGCAGTGTCCCTGGGAGAGTAAGACCACAGACTTTGAAAGCCCTGGACTTGAATCCTGACTTTGCCACTCACTCGCTATATAATCCTGGGGAAGTTACTTAATCTCTTCACTTTTTCAATATTAAATCTGCCATGCTACCCTAATCTGTCCCCTAGCTGTCTCCCTGCTTCCATCTGATCTGGAGGAACTAGCTCTGTTCTGCTCCCAGGCCCATCTCTCTGCTGTTCTCTGCACCCCAACCCTGCTCAAAACACTCAGACAGCTTCTCTTAATGTGAATTGTGAATGACCATGCCTGTTCTGTTCTGGCTGACCTGCACTCTGTGCTGTTCCTCAAACACTAAGCACACTCTCATACTCGCTGTCGTATCTTCCTGGAACAATTCTCCTTCATCCCCCCAGATAGCTTAGCCGGCTCCAGACCCTCTCACCTGCCTTCTCACTTAAATGTCACTTTCCAGAAGGTCTTCTCTGATTTCTTTTCTCTATAATAGATTTCTTTTCTTCATAATAATAAATGCTTGTGATTGAAGGTCTCAGGTTAACTGAAATTCTTTTACTGTGTACTTCAAAGCCTCAGTGAAATCTGAACTGATACTTGGAGTGCCTGGATGACTCCAGCTCTCTCCTCTGTGCCTGAAACTGAGGCTGAGGAATTGTTCATAAAGCCATACCATGAACTGCTAAGAACAGTGACTCATGGGTCAATTACAACTCAGCCATTCTGAGCTACATTTCTTGACATGTATTAAATCTAAAAGGAAAAATGGGTTACTGTTTTGAATTAACATTGCCTATTAACAGGTTTTGATGACAGTGGTTATTTTATATGAGGAATAAAATCCATTAGAAGTAACTGAGCTCATTTGTACTGAGCCAATGCCCTGAACCAGATGCACAAGTTAAGGGTGCTTTCATTTTTTTTTTATGTTATGATAAACTGAAAAAAAATATTATTTCCTTTATATAAATTGTTATCATCTTAAAAACCCCAAATTGATTTAGTTACTTGCTAGTTTGGGAAAGAATTCTGAGGTATTCCAAAGAGTCGTCAAAATGACAAATTGCTTTTGTATATAGAAAAACTACAATTTCAATTTTTACAAATCTGCCTAGAATGTTATATATCAGCTTTCTGTGAAGAGTTGTGATTCCCTATCAATAATCCTCCAATTTGATAATCTACTGACTCTTTTTATTTTTTTTATTATTTTTTTTTAGAGAGAGAGAGAATTTTTTTAATATTTATTTTTTAGTTTTCGGCGGACACAACATCTTCGTTTTATGTGGTGCTGAGGATCAAACCCGGGCCACATGCATGCCAGGCGAGCGAGCTATCGTTTGAGCCACATCTCCAGCCCCAACTGATTCTTTTTAATGAACTATCCAACATCTTGCTGAAAATATTCTTTCCTTAAAAACATATTCTGATTTGATTTACAAGAAGTCATTAAAAATAACTGGGAATCTCTATCCAACCTCCCTCTTGGCATTACCTTAAAGGCTGGGAAGAGAAGTTCAGGAACCAGGTTCCTGATGTGGGAGAGGGTGATTCACTCCACAATTTATTAAACACTGTACTGATTGAGAAACAATAGGGTCCTGGCACTGACCCACATGGAAAGTAACTCTATGACCATGATTCAAAGGCCGCAAGACAGACGGCACAATTAACTACAGAGGTCCACATCAGTATGATTAATAGAGTTTCCAAGACACACAAATATGAATGATACTATGACTATGTTGTTTTTACTAATCAATGTGTAGCCATCATTTGGCTCACAGTATGTGCTCAAGAAACATTTGCTAAATAAAGAAATGAATACACATTGTGACTGTTTGTCAAATTCAAGTATGTGAACCTCACCCAGAGATAGAAAAGGACTGAGGTATGTTAAATGAGATTTCCTCAGGGAAACACTAGGTGATTCTGACCAGAGCTTCTAAAAGTAAGATGTGCTGGGAAACCTAAGTGTCTGAGGGACTAACCTGTAATGTTGGAACTGCCTGCAAAGTCAATGGGTTTGTTGATTAATAACTAATTTCACTCTTGAGGGCAGAAAGTATATCCATAATGTTCACTGCTATGCACCCTGCCTTCAGCAGGACAGTAAAACTAAATGAGTATTTCCTGAATGGATGAAAGACTGAGCTGAAACCCATACTGCAGCCCACACTGAACAGCATTTTCACTCCCCAACACACACCAGCCATCAATACCATCTAATATTCTACCCCTACTCTGTATTATAATCCCAAATGTAAAACTCCTAATTCTCAGTTAGAGACAAACACTGGCTTTTAAATTTCTAATAAGTGAAGTCTAAATATTTGGACCAACCATCTCATAGAAAAAAAGCTAAGAAATTTAGAGGAAATATTTAGCCCTCTCCCCACTTGCTTAAAACTATCATGCTGACAAGAAAGTAAAGAAGTAGAGGCTAAAATCAAAGGGAAAATCAGAATGTAAAGAGATGTAAAAAACCACAAACACTACATCATGTAAGGACATTTGCCAGTCCCTGAAAACCTGAACTTTTGTTCAATGGTGCTTTGAGGAAAAGGAGTCAAAACTCAAAGCCCAGAGCCTTTGCAAAGTGAGGAGTCCAAAGGGAGACCTTCTCTATGACAAGCTAAGTTTCTAGAGGACTCCTGGGGATAAACTGAAATTGCACTAACCCTCTTCTGCTGGGGTCCTGATCCCTTGGACATCCAAGGTACAAGACACATTAAGTCTTGGGATTGGTGTAAGTTGGATCTGGGCTGAGAATAATTAATATTTCCATGTGGAAATTTCTTCTCTGCATTTTTTGGAAAAGTTCTGTCTTTTCTAAATCTTATGCTAAGTTTTTTGTGAGATTAACGGCCAAGAATAACTGTAGAGACACTGTGGGTTTGAAGGAATCCACTAATGTTAAGTTGAAAGCAAGAGGAGAAAATACTAACACAGAGAATAAAGAATTGCTATTGACACCTCCTTTACCCAGGAGGAGAGTGTATAGGATGGTGAGAGGTGTGCAAGATCTAATCAGTTAGTTTTGCTTGCAACTGTTGCCATGTTACATGTGTAGTTATGAGCAAGTGTGTTCATGGCCCTGTGCACTGATAACAGTGAGTCATTCTTGCAAATAGATTAAGTGTTAATAAGCTTATTTGCATAGTATGACCTTTACAAATCTTGTAAGTGATGGTACAAGATATCAAGTTTTGGAAACAAAGTCCTTAAACTGGCAGTTCTAGATGAATGTTCTATCATCTGAATACTACCCAAAAATGCTTGCCCAGTGTCTTTCAGTATTTAATATTTGCTATACATTATATTTTTGCAAACTTTTGGGGGAGGTGCTGGGATTGAATCCAGGCCTTGCACATGCTAAGCACACATTCTACCTCTGAGCTACACTTCAGCCTTCTCTGTAAATTTTTGTTTGTGATGTTGGGGATGGAACTCAGGCCGTAGACATATCAAGGAAGTGCTTACCACTGAGCTACATCCCTCAGTGCTCTGTAAATATTTTAACAGAAGAAGCAAAGATATCAATATTGTTGCGAAATAGTCCTATACAAAATTAGAAACTAGGGGGCTGGGATGTGGCTCAAGCGGTAGCGCGCTCGCCTAGCATGCGTGCGGCCCGGGTTTGATCCTCAGCAGCACCACATACCAACAAAAATGTTGTGTCCGCCGAGAACTAAGAAAAAATAAATAAATGTTAAAATTCTCTCTCTCTCTCTGTCCCCCTCTCTCACTCTCTCTTTAAAAAAAAAACAAAATTAGAAACTAAATGTAAATTAGGAAAAATAATAAATTTCACTGACAAAGGAAAAGGCGGAACAAGCAAACAAAATATTTTCATTGTTAAAATAGAAAGTAATATTAAATGAAGCAAAATGCACCATAACACCCTACCTAGAGATGCCTTCTTACCACTCAGGAAGCAAACCAACAGCAGTGTAAAATGAAAACTTTTTCAGTCTGAAATGAGTCACAAAACAAAGATCAGTACTATCAGGGCAACTAATATTTTGTGTATTCAAAATTCTATTTTAAGAGCAATTTTAAATACTAAATATTTGTGATAATTTGTAAAAACTTTAAATATTTTCTAAGTTTGGTTACTTTTATTCTTACAATTTTCAATATGGAATTTATAAGCACTTTAAACAAAAAGCAAGCTTTTTAATCAGTAGGCTGTTAGAGAATCCCTTAGTACAAAATAACAGGTATTACTGCTATCCTGGGAAATGTGTATTTTTAAAAAAGTAATTCCATTGTTTCTTGGATTTTCTTTTTTTTTAAGTGGTGCTGGGGATTGAATAGAGAGTGCTTTACCACTAAGCTACATCCCAGTGCTTTTTAAAATTTTTAAAACATTTGCAGTGGGGTCTCACTAAGTTGCTGAGACTGGCCTTGAACTTGGGATCCTCTTGTTTTAGCCCTCTGAGTCACTGGGATTGTAGGTGTGCACAACCATACCCAACTCCTGATCCATCCTTGAAAACCATTCAAGGTATACCATTCACGTATGCTAAAAAAGATCACAAAATTCGAGAAAGGAGGGACTACTGTCCCACACACTGCAAATGAGTAAATTTAAACTATTATTAAAATAAATAAATGACCTAACTTGGGTTAAAAAAATTTCATGATAAAATATACCATACAACATTAAAACCTGTCCCATTTTCCTGACAGGCAGCTTACATTCAGCCTAACTATTGGAATCCCATGCACTGGGCTGCAATCTTGAATGTCACAATTGCTCCATATTGTTAAGGCTAAAAGATCCATTTGCACATTTGTTTGGCAAACAATCATAATAGAATGTTTTCTGGAAAAAAAAAATCTTCCAAGTATATACCATTTTTTAAAATTCATTGTTTCTGGTTATGGGTTATAATAGCTTGACTAATAGGATGTGTAATAATAAATTAATTCTCCCAAAATAAAATGTGAAAAAGGAGATTTTAATATTAAAATTTTAGATAATTATCTTTGTGCTATAATCTCATGTTTATAACACATGATTCTTTGCAGAATTTCTAAATCAGGAATTTTTTTTAATGTTGAACTTAAATTTTTTGACTTAAAATTTTATTTTTAACTGACACATAAAAACATCAAAATTACACAAATACAAAATTATATTATTAATGAGATATTAGCCAAGTTCAGTGGTGCACACCTGTACTCCCCAAAATTTGGGAGGCTGAGGCAGGAGGATCACAAGTTCAAGGTCAGCCTCAGCAACCTAAGAAGACCCTGTCTCAAAATAAAACATAAAAAGGACTGGAGATGTAACCCAGAGTATCTCTGGGTTAAGTCCCAAGTACTGCCAAAAAAAAAAAAGGGGGGGGGGACAGGACAGGGGTATGATGTGGTGGTTCAATACATCAATAATCAATACATATATAATACATTGTGTAATCTTTTAAATGGACATTTTGTATTAAATGTTCCTTTAACATTTTAAATGATCAAATGTCAACTATCATTAATTTTCTGATTTTGTTAAATATGTTATAGTCACATAAGATGGTAAAGTTAGGGAAAGCTAGTGAAAGGTACATGGGAACTCTATTATTTTTGCAAATTTCCTATAAGTCTAAAATTATTTTAAGATAAAAAGTAAAACATGTTTCAGAAATGTTGTTAATGGGGGAAGTTGTACATGTATAGGGGGAAGAGAGATATGAAATATGTCTATATCTTCCTCTTAATTTTGTTGTGAACCTAAAACTGCTCTAAAAATATCAAAAAATTTTTTAAGCCTATTATCAGGTGTGGAACATTTTAACATGGTACTACAATATACAATCCTGTCACAATAGTTTGGTTCACAATAACAATAAGCCACATCTTTATTTCATATATGTATAAAAGTCTCTAAAAATTTTAGTGTAATCCTAGCACAGTAAAACCATTCACTGATGATTATTTTGGTCACTACCATTATTATTTACAGGCATGTAAATGAAGAGTTCTTTTTTCTTTTTTATTAATTTTTAAAATTTATATATGACAGCAGAAAAGTTTTTTTTTAAAATACAAAATCAGTTGCAATTTAGGAATTACCAAGAATTTCAATTTCTTGATCCTGAATACCAAAGATTACTATCCTTCAGGAATTCGTAAACATTAGCTGACACAAACTGACGGAAACAAGTACAAATCATCTCTGGAGTCAGGTGTCTTCATCTCAGGTCTTAAAATTTCCCAAGTTCTGGCTGGTTGTGGGGGTGCACGCCTGTAATCCCAGCAGCTTGGGAGGCTAAGACAAGAGGACAGGGGATTCAAAGCTGGCCTCAGCAACAGTGAGGTGCTAAGCAACTCAGAGAGACCCTATCTCTAAATAAAATACAAAAGAGGGCTGGGGGTGTGGCTCAATGGTTAAGTGCCCCTGAGTTCATCCCTAATACCCTACATCCCCCAAAATTCCCAAGTTCTATGAGCAGCACACAATGAAAGACAGCCAGATATACAAGACCACATGAATGAGAACTATGTGCTGCCCAAAACAGCCCACTAAGGTTTAGTATTTGGGGATCATATACCAACAACTACGGAAACAAACAAATAAACAACCATTGAAACAGGAGATGACAGGTAACAGAGCAGATAAGAAAAACAAATAGAGCTTCTAGAAAATGAACCTTCATGACTTCTTAATTCCTGGGACTTAAGAAGTAACAATAGTTAAAGAGCCTCACTGTGGGCATGTACAGCATTGGATTATTTTGCTACATTAACTGTGTCTGATCAGGGAGCTGGCATCTCTACACTGACCCTCCTCAGCTCCCCAGGAGTCCAAGTCAAAGCAACAACAGAGGCAGGAGATTCTGAAAGAAGTCAAGGTAGAACAGGCCATTCAATCCAATCTCATTTAGTTACTCAGGTGTGGTAGACTGCTTTTCATCTCTGTGACTAAAACACCTGACATAACAACTTGAAGGAAAAAAGGTTTATTTTGGCTCATGGTTTCAGAGGTTCAGACCAAAGTTAGCCAGCTTCATTGTTTCGGGACCTGAGTGAGGCAGAACTCATGGCAGCCAGGAAGCAGGGGAGGATAGGAAGAGGCCATTGATAAGAACAGTCCCCAAGGGTACACTCCCAGTGACCTACTTCCTCCAATCATGAACCACCTGCCTACAGTTTCCACCACCTCCTAGTAGTCCATTCAGCCATCAATGGGTTAATCCACTGATGAGGTAAAAGCCCTTGTGAACCAATCACTTTCCAAAAGCCCCACCTCAAGACATTGCTGCAACAGGGACCACGTCTTTAATACATGAGCTTCTGGAGGACATTTCAGATCCAAACCATAACATCAAGCATTTAATGAGCCCCTACTATGTGAGGAACACCACACCAGGTGTATGAGAAATGATACACTGATAGGTATTACCTGTTTTTTCAGTAGGCATCCAACAACTAAATATAATATTGACTAGAATCAGAATATTGAAAATTCTTTAAACCTTAGGCCTTTAAATTTCAAGATTAAAGATTATGCAGGACTGGATTACAGAAATAAAGCCTGGTACTCCAACTGATGAATTTCTGCCTTTTGAGAGACTATTTATATTGTTGGAAATAACATTTATGAACATTCAAAAAAAGAAGTCCTTAAGAGACATCATCTGGGGCTGGAGATGTGGCTCAAATGGTAGCGCGCTCGCCTGGCATGCGTGCAGCCCGGGTTCGATCCTCAGCACCACATACAGACAAAGATGCTATGTCCGCCAAATACTGAAAAATAAATATTAAAGTTCTCTCTCTCTCTCCCTCTTTCTCACTCTCTCTCACTCTTTCTTTAAAAAAAAAAAAGAGACATCATCTGTCATTGCAAGGAATAAGTAATTTCAACAAACTGACAGCAGATATAAACAATACACCGACTAGCAACACATAAGACCACATTAACTTCCCCAATGCTGTATTTGATGGATTTGAATTTTTAAAATTCTTCATGATTGAGACTCCAATTACCTACTGTAGGGCTTTCCCAGTATGAAGTTTTTAGTAATTAAAAAAAAGATACATAGTAACAATACTGGTTGTATTATTACTAAACTGGTCCTGAAAAAGAAGGTCAGGTGAATAAGCAAGAACAGCAATGTCATCACTTAGTACTTCCAGTCCCTTAATCCATGAGTCCCTCTGAACACATGGCACAGTGTTCTTAAGTATGGGAGACAAAAATAGTTCAGTGGAACGTGATTCATTTCAAAAAGTGTGGTTTCTGGGAAGTCCCTGCTACCTGGAATTTGAGAGCCTTTAGTTTTCTCACCTGTATATGCAATAAAAGAATAGTTTCCAAATGTATCTTGAATCTTTTAAGTATGGTCAACAAGAGAAGACCCTAGTACTTGCTATGGCTTTGGGGATGCAACAGCCAGCCAAGTTTCCTTTAGAATTTTTTTTTTTTTTTTTGGTAATCCAAAGTCATCAAGGTACCTGGTATTCCTCCAAGAGCTCAGGTATGCATGTTATAGGAACACCTTCTTAAGGACATGTCTATGTACCTATCTAGTGCTCAAGGACAAGTGTTGCTGTTGTTCCTATTCAGCACAGGTGACGATGGAGCTCAACTGTTCCCTAATTGTCCCAAGACCCCTCCTATGCCATATCTCTGAATTGGAGTTCCCTTAGAACTGTCCTCCTCTCCTGAGCATATTTTGAATAGAGGTTTCCTCCCTGTCTTCACTACTATCTGCTTTCCATCTTTTAAAAAACTACTTGGTTTCTGGCCTTCTAATAGCACCCCCCACTGCCCCTGCAGTACTGGGGATTGAACAGAGGTGCTCTACCATGGAGCTACATCCCCAGCCCTTTCAATCTTTTTTTGAGGCAAGATCTCACTAAATTGCGCAGGATGGCCTTATACTTGGATCCTCCTGCCTCAGCTGCCTGAATAGATAGGATTACAGGTGTACACCACCATTCCTGATTCCAATAATACTCTTTATTGTGGAAATTTTAAAATTACACATTCCTTATTCTCTTTCAGAGATCTAAGGTAGAAGAAGAGATAGGTCTGCATCCTCAGTCTGCCAACTTGACCTAGGCTCTCTGCACCTCCATTCTTCTGCTTTTATTCTTATTAGTATCCTGCAATTCCTAGATTCTCAGATTACTTTTTATCTTTTCCTTTTCTGATGACATGTAGGTTCAGAGGTCTTGTACACATGCTAAGAGTGACTAGCAGTCATGAACTCCTAGGGACAGAGGCCAATTGCTCATGGCTCCCTCTCTTATTCTTCCTACTCCATAAATTATTTTTCCTGTGAATCTGGTAAATGTGAAATATCCAGAGACTGGAGGCTTCAGAATATGATTTTTTGAATATGCAAAGTGGAAGTAATAAACTGTAGTAGTAAAAAGCATGACCTTAAATACTAGCTCCCTTGACATATTAATCTCTGTAAGTCTTAGTTTCTTCCTTCCTAAAGCAGCCTTATGAATTATCCCTACACCTTTAAGGAATCCATGAAGACTCTATACTTACTAGTAAGTTAAGAAATGTTAGCAATTATTATTACTGAAAATGAGTCCTTTGACCACAGAGATACAAGTTGTAATTTTCTCAAGAGTCTTAGCCTGGAAGCCTTTAGTCCTTATAGATCCTGATGAAGAAAGTTATATTTAGGGACTTCTCATCTGCACTACACCAGGGACATCATAGCTGCAGACGAGGTACACATGTCAATGGGGTACACACATGTCTCTAAGTCTTGCACTTCTTTAAGCAGCAAATGAGGTCAAAGGACACTGGTCATAGAATATAGCAAGACTGAGCAATTTCATTGTAGTGACAGAATAAGAAACTAGGTAATGAAAATACAATTCATTCTGTCATCAAAGATGGCAATAACCCCTAAAACACAAAGGCAGGCTGTTACTGGGACTGGTGGGTGCCAAAAAACAAGTACACGTTATTTTCCTCATCACTCACCTTTCAGTTGCTGGATTTCCAGATTCAAACTTTCAATGTTATTCTCATAGAACTCTAGATTCTCAAGGGTCTCCGCCCTTAAGGATTCATCCTGCTTCTCGTCCAGCATCAAGTTCAGCTCCTCCTGAGCCCTGGTGTACATGTCCAAGTCCTGTTCCATTTCCTGGATCCTCACTAGTACCAAGGGGCACAGGGATGTCTGGTCTAGACTCTTTTCCATATGCTCAGGGTCTTCCTTCTCTAGAGTGTCCCAGCTAGGATGGTGACAGGAAAGGGGCTTGGGAGAGGCTGCATTCATCCTCTGCTGTGCATAGGGAGGCAAGGGAGCTGGGCGAGAGGGCCTCACAGCCAAGGGGGGTGCAGGTTTTGGGCTATGGTCAACCAGCAAGTGGGAAGAAGTGGATGATGGAGTGCAGGGTCGAGGTGGTGGTGGCCTTAGGGCTTTTCTTCTCTCAGGTAGCATCTGTGGGGGAATTAACTTTGAGGAACCTCGGACAATATCCTTCTCAGAGTTAAAGTCTGTGATTGAAAAGTGGCGTGAAATTTTGTCTATCTCTGTACTAGGCCCTGACAGGCTCTTCTCAAACTCTATCAGCTGTTGTGTCAACTTAGAGTCCAGGTCAATGCTTCCATCTCCCTGTGGAAGTGCTGTTACTTCCACAGTGGATCCCTGGCCTTTTGGACTAGGCTTCCTCTCTGATCTCTCTGATGAGGAGCAGAAGCTGGAGGCATTTTCTTTGGAGGCTAGGTGCTTTTTAACACATCTTGTCATACCCTGGAGCTGAAGGCTCAATTGGCTGGGTTTGGCTACCCTTGAGGATGCAAGGGAAGAGCCCCTGTGAAGGGGAGGCTCTGGCTTCTGAAGAAATCTCTGCTGGGCATACGTTCCTTTGGGAGGTAGGCTGGAATAGTCTCTAGTCCTGGCTTCTAGAGGAAAGTGGCCAGAGAACTGTTCTGCACTTTGGTAGCTCCCTCCTACAGTAGAATAATACTGGTTTTTCTGCAATTGGCAATGAAAAGATACCTGAGGTTGGGAGTAAATACCATTGACCACCTCAAAAGGTTCAGTCACAGAAGGGTCTTTCGCAACAGGCTCTATGTGCTCCGCACCTGGGCTTCTGGGGGACCCTTCTGAGAAGACTTCACCTGGATCAGAGTTTTTATTTACATCACATTCAGGAGTCAGGTGATCTAGGGGAGAAGTAGAAGTTTCAGAAAGCACATAGTTGGGCATCTCTGCTGTGTACTCAAGAGATTCATATCTTGGTTCCTCCATTACTACCGTGTTCTCCAAATCATCCAAAGAGCTTTCTGGGGTCTTGGTGAGGCTGCCTTCCTGGGGTGGGGCCATGGTTTCTTCTACTCTGGTGTTAGGACATAACTTTACAAATCTGTGAGGAAAGATGCCTGTTCTTCCCTTGAGCCATCCTTCTAGCCAGCCATCTTCCAAGGTTGCCAGGATTCTAATTTTATCCCCTACTTCGAAATCTAACTCATTCGGCTCCAGGGCTTGGAATCTGTAGAGGGCAATTCCATAGGCCCCTGATTGCTCGTCCTCCTCATCTGGCCCTCTTTCTTCTTCTCCAAGAGGAATATCTACCTCACCATTAGCAATGCAGTCTTCTCCATTTCCAGCACTTATCAACTCATCCACAGTCCTCAAAGGCCCCAAAAGTTCTACAAAACCTTCTGGAAAAATGCCTCTTCGACCCTCTAACTCCCCCTCAAACCAGCCTGGCTCAGGAACTCCAATAATGGTAATCACATCCCCTTCCCTGAAGTCTAGCTCCTCATCCAGCTGGGCAGAAAGCCCCATCAGGGCACGTGCTTGACCCATGGAATATTCAGGAATCTGAAGCTGTGTACTCTGTGAGTGCCACTGCCGGCTTTGAGATGAGAGGCAGAGCTCCCGGACACACGAAGATGGGAAGAAGCCCCGGGCACCCCAGCAGCTTCTGCCCTGCAGCCAGCCTCCAGTGGAAGTGCCATCAAGAATCACCAGGTCACCTGAAGAAAGAGAAAGAATGACCTCAGTCATCATCCCAGCAGAGCATTACTGTAATCAGTAGAGCAGGGCATCACTTCAAACATCAACTGAATCAAGGAAATACATACCTAGAATTTTAAGAACATGAACACTTGTAATAATCGAATGAATGGAAACATTCCTATAAACCTAGGGTTTTCAGAGTGATCCATGGAACCTTAGGGGTGGGTCCCTGAGATCCTTTCTGTGAGGTCAAAACTAATGAATACTTTATCCACATTTTCCACTGCATTGACATTTGCAATGACTATAAAAGCAATGGGGATAAAACTGCTGGCGATGCATAAACCAAGGCAGCGGCAACAAAGCACACAGAACTGTTGCAGTAGAGTCACTGTATTCTTCACCACCGAGTGCTCAATGGTGTAAAAAGCAAATCTAGTTGCTGTTAAGAACATCCTTGATGAAGTTACATTTGTTGTATTAAATTTCAACTCTTGAGAATG
Organism: Ictidomys tridecemlineatus; assembly: GCF_052094955.1. Lineage (NCBI taxonomy): Eukaryota > Metazoa > Chordata > Mammalia > Rodentia > Sciuridae > Ictidomys > Ictidomys tridecemlineatus. Next base: position 27,182,452 of record NC_135477.1, on the reverse strand, counting down.
CTTCCTTTGTAACATTCTGTGTGACAACATGAGAATTACACACACAGAGCTTTTCCTGTCTGTCTTGAGGAAAAATAGTTGAGGGGCCAAGTTATATGCTTGAACCAACTGCTGTTTTTCACCCAACACTGTTTTATGTGAAAGAATGACTAGCAGACAGTTTATTCAGGCCTGGATAGCCTGGAGACACTTCCTCTAAAAGGGAAGAAATGAGTCTGTAACCTCAAGGAAAATAAGCAAAAATATTTGTTGCCCATGGTAAAATTCCAACTTCCAAGCTAAAATAAGAAGGAAAACTCTTATCTACAACCATGAACTTGACAGCTTTCCATAGTTGAATGTTTTTCTGATGAGATCACTAGGAATATTAACAAGTGTAATTGTTGGTGTTGTATAATAAAATGGCCCACATTTGGTAATAACTCATTGAATCAATATTTTCTACATATCCAATGCATGATGTTATAAAATCATTCATGGTTAAAAGATTCATTAAAACCAAAACAGACTAATGGATTTTAGTGTAGTAGTATGAAAAGTTCACTGATATGATTTCAGTTCCCACACTGCAATTGATCCTTAAGAAAACTACCATTTGTTGCATTTTGGTACAGTGTTAAAGAAAAATATTCACAATTATCTGAAAAGACTATTAAAAGACTCCTCTCTCCCATTACATATCTGTGTGAGGCTGGATTTTTTAGAATATACTTCTAACAAAACAACATATTGTAATAGATTAAATATAGATGCAAGTATGAAAATCCAGCTTTATTCCATTAAGTCAAACATTAAAAAGATTTATAAAAATGTAAACCAATATCATTCCTCACTAAATTTGATTGGAAAGTTAGTTTTTTTAAAAAATAAAAATGCTATTTATGCTAATATGTAATGAGTTTTAGTTAATTAATAAATACTTTAATTCCCAGTTTTAATAATTAATTCAAATTTCAATAGATATAACCTTTTGAGGTCTCAATATATATATATATATATTTTTTAGTACTGAGGATTTAACCCGGGGGCACTTAACCACTGAGCCTTATCCCCAGCTGTTTTTTAAATTTTATTTAGAGAAAGGTTCTCACTGAGTTGCTTAGAGCCTTGCTAACTTGCTGAGGCTGGCTTTGAACTCACAATCCTCCTGCCTCAGTCTTCCAAAACATTGGGATTACAACTGTAATCCACTGCACCTGGCTTATATCTTTTATGAGTGTGTTGGGATTGTAAAACCCAAAAGTGTAATAAATGCTGCTGTAAATAATATTACAGTTCAAGCTTCTGGGCCTAATATAGCTCTTTGGATAGGATCCACCATGGATCTAACTGCTCACACTATGTTGTTTATTATCATAAATGGAACAGTTAAGAAAGATGTCTTCAGGAATTGGTTCTTCATTGGAGGCCCAGGATACCATTTTATCATATCTCTCTTTTGCCTAAACTTTTACCATAAGCATGAAGAGCCTACTGCCCAATGACTTCCTCTCTAATAAACTTTTTTTTTTTTTTCCCAGTTCTGGAAAATAAATCCAGGGCCTCACTCATCTACCTCTGAGTTACATCCCAACCTTTTTATTTTATTTTGAGACAGAATCTCGCTAGGTTGCTGAGATGGGCCTTAAACTTTTGATCCTCTTGCTTCAGCTTCCTGAGTTGCTAGGTCTCTAGGTGTACACCATCGCACCTAGCAAATCATAGTATTCTTATACCCCAAATAAATAAAAATAAGTTTTTTTTCTGGATTCGCTCTGAAGAGGTTTACTTGCCAAGCTACCAAAAACAAAAAAACAAAAACACTATTCTTTGTTAACCCCAAAGCAACCTAATATTCATGATGATCCAGTCCTAACCTCTTCCCTTTCTAAACCATCCCCTAGGATCTACTCTATGAGATGAGACCCTATTCCACAAGGGGATTTTCACTGTTCCCCATACAAAGCCATGCCATTATGAACTCCAAACCCTTATGCATACTATATCTCTCCATCTCAAACCCTAATATGCTTTTCTAAAAAACCTTAGAAACTATGTTCATTTTGACTATCTGTTACTTACAAAACTGCTTTTATCACTAATTCTGGCACTTGTACTTTTACATACTATACAGCACCTAAAGTAAGTTTTAGACTTAGTGCAAGGTATCAAATACATTTTCCTGATATTATATTATTTTGACTAAGGGTTCCTGAAAAATAGGAACATCTTGGTCCTATATTTCTATACTTCTTTAATTTATGATTCTGTATCCATGGTCAGAGTTTTGGATCCTAAGAATTATCAGTGTTTTTTTTCCCCTACTGGCCCTAAGGCCTGCCATTAGGATGACAAAGTGAACTCACTGGTGGTGTCTCTGTTCAGACACAATGGGCCTCTTGGTGAATAGGAAAATAAAAGCTGCCCTAACTCCCACTCTTCAGGCTTTGAACTGAACTGGCCTTCTTAAAGCTGTAGAATTACAGTATTTTCTTTGTTAGGCCAGATCTCTATGAACTTGTGTAAGAGAGTTTGTTTTCCTGTCTATTTTCAGTGAAATGACTGTTTTGGTAGGCTTTATCATGTGGCAGACTATAATTCTATTGGTTATTTCTACTTAATAAAGGTAAATTTTTAAAAAAAGAATCATAATTAAGACCCTGGAAGACACACTTTTTTTTTTTGTTTGTTTGTTTTTGTTTTTTTGGTTCAATGCCCTTACTTTCCAGTCCTGCCTTTCCCTGAATGTTCTGCATGAGTTTCTCATTTTCATGAGTCATGAAAGCTCTTCCTCTGAGACCGGGGTGACTCCTTAGAAATGAGGGCTTCCTAGTGGTCATTTCAAGACTTCCCAAAGCACCAAAATGAGAAACTCCTGGAGTGGTATGATGATTTGAAAAGAGAAAAATAGGAAATGTGGAGACCCGGGTCAGCCCAAATCTTTGGTACAAGCACAACCAAACCCAGCCACAAACTGCTTGTTTTCTCTGGTTGGGTTTTTTTATTTGAACAGGAAATGAATACGGATCAAAATGATAAGAACAAATACAAGTCTTAGAATCTGATATAAGAACTCTGAAGAACTAGGTGACTCACTGACTCTGACTCCAGATACCCAGAGAACTGTGTGCTTCTTGAAGACTGACCACATATTTTAGTTTCCCCATGTAAATCATATGAGAACTTTCATAATAATAATTTATAACACATGTGCTTTGACAGATAAATACTATTTATTTATTTTGAAGTATTAGGGATTGAACCCAGGGTCTCACACATGCTAGGGAAGTACTCTGCCACTGAGCTAGATTCCCAGCCCTTTTTATTTCTTATTTTGAGACAGGTTTCACTAAGACTAAGTTATCCAGGCTTTCCTTGAACTTGATATCCTCCTGCTCAATTTATTTTTAATGGATTTTTTGTGTGTGTGGTGGGAGAGGGGGGTCTAGAAACATGAGGCTATAGGTGAGGCACAAGTGTTCTGTCATGTAGAACAATCATTAATTATATTCTATCACTCCCTATAATACCTTATTTTTTTTTCCTCTCCTTGGTCTCTGTCTTTCCTTGTCATAGTCCCTTGTTTGTTTTATTTTCTCCTCTCTTTAGTTTTTAGGACAATCAGTGGCCCTGGCCTTCTGTATTGACCCTTCTTCTAAAAGATAGTCTTGTTCTTGTGTTTAAATGTAACTCAAAATGCAAGGAACAGTGGAAACAACTGGGTAGCTTGCGGAAAAGGAGGAAGGGTGACACCTGCTGGAAGAACCACTAGTGATTCTGATTCTGGGTAGAATCTCCCTGGGAAAACGTAGGTGCATACAAAACTTCATGGAATGGTTAAGGAAACAGCCCCAGAGCACATCAAGTAACCTCAGAAAAATAGGTTAAGACTTGGGCTGGGGATGTGTCTCAAGTGGTAGCGAGCTCGCGTGGCATGCGTGCGGCCTGGGTTCGATCCTCAGCACCACATACAAACAAAGATGTTGTGTCCACCGAAAACTAAAAAATAAATATTAAAAAATTCTCTCTCTCTGTCTCCCTCAAAAAAAAAATAGGTTAAGACTAATAAAAATAGCTAAAATTTATTTAGTGTTTACCTTTTGCCACATGCTTCACATGTAGAACCTCATTTAATCCTCACAATTACCCCAGGGTGGTTATTATTTTCCCCATCTTTTATTTTTTTAATTTTTTTTATAATATTAATCTACAGACTTTTGTTTTTTATTATTTTTTAGTTATAGTTGAACACAATACCTTTATTTTATTTATTTTTATGTTGTGCTAAGGATCGAACTAGGGCCTTGCATGTGCTAGGCAAGCACTCTACCACTGACCCACAACTCCAGCCCATTTCCCCATCTTTTAGAAAAGGAAACTGAGGCTGAGAGACTTAGCTCAAGGTCATAGCTATTAAGTGGAAGAGTGGATTTAAGGTAGAGCAGTCAGAATTCTTATTCCTAAGCTATATTACCTGCTATTGATATATACATATATATATAATTTACATATGTGCATGCATAATTTTTTCTTTATTCATCCTGATGATACTACTTAAAGATAAATAAATAACAACTGAAAGGCAGCATGGTGAATAGGAAATTAAAGTTAAAATAAGATCTTCATATTTCATGAAACAAAACAGATCTCAAACATTATTCCATATACTCTTAAGGTTTCTAATCTCTTTCTGATAAATTTATCACTGAAACATTGTGACCAGGGACAGAGAAAGAACCATAAGAGTAAGCATTAGCAGTATCAGAGGATAGGGATAAGGGAGTGTGTACTACTCATGAGCTGAAACACTGATCTAATGGGGGAAAAATTCAGTCTAAGAAGTAGAAGAGCCATTCCAAACACTAGATTTCAAAATCAGTAGACCTAGACTGGAATCTGATAAACTATATGTGGTTATAAAACAATGCTTTCATTTTGTAGTGATTTTTATATCCAATTAGCAAAATTAATGCCTGTTGATGTGACCTGTCATGTATTAGAAAACAAGAGGAACTAAAATTAGGTCAGTATTTCAAGTTAAACATCCCAGAAAAAAACAAATGATGTAGGTATACCTAACTTTCCCGCCCATGAAAGTGTGTGCTTTCAGACTAGAGAACACATATAGGAGCTGGCTGGCAGCAGATACACAAAAAAATGAGATAAAACCACTGATAATTAGTTCACCGCTTTCTACCTCCTCCTCCACACACCATGCCCCCTGCCCTGATCCTCTTTCTTTGGGCTCCATTTACATCATTAATCTTACTAGGATTAACTAGTCAATAGGTAGTTAAAATAAGATCTATAAATTTTGGAACCCTGCTTGACCTTGATACAGTCTTGACACAGGTGATTCAGGCTGAAAGTTGGCACAAGTATCTTCTAAGAATCTCTCAGATGGCCCTAGGATTCCTGAAATCTGCATTTTAATTTCAAAGCCAGTTCATCTTTCCATAGTAGGTTTCAGCAGAAAATCCTTCTTTTTTATTTTAGTACCAAGACTTGACTATAATAAGATGTAATTATAAAGCAAATAAGCTAATTCCAGAAATGACATCCCTTAAATTCCTCATAATGTTGTAGACATACTGCATATTTCCATCCAGTATATTCTTCTATCCACTATGTACACCAGGAACCAGGGAAATATCCTGCTATCTACATCCTGGGCATAGCTGTGATAGAAGCCAGGGCACTTTCACCCTTTCTCCTCTCTAGACCTGGGGCAGGTCTGATGTGGACTCCAGACTATCACTGGGAGAGCTGTCAGTAAGGACAAAGTCCCTGTTATAATCTGCTTCTATTCTGACAGAAATTAACCAAAGACTGTATATAGAGTTAAGTGCAAGAATCTCCCTGGTGGTACACACCTCTAATCCCAGCTACTCAGGATGCCAAGACGGGAGGATTACAAGTTCTAGGACAGGCTGGGCAACTTGGCAAGACCCTGTCTCAAAATAAAATAAAAATACAATTTAAAAAGATTAGTAATGTAGCTTAGTGGTAGAACACTTGTCTAGCTTGTTCAAGGCCCTTGTTTCAACAAATCCTGAGTAACAAAACACCCCAAATTACAAGTTTCCTTCCTTCTCACTGACTAGGGGTTAGAGAAGTTTCTGAGGTTTTTCTCGGTGGGGTGGGGGTGAGGGATGGGGAGCATACCATTTAAGAAATTAAGTGTATCCCTTTAGTGTCATACTCAAAAGAATAAGTAACAATATTAGTAACATAACTATGAAGCTCAAACTTTTTTGTTTGTTTATTTGTTTGTTTTTTCAGCCCTGGGGATTGAACCCAGGGGTACTCTACCACTGATTTAGGTCCCTAACTATTTTTCTTTTTTATCTTTATACAGGGCCTTGCTAAATTGCTGAGGCTGCCCTCGAATTTACAATCATCCTACCTCAACCTCCCAAGTTGCTGGGATTACAGGCGTGTGCCAATGTGCCTGGTGATATTCTGCCATTTTGATGACTGAGTCATCACAAAATTGGATGGATTGTAAGTCTCAATCTGTGGAACACTACTAGTTTCTGTGTTTATGCAGAAATGTACAGATCTAACTAAGTATTTTTGTTGAAATGTTTACAGTCTATCTTTAAATTTTTATAGTCTATCAGAATGCAAGAAGTAAAAAATACTTGAAATATCTTTGAGACATGACTAAGACTATCCATTTTAAATTGTTTCCCTTTAAACTGGTTCTGGTGAGAACTTTTGTAACATTATCTACTGGTATAGGAGTAAAATGGAGTTGTTTGCATTTGTCTCTTAAATTACCACGTCAAAACTACTGTATTACTATTATGCATTAATAAGTAGTGATGTTGTTAGCAAAACCATAGCAGTATTTATGGGAAAAAAGATAAATATAAAGTGTGGCTACAGCATGGGGGGCAGTAGAAAGATAATACTGAGAATAAGGTGATATGAGTCCACCTTCTAAGGCCAAACTTCTCACCTGAAGCTAAAGCCTTTGAACCTCATTTTATAAAGTACAGTTAAAATAATACCCACTTTGCTTACCTTGACAGTCTGCACTGAGAATTAGATGAGAGTGCATTTGTGCAAAAATTATAAAATGCTACAAAGATATTATGTATTATTATTATTGCCTGTGCTACCTTGGTGTTTCTGAGGACTCTCCAGATGTTGGCCACTTAATAAAAATTCAAAGACCTCGTTATCAGAATGGGCAGACTCCACCAACCTCATCTTCAGATCAGCTTACCTCGATGGAGGGGAAGGCTATTGAATTCTTGGGATGTAAATTCACAGATGCAGACAAACAGCCTCTCTCCCTCTTTTAGACTGGGGATGGTCACAATTTCCACAAAACTGCTGGGGAATTGTCCTGAAAATAAAATCAAACATACTTACTAGTGACACTCAATATTAAATATTATTTTTCTTTTAATATTGGAATTTCTTTTTCTATTTGTGTATAAGGACAAAAACTTTTTCTGAGTCCCTTAATAGACCCTTAACTGAAAGCTCAGAGTACTAATAATTGGAGAATCTTTATAGACTAAATACAGTACACAAAATCTGAGGCATGCAGGAGACAGAGAATGCAATTCAGTAATCGATTACAATGCCACAAAGTACACTGCAAAAGAAAACATGAGCCAGGCAGTCTTGGTCTTCAAAGATCTGAAAAAATCTGGGTTAGACATAAATAATAACTCAATCCTAAAACCCTATGTCACAATGTAGGTACACAAATTGCTAAGGAAGCTCAGAGAAGGACAATAATGGGTCAGGAAGAACATGAAAGTTCTTAGGAAAAAGATCATATTTGTCTGAAGATAGTAGGATTTTAACAGGTGGTTGTAGAAGGACAGTACCTGCTATTTGGAAAGAAAAGAAAGGCTTATGGGTTTTACATTCTGAAGTCTGTGGAATTTGTCTACTTATCTTCAGACCTACCATCTTGGTCCAAGCTATCATTGCCTCCTACTTGGGTGACTGCAATAAACTTCAACTTGCCTTCCAACCTTAGGTTTTGCCCCTTCCTATCATTCTCCAATCTGCAGCAGGTAGCTTCCAAGAGACAAATCTGACTAGGCTTAAAGTGCTTTCCCAGTTTCCCACTTAATTCCTTGCCTGGTATACTCTGGTCCCATGATCAGCTCCTGCTCCTCTCTTCAGCCTCCCAGCTTGCTCTACCACTCATGCTTCATGCCTTACTGAACTTCTCTTGGTCCCTCCATGTTCACTCTCACCCCAAGGCCTATGAACAAGCAAGTCTCTCTGCTTTGCTAACTACCCAGCAGTTTTTGTCTCTGAAGAGAGGTCACTTTTACTAGGAGGTAATCTATCTCTCAAATGTGGGTTAATGTCCACAGTGTCTGCTCTCAGGACTATGTCACATACTTAAACCTAACATAAATGTATTCGAGTCAAGGATTGGATTAATACAGGTGCATGTTGTGTGGAAAAACATATGCCCTTCCCTAGACTAGTTAATGAAAGAAATCCATGTTGAGGTTGAGAGATATATACGTTAATTATATATATATAAAAGTAACCAGAAGTATAGAATGTGGGAGGCAGGTAGCAGCCAGGGCAGAGGGTGGCTTTAACTAATTGGGTCCAATTGCAAATCTAGGAAGGAGTGAATAGGATGTTAGGTTCCCTTGAAAAGAAAGAAAGAGTAAAAATTGTTAAAAGAAGACAGCCAGAAGAAACAAGTGGGAAGCACCTTATGTTCCATTGATCAGAGACAATCTGATTGTGAAAATAAATGATAAATAGTAAGGGTTCTGAAGAAAGGAATAATTGGTATTTTGATAAGAGAAATAAGTGCTGAATATGGGGCTGGCATTGTGGCTCAGTGGTAGAGTGCTCACCTAGCATGCGTGAGGCACTGGGTTCAATCCTCAGCATCACATAAATGTGAAATAAAGATATTGTGTCCACCTAAAACTATAAAGTAAATATTAAAAAATAGTGCTGAGGGGCTGGGGATGTGGCTCAAGCGGTAGCGCGCTTGCCTGGCATGCGTGCGGCCCGGGTTCGATCCTCAGCACCACATACAAAGATGTTGTGTCCGCCGATAACTAAAAAATAAATATTAATAAATAAATAAATAAATAAATAAATAGCGCTGAATACAAAGGATAAAGAGCTGGGAAGAAGCCAGCCCACATTGATGCACACAAGCTGCAGAGCCTGATGAGGACCTGGACTGACATCCCATCACTTGTCATCTTTTACTGATCCTCTGCATGGTCCTCACCACTCTCAAACTCTACAGCCACATCTTGACCCTGGTGAGAGCCACAAATTCTCCCTAGACCCTTTCCTCAGCTGGCCATCAGCTCCACCCCAGTAGAAGCCTGCCTTGGTTCCTGACCTGATCACCATGGTCTGAGTGAGTTTGCATCTGCTGGACTTAAAGCCTAAGGCTTGAGACTTTTGATCTGACACTTGAACTTTGCACATAGAGGGAATGTCTGTCATTAGCCTGTCATGATTAAGTGTATTTGCAGTGCTTAGAATTAATTAATCTAGAATTGTTTGCTGTGAATTAATTAATCTAGAATTGTTTGCTGTGAATTAGTTAATCTAGAAGTGTTTGCTGTGAATTGATTATGTCTATTGCAGTGACTAGCATTAAGGATTGTCATTTTCTTGATTAAGAACCTATAGAGTGGGCTGGGGATGTGGCTCAAGCGGTAGCGCGCTCGCCTGGCATGCGTGCCGCCCGGGTTCGATCCTCAGCACCACATACCAACAAAGATGTTGTGTCCGCCTATAACTAAAAAAAAATAAATATTAAAAATTCTCTCTCTCTCTCTCTCTCTCTCTCTCTCTCTCTCTCTCTCTCTCTCTCTCCTCTCTCACTCTCTCTTTAAAAAAAAAAAAAGAACCTATGGAGTGAAATTGTATTGAGTTATTTGAGTGAATAAAGCATTGTCTAGGGGGAAAAAAAGAGAGAGAGAGAGAACTAGGAAGAAAGGAGAAAGACAGGGATGGAAAACCAGGCTAGGCTGCTGGCATCTAAGCATTCAGCTCCTGAAGGAATTGGTAAGGAGAGATGGAAAGATGACAAGCTTTCTCCTCACAGGTAAGACCTGCGTGTGAGTATAGAAGAAAACAGACAGGATTCTGAAGTTAGCGACCTAGGCCTCTCATTTAACCTCTATTTTTAATGTGGAAAGAAGGGAGTGGCTATGGTCCATTGTGCTCAGGAGGAATTAAAGCCTCTTACCTGTAACATCCTCCTTCTTTCCTAGAAGCCAAAATTCATCCACCACTGCCAGCACCTCGATGACATCTCCCACAAAGAGGGGCAGCTCTTCTGATACGCTAGGGCAGAAGTCAAAGATGGCTCGAACTACCGAGCCAGTCTCCATGGTTCAAACTGGAAAGTCAAAACAAACAAAAGCATCAATATCTAAGACATAATATAAATCTATTTATTTAGAATGATAAAGCTTAAAATATAAGCATACTTAAAATGAAGCCAAAGTTATACAAAAAGTTTGTAGTTTATATTTTTAAAAAATCAAAAGTACTTTTTCATTCTGTCTGCTTTTGTCTTTTTTTTTTAATCTTTTATTGTGAGACAGGGTCGAAATTGCCCAGGCTGGCCATGAATTTGTGACCCTCTCCCTTTAGTCTCCCAAGTGGATGGGATTAGAGATGTGTGCCACTGTGGCTGGCTTCATTCATTTTTTTTAAATTTATTTTTTAGTTGTAGTTGGACACAATACATTTATTTATTTATTTTTATGTGGTGCTGAGGATCGAACCCAGGGCCTCGCATGTGCTAGGCGAGTGCTCTATCACTGGGCCACAAACCAAGCCCTCATTCATGTTTTTCAAAATAATAAATTCTTCACATATTTTCATTTAATTCTCAAAGTAAATCTGGAATTGGAAAAATTAAAAAGGCAACCTTTGCCTCTGAGTGATAGAAGACATTCAAGTTGGCAGCACATGTAGGCTTTTCAGATGCCTGAAGAGAGCAGCCAGGAACTGATGTTTGAAAAGTACCACAAAATGCAGTACTTTTAAAATGGAATATTAAAACTACAATTTTTAGATACGGCATTTCATTTATTCCCCATTATCATCTTAAAGGTTGGGATACTGAGGTTGGTAGGTTAGAAAACCTAATTTGTCCAAGATCACAGAGCTCATTGCAGCAGGGCCAGGGCCCATACTGAGGGCATCTGGCTCTTACTGACCGAAATTGCATCTGCAAAAATACAGAGTGCAACCCTCTGAAGAGCAGCAGGACCACACCTCCACAGGGTGAGATTTAAAACATACTGAAAAGTTAAAAAATCCATGAAAAGAAAGAGATAGGGGTGTGTGGGGCCTCCAGATAATTGAGTATACTATACCAGATCATTTATGTTTCAGGTTCAGAGGTGCCTGTGGCCCAACAGGGGAGAGTCCCTGCACTGCCCTCCATCTGTGCTGTAAGCAGATGACGAGTCTGTTCCCACGACACGTGTAGCTGTGGTTCCAGGGTGTGCCTAAGCACTAAAAGACAGGACACAACCAGTGTGCTGTATCCACCTGTGAAACACCAGCCGTGCATCACTAGAGCCACGTCCTGCCTAGGCCTTCAATAGGAGCAGCTGAAGATCCCTGCTGACCAGTTCCCAGGCCTATTTCTTTATTCACCTCAAGTACTCATTTGGTGTTGGTGGAGATGAGGTCTCTAACTTTCATCTCCGTACAACTATAATCTGACAAAAAAGCTCTAAGAGCCTAGAGACAAAAAAATAACAGATGGTTGTAGCCTTATTAAGTTTATAATCTAAGAAAACATTCACATGGAAAAATGTAATAGGTGTTTAATAAAGAGTTCAGTGTACCAATGCAGAGTTATCTATAAGATTTTAATGTGCCAGGCAACTCAATTAAATATTATGTATTTAATTTGTATTGTTGAGTAAAAGTAGTTTATTTTTGTGTTACTGGGGTTATTCTTTTCTATGAGATGATTTGGGTCCATAGTGAAAAGCAGAAGTGGCTAGTAATATTTCCCACATCCTCTGTCCTTTCTTACCACAGATTTTTTCGCTTTTTATATTTGTTCTTTTTAGTTATACATAACTGTAGAATGTATTTTGACATATTATACATACATGGAGTACAAATTCCCATCCTTCTGGTTGCACATGATGTGGAACTACATTGGTCATGTATTCATATATGAATATAGGAAAGTAATTGACTCTACTATCTTTCCTATTCTCATTCCCCCTCTCTTCCCTTCATTCTCCTTTGTCTAATCCAAAGTACTTCTATTCTTCCCTACCCTCCCCCCCTTATTGTGAGTTATCATGGGCATATCAGAGAAAACATTTGGTCTTTGGGTTTGGGGGACTGGCTTATTTCACTCAGCATGATAGTCTCTAGTTCCACCCATTTATCAGTAAATGCCATAATTTCATTTCTCTTTATGGCTGAGTAATATTCCATTGTTACCACATATTCTATTTCCTTTCCTTTTTTTTTTTTTTTGTGAGGCTGGGGATGGAACACAGGGTCTTGTGCATGTTAGGCAAGCGTTCTACCCCTGAGCTATACACCCAGATCCCAGATTTACTTTAAGTTTAAAAAAATCAAACTATAATTATATGCTGAGAACATAGCATAATGTGAGTACAAAGCCTAGGGTTCTACTGTCAAAGAGACCAAGACTCCAAACCCAGCTCCATTATTTATTAGCCATCTCATTCCAGATATGTCACTTAAACTCTCTGGGCTTCAACTTCCTTGTCCTGAGAAATGGAGATAATAATACTTTCATAATAATCATTAAGAAGATGAGTATAGCTGGGTGCAGTGGCATAGGACTGTAATCCCAGTGGCTCAGGAGGCCGAGGCAGGAGGATCACAAGTTCAAAGCCAGCCTTAACAACTTAATAAGGGCCTAAGCAAGTCAGCAAAACCCTGTCTCTAAATAAAATATAAAAAGGGCTGGGGATGTGGCTCAGAGGTTAAGTCCCCCTGGGATCAATCCCCAGTACCAAAAATAAAAATAAATTTTAAAAAAGAATGAGTATAATGATAAAATAATTATAACAGTGCCTAATGCTTACCAAGTATTGACTATATGCCATGCATCCTTCCCTCACTGAGTCCTCAAACCCTATCATATATTATTAGCCCCCATCTGACAGGTGAGGACATAGGCTCACAAGATGATGTGATCTGTCCAACATCATATAACAAGTCAGAGGCAGAATGAGAACAAATCTGTTTCCAAAGCCTTCACCAGTCTGCTAATCATGTGACAGCATCTGCAACAGGGCTGGTTACATTAGCAATTAACCCAAAGCATTTCATTACCCAAAAGCTCAAGTCTGTGTCACTGATCACCAGAGAATATGCTGTTTCAAGTATATAAACACCATAGAACTTCCCATTTCAACATCTCCAAATTTGGTTAATTCTGACCATGTTTAAAGATAGACACATTAAATACCCCCTGACCTTTTCCATGGAAGAAACTGAACATGACTTTCTCTTTGGTTGATGGATGCAAGTTCCTTAAGGCCAAACATTACTGTATTGTATTGTACTAATAATCCCAGTGCAGTAAAACTTTCTCTTTCCACCTCAGCCTATACCCTGCTCTCAATCTTCTCCATCAATATTTCCACCCACCTTTTTTTGCGGGGTGGGGAGGTTACCCGGAATTAAATTCAGGGGCACTCAACCACTGAGTCACATCCCCAGCCCTATTTTGTATTTTATTTAGAGACAGAGTCTCACTGAGTTGCCTAGCACCTCGCTTTTGCTGAGGCTGGTTTTGAACTCATGATCCTCCTGCTTTAGCCTCCCAAGCCACTGGGATTACAGGTGTGCGCCATACCCAGCTTCCACCCACTTTCTAGATTGCTATTTACTATGTGCTGGGAATGAAGGTCCACACATACACTTCAAAAATTATTCTAGGTTCCCAGACACATATGTTTAAATGACAAAATGACACTCTTCTGTGGTGGTAAAAGTCAGTACTAGAGTTTTTCAACAGTTATTTCTTATGTGCTCTGAGGTCCCTTGCTTATTTTCTGGCCATCTTCCAGAGGACTGAAGTGGCTAGATGTCAGATTTCCACAGAAGGGTGGTGTCTAAGTATTTTTTTTTTCTTTTTAGAAAACTAATTGTAATATTTGCAAATCTCTTAGCCATCTATATGTTATTAAAACAACTCCTCAGGGTTGAGCCAAATAGGTATTATTTTCCTTCTTATAGTATATTCTTCTCAAATTCCATCTCACCGTCTAACTAAATATGTACCTCATTATCTAAAACATCAAGTAAAGAATTCATGAAAGTCCCAGAGATTACTTAGAGAGCTACCCCTCTTACACTTTAGTCCTTATGATCGGAAAGCGTTAATGCTTCTCCCTAGAACCTTTCCCTCTACCCGAAAATAACTCAGAAGCAAAGAAGAATCTGGTTTAAAATACTTTTACTGACTGACCTACTCTGTTAGAATGAGTGCGTAATCACTGAGAAATACACACCCTAGAAGGGTACTGAAGTCACAAACTTGCTGAATTACATGATTCATGTGTGAGACCAGAAAGCAGGGCTTCACATGCCCTATTTTGCGTATAATTTGGTGGATTTCATCTTGGTCTCCCCTGTCCTGCACATACCATTATTATTCATTCAGGGCCATTTGAGAAGCCTGAGCATCTATTTTGAAATTCAATCATTAATGGCTTCTATAAGCTGTCCCACCACTCCAGATGGAAGTAAAAAAGAACTGCAGAGGAAATCAGTATACAGATGAGCTTGACAGAAAACAGGAAATTACTGTCCAAATGGCATGACTTCAGGGACATCAGAAAAGTCTGCTGTGGAAACAACCCCTTCTTCTTTCTTGGCTGATGAATGCCTGCATTTCTACCTCTGGAGAGATGCTCTGTTTGAAATATGAATATCTTTGGAAAGATAATTCTCCAAACCCTTCTTTATATAAACTCTGTGAGGAAAGTTCTCAAATGCATCACTAAAACATAGAAATATACATGAAATATATGAATTCATACCAAACTCTCTAGTTCCACTTATCTAAAATTAAACAAACCATCTGTTTCTCACAAGTAGTTTCGCTTTCTAGCTTGCCTATGTATGACACTGGCAGTGGTGTCATCTAAATATTCCATCTCAAGCATTAAAATATGGAACTTGTCCTTTATTCTCAGTAGCTGACAGTACACTAATAACAACAGCTACCACTTGATCATCTGCATGTACCAGATGCTAAGCCAGGAGCCACAGCAAGATGGACAGATAGCAAGGCTCCAGGGCCAAGGTGCCTGGGCTCAGATTCTACCACCACCGCTAAGCATTTACTTACAACCTCTTTTGTTGACTCCCTGGCCCATTTTCTTTCTACTACAAACATTGTTTCTCTTAAATATCATTGCCTTTCCATCAAAATCTTCCAGACCTCCATTTTCCTGTTTCCCCAACATTTTATCATGAAAATTCCCAATCAGTGAGTTTGAAAGAATTTTATACCCACTGCCTAGATTCTACCAGTAACACCTGACTGCCATTAACTTATCATATGTCATCCATCCTTTTATCCATTTATTGATTCATATTTTTTGATGTTTTTAAGGCATTCTTTTTTTATGCATTTCAAAATAAACTACAGGCATTTCCCACTGAACTTTGGCATACATATCTTAACAAGAGCTCAATACTTGTTTAGTTTTTTTTTTAATTATTAAGTACCTTTTTCCTCTTTTCTTAGACAAAGTTACAATTCTTTTCTCCCCACTAAGATGTCAATGAACCTGTTTTCTCTCTCCTGAATGTTGATTTTTACATATTGCTCAGTTGCTTATGAGTTTACAAAGTCTCCCTATTTTTCATAATTCATTAACATATTCAACAAATAAATGTAAAGCCAAATGGAGTCCATCAAAATTCCAAGAAGGTTAACTCAATATTCTTTAAATGTTTATTCTCTGATCTTGGTGGCTGACAATAACATTTAGACTCTCCTCTAGTGCCCTAAGCAATTAAACTCCTATCTCAGAGATTCAACCCTGCTTAAGAAAAAATAAAGCCCTATAGATAACCTGAGCACAAATTACAGGAGATAGTCTTACTCATCCAAGGGTAGGGTCAGGAGACAATTAGATCTACTGTGATTTTTCAGTGCCGCAAGGAGGTTTTAACATCTTTTATGAACTAATGCCTTTGGCCATTACCTCTT
This sequence comes from Ictidomys tridecemlineatus, assembly GCF_052094955.1. Classification (NCBI taxonomy): domain Eukaryota; kingdom Metazoa; phylum Chordata; class Mammalia; order Rodentia; family Sciuridae; genus Ictidomys; species Ictidomys tridecemlineatus. The sequence goes on along the minus strand of NC_135477.1, from coordinate 27,166,254 downwards.
ACTCCAGCTTTCCTCCCATGATATGTCCAGGAACATTCAAGATGGTGTGTCATGGTGAAGTCCCTGCCCCCAAGAAGCTTAGCTTAGCCCTGCAATCTCCCAAAACTATTCTGAGAACCCTAATTTCTTTGCTCTAAAATACAAGAGCACTGTGGTCATTATAAGCTTGAAAGAAAGCTATGGACAACATTTCCCTCTTGGAGGGGCATTTAAAAATACTCCTATATTAAAGACAGAGACAATCTAGCTAAGAATCCTTTTTAATCCCATTCTCTAGACTTACCTGACCACACCACACTTTTTTTCAGGTCATGCTTTAAATTTTTTTCAACATGCTCAATACAAGTAGGTCCAATTTAAATGGTCCCTACTCCCATTAAATACCCAGAACTCCATTTTTGTTTGCACAGTTTCTTTTACCCATGGTAGGGAGGTCCCTCTCTTTGCACATACTTAAACACTTCCCACAGCCTCATTCCTTAGAATGATGCTACTCTCCTGCTCAAGTCTCCCTCCATCTTTCACATTTTAACCCCTATCGCCCTTACTCTTATATCATCTTGTAGATTTGTGAGACATCAGATTGGACTTCTAAAAGTTAAGCCCAAGAGAATAAATGCATTAATAGAGACATGGTAAGAAATAAAATAAAATTTTACAACGTACATCACGTAGATCAAGAATCCTTCAGCAGAAGTTGAATACACAAAACATGGTATATATACACAATGGAATATTATTCTACCTTAAAAAGAAGGAAAATACTGACATATGCTACCACATGGATGAACCTCAAGGATATTATGCTAGGCACAAAAGGATAAATACTGTAAGATTCCACTTCTGTGAAGTACACTGAGTTGTCAAATTCAGAGATGGAAAGTAGGAAGGTTCACACCTGTAAGCCCAGCTACTTGGGAAGCTGAGGCAGGGGAATCACAAGTTCAAGGCCAGCCTGGCCAACTTAGAGAGACCCTTTCTCAAAATAAATAATAAAAAGGTCTCGGGATGTGGCTCAATGGTAGAGCACTTGCCTAGCTCTACCTGAGTTCAATCCCCTGTACACAAAGGAAGTGATGGAGGGAAAGAAAGTAGAAGGGTAGTTGTCAGGGGCTTGGGACGGGGAGTGGGGAGTTGTTATTTGGGTGTAACATTTCCAATTAAGAAAAAGAATATGTTCTGGAGTAGGATGATGATAATGGTTACATATCAATGTAAATGTACTTAATAGCACAGAATTATACACTTAAAATGGTAAATTTTATGTTCTATACATTTACCACAATAAAATGTTTTTAAATGTAGGTCATAAAATGTGACAGAATATGAAAGGTGCCCTGGGAACTTCAGCTATTTTTAATAAGCAACATATCTACAAATCTGGACAGTTTGTTAAGAATTACCTGAGATCACAAACTATTAACTTTTACCCTGATAGATACTGATATCAACCAGCTTAATAAGTAATTTCTATGCAGACTTTGGGGTAAAGGTCTGAACTTGGAACAGTCTGTGGGTTCTGAACATTTGCCCTTCTAGTTCCGCTGTCCTCTACCCTGCTCTGTGTCTGGGAGGCTGACCACAAGTATTGCACCCAGTCCTCCCCTGGCCTCTGGCTTCCAGCTGGGATCAGTTCATGGGTGGTACCAAAGGAGACTGAAGGCAGAGGCATCCTGAGGTTGGGGCATTTCACTCCCCTGGCTCTTTCTCTGCTGCGTTGTGAGTTGGCTGTCTTCTTTCAAAGACCTGGGCTACCATCAGAAAGCCCCATCCGAACAGCTCTCTCCAGTCAGGTACTGTCCTGTTCCCTGGCCCTTCAGCGGGAGGGCAGCTCTCCTGCTAACCTTGGTACATGGCACAATCCTTTAGTATTTTCCCTACATCTGTTCATTCTGTTTTAAGATGGACCTCCTCAAAATTACCCAATTGGAATGTGTTTCTGCTTTCTGCAGGGCCCTGGAGTGATACACACCCAAAAGGATTCTTAGGATTTATGAGCACTATGCATGAGAAGAATGGAGATAGAGAGTATAGGAGACTATAAAATAGTTTCCTAAAGCTACCACTGTAAATCCAGGAAAGAGAGAGAGGTGCCAGAGATACACATTTTGAAGGCTTTAAAAACATTGAGAAAAATTAATGCCTGGGTCCCAACATCACCAACCAACCAACCAATCATCAATCAAACAAACAAACAAACAAAAAACTCCAAAACCAAATTTAGCAGTATATTCGGCCAGTATATTCTTTCAAAAAGTACTGGTAACATCTTCTACTTCTCCTTTACTGAAAGGCAGCAGACTGCTGATTCTTCTCCCTCTCTGTTCTTGCCCTGGCTGGTGTTGGCACTGCACAGCTGGACTCTTACTCCCTGGGAGGAGCTGGGAAGGAGGCTCCTGTTTGCAGGGACTCTGCAAGATAGGTTCCTTCAAAAGACATGCTTTCACGAGCATCTCAAAAATTTCTATGTCTTGGAACAGAACTTTCAAAAGCAAAACATGACCTTTGGGGAATTGAGAGTCCATTTTAACGATTTCAAGTCCCAGCAGTGAGAAGGAATATTACATCTCAGAAGCAATTGCATGTTTCTCTTATACTGGACAACACAGGGCTAAAAGTATATATTTTTTTCTTTGTGGGAAAGGAAAAGAGGTGTTAAAAAATGAAGTCTAAAACTGCTTCAGGAAGGAAGGAAGGAAATGAAAGAAGCTAGAAAAACAGCACTTCCCCTGCTGCTTATGTCACTGGAGTTCATTTGGACAGAAGGTCAGCAATCACTGCCAGGTGATTCCTCAGAGAACTGGCAGCACATGAACAGGAGGAGTACAGCCATCCTGACCATGGTGACCTCTAGGGCTGAGAAGGATAGCTAGAGACATCTGTGGGCTCCCTCAATAGATGTTCTCCCTCCTTCCCTGAAGTGTGCTCCAGTTCAACTAGCTGTGGAATGTTGGAGAAAAGGAGAACTCTGCTCTGACTCAGATGGGATAATTATAGAAAATAGGGTAGAAGAGTAAAGAAATCTGCTATCACACATCAACGTAGAATTTGTAGTCCAACATTTGGGTTATCTCAAAGTTGTCCCAGTTTGGAAGCAACAACCTCAGCAGACTGAACAGGAGATAAGTCAGAGTTCCTGCCAACCATCAAAGAGTCCTCCAGTCCTTCTTAGGATTTGAACTGAACAACCTTCATCTAAAAACACCCAAGTACTTGTATAAAGTTTGTTTTGACAAAGACAGAATCTAAATGACAAAGCTTCAAGACTGACCCCGCCCCCCACACACAGCAGTTTTAACTAACTTAAGACTTCCACCACACCCTAGAAGTTGATGTATGTTTTCCTACATTTCCTTTTTAAAGAAACTGTTTACATATATCTATCTCAATTTTGTCTTTTCGACAAAATTGTGCTGGTGGAGAAGATCTCATGACTAATATTTCAGGATCTATAATGCTGGTGGAAATTCACATTTAAAAACATTTAACCTAGGAGTTCCTTAAGTATTCTCTCAGACTTACATTTCTTAAATCATGCATATATCTCAATTATGGGTGGAAATTTAAAAATCACTGACTCATAGTTAAATAAATTGGACATGTCTGAGCTAAGTACCTTAGTAACACATTAAAATAAATTGCTCCACTACATTGCATATGTAACAAATGTGCAGATAATCCATATGACAGTGCAGATTAAGGCGAAACTATAAAGTGAAACTTTAGGGTGTGACTGCAGATAACAAGGAGTACCATGTACATGTAAAAACAGGCAGTTTTTGAGACAGTTTCCAGAAGATGCTAAGAAAATGTATTAACCCATCATTCCAAGCTGAGAGGACAAATGTTTCAGAGATGTGCAAGGCCAGCACGGTAGTTTCTTTTCCTTATCTATTCAAGTACAAGCTAGCTTTTTGGCTACAAAAGACTTAAAAAGACATAAGGAATTTCTCTACCCTTCAGTCTATTTCAAAGTATAAAATATTCTTGATATTTTGAAAGAAAGAATCAGGAGTTAAGAAAACTGAAGATTCTGAAGCGGGGTGGGGGGTACCTAGAAAATAAACCATCCACTTAAGAGTTAAAACTATCAGAGACCATTCTCAGGAGAGATGATTCTGGGTCATTTTAAGGAGTACCAACATCTAAGCACCATGGTAATTGGGGACTTGCAGCTTTCTACAAACAACAAAACTGTCATTTGCCTTTTATAGAAACCAGGGTCACTACTAGAAAGGGACATGTATATATGGAATCTCTGGTTTTACTATTCCAGGTGAATCAGAGAATATGCCAAGACACAACACACCTAGTGAATGGCAGTTGCTCAGATGTTGTAAACCTGGAAGATTTAATGTCCTAACAGGCAGTCCTTCTCCCTGTCTCAGACAAAACAGATGCACACCTTTCTCACCCATTCAAGAAGGAACACAGGAACAACAGTGAATAAAGCTAATACTATTCTAGAAAAAATCTTGACCCACCTTAATTTATTGAAGTTATGATTTTAAAATTTTTAACTGTCATTAATAATAACTGAACACAACACACCAGGGATAAAACGACAATGATATAATCTGTTAAAGGCCACTCTCCACAAAAGAAGGAACAAAGATTTCAAACCAAATTTAAGGAAGGAGAAAAGGAAAAATATAAAACCCCATAAGAAAACTACCAGTTTGGATAGTATGTAGCATAACATTTGACAGAGAAGAAAGAAAACAAACTGTGTGTGGGTTTGGAACAACACCCAGAGGTTAGGATATCTCTATACTATCAAATCCCAGAGTAGAAACAACAGAGTGAACCTGAAACTGCAATATAAGAAAGAAAACAAGCCTATCAGTCCTGTGGTGTGTGGGAACTCAGGCCTCAACATCAACACATGAATGAGATCTCTGACAGGAGAGAAAGGAGAAAACATGATGTAAATAAAACAATACATCCATATATACACGTCCCTTTATAGTTGTGGTCCTGGTTTCTACAAATAGTATATCCACTGGAAACCTGTGAATCTGAGGGTAACATTATGAATAGTAACAAAAATGGGGGTGGGGGTGCTGGGGATGTAGCTGAGCAGTAGAATGCCTCGGGTTCAATTCCCAGTACAGCAAATAAATACAATGTATGAACTACACAGCAATAAAATTCCATCTGTACCTCAACCCATTCTGTTATTGTCATATATGTTACTCTGAAATATTTTGCAGAGGTTTTAAAGTATCTCAGTAATTTTTCAAAACTCCTCCAATCAAAGGGAGGAGTCTAATTCCCCTCCTCTTGAGTGTGAGCTATCTTTAGTAATTCACTTCTACCTAATGTGGTGGTAAGGACAGTGTGTGATTTCCAAGACTGGGTTGTAAGGCACTCAGCCTCAAGAAAAGGCTCATGTGGTGAGGAACTTAGGCCTCCCGCCAACAACCACATGAACAAGGATATCTCAGAGTCCATTAGAGTCTTCAAATGAAGACAGCCCTGGCCAGCATCTTCATGGCAACCTCATAAGACTGAGCCAGAGCCACCCAGCTGAGCTACTCCTGAATTTCCAGCCCACAGAAAATAAACATTTATTTTAAGCCTATGAATTTAGGAGTCATTTGTTATAGCACAGATGTACAATTGCTTTAAATTCTTCATGTGCTAAATCCATCATTTGGGTCATAAACATGGTCGGCTATATCTTTTTCTCTACAGTCTAAATCAATTTTATTTTTTCTTTTTGTGGTGCCAGGAACTAAACCTAGGGACCCATCATGCCAGGCAAGTGCTCTACCACTGAGCTATATTCCTATCCCTTTTTGCTTTTAATTTGGAGACAGGATCTTGCTAAACGGCCCAGGCTGGCCCCAGATTTGTGATCCTCCTTCCTCAGACTCCTTAGTCACTGGGATTATAGGCATGCACCATTTACCCAGTAAGATCACATTTTTCCTTATTTGTCATATTTTTACTTCTTGGTATTCTGATAATATTTATTGTGTGCTAAATATTGTAGATAATATGCTATAGGCAGTCTGGATTACTTTGTCTTCCATTAATGAGTGTTGAATTTTGGTTTGACAGGCAGTTAAATTACTGGACGATCCCTTGATCCTCTTAAGCTGGGCTTTATACCACGAATGGTTGGTCTATTTTGATTTTGTCCTTAGTCTCAGTGGTCTGGCCTTTCTTTGAGGGTATTGTTCTAACTGCTAACGTTGTCCTTTTGAGGTTTCAAATGAATACTAAATATTCCTCAAGGTCTCTCTACTCTGGTTAGACCAGAATTCCAACATTTTTGAGCACTGTGCACCCTCAGATACACTGTTCAACTTGTACCACACAACAGTCACTCTCTGTCAGGCCTCACAGAGGTCTGCCTTGTAAATTTCTGATCCAGTCCTTGAGAAAAGAAAAATCTGGTGTAAGACTCTGACCCAGACCCATTTTCTGTTCCCTGACCTCCAATTCTCTGTCCTACAAATCCCAGCCATCTGCAGCCCCAAACTCTGATGTCTGTCTCCTCAGCTATGAGTGACCATTGCTCTCATTTGAGCTTCACCTTCCAGTGCTGTAGATGAGAAAATGACTCCAGGCAAAGAGTCAAGGTGAATTGGGGGCTCACCTGGTGTTTTCTTTCTCTCCAGGATCACAGACCTGTGCTGCCAGGTGTTCAATGACTGAAAACAGTGTCCTCAGTCCCACCCCACCCCCCAGGCTACAGCTCTTTACCCTGGAAGTATAGGTCTCAGACCATTACTCTATTATAAACACAGCGTGCAATGGCATTTTTTTGATTTACAAGTGTTTCATATTAAAGTTTCCTGGTTAGATTAGAATGTCTTTTTGTTTGTTTTTAACTATGAAATCCCTTTGTATACGTGAATGACAAGCTTTTCCCTAAGATCAGAGCCACCATCATAGTGTAAAGACAGAATTCCACTCAGTGGCTTGGGAGGCTAAGATGAAAGATCAGGAGTTCAAACCAGCCTTAGCACTGGTGGCGAGGTGCTAAGCAACTCAGTGAGACTCTGTCTCTAAATAAAAAAAAAAATAGGGCTGGGGATGTAGCTCAGTGGTAGAGTGCTCCTGAGTTCAATCCCTGGTACCAAAAAAAAAAAAAAAAGACAGTTCCTTCTCCAGCTTTCTAGCATTCTATAGAATCAACAGATTTTTTTTTTATACCATTGGGTCCAGAAAAGGAAGAAGGGCACTAAAGATGCCTAAACTAAGTTTCCCAATAGTCAGGTGAAGGGGAGTTTAGAATAGGTAAAATATGATTTAGATAAATTAAAAAATGTCTTTATATGATAGTGTTGGGAATTCAAATTTATACTAGCAATACAGAACTAAAACAAGTTCAAGGTCAGGGAATCACTAGAGCACTGGAATTCACAATTTATCCTCATTCCTCTAACAGTACTCTGACATGCTCTAAGAAATTTTAGCCATTCCTGTGCCCATGCCCATTCACCTCTGTATTCACACCCTGCTTGGCTATTCGTGTTTATAATATATACTCTAATAGGCTGAATTGCCATTTCAAGGTGTAAGTTCCTTGCTTAGCACCTGGCTGCCATCTTAATTGACAACCATCATTTTAAGAAAAATTCCGCTTTCCACCCAAGGGCCTTTCTGGGAAGGTCTCACCACTCCCTCATACCAACCCCACCCTAACTGCAGCATTAGGCACACATATAAATCTCATCATGGGGGTGAACGATTATCTTTTATATTCCACTCAAATTGGACCTCCTCTATTTAGCTCTAGGACAAGTCCCATCTCCTGTGTGCTCTACAGGGCGGGGTTCTTCTTGTCTGTTGTATTCACTGGTGTCCATCAAGGACCCAAGCCCTGCCTGATACATAGCAGGCCTTCTAGGACACTTGAACATACTGAACTACTTCAACTCACACATTGAAATACATTCACATTCTGGAGGAAGTTTGGACTGGGCAAAGGGGAAGAGGGGAGAAGGAAAGGGGGTAGGTAAGAGGGTGGAATGAGATGGACATCATTACCCTAGGTATGTGAATGATTGACAAATGGTGTAACTCTGTATCATGTACAGAGAAATGAGAAGTTGTGCTCCATTTGTGTATAATGAAACAAAATGCATTCTGCTGTCATTGTATAACTAATTCAAAAAAGTTTAAAAATAAATAAAATACATTCATATTCCCCATGACCATGCTACTCTTCCCCACAGCTCTGTACAGGGCCTCACAGGCCTCGCTTCCAGGTTGGGAAGGCTGGGCTTTGGTTTTTTAGGCAATTGGAAACACCTAAAGATTTCTGATTAGGCAAGTATAATGGTGGAATTAGAATTGGTTGAAAGTATCTGAACACCCCACATTTAAAAAAAAAGAAAAAGAAAAAATGTGTGTGTGTGTGTGTGTGTGTGTGTGTGTAAATTTTTTCAGACAAAGATAAAGAATAATCATTCTGATTGTTTTTCTTTGTATCTTTTTAAAAAAACAGATTGACACATAATTCACATGCCATATAATTCACTCATTTAGAGAGTACAAATGGGTTTTTACCATATTGACAGATGAGTGACTATTATCACCATGGACTGTAGGACATTTCAACACCTCATAAATAAATATCATATCCATTAACTGTCACTTCCCATTTCCCCAACAGCCCCTCTCCTCTTTAGCCCCATATTAACACTAATTTACTCTCCCTGTATTTAGATTTGGCTATTCTGGGCATGTCACCTAAATGGAATCCTGCAACATATGGTGTTTCTAGTGATTGGCTACATTTTCTTAGCACAATATTTTCAAGGTGTTCAGATCATTTTCAGGCAGAAATATGATCAGCTCAAAACATATGTAATAATTCAGAGTCAGACTGCCTGGATTTATACCCTAGCTCCCTCCGTTATTAGAGCTACAGAATTTGGAACAAGTTATTTAACTTCCCTCCATCTTGATTTTCTCATCTGTAAAATGGGTTTAATAATAGAACAATATTATAAGAAATTTATTTATTTTATAATAGAAATTTAAATAGCTTCCCAAATCTTCCCACTACCCACACCGGCACTCCCTGAAATTTTCCTGTACTTCAAATTTTAGTAAATATTCTATACTTGTACTTTTCACCTATCAAATGGAAATGCATGTAGGTGTCTGATTAAGTGAACTTTAACTGAGTAGGGCTACATAAAAGAGCAAATTTAAAAATAGAAATCATATTCACTATCAAATTTATTAAGTAATAACTAACTACATATTAGTTAAGAGCTCAGACTCTAAGGTCAGAATGAATTTCAATTTCTAGTTCTGCAATTTGTCAAGCTGTGACCTTAGGCAAGTTACTTGGAAACCTCTCTAAAGCTTAGTCTCCGCCTCTGTGAACTGAAGATAATAATAGTAATTTACTTCATAGGGTGTGATAAGGATTAAGTTTGCTAATGTTGGTAAAACATTTCATACAATTCCTGACAAATAGTAAGTAATGTGAGAACAGTGATGTTAAGAGAGGAGGAGGAGGAGGAGGAAGAGGAGGAGGAGGAAGACTGTTATTATCCAGACTGTAACATAAATAATACAGATGAGGCTGAGGCAGCAAGTTCTGGGAGGAGCTAACATCTCAAAAGTTTTACTGTCTTCTTGAGAGGAAGGGGGAGAAATGTGACTCCTTGTGGTTACTGGCTACCAGGACAAAGCAACTGACATCCCCCTCTACCCTAAGCTCTAAATATGAGCTATGTATTCACAACATACCCACAAGGATTTGGCAGCAATTTACAAATGAGATTCCTGGATATGGGTGCAAGAAAACCTTTGCCAAATGCCTTCTAGAGATAGAGGAGGGATATGAAATTAATTGATTTAGTCTTCTAAAAAAAATCCTCTACTTCTAGGAAAAACATTGGCACCATTGTTAAATCCTTTAAACATATCAACCTAGGATCTCACCACCTCTTCCGGGGGGGGGGGGGGGGGGGCTGCAATAGCTTCCCACTTGCTTCCTACCAGTCTCATCTTCCTCTGTCCTGTTTTCCACATTGCAACTAGGATTATCTTTGAAAAACCAAAACCTCATATTTCTCTACTGCCTGAAGTTCTTCAAGGGCTCCTTACCCTTCCTTACTTCAGGAAGTTATAAAACTCCTCTACAGACCAAAGCTCATCATAATCTGGACCTGGGCCCCAGATCTGGCCTCATTTCCTATACCTTCCTCCTAGCACACACCCTAGATTTTAGCCTCACCTCAAACTGGCAGTTCTCTGCAAGCCACGTGTACTTTTGCACCTGCTTGTTCCTTTGCCCGTGGGAAAAACACATTCAAAAAGAGAACTGAGCCAGGCATGGTGGCATACACCTGTAATTCCAATGGTTTGGGAGGCTGAGACAGGAGGATTTTGAGTTCAAAACCAGCCTCAGCAACTTAGCAAGGCTCTAAGCAACTCAGCAAGACCCTGTTTCTAAATAAAATACAAAAAAGGGCTGGGGATGTGGCTCAGTGATTGACTCCCCAGTACCAAAAAAAAAAAAAAAAAAAAAGAAAGAGAGAGAGAGAGAGAAAGAGAGAACTGAAACACAGCACAGTAACTGTTCTCATTAAACATAAAGCATGACACAGCATTACAAAACACATTACTATAATAGTTATAACCACAGGCTGCTTTTCAGTACACTGATTCTTAGATATATTGTTGTTACCCATGATCAGGTGTGAATATGAAGTGCTCACTTTTATTGTTCACTAATAATTTCAAGAAAGAACTATCTATAAACCAGCAAATTGCCTCTGATTGACATTTTTGGGTGAATAATAGTTCTATTTTAATTTTTATGCATTTCGAGTCACATTAGAAGAGAATATTGACCAAGCTTGAATCCCACCTATGGAATATAAGAAGAAAGTGTGAACATACTGGTAAAATTCAACCTGAAGATTTTAATTGAGTTACTGCTAATCAATATTCTTAATCAAAGTTAAAAAACTAAGCTTTATGATATATGTATAAGTAAAGTAAATGTATAATAAATTCATTGAATGTTTTTCCTTTCTGTCAAATTTTTAGCCTTGGTTTTTTAACTATTTGGCTTTAAAACCAGATGAAAATTCTGACATTAAGATACTTTATTTTTCAATCTGTAATTACTAACTAAACCCAAACACAGCTTCACACTTCAGCAGTTTTCATTCTTCTTACTTTAATATTGATTCATTGCCCCTGTAAAACCACCACAATTGATTAGCAGGCAAGGGCAACAATGAGTAAAAGAAAAATAAAACAAAATTGAGTTTCTTCACATCTACAATGGTCTAGTTATTGTGATTACTGAACAATATCTAGATACTACAGTAAAAACAACAGATACTGAAAATGATGGGTTTGAAAAATATATGTACAAGTGTCATGATCCACAGTCTCATGAGCTGCTCAGGAATCCAAGACTGCAACAGGCACTCATAAAGCCTGGGTCCAATGTAAACTCCCTCTCCTCTTACCTGGCCCTCTGGGGATTCTCAGACAGCTCCTGATAAGCAGATCTAAATGTAAGACAAAAATATCCCAGGGAGATTCTGGCACTGAGCCCCAGAAATCCTTAAAGCAACAAGTACTGTCTAAAAAGAAGAAAACCAGAGCACTTGTTTGCAGTTCTCTCCCCTAACTTTCAAAACACCTAGCCAAGACGGAGTAATAAAATTTCTTCCAAGGCACAGTGTGTTTAGATACAGATGGTCTGCTATAGATAATGTTATTTCCTGACACCTGGGACGTTTTGGAAGATTCCTCAGAAATGACCTTGGGGCCAGATCAAACTATATGGGCCAGTGATTTCTTTCAATTTATGGAAACCTCAATAACTTGGAACCTCCTGTAAAGACCATCACAGTAAAGGACAAAGTTAACTCACTACAAAGACAACATGAAGTTATGACAAAAACCCTTTTTAAAAATCCAGAATGTGGGAAACTGTAGAACAAATGGCCAATTTCTTCAACAAATAAATTGTACACAAAAAATTTAAATGTAGAAAGAGGAACTTATAAATTAAAAGCTACTTAAGAAATACATTAACTAAATGCAACACATATATCTTTCTTGGAATCTTATTTTTAAAAGATGAATTATTCAAAAAATGAGACAAATAGGAAATTTTGAACATTGATTAGAATCTTGATTATATTAAGGAACTACAGACATTTTTAATTATGGTGTTGTCATATATAAATAAAAAGGAATACCATTTTTTTTAAGTCAGAACAAAAACAGGTCTACAAAACAGCAAAAGGAATAGGAAAACCAACTCACTTTACAGATTTTTTTTTTTTCCTAGTAATGGGGATTGAACCCAGGGGTGCTCTACCTAGGAACCACATCTCTAGCCTTTTTTACTTTTTATTTTGAGACAGTCTCTCACTAAGTTGCTGAGGCTGACCTTGAACTTTCCATCCTCCTCTCTTGGCCTCCTAAGTTGCTGGGATTTTAAGTGTGGGCCACCTACTTAGATCTTGAATGGTGAATGCATGGATATTGGTTGGATTATTCTATGTTCAATTTTGTAAATCTGAAACACTTCATAACAAAATCTTTCCATCCCTACACAACTGATATGCTGGTGAGCCAGTCTAGCACCCGTGAGAAAGGACTCATCTCAGCAACTGCCAGGCTGCACACCTGTTACTCACTGTCCTCAGCACTAGTCCACATTGGACCCACCGTGGGTAAGAGCAGGGACCCTGGAAGCAAACAGACATGAGTCTGAACAGGGCACAGTTCTTACTGAACTGTATATGAGATTTCCCATGTATAAAATGAGGGTTATAAACAGCACCTTCTGGGCTGGGGTTGTGGCTCAGAGGTAGAGCACTCTCCTGTGTATGTATGAGGCAGTGGGTTCAATCCTCAGCATCACATAAAAATAAAAATACTATATCCACCTATAACTAAAAAATAAATGTTTTTTAAAAAATAAAATAAACAGCACCTTCCACATAAAATTATTCTGAAGATTAAATGGGTCAATGCATTTAGTACGGTAACTGGGTGAAATATTAGCTGCACTTATTGTATGATTGTTGCTGTTGTTGTTATATATTCCTTTCCTTTCACTTGAATCAAGACTGTTGGTGAAACCCACTAAAATGGAAAGAAGAGACATTTAAACCAGAATTAATAATATATTTATCCTCTAAGAAAGAGAATGAATCAGACATAATTTTCCTATATTTATCTATGAATACACCACCAGTGAAACTCCAAATCATGAACAACCACAGGAATGGGATCCTAATTAGAAGAAGTTACACTCCATGGATGTATAATATGTCAAAATAAACTCTACTGTCATGTATATCTAAAAAGAATTTTTTTAAATGAAGAAAAAAATAATATATTTATTCTTTTGGGGGGGGTACCGGAGATTGAACTCAGGGGCACTCAACCACTTAGCCACATAGAGACAGGGTCTGAGTCGCTTAGCATCTTGCTCTTTGCTGAGGCTGGCTTTGAACTCACTATTCTCCTGCTTCAGCCTCTGGAGCCACTGGGATTACAGGTAGCACCACCGAACTTGGCTATATATTTATTCTTATCATGACTGTTAAAAGAAAGAAAAAAAGACCCATTTGATTAGAGTGGAATGTGGGGACTTGGAAGTAAATCAGTGCACATAAGTAGATTTGGAGCAGACATGAGTGCTTGGTATCATGAAGAAGATTGTGGATAGCAACAAATAAGTGTCAAGCAGGAGAGCAATAAACAAAAGCAATATTTTAGCCCTGAGTCCAGCAATTTTCTCTACAGGATAGACTAGGTCTGTGTCACTGGCCTTGAGGACAGCACTATAATGTATTATTATTATTAATAGCATTCTAGCAGGGCGTTGGGGCACATGCCTGTAATCCCTGAAGCTTGGGAGGCTAAGGCAGGAGGACTGCAAGTTCAAAGCCAGCTTCAGCAACTTAGCAAGGCCCTAAGCAATTTAGCAAGACCTCAAAATAAAAAATAAAAAAAAGAGCTGGGGATATGGCTCAATGGTTAAGCAACCCTGGGTTTAATCCCTGATACAAAAAAAAAAAAGGGGGGGAGAGGGGAAGTATTCTTTATGATGCTGATACAATTTGAGATCTTGCTTTAGAATAAAGTGACTAGGTATATAAAATATACCATTCATCACGACAACTCCACCCCAGGTCTAGAACACTTATTGTTCAGAAGTGAGAGAAAAGGCAAAAAAGTGTCCACAATGCTGGTAATGGGAGGAAAGAATATGCTAGAAAAGGGAGGATGTGGGCTGTGAAGCTGGGGAGTGAAGCACAACTCGGCACATCCATTGCAACTTTTTCTGCTGATGGGGCAGGCTCATTTATCCTAAGAGAATTACTGTGTGAAAACAATGCCGAGTGTGTGCTGGGCTCAGAACCCGTGGCTGGAGGTCAGCAGTCAGCACTGACTACTCTCTGGAGGGCCCTACTCCATGGTGCATCTGTCAGCAACACACACACTCACCCTCTGCTTTGGGGAAAGTGCAGGTCCCCAGCAGGGGCTGCTGCACATGTAGCTGTGTCTGGGCTGAAGATTGACCTTGGCTGTGCAAAAGAGGTCAAGGAGGAAATGGGGACTCCCTGGAAGGGAGGCCAAGAGAACTTTCTTTCCTCACCCCTCTCTTGAGTTTTGGGCTCTGGATTCCAAGGTGCCTCTTGACTGACTGATACATTTTATGAATTCATCAGTGAGGCCAGCTATAAGCCAGGAATTGTTGGAGGTGCCTGGGATATGACCACAAACACAAGAGATTCTTGCCCTTGAAGAACTCTCTACTTGAGGGACAGGGAAGGCAGACGACTATGTTTTAGAGTGACAAGTATTAGGGCAAAATGAACCAAAATAAAACAAAGCATGGTAAACGAAGGGGTGAGAAGGAGGATAGCTGGATGGAGATTGAACCTGCCCACTGATAGGAATGTCAACTTAGGAATTCTGTCACTTCCTGCCATTTATGGCCACTTGGCCTCACCACATACCACAGCAGCAAAGATGATTAGGGAAACAAAATTATTGTGTTGGGGTTTATTTCAGAGTCAAAAGAAAAATCAATTACTATTTTCTAAAAGATGGAAGCAAGTGTGGTCTAAAGAGAGAAGGTGAAACCAAGGAACTGAACCAAAGCAAAAGGATATCAAACTCTTCCTGCTCTTCCTGCCCCACAGGATAGTCTTTGGTCTGCAGGGATTCGGACTATACTGCTCCACATTGTGATAATGGAGCTGGGCTGTTGGTATACAGTTGTTCCCCCAGGATCCCAAGTTATCTATGAGCTGGCTCATTAGTTAAAAGCTAATCCTATCTTTGTAATTGTCCCTTACCCCAATGACCAATCAAAGCAAGATGAACAAAAGTTGATGGGCTAATCCCCCAAAAGGGGTGTACAGTGCAAAAGGGGTGCAGAGTGCAATTTTAAATGTACTCCCCTCCTCCATGAACATACCTCCCCCAACTACCCAAAAAAAAGACCAGAGAGGGAAGTAAGAATGTTACAGGAATTGGACCCAGAAGGCAGGATTACAGAGTTGTTTTCTATATTTTGTGAACTTTCTATGATGAAGATGTATAATTCTTATAATTAGGGGAAAAAAACAGCTGGAAAGAGGGGTTGGGGGGAGGGAGATGACCATGGAAACCAGTTGCCCTACACCCTTGCAGTGATCATCACTGAAGACCTTCCTATGGCTCTCACTGAAGAACTACCTCACTATTTCTTGAGATATATTTAGCTAAGATTTACACCTGGATAGAGACTGATCCAGAGTAACGAAACTGTAATTTCACATATCTTATATTTATATTCGTGCTGACAGCTACAGTTATGATGCTGAACATGGATTGCTCTCTCACTCTTCATATCAGCTATTTAAATTCTGACTCTTAATAGCAGGAGAAAAAGCTGACCGAGTCATGAAATAAGCTCATATTAGAATCTTGGGATATTTACCATAAATTGATATATGTAGGTTGCAGAAATATTGAGGACTCTTTTTTATCATCTATTTGAAACTACCTCAGTGTAGATTTAGGACTTTGGCTTAGAACCTGACTGGTGCCATCTTATTTCCTGAAGGACAAATCCTGAAAAAGTTTTCAATAAGGCATAACAATCATTTATGATGAAAGCTCTAAGTAAATTAGGAATAGAGGGAAACACCTTAACTTGGTAAAAAGGTTATACTCAAAACCCAAAACAAACAAACAGAAATGGTTAGACTCCTCTTAAATTTGAGAATAAGACAAAGATGCCCCCTAGTAACTGTTTTGCATAGTTCTGGAAGTTCTGGATATTCTGTAAGGAAAGAAAAAGAAATATGAGACTTAAGGATAGAGAAGAAGCAACAAAACTATCACTGTGTTCAAAGGCTATTATTAACCACGTGGAAAAATAAACAATCAACAGACAATTTGAATAAGACAGCAAAGCCAGGCTGCACTATACAAGATCAGCTTAGAAGAATCCACACTATATTTTTTCAACTACTAATAACCAACTTGAAAATAAAGATAAAAAGAAACATGATTCACAACAGTAACAAAAGTAAGTATTCAGAAATTAATTTAACCAAAATAGCCTCCTAGACTTTTATAGGGAAAACTTTAAAGTTTTAGTAACAGGTTTAAAAATGAGCTGATAAAGTATTAAGAGATAAAATTTGGTGATGTCTACAACAACTCAAAGGGGTCAGTGGGAAAAATGTACATAGAAATATAGAAAGGAAGTAATAAAGCAAATATGGCAAAAGGCTAACGATTGGTGATTCTGGGTAAGGAAGACATAGGAGTTCTTTGTACTACTCTTAAAACTGTTCTGTTAGTTTTTAATTATTTCCAAGTTTTAAGAAATGCTAGGGGAAAAAACTCCAAATCACTGGAAAGGCATGTTACATGCCCTTGGATGGAATATGTTACCATCAAAAAGATGTCAAACTTCCCCAAAGTGATTTATAAATTTAACATAATCCCAATAAAATTCCTCAAAAATATAAATTTTTAATAACTTGGTAAACTCACGATAAATTTATATGAAAAAAATAAAAGTTGGTTCAGGAAGAGCTAAGTAAACTTTAAAATGAATGACCTGTGGTGCCAGTTATTACAACAACCACAAAGTCACTGTAATAAAATCAGAGCAATAAAAAATGGAGCAAGAACTTCAACTAATGGCACCAAAGAGAGGCTAAGAAAAACCAGTGGATCCATGAAAATCACATGAGAGGAAGGGGGTACCACACTTAGTGAATGAAAGCATGTTTTTTTTTTTTGTTTGTTTGTTTGTTTTTTTAGATGCTACTGGAACAACTAGTTCAATAAATAGCAGGAAAAAAACAGGACTGGATCAGTGTCTAACACCTCATGCAAATGTGGGCTGTAGATGCATTAAAATCAAAGGCATGCCCTAGAGATCAAGAAAGGTTTCTTAAACAAAACTTCAAAAGCATAAATCATAAGTCAAAGGATTTTGATGATTACATCAAAATTAACATTTTTTTCCCTTAGTCTGGGTGTGGTGGCATATGCCTGTAATCCCAGCCACTTTGGAAACTGAGGCCGGAAGGATTTAAAGTTCAAGGTTGGCCTGGGCACATTAGCAGACCCTGTTTTAAAAAAAGAAAAGAGAAAGAAAGGCAGTGGCAGAATGCTTGTCTAGCATGTGTGAGTTTCTGGGTACAATCCCAGCCCCACACAAAAGTAAAAGAAAAAAGAACATCATTTTCTTGATCAAGGGATGACAAATGACCAAATGAGAAGATATCTACAAAGTCTATACATGCCAAGAAGCAAATATCTACATTATAAAATCACTTTTGCAATAAATGGAAACAACTATCTGCTCCAACACAAAATGCCAAAGATATGAACAAGCAATTTACAGAAGAGGCTATGATTTCAAGAGATGTTCAAAACTGTTACTAATCAAAGAAAAACTAAAGTGACAAGACATCGCTTTGTACTTATTTGAAAAAGTGGACAGTTGAACAAAGCCAAAGGTTGGTGGAACATGAGGACATAAGAATCTCACATGCTTCTTGAGGGAGGGACAGAGACTGGTGCAGCCATTTTGGAGATGAATCTGGCACCATTTAATCAAATTCAGTCCATGCAAACCTAAAATCAAGCAGTGCTCTTCTGAATATATGCCCTACAGAAATATTATGCAGCTTTATAAGAGGAAATGTGTGAAGATGTTCTTTGCAGCAAAATATGTGGTGTTGAGGAGATGGGTCAACCTAAGTATCCATACATCACTCAGAGTACAGGTAAGAACAACTGTGGTAGATACACAACAGCAGGGAGTGTGATGCAGCACTTAGAAGCAAAGAGTCAGATGCACACATAGCAATAGGCATGAATCCTAAAAGCAGTACTTAGGGAAAAAGAAACAAAATGCACTAAAGCATTATAAATTAAAATACATAAATATAAAGCAAACACTTCCACTTTGCAAGATCCTACAGACAAAAAGATACCTGTGAAATACATTAAAATGAGCACCTATGAGACATGAGGTGAGTGGGAATGGGGCAGAGGAATTTAAAAACAAGAAATTATTTAGACCCTTTGTGTGTTATAAAAGAAGAATTCAAATGACCTATGATAAACACAAAATTAGAATTGTTTCCTTCCCAAAAGTTCCAAATTTTCCTAACAACAAAAGCTACTCTGGTTGCCAACTCTGTTGATGAGTAACAGCTTTTCATCCCTTTTCAGGCGAGAAGAGAAATTTAGGGATCAGCAAAGTATGAAAGAGATCAGCAGAGAATATTGACAGACCAGTGTTTTGTCTCATGCCCTGACAACTGGACTGAAAAGGACCTGATACCACTTGATTTGGGGTGATTCACTTCAAGATGGGTTGGTGTCAAGTTTTCAGGTCACTTGAAACCATGTGCTTTTTTAGAACCTCTACCCACACAATCCTCTTGCCTCCCTCTTGAAATATTGCACAGAAACTAGAATCTCAAAATCTTGAACTAGAGGGGCTGGGGGATATAGCTCAGTGGTACAGCACTTTCCTGACATGCAGGAGGCCCTGGGTTCAATCCCCAGCACTACTACCAAAACAGAACAAAAAATCTTTAGATAGAGGGAATCATTTTATGGAAACAAAGGCCCAGAGAAGAATTTTGGTTTAGGGTCACACAGCTAGACAAACTCCATCACTGAGCTACACCTCCAGCCCTCAACCCTTTCAACCATACTTCACCATCAGCTTCTCTGTTCAAACACCTATAAAGGCTTCTCCTTCACTCAAAGTCAAGGCCAAAATCCTTTAATGGCCTACAATGATGCACCTCTCTCCATTCTCACACCCTCTCATCTGTTGTCACTTTCTCCTCATCCACATTCAGCCTGCCTGGCCACCATGAATGATCTTGCCTTGCTGTCCCTCAAGTGTGCCAAACCTGCTATTGCATCAGAGCTGGGAACTTGCTCATCCTTTACCTCCTGTTTACTCCCTCATATCCTTGAAGTCTCAGATCAAAGTCATCTCAGAGCAGGACACAGTGGCAAATGCCTGTAATTCCAGATATGCAGGAGGTGGAGGCAGAAGGATTGCAAGTTTCAGGCCAGCTTCAACAACTTAGCAAGTCCCCATCTCAAAATAAAAAGAAAAAGGAATAGGGTTATAGCTTTGTCTGTTTTGCTCACAATTGCATCCCTGCACCTATGACAGTGCCCAGCTCATACGGGTACTCAAAGAATATTGTTGACTGAGTCAGGACCCAAATGCATCCCTCAGACTTCAGAGTCCTGCACACCCCATTTTCCCCACTGTGCCATCAATTCTCTGTAGTCATACCTTTTAGTCAGAAGACCAACAAATCCAAAAGTGAAATGACAAACTTTAATTATGTCTAATTTTACCTTCTAGGGTTACTCTTTTTAGCATCAAGGATAAAGTACCTAACCAGAAGTTAATGCCTTGGAGTGTTTAACAGCTCTTTCATTATAGAGCTGCTCTGTGATCTGGATTTAGGGCTGCTACTTTAGACCTCTCTGCCTTTCCAGGCAAAAGACTATCTCCTAATTAACTCCTGACCAACAAGACTACATTATCCTATTTTGAAAATTAGTTTATTCAGATATTTCGCTAGACAGAATATAATAAACTATCTCATATTAATTGAATTAATGTGAAAATTTTCAGCCACATTCTGAATGAATTTTAAAGATGTTTTAGCAGAAAACCTAGCACAGGAGAAGTTCACTGGCAATATCTTGTTATGATGCATGTTATAGGTAATATATTAACTAACAGAATAATACTCCTAGAAAATAAATCAAGTCTTATACCTGGTAATGAGTACACAAATCTCCATTTGCATTCTATTTTAATATTTTTTAAAAATTCCCCAAATTTAAGACTAAAGTATCTATAGTTTGAAGTACTGCTTTTCATTTACTTTAGCCCAATACAGAGTGATTTGGAAGATTGGGGATAATAATGAACTTGAGGCAGGGTGCAGTGGTGCATACCCATACTCTCAGTGGCTCAGGAAGCTGAGGCAGGAAGATCACAAGTTCAAGGCCAGATTCAGCAATTTAGCAAGGCCCTACATAACTTAGCAAGACTCTGCTTCAAAACAAGAAATAAGAAGGCTGTGGATGTAGCTCAGTGGTAAAGTGCCCTTGAGTTAAATCCTCAGTATCAATCAATCAATAAATAAACAAACTTGACGCTTCACTATGCACCATCGCAAGAGGAGTTTCCTTCTGAGACAGAAGTAACAAGTTGCCTGGCTCTGGAAGCTTCCTATATGGTAGTTTTCAAGCATAGAATAGGTAAAAAATTAACCTGGGTCACTTAACCCTTTTTTAGAAGCAGAGACTCATATAGAGTGTCACTATGTTGTAAGAATGAACACCTATGGGCTGAGGTTGTAGTTCAGTGGTAGAGTGCTTGCCTAGCAATACCACATAAAAATAAATAAATAAAATAAAGGTATTGTGTCCATCTACAACTAAAAATAATAAAAAAAGAATGAACACCTACTCTTAGATCTTAGGAGATCTTAGATGGTGATTCAAGAATCAAGATTCTTCTTGTTCTCTAAGAGAAATAGTGTAAATTCAATCAGTGCTTTTTAAGGAGGTTCTGCATTGCCACATGGATGAACCAGGAATGTGAAGAGGATCTCTTCAGGTAAGAAGTGCATTCAGAGGAGAATGGAGAGAGAAAAGAGAGATCGGCCCTGCTTTGTGGCTACAAGACAAATAACTCATACACATTTGAACAGAGTCTACAGAGATTATTATATTTCAGCCAAAAAATACAATATGAATGTATGAAGAGCCATCTCATCACATTTTCTGAGTCAGGATGTTCTTGGTTTATTGCAAAAGTTATGTTACACTGTACAGAACCTATTCCCGGGCCAGATTTAGCTCTTCTCCACAATACACCAAGTACTCCATTACAGTCTCCAAATTCAAATGAATTTAACACTGAAGTATTGGTAATCTGAAAATCACTTTTTACTTACTTTAGCCCCAAACTGACAGAATAATAATGAATTTGAAGATCCACTATGCATCATGCAGAATTTTGAAACTGTTTTTTCTTAAAACTTTTTGTTTTTGTCGCAATGAGTGACATGTGTTACATATTAACATGCAAAATCAGAGAATTTGAAAGGTAGAAGGGGAGCTTAGAGATGCCTTAATTCAATATTTTAGAGAAAAAAAAATGGGTGCTGAGGTATAAACTTAGTTGCTCATCACATTTACTCTGCCAGAATAAAGCAACACAGCACTGATTTTTTTTTTAAAGATAGAGTGAGAGAGGAGAGAGAGAGAGAGAGAGAGAGAGAGAGAGAGAGAGAGAGAGAGAGAGAATTTTTAATATTTTATTTTTTAGTTCTCGGCAACACAACATCTTTGTTGGTATGTGGTGCTGAGGATCGAACCTGGGCCGCACGCTTGCCAGGCGAGTGCGCTACCGCTTGAGCCACATCCCCAGCCCCCACAGCACTGATTTTGAGAAATCACACCTGTACTTCAGACTTACAAAACATACTAATCAGTGCTATTCACCCCTTGTAACTCAGTTATGTAAATGAGTGGACTAAACTACGCTCAAACCCTAAATAATAGAGTTCCATTAACTTGTCACACATCATAGCATCTCTAATTATGAAAAGAAAGTGTTTCAACACAACATGTTCATATTACTGTAAAAGAATTACTATAAAACAGACCTAAAGTCAGCAATATTACAGAATAACACGAGTACCAAAAATATTTACCTTTCACTACAGTATAATTGAGACAGTAAAGGATAATGAGATTGTAGTTAAAGTTGGTTTTGGCTTTGATTTTGTTTTTAAAATTTAACTCTACACGTCAAGCATTCTTCACAGTTGCTAATTTGCACCAGACCCTGGCTGTCTGGTAACTCCAATATCCCTTTATTCAAGTGACAGCATCTCTGACACATGGATGCTTGGCGGACATCAGTACCTGCAGCAGCAACACAAGTGTCTGTGGGTACCTGCAACACTCCACCATGTAATCAAAGCTGCATCTCCAGCTAAACAGGTCCTACTCTTGCTTGGGAAACTAACCATCCTATCCCCCGACACAGAATCACGGACTCCCAGACCCACGGGCAGCGTGGCTTGGCGCATTTGTAAAAGCAAAAGACTGGGCTAATGCCGAACTCTTTCCAGCTCTCCGATTCCGCCCCAGTGCCGAGTGGCAAGGCGGTGCAGTGGAAAGAGCCCCGGGCTTGACAACTCTTGAAAAGCCCACGTCCGCGCCCTCTGACTGCTCTCCAGCCCCGGGGGCCCGCGGCGGCCTGGCGGTCCGCTACAGGAGCGCGAGCCGGCCCGCGGCGCCCACCGCCCTGAGCGGGCTCCGGACGCCGAGCGCGGCGTCTCCCGGGGAAGGGGCGGCGCAGGCCCGGCCGCGCGGTGCGTCCCGCCGGGCTGCGGTACCCTCTGCCCGCGGCCCTGGACAGCGGCCACGGCCCCTCGCCCGGCCCTGCCAGGCCCCGGCCCGCCCCGGCCCTGACCTGCTCTTCGCCGCCCGGAGGTCCCTCGGCGCGGCTGGCAGTGGCGGCCGCCCGTCCCGGGCCCGCTGTCACCTCCGCCCCTGGCAGCGGTGGGCGGACCGATCCCGTGTGACTCAGCGCGCCGCCCCGCCTACCGCCTCAAACCGGGGCTTCCGCCTGGGCCGGCGCTCCCGCTGCCCGGGGTCGCCAAGCTCCGCTCCCCGCGCGCCCACCTCCCCGGCGCCCGCCCCGCGCTCACGCCCCCTGGCGGTCGGCCTGGCCCAGCCGCCCCGCGACGTCAGAGAGGCGGCGCTCCGAGCGCCTCTGCTTGGGAAACTGAGGCACTGGGACTCCGCTACTGCGGGGCATTCAGCCCTCGGGGCTGGCCGGGCTAGGAGTAAGTTCCTCACCTCACTCGAAGTTCCCTCGCCCCCACGCCAACAGTCAACTAGAAGAAAAGAACGTTCCCGTCAGAGAAGCCCAGTCCCATTCCTGTTTGTGATGCTGTCCTCTTTGCTCCCTTCAGGCAGTTTTCATTGCCCTGTCACACAATACTCGCTGGTGTTCACTTCTGTCCATTCCACTCTCTCCTGTCACCCCGCTCCCACACCACCACCGCTCCGGCCCCCATCCCCACCAGGGAAAGTCTCATACAGCCTTGAGAATTTAAGAGCAAGGACCAAAGGAATACAAGAAGTAGGCAGGGATGAGAGAACTCCCCCAAATATCTCTCGAATCCCCCACGAGATTTCTTCTTTGGGCATAAAAGATCACAGATCACAAAGTCATTTTGTTTGGCCATGTTGTTTGAATTGATGTGTTGTAAGTTTCTGGGATCTAGGAGATTCTAAAGAATGCAGCAGGTCTTTCGCCATGCATGCAGAGAAGAGATGAGCGTTTATTTTAAAAATTTCACTGGATATGTTATTTCCCTTTCCTCTGTTTTTTTTTAATCATTATGAAATTTATCATCCTAACCATTTATAAACGTGCATTTCAGTGGCATTAAATGCATTCACACCGATGCAACCATCATCACCATACCTCTCCCAAAAAGAGAGCTTTTCATCTTCCCAAAAGGAAACTGTCCCCATTCCCTACCTCCTGACAATCACCCTTCTACTGTCTGTCTCCATGAATTTCGCTATTCTGGATACATCACATGAGTGGAATCACACAATACTTGTTCTTTCTTGTTAGGCTTATTTCACCTAAAATAATGTCCTCACAGTTCATCCATGTTGTAGCATGTGCCAGAATCCTCTTTTTAAGGCTGAATAATATCCATTGTTCCTATAATACTACATTTTATTTATGCATTCATCCTTTGATGGACATTTGGGTTGTTTTTACCTTTCGACTGTTGTGAATAATGCTACTATGAAAATTAATGTATGGTATCTACTAAAGTCTCTGCTTTGAATGTTTTTTATATCTCCATCCAGAAATGAAATTGCTGGGTCAGATGGCAATTCTATGTTTAATTTTTCATGATATTGTTAAGCTGTTTTTCTCCTTTGCTTTTTGAAGCATGTGAATACTGAGGGGAGAAAATTTTGTAGTAAAATATTAATGTTGTGGGTTTTGTTAAAATTTTTAGAAAATACTTCATTTGTCTGTAAAACTGTGACTTTTCCTCAAGAAGGTAATTAATATTATGCAAGGTTGTACATGCCTGTAATCCTAGCTACTGGGGAAGCTGAGTCATGAGGATTACAAGTTCCAGGCCAGCCTGGGCAACTCAAAATAAAAAATAAAAAGGGCTGGGGGATGTAACTTGGTGGTAGAGCACCCCTACATCTAATCCCCAGTACTGAAAGAAAGAAACAAAATAGAAAAGAAAGCTGCAAATCTATTGCCTTTATTTTGAATGACAATATCATTTTCCAAAATAAAAACATTAATTATAGTTTTGTTTTTTGCAGATGTACTTTTCTAATGATTTTTTGAGCCAAATACGCATATGAAATCAAGATGAAGTAAAAAATCAAGCTTTTCATTTTAAAAATAAAATGTCAGATTGTCTTAACATACACTTATCCCAATCTAAACTTTTTTATTTCACCTAAGAGTCAATTTCAAAATAATTTGATTATTGAATCTCAGAAGTAGGTTCTTTAGTGTGTACGTTGAAGTTTAAGAATGACTGACCTAGTCCCAGCAGCCTTGGAGGCTGAGACAGGAGGATCACAAGTTGGAGAGCTGCCTCAGCAATTTATGGAGGCCCTAAGCAACTTAGTGAGAGCTTGTCTCAAAATAAAAGGGCAGGGAATGTGGCTCAGTGGTAAAGCACTCCTGGGTTAAATCCTCATTACCAAAAAAAACAAAACAAAACAAAAAAAACCCACAAAAAACTGACTTTGGACGTTTCAAAGATTCTAAAACATCAAAGATAAAATAATATTTTCCCACTCATCAAAGATTTACTGTATTTTAATGATGTAACAGGAGTTTTTCTACGGGTTTGGGATTCAGCCTGATCAACTGTTGGGGTAAACACAAATCAGTGCCTAGGAAGTCTTAGGCCTGGTGAGATAAGGATTCTCAAGAATGTGATAATAAAGCAAACAGAGAAGGGAAACTGGCCATTTCCCTTAACTCTAATCTTTTTTTTTTTTTTTTTTTTTTTTTTTACTACCAGGGATTAAACCCAGGGGCACTTAAGTACTGAACCATTCCCAGCTCTTTTTAAACTTTTTTTGAGACAAGGCCTCACTAAGTTGTTGAGGCTGGTATCAAATTTGGAATCCTCCTGCCTCAGCCTGCCGAATTATTGGGATTACAGGCATGCACCACCATGCCTGGCTTACCTCCTATCCTTAAGTGAAGATCAAAGCGGAGTAACCTTGGATGTAAAGTAAAACAATATACTCATAAAACATCTGAAGAAATCCACTGTATAGTGAGCATGTGACCTATCCCATATATTTTCCTTGCTTGTAGGTGCACTCCAGCCTGTTACCATGGTGGAACAAGTAATAAAATGTCCAAGCCTCTCCATAGTCTTCCAAGTTCTTTCTTTTGGAATGTTAAACAGTACACTGGGGGTTTTGTAGCCTTAAGGTCGAACACCAATACACACAACAAGCTCCCTGTTCTCATGGAGAACATACTAGAGAGATGTGACAGACAATAAAGAAATAAATAATAAATAAGACAATCATGGGTGTGGGGAGTGTTTTGAAGGAAATAAACCAGATGATATGATAGATTAGATTGCAGAGAATTAAAGCCTAATGCCCTAGGCATTCACTGCATGTAAGGAACTAACTTCTCTTCTTTGCAACAGGCATGGTACAAATTATAAACAGTCTTTGAGAAGACTGAGAGAAGAGTCACTCGACACACTGTCTGTGTACTGTGGGTCAGGGAGGGATCTAGGCTGATACAGAGCAAAGGCATATGTGGGAAACTTGTTTGAATATAAAGCGGGTAGAGAAGTCCCTCTTGGGGATGTAATATTTTCTTGAGATAAAATTGATGTGAAAGAATCAGCCATATAAAGAGCTGAGGAGGCTCTTTTCAGAAAACAGGAACTGCAGGTGAGAAGCCTTGAAATGGAAAGCAAACTGATAAGTTTCAGAAACAGAAAAGAAGTCAGTGTGAGCAAGTGAGCTGGTATTATTTGAGATTAGAAGGCAAACAGGAGTGAGGACTATTCTAGGCAGGTAGAGATTCCAGGCCTCAGTAAGGAGACTGAATGTTATGATAAATCAATATATTGATGCATGATAAATATCTCCCATTGAAGGGACCTGAAATGAAAAGGATCAAGAGAAAACAATGTGTGTGAAACTGCTTTGTTATCAAGGACAATATCTACATATATGATATTAAATCTGAAATGTATATACTTATCCCTCTACTCCTGATAAGCCTTAATAAACCAAATCAAAGAATGGCTCAATTTCTGTGTATTTTGATTCATCTCATTGATTAAAGCTATTTGAGTGTGCCATCCTTAGATCGTGTATCTGAACCAAAATCCAATCTGACAGGATGTCCTGCATCTGAACTTCCACCGCTATGATGGGCAGCATCGCAAACTAACAGCTGAGCACAGCTTGGCCCCATAGAAAAGCCACCTCACTCTGGCTTCATCGTGCAATATGCCACATCATAGACATAAGCTGCTGTTGACAATGGCAGCAGATGAGAAACTAATCAAAGTCGGCCTTGCTCATGGTGTCTAGCTGTTAATCCTGAAGCATCCAGGGGCTCAGCTCCTTCTTATTCCTGTTACTTAGGAAGATACTTAGAGGTAAAATACAGAAGACATAGGTTTGAATTCTGCCAGGAAGGAAGAGGCATTATATGGAAACAATTATTAACTATTTATCAAAATGGTGCCAGAATGCATCTGGGAGTCCCAGATGGAGGTAGAGGAGGGTCAGTACTCAGGCTGGATGGGGACAAGCAGGGGAAGTCCTGTGCCCTCAGAGAAGCCATGAGTCAGGATGGTTTGATGGGAGCATCTATCCGGTGGGCTTCTGCTAGAAGACAAGAAAGGCCATTTGGTTCGACTTAGGAATAGACTTCAAGGGGCAGAAGTAAAGCCATTTCTCGTTTTGTTCTTCCTAGAAGAGGAGGGCCCTGTGAGGAAGTTTCTAAGTTATTACAAAAAAAAAAAAAAAAAGAACTCAAATTTCTCTTCAGGGCTGCTATGATATGTTTATATAATGTTACCATGGGTCTTTTTTTCTTCCTTCCTACTTGCAGAAGCTTGAACTGCTTTAATATAAAGTAGAAAATTATTTCACACTCAGAAATAAAAACCATTCTAAATGAGCAAACCTACCTTACCATAAAAATGCCTGGTATGGAGCCTGGAGTTGTGACTCAGTGGTACAGTGCTTGTCTAGCGCATGTGAGGCACTGGGTTCAATCCTTAGCACCACATATAGATAAATAAATTAAATATTGTGTCCCCCACAAAATTTGCCTGGTTGGAGTGATATTTTTGGAAAAACTCATTCATCTTATATATCTGTCAAGATATATCTCTTCCTGTTTATAGGAAGAAACAAGAAAAGAAGATATTTAAGGATCTGAAAGGATGAAAGGAATAGAGAAAACTGCTTTTTGCCAATAACAAATCTTTTTTTTTTTTTTTGGGGGGGGACAGGGTCTGGCTCAATTGCCTACCCAGGCTGGCCTTGAACTTTTCTATCCTCCTGCCTCAGCCTAAGTCACTAGGACTACACGTATGTTCCTCCCTGCCAAGCTAGAATCAATACTTTAAAAGAAAAATTTTTATAAGCCATCTGTTTTATTTTCCTGGTTGTTCAAATTAATGAAACAAGGTAATTAAAAAAAGCTTGTCTTTTTCTTCTTCAAATAACATTTTTAAAAAATATACCATGACAACAAACTAGCAAGGTAGTCACTTTAGTCCTTAGCTTATGAGAAATCTGAGGCCACATGAGGTTAAATAGCTTACCTAGTCCTTCTTATTCCCACACATTCATCAATTTATATTGCTTTTGTCTATAATCTTTTACTCTCAGGAAATCATCATAATAATTCTTGACTACATGGTATAACACCTTTCTATTTTTTGTTTAATATGTTTATATAAATTTGGTCACTTTATTTTTTTTAGAAATTTTTTTCTTTAAAGTTATTATATATATATATATATATATATATATATATATATATATATTGTTTGTTTGTTTGTTTGTTTGTTTGTTTTGTTTTGTTTTGTTTTGTTTTTTGGAGGGTGGGGTATTAGGGATTGAACTCAGGAGCACTCTATCACTGAGCCACATCCCCAGCCCTATTTTTCATTTTATTTAGAGACTGGGTCTCACTGACTTGTTTAGAACCTTGCTGTTGCTCAGGCTGGCTTTGAACTTGCAATCCTCCTGCCTCGGCACACACACACACACACACACACACACACACACACACACACACATACTTGAATCACTGGGATTTCAGGTGTGCACCACAATGCCCAGCTTGGTCAGTTTATTTTTTAAAGAAAAATTTCATACCACAAGTGCAAAACTAGTAGAGGTTATAATTCATAGTAGGTAAACATTAAAATAAATACAATGTAAGCAAGATTGTTTTTAGACTCTAGTTCTGAGTCTGAAACCCACTCTTTCATTTGTTAAAAAAAAAAAAAATGAAACTAGCTAGTGATAGAACATTAGAACCAAATAAAACATTGTCCTTGAAGTGTGTTCAGAAGAATCTAAAGAAATGAATAAGAAAATAACTTTTGCACTAAATGAGCTATTGCTAGGATAGTGCATCACAGAAAATTATCCCCTGCATCACACAGATTTGTCCTAATGGACTTCTTGAACATAGCTTGTAATTCTGTACCCATATTTTGGAAACTACCTGATTTGTCCAAGATACTATATTATTATTATGTTTTCCAGAACTAAGTATTAAACCCATGGCCTCTTATATGTGAGGAAAGTGCTCTAATATTGAGCTATATTTCCAGCCTTTTATTATATTTTATTATTTTTTATTTTATTTTGAAATGGTCTTGCTAAGTTGCCCAGGCTGGCCCTTGAATTTGTGATCCTCCTCCTTCAGCCTCTGGAAGACCTGAGAATACAGTATCTGGCTTGCCCAAGATTTCCGAATATGTAAAAGGCAAAGCCATCATTTGCCAAGTTTCAAAGTCTCCACAACTCATCTCATTTGGGAGCTTTGTTCTGAATCTGCTGTTTGCCTTCCCTCACAATCTTTTATTCTGGTGCATCCGTGGGCTTTAGTGATGTTATGACCCTCACTGTTCTTCCTGAAAAGGTGCCACCATTTGTATCTTACACTCAGAGAAAACAGACTCTTGGGAGGGCATGGAGGACTGTGTTTCTGGTGATGTGACGCTGTTTTTCTCAGACACAGTCTCAGAAATCATTACCTATTTAAGCAGCTGACCCCCTTGCTGATTCTTGTTGAACTTGTGGCCTATTTCATGTCCTCCACCCAGATTTGATAATAATGTGTTCGAGATTAGTGTGCAACGTGACATAGAAGTGAGTCATCTGACTTCAGACTGTATGTACTAAGGCAAACAAAGAAGGGCACTGGGTGATAAAGCAATCATGATTCTCTGGCCTCTGACAGGGCTGATCCCCATGGCAGAGTGGTTGGCTTCTTAATTTCCTCGTGGATGGTGAGTTTGTTGAAGGCAAGACTATTGAATTATCTTTATATCCCTGTTGTCTATCAAGTGCCTGGAACATAAGTGTCTCTAGTACACATTTGTTGAATGATGGAATTTGCTTTAGTTAAAAATCACAGTAGATTTTTTTTTTTTTTCGGTCCTGAGCATTGAACCCAGGGGCATGTAACTACTGAGCCATACCCCTAACCTCTTTTTATTTTTTTAATTTGGGGTAGGGTCTTGATAAAGTGCTCAGGGCCTCACTAAATTGCTGAGGCTGGTATCAAACTTGCAATCCTCCTGCCAAAGCCTGGAATCACAGGGATTACAGGTGTGTGCCACCATGCCCAGCAAATCATAGTAAAATTTAAATGGTGCTTAAATTCAATAAAGTGGTCATTTCCTCCCCCTACCACCATCTATTCCTTTTTATTTGGTAACAGAGTTATAACTTTTTTTAAAATGAGAACCATTTATTTTATGTTATCAATCTTCCCTATCCCTCTGCACCTTCCAGGAGTAGTCATATGGCCCAAGACTGACTAATCAGAGTCATTATGATATTTTTAGGGACAGTCACATAACTCAATTCACATTATTGACAGTCAAGCCCTAAGGATCAATAGCTTGTTCCTAGTTTGATAGAATATAAGCTTGAAGACATTGTTGGTCATCTTGTCCCCTCATGAGCAGAGATTGTGTGAGAAAGAAGTTACTGTCAAAAATAATGAAATCCAGAAACGAATACATATGCTAGACCACATAAAGGAAGCTGTGTCTGAAGTCCCTATTTATAAATTTTTAGTTACGTGAGACATTCAAAGTTCCATTTTCCAATTCCTGACTCACAAATGGCTAATCTAAAATGAAACATATACTGTTCTTAGTAAAAATGGAAAAAATTTGATTTATGAGATTTTTTAATGTTAAGATGTAATTTTCCTAATTTTTGGCATTCAAGTTATTTATGAATCAATGGTGGTATTAGGTAGAAACTGTATTTTTTCTAATTGTCCTTAATAAAAATTTGAAAGCTAGCCCCCCCAAAATAGTGGATCCTTTATCCCTCCATTTAAAACAAATTATATTGGTTTGTAAAATAAAAGTCTTCTATAAACTATATGTGTGTAAACATTTGGGTATTTTTTAAAAAAGAACAAAATTGTGGTCATTTCTTTGGCTTATTCATACTTCATCTGATTCCAGAATAGATTTAAGGAAACTCATTAACTCCTTTTGATCTGATGCTCAGCATGGAGGCTCCTTTCCAAAGATCTCACTGGGCACAACCTAAAGTCAAAGAGGCCTTTTGTCCCTCTGCCTGTGGGGCGAATATGGATCTAAGGAATGATTTTATTTGCCACCTCCCCAGGACTGTGCAATAGGAGTCATCAGAGACAAGCAACGCCCCTGAAGACTTTTCCTGGGCTGCCACCCAACTACAGGGCCATGGCTGCAAGCCCCCTCAGGTGCCCCCAGTCAGAGGGGCAAGGGTGAAAGGGTGCAGGGTGTCTGTGACATCTGAAGAAAATAAAGGTAGGAGAAAGGAAGACCCCTGAGGGGAGAGATCCTGGGGAGGAGCAGGAGAGAAGGTGAGCTGGTGGAAGGAGTCTCTTTAAATGGTGAAATTTAAGTTTTTGGAGAAGGGAGGGTACTGATGTTTGCTTAGGCATCTGCCCCGGGGAATGTTTACTCGTGGTTTAACAGCCAGAATGAAGTTAGTGTTGAAGTGGAAATAAAGCCATAGTCCAGGAAGGAGGTGGGCATGAGGGGGCGGGAGCAGGGTGTGTATCAGGAATATGTGTGCTAGACAAATCATGGTGAAGATGTCTCTCTTGACACAGCATCTTTGACTTCTCCATTTCTGATAGCAGATTTGTTTGGAGCCATGCTGTCCCACTTTCTAGATCCTGGGTTTTGAGATGATTGGTCCAAGTTAGGGTGTCTTCTGTTGCCATGGAAAAAGTGAGTCTTACTGGTTCACTTATAACTAGACTTAGTGTGGTTTGGATGCTACGCTGTTGGACTTATGTTGAGTGAGACTTTTAGCATGTTGAGATCATAAGTTAGGAAACTAAGTATACACACACACACACACTCTCTCTCTCTCTCTCTCTCTCTCTCTCTCTCTCTCTCTCTCTCTCTCTCTCTCTCTTCCCTGCTACAGGGTTCTTGGGTTTGCTACTACTACTTGGTGCTTTTTTTTTTTTTTTTTTTTGTGGGGGTGGTGGTGGGTGGATTGTACCAGGGATTGAATTCAGGGCAATCACTGAGCCACATCACTACCTTTTTTTGTGTTTCATTGAGAGTCAAGCCCCAAGGATCAATAGCTTGTTGCTAGTTTGATAGAACTCTTGAGTTGCTTGGCACCTCATTGTTGCTGAGGCTGGCTTTCAACTTGTGATCCTCCTGCCTCAGCCTCCTGAGCCACTGGGATTATAGGCATATGCCACTGTGCCCAGCCTGCCTGAAACTTTTATCGTATCCTTTTTGAGTCTTCTTTCTTGCCCTTTCCCTATCAGCCAAGTATTATCTCTTCAGATAGGCCTTCCCTGATCATCCTATATCAAAATCCTCCTTACCTGGGTGCAGTGGTGCACATCTATAATCCCAACCACTCGGGAGGCTGAGGCCAAAGGATCATGAGTTCAAAGCCAGACTCAGCAATTTAGTGAAGCCCTAAGCAACTTAGCAAGATGCTGTGTCAAAATAAAACATAAAATGAGCTGCAGATATGGCTTAGTGGTTAAGTGCCCCTGGGAATAATAATAATAATAAAGCTGTAGCTAGGCTTGGTGACACATACCTGTAATCCAGAGACTTGGGAGGCTGAAGCAGGAGGACTGAAAGTTCAAGGTCAGCCTCAGCATCTTAGTGAGACCCTCAACTACTTAGTGCAACCCTACCTCAAAATAAAAATTTCAAAGGACTGGGGATGTAGCTCAATGGTAAAGTGCCCCTGGGTCAATACTTAGTACCCAATATAAATAAATATAAAAAAATAAAGTAAAATCAAACTCTAGATATAAAATTAAAGGGGTACAAGTCAGGAAAATGCTGGACCCAAAGTTGAGACTCTTCTTTCTTGTCCTAAATTCTGCCCTCCCTTGCCCCCATTAATTCTGATTTCAGATCTTAGTCCATTTTTGTCCTGCTAAAACAAAATATTAAGGCTGGATAACTCATAAAGTAAGGAGGTTTATTTGACTCATGATTCTGATGGCTGAAGAATCCAAACAGCACAGCTGTGGTGTCCTGGCCAGGGCTCCCTGGCTGAGTCATGATGTGGAGAACTGGAGAGAAAACTGGCTATGTGCAGAAGGGGCCAGGCATATGGGGTGGCTTCACTTTATAACAACCCCCTCTTGGGTGGCCAGCCAAGCAGAAGTAGTCTTTGATGCACAGGGTACAGGCCTAAACCAAACTCCCAGAACAGAAACCTGAACCCTTCAGGCTGTGTGTGTACAACTGCACCAGTTTTCCACTCCACGCTGTTTGACATTGCCTAGAGAAGGCTTACTCCCGAAACACATGAAGACCATTCTGAACTGTTCTCAATATGTTTATATTTAAATATGTCTCAGATAAAAAAAAAATAGAGAGCATGCCTCATGGGATTTGAGAGCAGGAATAAAGCCTTCCTAAACATGGCCAGGGCCCGGTGAGCTTCAGCCAGGGCCTCTGTGTGGCTGCTTCCTGGCCCCATCTTTCTTTTTGGTTATCCGAAGCTGCGCCTGCATCCTGCCTCCCTGCCCTCCACCTGGAGCCTTCCTCAGAGGATTTACTGGAGCGATGCTTCTCTTGAGGTAGAAGTTGACCTGGAAGAGAAAATGCAGAAGGTAGGATCCCAGTTTGGATTCTTCTTCTTTTTTTTTTTTATTAAATATTTATTTATTTATTTTTTTAGTTTTAGGTGGACACAATACCTTTATTTTACATTTATGTGGTGCTGAGGATCGAACCCAGTGCCTCGTGCATGCTAGGCGAGCACTCTACAACTGAGCCTTAACCCCAGACCCTGGATTCTTCTCTACCACAGTTCCAGGTTCCAAGGGCAGGAGACTTGGGGAGAATTATTACAGCAATGGCCAAGAGCGGCATCAGTGGTGTCCTATAGACTTGGATAATAGTCTCTCCAAATTGGTACACAATTACTGGCGACACATAGGTAAATATACATTTATTTTATGTGAATCAGAAAAAATTATATCTACATCCCAAATCATGATTTCACCAATATTGTTGCTTAAGACCTAGGATTGATGGTGCCTTAATAATATCTGTCTCCTTTACACTGACTATATGAGTCACAGGTGCCCTGCTCGGGCATGCCAATGTGTGTCTCAGACCTTTGGAACTAAATTTCCTGCTCTATTGTTCGGCAGTACATAGAGATGATGGAGACTGCCTATGCATTTTTGGACCCTAAACTTCCCTGGGCACAGATGCATCCTTTGAGAGCTAAATGACACTTCCCTTCTGGCCACAGCATGCAGATGGAAAGATGCCTTTGAGTGTGGGATACACTGGGCGTGGAGGAGCTGGACAGCCCTTGCAGGCAGGGAAAGAAGAGGGAGAGGCACAGTGTCCTGAAAGCTCCCCTGGGGCAAGCCTGGCTGCCCCGCCCTTGGAACAGTCAGAGCCAGCTGGGAGTGAAAAACAGGCCACTGATGGAGAGGCCTCTCGGTGGGGTTATTTCCTGCCCTGTGCACAGGAATCCAAGCCAGTTCTTCTGCTAGTTCACCAAAGGAGTGGGGGGTAGGGGAGTCAGAGCCAACTGCACTGTGTCATTTACTATTTCCTTTTTAGTAATACAGAAATCTAGGAAAGGGGAAAGAAGAGAGGAGAGAGACAACAAAAGGAGGAAAGGACAGAGGAAGGCTGTGGGGAAAAGCAAGGCCGCACAGGACCCTGGGAGGTATTTTAAAACTTCTTGATTGTCACATGGAAACCCTTCTGTAAACAATCATTTTTCTTTTTTTTTTTTTCTTTCTTCAGCCAGATGGCTGTCTGCTTTAGGATGGAAAGGGAAATGGATTCTACTGTGATCCATAGATCAGATTCTTAGTTGTTACTGTATCTGAGAATTGTACCTAAAAGACAGATTTTTTTTTCCCCCTGAGTTATAGTTGACATATGAAGAACCAGTTATGCTAATTTATTTAAAGAATATGTGAAAAAAAGGAGGTTTATACTTTGAAACAGAGTGTTATTTGAGAGGTCTTTTGGTTGTTTGTATTCAGCATTGAATAAACTTGCTTAGCACAAGACCTATGTATACAGCTGCCTGCTGATCATTTGATTTTAGTGTAGAATAAGGATAAAGGGAAAGAGGACGCTTTGGCTGGGAAATTGGAATCAGCTAACAGGATGAAATGGAAGAGTTACTCTTTTCTTCCTGCATCTGTGAATAGAAGTAATGCAGGAGATGGGAGTAGAGGGACTAGGGGGAGGATTATCTAAAAATTTCAGAGGAATTCTCAAAGGATTTACAGAGTAATTCCTTATTATCCTGAAACAGAAAGCTTCTTCATGCTGAGAATAAAAACTACCCTTGGATTGGGCCAGGCATAAGGAAAGCTGAAGCCGACATGTTCTCTGACTAGCACAGCCTAGCTAAACCTACATATGCCTATCACCTGGCTTTCATTGCTATAAACTGTAACCATTTCTTTAGGGCCAGCAGAGAAAAATTTAGCTGCTTGTCCCCACTTTGATGTATGCAGGCAGCCAAATCTGCTCCCTGCTTGGCTGCTGGTAAAATAAAAGGTTATGAAAACAGATTATAAGGTCCTGACACAATGGATGAGGAGGCAGCCTGGAGAGCCTGTCATAGGTTCAAATCCTGGCTCCCATCACTTCCTCACAGTGTGATATTATATAAGTTTCTTGTCTTTAGACAAGTTTCAATTTCTGCAGCCACAAATGGGAACACTTATATCTACCTCATAGAGTTATTGTGAAGGTTATTGAGATAATTCTCGAAAACTCTCTGTGCCATCTTTTCATTTCTGTGACAAAATACCTGAGAAAAGCAACTTAAAGGAGGAAAGATTTATTTTAGTTCATGGTTTCAGATTTCAGTCAGTGGCGGGCTGACTATATTACTTTAGGCCTATAGTGAGGCAGAAGATCATGGTGGAAGAATGTGGCAGAGAAAGCTACTCACCTCTCCAAAGCAAGGAAGGAAGGGGAAGTATGATTGAGGACAAGCTATACCCTTTCAGACCATGTCCCCTTTCCTGAAGCTTCTGCCACCTCCCAACAATGCCACAGCTATGAGTCCATCTATGGATCAATACATTGATGAGGTCAGAGCCTTCATTATCCACTTAATTCTCAAAAGACCCATCTCTGAACATTGTTGCATTGAGGACCAAACCTTCAATATCTGAGTCTTTGAGGACATTACTACATTTAAAATGATGAGATACTTGACTGCATTGTGTTAAGGAAAGAGAGAGGGAGGGTCTACTAAGCTCTGGAGTTGTGCAGAAAAGGAAAAGGACGAGTGAGGAGGCCCTGGGAAATGCCAACTATAGAAAACAAGGGTTGTAGATGCTCATTAAATAGAATTGACTCCTTTTTCCTCATTTGAAAACATCTGAGGATTAATGTCCATGACCTCTGCTTCCCTTTAAGCTCTGAGAACCTTATCTAATATGACCTAAAGTTAAAAAAGTTCCAGACTGTAAATCAAAAAAAGCAGTGGAGATTGAATATTACAGTCAGCTAATTAGAGAGCAGCGGGCTCTTGGCAGAGGCAAGCAGAAATCAAGAATGTGTGAGCCAACAGGGTACCCAAGGGCTGGCAGAGCGCCACCCTGTGGTATTCCTTGCTTATGGACCAAGGAATGCAATCAGGGGAGGCCAGGGAATCTGTGCAGGAGCTCCAGGATTTACATGTTGAGTCATGTCAACCACTATACTAAATGCTAGTTGTGTTCTTTCTCTTTTAAACCTCCTGTGAAGGTGGTACCATTAGTCTTAGGAAGAAACTGAGGATGAGAGAGGCAATTTATTCAAGGTCTGTGGGAAAATAAGATGGATTTAAAACATAGTTATTTAATCAGGATGCTGTGTTAAACAGAAGAATAAGAAAAAGCCAAAAGGAAGTGGGAAAGGAGACAAAAGAAGAAGGACAAGAAAAATTAGGATAGAAGAGCAATGAACTTTTTTTTAAAGGTGAAAGAGGGAAGCTCAGACAAGATTAGAGCAAAGCAACCAGTTGTTTAAGACATGGAATAAATGATATTTGTAGTGTTCTGTAAAGCTCAGCAGAACTCACCAGCGTTGGTCTCCCAGGATGCACGATCACATTCTCTGTCTGTGGGTCAAACCCAGGTGCTGTGGCAGTGACAGTGTAGGTACCTGGGAGCAGTAGCCGGAAGTAATCACCTTGTTCACCTAACAGTGACAAGGATGTGACTCAGTCTGCTGATTAAAAACATGCCCCAAATGGAACCTTGTTATGAAGAGTGATCTGGAGATTTTAGCTGACTACAGCTTGTTTTTTCTTAACAGCAGAATGAAACTGATGAAGCACTAAATTGATTGCAAGGATACTTCTCAATAGGAGGAGCCCCTAAGAAAATGTTCCGTTGTGCTTCACACTGAAAGTATTGTCTTCCATTCTAGACCTTGGATTTTAATACAAATGTGTGTCTAGTAAAGGGTCACTAGAAGAAAGCAAAGGTTAAAATGTTTATTATGTTGCCTGATTAAGGAAACTATTTGAAACTTGTTTTTAATATTTGAAAAGTCAAAAAGTCACTGTGAAGAAATGATCTCTACCTAAAGAAACAAGAATGAGAACTATAGATTTAAGTTGCTAAACAGAAGCAGAAATTATTATAATAAACAGAGCCATCAAAAAAATGACTGCTTTATGAATTTGGGAACACTCAGGTAGATGCTTAATGGGGCGCCCTAGAAAAGCTACATGGTTGAGCTGTGTACAACCTGCACTAATAACCCTCGCACTGCTGGCTTGGACAACCATTGATAAGAGATGCTGTGAGCATGTAATTTTATATTAAGTAGGAAGGCTTACTAAATGATTGCCATGTTCTGGTTTTGAAAATCATATTTTAAAATTTCTTCCATCATCTTCAAAATAAGCCTGTTTTTCTGTGGCAGGAATACAGTATTATGGCCAATCATGATGGTGCCTATAAATTTTTTAAAGTATGCAGCAATGATTAATTGAAATAATAAATGCAATAAAGAATGGTACAGGCAATAATGAGTAACTCTTTTTTTTTCCTGCTACCTATTAAATGTCTGTAATTTACTTTAAAATACTTTAGCAAAGGCAGGGTATTATTATGCATATATTAGATAGTTTGAGTTATACTCCAGGGGCTATCATTTTCTTAATTGGGGGTTCATACTTAGAAGTGTGATAACAAATGTTTTATCAGAAAGACCCCATTCCAGATGCAGGTAGGAAGAGGGAT
This sequence comes from Ictidomys tridecemlineatus, assembly GCF_052094955.1. Taxonomy (NCBI): domain Eukaryota; kingdom Metazoa; phylum Chordata; class Mammalia; order Rodentia; family Sciuridae; genus Ictidomys; species Ictidomys tridecemlineatus. The sequence goes on along the minus strand of NC_135477.1, from coordinate 27,127,658 downwards.
TCAACTATGTTTATCTTTATATGATTTGCTAAGTAGCATAATGAATTTTAGCAATAGATCTTTTTCACCAGTGAAATATTATTTATTAGCACAATGAGTGTGGGGAAGTGGGCACTTATTGGTGGAATGAATGATGATCACTATCAGTGGCTAGAATGTTTCAGAGATATTCCTCTCCCTTGCTTATATGGGATAAAAATTGAACAAGTCCTGAAGCCTGTGATCTTGAGAGGGTGCCTGAAGTTGGATCCATAAATGGTCCTGGGTCCAGCATTGGGATGAAGGATTCCGGTTGTCTGATGCCTGATCAAGAGGCTACAGAATTCTGCTTTTAGAATATTGCCTTTGAACCTTTAATTGGACCTTTAATTGAAGCTATGCTGGGATCACCTTAAAGAATATAGATTTCATGCAGCTTAAACAGATTGCATGAACTGTAAAAATGCCTGCTTGGTAATAAATGTTTGTGTGGTAAAATGAGCTGAGCCTTGCTGGTATCGAGGTTGTAGACAAATCTTACCAACCCTTAACCATCGATAACTACTGCTATCCATTAAAAACAAGAAAAAAAACCCTAAAAATTGTGCATAATCAATCTGAGCTAGGTCCATTTGCACACCATTCTTCCATGAGATCATTCTATACCCTTCAAGGAGGTCTCACATAGCTCCAAGATCTCTCTCCACCACCAGTCTTGACCTGCAGCAAACCCAGAACCAATCTTGCTAACATATATGTCTGAGTGGACATATATGGAAATGCCTGAGTCAGGGACAAACTAAACAGATTTACAGTCTTTCTCTTTTCTTTTCTACCCCATTTTCACACCAGTTTGCAAATATTATAGCCTCAAGGCCAGAAATAACAAGGTTGTATGTGGCAGTGACTCCTCCACTCTGACAAGAAATTACTTTTCATTTTTTCCTCCTGGTCCTGGCCTCTCAGGGATTGCTTGTTTCACAAGCAAAAGATTTTCCATATAAACATCTTGGTTGCTTGATCCAGCCTTTTAATTTACTTTCTCCGTTTCTAGTACCCTGTCTTCTTAACCTCTACCTCCAGTATTCCTGACACCCCCAAGTAGAGACCACCTACCTGCAGTGACATCATGATTAATCCCATGGACAGAAATGACAGCCCCTGTGAGATTATAATGATTCTCATCAAGCACCATTCCCTTGATGCCCTGGTGAACCTGCAGGAAAAGTTGAGAGCACAGAGTTATGCTCAGACTGGTGGAGTTTTTATAGTATAAAGCCCTTTCTTATATGCTTTCACACTCGAGCTCCCCAAGTGGGTAACAGTCCCCAACCCAGTCTCTTTGCTGCTCCTCCACCCCAATAATCTCCTCAACAGAACATATCGATCCTGTTAAAACCTAAGTCAAATCACGTCACGTTCTACTCAAAACCTAACTCAGTGCAGAGACTACAGTTTTTAGGATGGTCTAAAAAGCTGTGGTCCCTGTTGGCCACCTGCTCTCATTGTTGAACACACTCTGCTTTACATCTGAAACCCACTGGGAGGCCAGCCACACTGCTATCCAGAACTTGCAATTTTGGGGGGTGGGGGAATACCAGGAATTGAACTCAGGGGCACTAAACCACTAAGCCACATTCCATGCCCTTTTTAATATTTTAATTTAGAGACAGGGTCTTACTGAGTTGCTTAGGGCCCTGCTAAGTTGCTGTGATTGGCTTTGAACTCTCGATCTTCCTGCCTGAGCCCCCCAAGTTGCTGAGATTACAGATGTGCACCACCACACCCAGCCCAACCTTGCATTTTTTTAACTAAAAATTTTAAAATTGTTATAAAACATACATGACATAAAATGTATCATCTTAACCATTTTAAGTGTACATTTCAGTGTTAATAAACACAGTCAGAATGTGCAACCAGTGCCAGCACTCATCCTTAGAACTTTTTGCATCTTGTAACCCTGAAACTCTGACTTAATTAAATAAAAACTCTCCATTCCCTCCTCTTTCCCTGGCTCTGGCAACCACAATTCTATTTTCTGTCTTCATATTTTGACCTCTCTACATATCTGACATATGTGGAATCATACAGTACTTGCCGGGATGAGTACGTTTAGGGATGAGGTACTTGGGACTAAACCCAGGGGTGCTGTACCAGTGACCTACATCCCAAGTTACTTTTATTTTGAGAGAGGGTCTTTCTGAGTTGCTTAGGGCCTTGCTAAGTTGCTGAGGCTGGCCTTGAACTTGTGATCCTTCCTCAGCTTCCTGAGCTACTAGGATTATAGGTGTGCACTACCACACCTGGCACATTTGCCTTTTCACTTAACATGATGTCCTCAAGGTTCATCCACAATGAAGCATGTATCAGAACTTCCTTCATTTTGAAGGAAGGCTAAATAATATCTATTATATGTATACTCCAGATTTTGTTTGTACATTCATCTATCAAGGGACACTTGAGTTGCTTCCACTTTTGGGCTATAATGAAAAATGCTACTATGAACAACAGTGTGCAAATTCCTCTTTGAGACCCTGTTTTCAGTGCTTTGGTATACATCCACAAGCAATATTACTGGCTCCTATGGTAATTCTATTTACAATTTGGTGATGAACTTCCATATAGCTGTAGCCATTTTACATTCCCACCAACAGTGTGCAAGAATTCCATTTTCTTCACATCCTCTCTAACACTTTTTTAGTGTGTGTCTGGTACTGGGGGTTGAACCCAGGAGAGCTCTACCACTGGCCTTCACCGTGAGCCCTTTTTATTTTTTATCAAAACAGGGTCTCTCTCTATGTATGTATAATATATCAAAATACATTCTACTGTCATGTATATCTAAACAGAAAAAAAAAAAAAGACAGGGTCTCTCTAAGTTGCCAATGTTGTCCTTGAACTTGCAATTCTTCTACCCCAGCCTCCAGAGTTGTTGGGATTAGAGATGTGCCATTTTTTTCTTTTCTGGTAGGTGCCATCTCAATTGGTATGCAGAGCCGGGTACAGTGGTGCATACCTATAATCCCAGTGACTTGAGAGGAGTCTGAAGCTGGAGGATCCCAAGTTTGAGGCCACCCTGGCCAATTTAGCAAGACTATGTCTCGAAATAAAAAAATAAAAAGGACTGGGTATGTAGCCCTGTGGTACATACAGGGCTACATTACTGTTCATTGTGTTCAATCCCTAGTGTTGCAAAAGAAAAATAAAGTTCTTATGGATATAAGGGGTATCTCATTTGGTATTCATTTACATTTCCTCGATGATTAGTGATGTTGAACGTTTTTTGGTTTGTCTTTGGTTTTATGATTGTTTTGTGTCCATTTAGGAAACCCCTTTTTGGCCCTGAATATCTGTATGATTCTCTCCCTCAACTCTTTGAAATCTCTGTTTAAAAGTCACCTTCCCTAGAAGGCTCTCTTTATAGCATCTCTCCTTTAACATGTTCTAAAATTTACTTTCTTATTTTACTTATTGTCTGTCCTCTCTAGAATTCAATTCTATATTGTCAGGGATATTTGTTTATTAATAATACCAAGCTCTTAAGTTAAGTTTCTGGCAGATCATAGTGCTCTGTCATGTTGAATGAATGAATCTCACTGGGAAGGGCAACCAAAATCTACTACACTGAGTGACTGGAAAAGTCAGATCTTGCCGGACTCAAAAATAGAGCCTGTCACTGGGGAACACCCACATCCCTCTCTCCCTCCTTCCCTCCCTCCCTCCTTCCATTCCCTCCCTCTGATGAAAAATGACATCTTACCTGTTCTAAGAATTGGATTAGGGCTTCCCGATTACCTAGCCACTCCCGCTGTAATTCCTCTTGACGGGGAAACTTGTTGCAACTGAGTTCCAGAGTGATCTCAAAGCAGTTGGTATGGAGATAATTAAAGTCTTGCATTCCTAAGGGAAAGAGGGTAGTTGCAGATTTGTTCAACTAGTTTCCCACCCAACCCCCCACCTCATGTCTTTTTAATCACCCTCCCCACCTTCTATTCTACCTCTTGATCTCTGTTTACTTTTCTCTCCCATAAAACCTTTCCCCTAGCTGGCACAGTGGTGCATGCCTGTAATCCCAGCAGCTCAGGAGGCCGAGGCAGGAGAACTTCAAGTTTAAGGCTAGCCTCAGCAACTTAATGAGACCCTAAGCAACTTAGTGAGACCCTTTCTAAAAATACAAAATAAAAAGGGCTGGGGATGTGGCTCCGTGGTTAAGTCTGTTGGATTCAATCCCTGGTACAAAAAAAAACCTTTCTCCAAGTTTCCAGTTCACATGCCTTTCTCTCTTTCCCATTTCCTCTCTTCATGAATGCTCATTTTGTCATCTGCTTCCTCTCATTTTTCCCATTTCAGGATTTAATTTCACTTCTCGTCTATCTTATCATTTCCAAATCCTGATGATTGACTGTGCCTTATTATTAGAACATGCATTATGTATTGCTTTGAGGAGATTTTTCTTTTTAAATTACAATGCTTTTCAGACCTGGGAGGTTAAAAATAAGATGAATATTTTGTTTTCACATCCCTCACCCTAACTGAGAACATGCTGATCTGAAAATAATTCTCCCAGACAAACTGACTCATGAAAAAGCAGAAGGTAGCTGTATATTTTTCCTCCAAATGCCAGCTCTGATCTATGTCATTCAATTATTCAATGGAATAAATTATTTTTAGTATGTTTCTGATTATTAGGATGGTACTTATGGCAAATTCACTTGGGTTAAAAATTATGCAAAGATGTCCATACTATACAAAGTGATCTACAAATTCAACACAATTCCTTTTTCTTTTCAGAAATAGAAGAACCTATCCAAAAATTCATATGGAATCTCAAAGGACCCCGAACAGCTAAAACCACCTTGAAAAAGAACAAAGCTACAGGACTCCCTGCCTGAATTTAAAACTTATTACAAATTCACAGTGCTACAATGTAGTACTGCCATAAAGACAGACCAACAGAGCAATGGTTAGAAGAGAGGGCCCAGAAATTCTGCACATATGGTCAAATGATTTTTTTGTTTATTTGTTTATTGATCAAATGATTTTTGACAAGGGTGCCAAGACCATTCCAGGAGAAAGGACAATCTTTAGCAAGTGGGTGCTCAAGAACTGGATATCTACATGCAAATACATGAAGTTGGGTCCTTATCTAACACCAAGTAAAAAATTAATTCAAAATGGATCAGAGACATAAATATACGATCCCCAAACTACAAAACTCTTAGGAGAAAGCATAGGCAAAAAGCTTCATGACACTGGATTGGTGATTACTTGTAGGATCTGACATCAGTGGCACAGGCAACAAAAGAAACGATAAGCAAATATGAATTCATGGAAATTGAGGACTTATGCATCAAAAGATAATCTCAATAGGGTAAAATGGCAACTATGGGATAGATGAAAATATTTCTAAGTCATGTATCCAATAAGACTTCAATGTCCAGAATGTATATAGAATTCCTAAAACTCAACAACAACAAAAACAAACAACAGGATTAAACAGTGGGCAAAGACTTAAATAGACATTTCTTCAAAGATAAACGAATAGTCAATAAGCACATAAAATAATGCTTAATATCACTAATCAGCAGGAAAATGCAACTCAAACTACCATGAGATCCCACCATGCACTTGTTAGAATGGCTACTATAAAAAGAGAAAAATGGAAATTATTAAGTGTTGGCAAGGATGTGAAGAAATTAGAACTTATATGCATTTTTGGTAAAAAAATCTAAAATAGTAGCACTACTATGGAAAACAGTATGGTAGTTCCTCAAAAAAGTAAAAAAAAAAAAAAATGAAAAAAAAAAAAACCCAGAATTACCATAGGACTGAGCAATTCCACTTTGGGATATATACCCCAAAACAATGAAAGCAGGGTCTCAAATAGATATTTGTACACCCATGTCCATAGCAACATTATTTACAGTATTCAAAAGCACTCAAGTGTCCACCAATGGCTGAATGTACAAATAGAAGGTGGTGTAGACATATAATGGAATATTATTTAGCCTTAACAAGGAAGGATATTCTGACACATGTTGCTATATGGATAAACCTTAGGCTCATTATGCTAAGTCAAATAGCCAGTTGCAAAAAGGCAAATACTGCATGATTCCACTTACATTAGGTATACAGAGTAATTAAAATCATAGAGACAAAAAGTACAATGGTGGCTTCCAGGGGCTGGAGGCAAGATAAAAAGTATTCTGAAGGTGAGCGATGTTGCTGGTTGCACAACTTTATGAATGTATTTAATAACACTGAACTAACTGTACACATGAAAATAGAAAAGCCAGTAGGTTTTATATTATGTGTATTTTACCACAATGAAAATTGAAAAATAAGTATCTATTTAATCAACTTTCACTTGCTCTTTAAGCTAATGAATGCAAACAGCCATTACAGAAAGAATGGGGAAGCTGGACAACAATAACTATAACCCATGATTCTCTCCATGCATTAGAATCCCTGGCAAGCTGGCACTTCCGGCTAAATACAGACTGCTAGGCCTTACACCCAGAGTTTCTGATTCAGTGGGTCTGGGTTTGGGCTTCAAAATTCATATTTCTCACAAGTCCCCAGTGATGACAGCTATGCAGAGCCAGAGACCACACTGTCAAAACAACCATTTTGATTAGTTTAATCATCTTGGAATGTACCAGCTTAATTTAGGACAAGGATTCTCAGAGGAGGCACGGGACATGCTTTCTTAGAGGATGAGGAGGGAGAAGGGAATCGAGGAAACAAGGAACAAGTCTAATTTTAAAAAGCATATTTGATATTTTTAATCATGGGGGGGTGACATCTATTGCTTCTCTAATATAAACTAAAGAAATCAGAGTTTCACAAAATCTACTTGCCTTGTGTTCAGTGAGTTTATAGCCACAAGTTTCCCTCTCAGTACATGGCAACTCCTTAACCTTTATCTACCTCACTCCACCATCAACTCAGCCCTCACCAATGCTGAAGCCAGCTCAGACTTGAGAGAATGGGGAAAAACAAATGATAAAAATGATTCCTGAAAGAACCCAGCTTCCTCTTTTGGCCTATTCCCTATCCTTAGACAGCCTATCTGCCAGAAGTTCATAATCAAAGGTTCATGTTGACCCTCAAACATGGGCAAGGTCCACACAATAGAGAATGGAGAAGTTTACTTCTGTTTGAGGCTATAGAATTAATGGTCAATGCCTATGGCAAATTCCTGCTCGTGGGAGGCAGGCAGTCAGGGTGGAGAGCAGAGCCCAGGGCAACTGGTGCTTTCCAATGCCATGTGAGGCATTTCTGAATGTTTCACGTGTGTTGTTTTATCTAAAGCATCAAAATCAACCCTTCTTTTGAGGGGAGGCCATGCTGGGGATTGAACTGAGGGCATCACACATGCTAGACAAGCACTGAGCTACATCCCCAGCCTTCTTAGTGTTAATTACAGATCAGTAAACCAAAGCACAGAGAGGTTAAGTAAGTATCCTGAAACAACATGACTGGAAAGTGGGCAAGCTGGGTTTCAACCAGTTTATTCTCAGAGACACACTTCATCACTTGGCCCCATTGTTTTCTTCCTATGCTTTAGTCTATTGTGTAAACTACCAGTTTTACAGGACCACAGGTGTTCCTACCTTAGTTTTAAAGATTCACAAGATGACACTAAATGCCAATCTTCTCCATTTTCAGATGTTTACTGGAGTGCAAAATTCCATAGTGTCCCTATTGTTTCCTTGAAAAAACTAGTCATTCAGAAGTGGGCATTACACTATTTCAGCTTGAGCAGTGTCCAGGACTCTCCTTACCCTTGCTGAGAGAATACCAGGAAGCCCCATTGGTGATGCCATCTGGGAAGTAATCCCCACAGTTCCAACCTTGGTGCATCCATCCATGTGCATAGGAGTAGACCTTGGCCAGCTAGAGGAAAAGTATGCAGAAAATGATCTCATGGCAATGTTCATGCTCAGAATTAGAGTGGTGCCATGAAGTCCCATTAGGTACAGGCAACTGAATATATGCTTCAGTGAAAAAAAATACGAACAGGAGAGAGATAAAGTGTATGTGAGTATGTATAAGGGTGGGTATGAGAGTGGGTGTGTGTGAATGTAAGCGGTGTGTGTGTGTGTATGTGTGTGTGTGTGTGTGTGTGTGTGTGTGTGGAGTGTGAAGCAGACTAGGATTAAGAGATCTGTATTCTGATTTTCCACTCTCTTGGGGTCAAGATTCTTCATGTGCCAAAGGAGGGGTAGCACTAGATGGTGTAGGTCCCTTCCAATTGTATCATTCTCTAGCCAAAATCAAGGAGCAAAAAAAAAAAAAAAACAGGAAAAGTAATTTGTATTGGCAAATGAGAGATATATTTTGGAAGAAAAGAAACATATGCAGTCTTTCTCTATAATCCTTTTTTTTAAATTATAAGAGTGGACAAAATGAGATTATTGGAGAAAAGGAATAATTGGTGTTTTTTGCTATTATAATTCATTAGTTGAGGAATTACATTGTTATTATTTATATATCAATATATAATTATGTTAACATATTTTATAATTTAGCCAATACATTTTATTATAAAATATTAAATTTGTTATATTATTAAATATATTTATTTAAATTGTAATGTATCTATTAGTATACATTAATACTTGAATTATTAATTAAGCCTGTTTCATGTGCATAGTCTTCATTAATACAGATATATTATCATAAAATTATAAATTAGAAACCCTAAAATTCATGTTTAATGTCACTAACTTACCACCAGTCTTTTGGCATATTTTTTTGTTATTTTTTTTATTAGTTACACATGACAGTACAATGATCTTGAAATTTCATACATTTGAATCAAATTATATCTGCATTTTGTACATCATGGTAATTATAGTATAAAGCTTTTCTTTTAAATTACTTTTTCATGAATTTATGGCTCATCATGCAAACCTAAATATAATTTACCAGACTAAGTGGTTCACAAGCAGGCAGTGTTTTCTGTTATTTTTTATGGACTTGTTCCTGATTTGACACAGGTCTATTGAGCCCCATGTTCCCCTGGCCAGGACAATGCCCTTCTGCATACCTTCCGGAACAGCTTGTCGTCAGGTGTAGGGGAATTGGTAGTGCGGTAGGGATTTCGGAACCTATGCCCGGGAGACTTATCATATGGATAATTGGCCACCACTGCCCCTCCATGGAGATTGGCTGAAAGAACAAAGTTGAAGGAGCGCATCCAGTGGATCACAGCCTTAGTCTCGGGCTCCACCTGTAAGTAGATAAGAAAGGCTATCAGCAAAGGAAAGGCCATGGAAGTCATTGTGAAGAAGTGGCCTGGGGAGAGAGTGTGCCTGAATAACACAGAGAAGTTACTCCCACCTGACATGAGAAATATAGCTAAGGAAATTCTGACCTCTGGAATGACAGTTCCCAAAATTAAGTGTATGGAAGGCTTTTTCAGAAGGAAATTTTACGTGAATTGTAATATACTAAACAAGTACAAGGAGAATATTTGGGGCAGTGGAACAATGCTGTATGACACCATAATGGTGGATTCATATTATCATAATTTGCTAAAAACCATAGAATTGATAACACCAAGAATAAGCACTAGGGCTGGGATTGTGGGCTCAGCGGTAGAGCACTCCCCTAGCACGGGCAGACCTGGGTTCGATCCTCAGCACCACATAAAAATAAAGGCATTGTGTTGTGTCCATCTACACCAAAAAGTAAATATTAAAAAAAGAATAAGCACTAATGTAAACTATGGACTTTGAGTGTTAGTGGTGAGTCAGTGCAGGTTCAGTGACTAACCAATGTAAACTCAGGTGGGTGATGGTGGGGTAGGGAATAGGGGGACAGGATGTATGTGGGGACTCTGTACTTTTGGCTGTGAACCTAAAATTACCCTGAGAAAATAAGCTAGAAAGAGAAAGGGGGAGGGAGAGGGGGAAGAGAGAGAAAGACAGAGAGACAGAGAGAGAAAGAGAGAGATCTGTTTGAAGAGGGCTATCATAATTAGAGAGTTCAGAGCTCCAGCTGAGCCTCTATCTGGACCCTAGGAAAAGGCTTCTCATTTACTCATTGTCCTGTGGCTTCTAAGACAGGAATTTTGGGGCTTTAGAAAATAAATCTGGAAAACATTAGATCACAATAATAGGTTTTCAGCCTCCTCCTTCTCCCAACACATGTGCTGTAATGTTGACATGTGGAACATGCTCCTCTAGTCATATCCAAATGTCATGAATTAGACACACTATCCCGTGGACAAGTAGTGTAACTGTACCCTTTATAGTGTGTTATATTGCTAGTGAGTGACAGTATTTTAAGCAAAGCCTTGAATCCACTTGGACTAGCCTAGTATAGTAGTAGAGTACAGTATTATAAATAAACAATTTATAGTCCTCAATTTTTTCCTCCTCTCAGGATAGATGTGCTTAGAGATTATGAGATATTAATGTGTTAATTACTCTTCCTGGACCAGGGGTAAGCTCTGAAAGACCCATTTTTTTCATCCCAGGGGGATTGAAAGAATAGTGTTGAGTTCACACAATCAGAATGCATATAGAGTTGTGTGGGGCTTAATGATGGGGCTACATTCTGAGAAATGTACTGTTAGATGATTTTGTCACTGTGCAAACATCTGGAGTGTACTTACACAAACGACAATGGGTACAACATCACAGAGGATAGAATCTTATGGGACCACTACTATATATTCCACCCATCATTTACCAAAATGTCATTAAGGAAAGCATGGCTATAGTACCAAGAGTTCCAGTTCTGGTCTTTGATGAGGCTCAGAGGATTTGAAGCAGTCCTTTCTTCAAGTCTGAAGCCCTATCAGAACAAGGCCAGCTCCTCATTGCTCTTCTTTCTCAAGTCTACTCCGTCAGGAGCAAGAGAGACTTCTCATTGTCTTTTTTCCTTTTAAGATTTAGGTAGAGGACTAAGTGGGACCCTAAATATTACTGAATCAATCACCTTACTTTACTAAGAGAAACAAGTTTAACAAATTAGAACATTCTTTTGGCTGGATAGTCTGACTAGTACAAAGTTATTTTTCATGTTTTACTTGAGCCAAAGGATAGTTGCTATCAGACACTTAATGAGCATGACTTTTACTTCCTATTCAAAGAGAAAAAAATATCTAAGAATATTCCATCCAGGAAATTCCCAGAATAAAGGGCTATGCCTGCTTTATTTTTCTCCACCCAGTTTCTAAGTTTAGATATTCACAAATAAAACATTTAGAACTATACCCTACAACGTAAAAACCAGGGATGACAATGATGCTCCAGAGATGACTGTAGCTATTTGTAGAAGCAGGCCCACTAGCAGAGTGAAACTTCATATTTCCAGGTGGTCACATTATAGGCCTCCTGGAGAGTGAGGCTTAGGGGCATTGATTGGCATCTCCTATTGAGACAGAAGGGAAATGAGGGAGAATAAGGTAAAATGTTAAGGTCACATACAAAGGGAAGAGGAAAACCCACAAGGGTCAGATTTCCTAAATCTCTTTCTGGAACTAATTGCTGACAAATACACAGTTCACCATAAGTAGGAGAGATCTGAGAAATCTTGAGAAGAGAATGCTAGAATTCTCTGTCAATAGTTTAGTGCAATAGAAAGAATGCTGGGTTAAGAGTCAGAAGGCCTGAGTTTTGATCCTGATTCCAATCACTTATTAGCTGTGCATATTTAAATCATTATTCTTAGTAGTAGCAGTATTAGGGATTGAACCCTGTGGTACTCTACCACTGAGCTACATTCCCCAGCCCTTTTTTATTTTATTTTGAGACAGAGTCTCACTAAATAGGCCAAGCTGGCCTCAAACTTGTGATCTTCCTGTCTCAGGCTCCCAAGTTGCTACCATGCTCATTTTAATTATTTTATCTGTAAGTATAATATCTATAAAACAGAGATTTTGGGGGCTGGGGTTGTGGCTCAGTGGTAGAGCACTTGTTTAGAATGTGCAAGGTCCTGGGTTTGATCCTTAGCACCACATAAAAATAAATAAACAAAATAAAGGTATTATGTCCACTTACAACTAAAAAATAAATATTAAAAAAGAAACAGAAATGGATGACACTGCTCAATGAATTCACCACACTAATGATCAACTGAAACACTGGCTATGATAGGACTTTGTGAAATGATTAAGTACCCTGCAACTACAGGATACTGCTTTCACCTCTTCCACCCCCATCACTACTATCATCAAATATTTATGCTCCCTGGAGAGCTCTACTTGGGGAGAGAACAAATACAAAGAAGCATAAGATACAATTATTGTTCCTGTAGACAAATTTACATGAAGTTGAAGACATGCTTAATTCTTGCTTGTTAATATGAAAATTGCTTAATAATCCTTTTACAAGAAATTCCAGATGCTGATTTTTTTGCTTCTGTTTGCAAATTTTATCTCCTACCTGACTTTCCCAGTTGTTTGGAAGGGGCAAGTGATGGTTGGGTCCTCCATGCTTCTCATTGTAGTAGAAATAGGTATTGAGATCAGGGAAGTTACGGTTCAGGTCCACTTTATTGGCATTATTTCTGCCAACCAGATATTCAGGCATGTTTGGGCCCTAGAGAAAAAAATGAAGAGATGAAAAATGTAAGTTTCAGACTGAATCCTATATTTTAAGAATACTGTACAGCTCTTTTATGATATTAACTGCCTCTATCAAATAATGTAGCACTTTCTTCTTTAACTTCTCCAAAATCCCAATGGTGTGGTTGAAGTTTCCCTGTAAAACATGTACTGCAGATACAGGTCCCAGGAGCAGCTGTAACAACAGGAAAGTGTTTCAGAATCATGGGAGCTCTTGTTTTTTTAAAAAAAGATCTTGAGATATAATTTACATACCATAAAATTTACTTGTTTTTAGTGTACAAGTAAATGAATTTGATATGCTTATAGAGTTGTACTGCCATCATCATAATCTGATTTCAGAACATTTCTATCATTCTAAAGAGAAACATTAAAAAAAATTTTTTTTAGTTGTTGATGGACCTTTATTTATTTATTAATTTATTTATATGTGGTGTTGAGAATCGAACCCAGGGCCTCAATACTAGGCAAGCGCTCTACCACTGAGCCACAACTTCAGCCCGAGAAACTTTTTTATTATAGTCAGTCCTCATTTTCCCACCAGCCCAAGGTCATCACTCTTTCTCTACAGATTCACATTCTCTAGACATGTCACAAAAGTAGGATCATGCATTGAATGTTCTGTGATTATTTTCCCTGACTGCACATAATATTTTTAGAGGCTCATTCATTTGTTGATGAGCCTCATTGTTGTTGCTGTTGTTGTTGTTGCTGAATAACTCTATCAAATGGATATATCACATTTTGTTCATCCATTTACCAGATGAAGGTCTGCATTAGTTTCCTAGAGCTTCTGTAACAAGTTACTACAAAACGGGAGTCTTCTAATAACAGACATTTGTTGTCTCACACTTTTGGAGGCTCAAAGTTTGAAATCCAGGTGCCAGCAGGCTCAGCTTTCTGAAGTTTCTCTCTTTCTCTCTTCTATCTTCTGGAGGTTGGAGGTAATCTTTGATTTGTGAATGCATCCCTCTAATTTTTTTCTTTTCTTTCTTTCTTTCTTTTTTTTTTTTTTTTTTTTTTGTTAACAGAGACTGAACCAAGTGGTGCTTAACCACTAAGCTATATCCTCAGTCCTTGTTATATTTTATTTACAGACAGGGTGTCACAAAGCTGCTTAGGGCTTGCATAAGTTGCTGGCCTTGAACTTCTAATCCTCCTTCTTCAGTCTTCCGCTGGGATTACAGAAATGTACCACCATGGCCCACTCTAATTTCTGCTTCCATCTTTACCTGGATTTCTCTCTAGTGTGTCTGTGTCTCTATTTAGACACTTCTTTTTTATTATAAGGACAGTAATCATTTTGGATTTAGAATTCACCCTAATCCAGTATGACCTCATCTGAACTTAATTATATCTGCAAAGACTATTTCCAAACAAGATCATTTTCACAGGTACTAAGTGAACACAAAATTAAGGACAGCAATGCTACTCAACACAGTACATGGACACTGAGTTGTTTCTGCTTTTTTGGCTGGTGTGGACAATGCTGCTATGAACATTTATGTACAAGTCTATGTATGAGTGTGTATTTTCTTTTCCTTTGGTAGATACCTAGGAGTAGACTTGCTGGTATCTGTTGATGTAAGGTCACTTTTTTTTTTTTTGGTAACAGAGACTGAACTTTTTGAAAAGCTGATGAGCTGTTTACCAAAGTGGTTTTACCATGGAAATCCACTTTCTTGCTTTTTGAAAAATATAAGTTCTTTCTTATTTTCTTTTGAGCATCATCAACTTCCTTTCTCTTCTCATACTTCACACTTTATTTTTATTTGCTCATGTATTCATTCATTTATTCAGTCATCCAGTTAGTCAACTCAAATTTACTTAAGTTTCCATTCAAAGGTCTGACAGACATTAGGGAAAGGAGTGAGACATTATTCTACTAATTCATAGTGTACATAAGGTAGATATATATACACAAATAATTAAATATAAAAAATGGTATAACAGAGATATGTTAAGATGCCTGTTAAAAACTGAAATTCCATTCAATGTTTTGTGTGGCATTGGAGAAAGGGACTAGTGTCCCTGGCCGCCCTGTGGACTGAGAGGATAGAGCCCAAATTTCCCAAAGTGGGGTGAATGCATGATGTTGGACAGCTGAAAAGTAAGTCACAGATGTACTACCTCTTGAATATTCTCTAAGAGATCTTTATTTTTATATTTTCATAATATCCTGCTTATATTTTATTCTTAGATCACCATTCAACACATAACTTTAAAAAAATTCTCTTAAGTTTCCTGTAGAAATTCTGTTCCAATGGAAACATTTATCTGATTTTTCAGTGGTGCAAACTTCTATGATACAATGATTTTCTTTTTGCTTCCAGGGTTTTTTCACTGCTTGCTCATTCTTATCAATGTAGTTCTTAATCATTAGCATTAAGCCTTGATCAGTTGATTTGCTACCCAGACTGGTTATTAGTTAAGATGACAAGAAGAGGGGCTGAGTGTGTGGCTTGGTGATACAGGGCTTACCTGGTATTGATGAGACCTTGGTTTCCATCCCCAGCACTAAAAAAAGAAAAAAAAAAAAAAAAGGAAGGAAGGAAGCAAGGAAGGAAGGAAGGAGGTAAGGAAGGAAGGAAGGAAAAACAGCATGGCAAAGGGCTTCCCCTAACAGTCTGGAAGTCAGAAAACTGAAATAAATGCTAGGTGTCAGCAGTGTTGAATTTCTTCTGAGGGCTCTAGAGGTATCTGTTTTCTGATGTTTCCACCTTCTAGAGGCCATCCACATTCCTGAGTTTATGGTTCCTTCTTCAATTTTCAAACCCAGCAGCATAACTGGCTCAACAATCTGGTTCCATTCCTCTGTCTGCCTCTACTCAATCTTTAACCATATTCCCATGTAGATTTAAACTATTCAGGAAGCTGAGACAGGAGGATTGAAAGTTCAAGGCCAGAACCAGAAACTTAGCAGAACCTGTGTCAATTTTTTTTAAAGGGCTGGGGGTGTGGCTCGGTGGTTGAGTACCTCTGGGTTCAATCCCTGCTTCCACAAAAAACACAAAAACCCCTCAAATAGGCATGTAAGGTGGGAGGGTGAACAATATTTACAATCAGAAGCCAAAAGTTCAGGGAAAGAGGTATATTTTGCAATATCACTTCACTTCTGCATAGTATTTTTCAGTTTACAAAGTGTTGTCATGGACATTGCCTCATTGATCCTCACAATAAACCTTGAGGTCAACTGGACAGGTGTAGAAGCAACTGAAGCTCAGAGAGCCCATAGATATTGCCTAATGTGCTACATTTAGACAGGACTAAAGTCTTTATTATAGTTCTATTTTATTTTCTGTTGCTTTTTTTCTCAGCCATTTTATCTTTTATCATTTATTTTGTTTATTATTTTATTTTTTATTATTTATTTTATTTATGATTTATTTATTTTGGTATGGGGACTAAACTTAAGAGTGCTTCCTCACTGAGCTATATCCCCAGCCTTCTAATTTTTTAAAATTTTGGGCTGGGGATGTGGCTCAAGCGGTAACGTGCTTGCCTGGCATGCGCGGGTTTGATCCTCAGCACCACATAAGAATAAAATAAAGATGTTTTTCCACCGAAAACTAAAAAAAAAAAAGTATTAAAAAAACTCTCTCTCTCTCTCTCTCTCTCTCTCTCTCTCTCTACTTTAAAAAAAATTTTTTTTTGAAACAGGGTTTAGCTAAGTTGTGGAGGGTAACCTTGAATTTGTGATCCTCCTGCCTCAGCCTCCCAAGAAACTGGGATTACAGGCGAGTGCCATCACTCCTAGGGTTATCCTTTATTTTTTTACTGGGATACATTGTCTGTTGGCATTTAGTTTTGAGGGAATGGGCAAGAAGGTAGACCTCCCACAGGCAGACAGGATAGAGCCTCAGAGAAGGGAAAAGGGGGAATGAGACCATGCCATCCTAGAGGGAGACATCGGGCCTGGAGAACATCCTGGCATTGTCCCTGACAGATTCAACTGCAACAGCTCTTCCTTAGTTAGCATATCCTGTCCCTGCTGCTGACAGCTTCAACCACATGGCTCTTCCTTGGCTACCCCTACTCCTAGCCGCCGCCCACTACCAGATCTAACCTTGCTTGAAGAACTTCCCCTCCCCAATAGACATGTCAAATCACAAGGTTGGACCCGACCTCTTAATTATGTAAATAAGGGATTAAACTTAGGCATTTCTGATTGGCTTACTAAACTGGGAGCTTGAAGAGCTTGATTGGTCCATTCCTCACCCCCCAAATTATCTGCTCTGGGTCATCAGATATGCCTTTAAAAACCCTTAGACAGCAGATAACCCCCTGGCATCCCTCTCCGGACCCTTCCCTATTTGGAAGCTCTGCTTTCTTTCTCTTATGCTAATAAATCCTGTTACTTTGCTCTCACCCTTGCATCCATGGATTTCATTCTTTGAATTTAGAAACAAAGAACCCATCTATCCATGCTCAGTGTTATTCTTTCTCTCCTAATATGGCTTTAGTCTCTCCCTGGTATTTCCTTTGGGCTTCTACCTGTGTGGCCGCAGCCTCATAGCCATCCGGGTTCATGGAGGGCAGGATGTGAATGCGCGTTTCCTGGATGAGCCGCATGATGCGCTGGTTCTGGTTCTGGAATTCTTCACACAAGAACTCGGACAGCTGCAGCAGTAGCTCCCGGCCCAGCACCTCATCACCATGCATGTTCCCCACGTACTTGACTTCCGGTTCCACTGCAAGCAGAACACGCACATGCAGGAGAAGATGGGGAAGTTTAGAAGTGCTACTAAGTCATGATCTTGCAAAAGCATCTTTTCCTTCCTTTTCATTAATACATAAAAGATAACCTTAGGCTTTCATTGGGTCTTTGCCAATAATTCCGGAGCCCCTTCCTAACCAATTGCAATTGCAAAATGTCTAAAACTTCATACCAGGGATAATAATGCTTACTACCTTTTGAACCCCCACGATGAACTGGGCATTTATGTTCATTATTACTCCTCTTCACAGAAAAACCTGTGAAGTAGGCATGGTTAGCTCAAAGCCAAGAAACTAGGGATGAAAGAGGTTAAGAAACTTGTCTGAGGCCACCTAGCTAGTGCAGACAATAAAAGTCAAAGCCCAGCTTGCATTTGTAGTACCATTCACAGTAGCATGCTGCTTCTCAAGCAGAGACTAATCCTTCAGGATGAGGCTTGTGTTTTCCCAAAATATGTCTCATGAAGTATTCTAGGTTATGGCATAACATTTAACAGTCATCCCAATTGAATTGAAGACATAATTTTTAGGGCACTTAGGAAGCTAAAATCTTTCCTTTGTATCTGAGAGACATGTCTTGAGACAGAGTAGGAAGGAATCTATTTATGTTTCAGTCCTTAGTGTTTGGCCATGCTAACAACTGCTGAGCTTGGCTAAGAATTAAGATTCTGGAGATAGCCTGTAGAATCATTTAAAGATCAGTCTGTGGAAAGAAATTGACCAAATCATGGTATGTGCACATATGAATATATCACAATGAATTCCACTTTCATGTATAACTAATGCACCAATTAGAGCATTAGTTATACATTAAAAAGCAAATACAAATTTAAAAAAATAAATTAATTTTAAAAAAGACCAATAGAGTAGAGGTAAGGGGTCAGGGGAGGGAGGAAATAATACTGAGAATTGAAAAGAAGCAAGTTATGTTATATGTATTTATGAATATGTCAAAATGAACCCCACAATTATATAAAACTATAATGTACTAATAAAAACACTTTTAAAATATTCTTGCCAGGCATGGTAGTGTAGGCCTATAATCCTAGCAACTTGGAAGTCTGAGACTGGAAGATCACAAGTTCAAAGCCAGCCTCAGCAATTTATCAAGACCCTGAACAATTTAGTAAAAAAACTCTGTCTCAATAAAAGGTCTGGGGATGTGGCTCAGTGGTTAAGGGCCCCTGGGTTCAATCCCTGGAAGAGGAAGAGGAAGAGGAGGAAGAGGAAGTCTTATACATGCTAGGCAAGCACTCTATCACTGAGATACAACCCCAACTTAAAAATGTTTTTTAAAAAGATTATGCTTGCTTCTTCTTATTTTCCTCCTCCTCCTCCTCCTTCTTCTTCTTGCTGCTGCTGCTGCTTCCTCTTCTTCTTCTTTTTGAGCAGGGTCTGGCTAAGTTGCTGAGGCTGGCCTCAAACTTGCAATACTCCTGCCTCAGCTTCCTCAGTCTCTAGGGATTACAGGCCTGTGCCATTGTGCTGGCTCTTGTGCCCTTTAAAAAGGAAAGAGAAAAGCTTCTTGTCAAGTGTCTTCTTTTCTATCCAACACTTTTCTGCCTCCATTTCTTTTTTGATTCTGCACCTCTTCATCTCCTTATTTCCAAATTCTCCTTATCATACTCATAGGCCGAGTTCAAATATTTCTTACTCTGTAAGGCCATCTTGGGCTCTCCTTGCTGGGAGTGAGCTGTCTGCTGACTTCTCTTTTACCATACTTTCATTTTTGCACATATTATAATTCATTTACTGGACCTGGCCTTAGTAATGTATATAATTTTTAATTTTCTTTAGAACATGATCCATTATTAGTTATCTTAGTATTCCTAGAGCAGTCTTTTCCAAAGGAACATTTGTAACCTACAGGATTTCTGTGAATTTTCCATAATGTGTATTCTTAATCTTGTGGTATTTCTTAAATTTTAGATTATGTATTTCTTATCTGTCTTGGTGTTCTTTCAGGAAAGGTTGGTAATAGTAGAGGTCAGTTTCCTTCATAGCCTTATTCAATAAAATAAAACTTGGAAAATCTATTTTAGTCTCCTCTAATCTTAGTCATAAAAAAATGTTTTAACTTTTCTATGAAATCCAAGTTAGGGAACCACTGTCCTGTGGAACTTGGCATGGTGGAATGCACTTAGTATGTATTCAAGATTAGATTCTTTTTTCTCTGTTTTCCCTCCCTTTCTTTTCTTTCTTTTGGTCTTTCTTTTCTTCATGGTATTAGGGTACCAGGTACTTCCTACCACAGAGCTACAACCCCAGTCCTTTTTATTTTTTATTTTGAGACAGGGTCTCTCTAAATATCCATGCTGGCCTTGAACTTGTGATACTCCTGTTTAGCCTTTGGAGTCTATAGGGATATACTTCCATACTGGGCTAGGGCTGAGAACATAATCATTTTTTTTTCTTTCCTTCTTTTTTTTTTTCCCCCATCATGTGGTGCTGGGAATCAAACCCAGGGCTTTGTGCATGCCAGGCAAGCACTTCACCACTGAACCCATACTCCCAGCTGTGGGGGGGCCACCCCTGAGCTATTTGAAAAGCTTCTACTCAGCCTTGCAATTCTGGCATTGCAAGTCATTTTGTGGCTTCTCCCACTTAATGGATTACTCAAAGCACGAGGTGACCTCAGTCTTTAGTCGGCTAGAGAGGTTGCTCTGTAGCTCCTGACTGGGGCGTTACCCATTGAGCTTGGACAACCCTCCTCCTACCTTATTTGGCAAAAGAACATTCCATGAAAATCCTTTGAAGCCCCCTTGTATAAATAAAGCAAACGTGGGCTCTTCTCTCTCTCCTTCCAGTGTGGAAGCAGGACCCCTAAGGTCGTAGAGCCATCCCATTTTCACTTTTCAAAAATGACTTCTGTGTTGTGTGATTTTTCGCCATATTTCTCAGCCAGTACATGTCACACAAGGGAAACTGAAAATTCATAGCCCGCGCAGGTCATGGCAAGACCCAGCCCTCATAATATACAACCATTTCTCATAATACCATTTTGGTTCAAGCCCCCACCCCCCCATGCCTGGATTTTTGTAATGAATTTCCCACTTGGTCTCCTGGCATCTGCCCAGCCCTTTTTAAGCCTCTTCTCCTGAATCAGGTGTTTGCAAAAAATTTCTTTAAAGGGACAGAAAGTAATCCTTTAGGCTTTGTGGGCTAATATTGTCTCTGTCACAGCTATTCAACTCTTCCAGCAGAAGTAACCAAAGTAATACAAAAGCAAATGGGTGTGGCCATTCCAGTAAAACTTCATTCACCAAAGCTGGTGCTGGTTCTGGAGCGGCAATTTGCTGCCTTCTATTCTGAGTGATTTTTTTAAAAATGTAAGTCAGATCTTGCAACTCTTCTGCTTAAAATTCTCTGATGGCTTCTCATTTAACTTAAAGTAAAAGGCAAAATATTCATAAAGGTCTCTAAGGCCCTATGTGACCCTCTGCTGCCCAGTACTCCCCACTGTCTGTCTCTGACTTTGCCTCTTGTTCTACCCTTGTTCACCCTGCTGGACCATACGGCCACCCCCTCACTTTTTCCTCACGTGTGCCAAGCATGCCCTAGCTTTTGCCTCTGCTCTTGCCTCTGCCTGTTATCTTGCCACCTTCCCAACCCCTGCCCAATATCAAAATGAAATGTTCCCTCATGTCCTTTGGGTCTCTTTTCAAAACCACCTCAGTGGGGAATCCTTTCCTGAT
This sequence comes from Ictidomys tridecemlineatus, assembly GCF_052094955.1. Lineage (NCBI taxonomy): Eukaryota > Metazoa > Chordata > Mammalia > Rodentia > Sciuridae > Ictidomys > Ictidomys tridecemlineatus. The sequence continues at coordinate 27,106,685 of NC_135477.1, read as the reverse complement.
CACCAATTCCTTGCTCCTCCCAATATTACCTCATGCAACTCTCTCTCTCTTTCTTGAGTTGTTTTTGCTCTAGCATTAGTTTCCATCTGATATAATATGTATTGTATTACTCAGTAGACTCCACTAGGCTTCAGGCCTATGTGGGCAAGGTCTTTGTATTATTCTGTGTTGTAATTCTAGAATACATAAAAGTTCTTACATATAGTAGGTTATTGGTAAATATTTATAAAATAAGTAAATAAAAGGAACAGATGGATGAATTAGCTAAAGTTACAGGCTTCAGAGAAAAGTGGAATCAGGAGAGGCAGTGTTGTATAAGCAAACTCCAAGGAAGGCCTTGAATGCTAGAAAGTATAGGGGCACCAAGAAGGGGACCTGTATTGGGGGACTAACCCCATCATACCTGCTAATAGTCTTAAGCTTCCACAGTGAACACGAGATCTGAGTAAAAGCATGTTCTAGCTATGCAAGTGCAACTTCAAAGCAAGTCCCTTCAGACCATATAACCATATGACGATCCTTGAGCTTCTCCTATGTAATATTCTGATATTCTCATAGTCCAAATTCATGGGGTTTTTGAAGCAGAAGAGTAAGATTATAACAGTTTCTAGGAAAACAATTATTTTGTGTGCCAAATAACACAAGGTTCAGAGAAAGTTCAGGAAGACTCAGAGATGGTTCAGAAGATTCAGTGGGAGCAGTTAGGAGTTATGAGACCCATTAGGAGTTTATGCAATAATTTAGGCAAGTTGTGATGGAGACTGGGCTAGGGCTGAGGATGTGGGAGTGGAGAGGAAAGTAAAGTAAAGCAATGAGAAATTAGGAATAACTTAAATGTCCATCAACTCTTGAGCAGCTAAAGACAACCATGCAAATAAGATATTTCACAGCCCCAAATAGTGGCATAGATCTATATTTATAGACACAAATGCTATTCATAACAGACTGTGAAATGAGGAAAGTATGAAAGTATGAGCTATGATTCTATTTTTATGAAAAACTATGTGTGTATGAAAGGTAGATTTATATATGCAGAGAAAAATGTCTGGGAAAGATATGCATCCATTTATTACCAGTGGTTTTCAGTGAATGTTGGAATTATGGATGAACTTTATTATTATTACATCTAATTTCTAATTTTTAATCTAAACATGGATTGCTTTGATAATAGAAGCAAACTGGCAAAAAAGAATCCAATAAATAAATCTAATACCCCAACCCTTGAACTCTAGGATACTGTGTTCTATCCTGCTTCTACTCCAGGAAGAGTCTCCTAAACCCTTCTAAGTTCCCTGACAAAACTACAAGAGCTAATTATTTCTGCTATGCTCCTGAGCCGTTGGGTTGTGAAAGATATTATACTATAATAGCAAGAAAAAAGAAGGGGAATGGAAGGGAAGGTAGGGGGATGGGAAGGGAGCCGGGAAGAAGATTCACCTTTTGCCATTAAGGTCTTAAGCAAACAGAACCTAAGGAGGAAGGAGTGGCTGGAGCCTGAATTGGGGTTGTGGCTCCCAGAGGCAGGGGAAATTTAAGAGCCAAGTAGGCAAAGACTTGTCACAGTTTGAGAAAGAGGTAATAATCCATAGGAGAAGGTTCCACCGACCATCCTAGAAACAATACCAATGACTGGATTTGTAAGGGAAGAGTCCAGTCCCACATGCTCCCAGAACTGCTCAAGACTTACAGGGCTCATGGATTCCAGGGTAGTCACTGAATTCCAGGACATAGAGGTGTCTTCCCTTTACACTGCGACCGATGCTGTAGATCTGTGTGATGTAGGGGCACTGGTTGTGTACCTTGTACAGTGTCCGCACAAGGTCATCATAACGGTGGTGACGAAAAGTGACTGGGGCAACCAACTTGAAGAGAAGGAGGAGGTGCAGGAAGGCTGAAAACAGGTCTGACATCTTGCTGGGCTTCTTCAAAGAGAGACACTGAAATGTGCTCCCACCTCTCCAAATAGCCTCCTCAACAGTCAAAATCCAAAGAGCCGAAAACCAGCACTACCTAGCTCCCACCACAAAACACTAGTGTGACAGCACTTGAAAGGAGGCTTAGGACTTTCCCACTCAATGTGGGAAATTATTTACGTAGCTCTGGAATAGCCCCTCAGCTCTCCATGCTCATTTCTCTTCCTTTCCCAATCCTGGAAAACCTCTTGAAAAGTTCTTGCACATCCCTAGATTGGTAGTCTCACGGATTCTGGTTTACTGATTAACTGGACTGTAAACATGCTTTGATAAATATCTGCTTATAACCCTTTGATTCCCAGAGGATTTTAAGAAACTTGACCTGTGCCTGTTCCCTTTATTATAACCTATGAAAAGAGCTCTCTGTCCCCTTTGTTCCATCCCACATACAATTGCCAGACTATCTTTCTGAAGCATAGCTCTATCTTGTCCTTTAAAAAAAAAACATTTAAAATTTGTTCACATTAGTTGTCTTGTCCTTTTTTCCCTTAAAAGTCTTTCAACAGACACCATTAAGAAGATGAAAATAGGACCGAGATTGTGGTTCAGTGGCAGAATGCTTGCCTTGTATGTATGAGGCACTGGTTTCCATCCTCAGCACCACATAAAATTAAATAAATAATAAAGGTATTGTGTCCATCTACAACTAAAAAAATATTAAAAAAAGAAGATGAAAGATAAGTCACAAGTTGGGAACAAACAATTGTAAATCACATCTGATAATATATCCATAATACATAAAGAATACTTGTAACACAAATATAGTACTATAAAAAACTCAAATAAAAGCTGGGCAAAAGATTTGAACAGATATTTAACCAAAGTAGATATGCAATTGTCTAGTAAGCACATTTAAATATTTTCAGCACATTTAAATCAAATCAAATTAAAAACATCTGAAATATCATTTCACCTTTACTAGAATGGCTGTAATCAAAAAGACAGCAATAACAGCAATTGGTGAGAACAGGGAGACAGTAGAACCCTCAAATATTGCTGATGGGAATGTAAAATAGTGCAGGTATTTTGGGAAGTTTGGCAGTTTCTTAAAAGATTTAATATATATTTACTATATAACCCAGCAATTTTAGTTATCTATCCAAGGAAAAATGCCAACATACATCAACAGAAGACTTGAACACAAACGTTCATATTATTATTCATAATAGTCTAAAAGTGGGAACAACCTAAATATCAATTTATTGCTGATGGATAAACAAAATACAATGTATCCATACAATGGAATATTATTTAGCAATAATAAGGAATGGAGGGGCTGGGGTTGTAGCTCGGTGGTAGAGTGTTTGCCTAGCATGAGTGAGGCACAGGATTCAATCCTCAGCACCACATAAAAATAAATAAATGAATAAAATAAAAGGTATTGCATCTAGCTACAATTTATATATATGATACATAAAATTTTAAAAATGAAAATAAAAATAATGAAAGTAATAATAAAAATATAATGAAAGTAAAACAATGTTTGCCTGAGGTAGGGGATGGGAATAGGGATTAATTGTAAATGAGCAGGAAGGATCTTATTGGAGTGATGGATGATGGTAATGGTTGTACAACTTGCTAAATTTACTAAAAATCATTTAATCATATAATTTAAATTAAACAGGCAAATTTTGTGGTAAGTAAATTATACCTCGGTTTCAATTGATTTTCATGCATTGTAGCACAAAATCCAAATGCATTGGCCTGGCCTTCACGTCGGTCTTACCAGGTCCATTTGTGCCTCGTCATCCACACAGACCTGTTGCTCTTCCTGTTGTCTTCTCATCACACTCTCCTGCATGTTATTTCCCTAGAGACTTTAACCCAGCTCCAATTCTTGAGTTCCCCTGACCCCTGCAGTTACTGCTATAATCAGTCTAAAAGCCTATGGCTTTACCTGTTGTGTAATCACTGTGTTAATTGTTGGGTATTTGAACAGAGTTCAGCCCCACTGATGAACTGTATCTTCCCTGCAGACTGATCTTTGGCTTCTAGCAAGGAACCTGGAACAGGTCTCAACATCTGTTCAACAAATGAATGAATAAATAAATAAATGAACCCATTATTGACTTTTCCCCTTGTGTCTTGCTGGGGCCTTTATCCCACCTTTCTAAGGAAATCCTATGCATTTATAACCTGTCAGTAAAGGTACCTATTCCCTCTTGGTGTTTTGGGTGAACACTGTATCACTTGGCCAGTGTGGCTCACAAATGGTCCAAAGGGTCCAGATAAGTAAAAAATTAACAGTACCACAAATCCCATAATTTTCTGTTAAGACCTTGTTATCCTATGTGGTGAAGGTCGAGATCAAGACAGAAGACTGAAAGAACACCACTACTCCTGTCTCTACTTAAGTCCTTGATCTAGGATGATATCTATTGTCACTGCTGAGGGCTTGGCTAGGTGGTCCTCAGATAACCCAAAATTGTTCCTCTGAAAGCAAAATTCCCCCCTTCTCTGGCAAATGTGCCTAGATCTTTACAGAGACCTTGCCCATGCTAAATCAATGACTCCCATTCCCAAAAAGAAGGAAGTACCTTCCCTGCCTGTTTGAGCTGCCAGTTGTTGTAAATAGGGAATATCAAGGCCAAGAATGGGATGCCTTCCCTGGATTCCACATAGAATCCCAGAGTGAGTACCCTGAAGCCTCTCAAACCAAGTAGAGGTAAAAGGCACATGGGCTTGAGTATCAAAGGAATATGATTTTGAGATGAGGAGATTATCATGGATTTTTCTCTGTGTAATTATAAGTGTTCTTGTAAATGAAAAAGGGAGGCAAGGAGAGTCAGTGTCAGAGAGATCAGAAGTGAGAAAAACGCAACTAGCCATTTGCTGGTTTTGAAGATGGAGGAAAGGTGGTCATGGAATGTGAATAGCATCTAAAAACTATGAAAAGCAAGGCTTCCCTAGAGCTTCCAGAAAGGATCAACCCTTGATTTTAATTCAGTGAGACATATTTCAGGTTTCTGATGTCTAGAACTGTAAGATAATAAATATGTGTTGTTTTAATAAATCTGTGTTTACATTTGTGGTTATTTTTTTTTTTACCATAACAACAGGAAATTAATACATCCCCCAAATCTTTAGCCTGGAAGAAAACTTGGGTACTTGGGGGAGGCTGAACAGAAAGCTTAATGTCAATTAAGCTTCACAAGATTTTGACTTGGGAAAAGACTCGAGTCTTGGGAAGCCAGTCCTGCAGATGGCTGAGTAGGCCAAGAACAAATGGCATCTTCAGGGTTTTCTGTTTCTTCTTTTCAACAAAATTTTAGGCATTTCTTTCTTTCTGGGTTCACAATGTCCTCAAAACTGTCTCTGTTTGGACCATTGAGCCTGCAGTCTGCCTTAGACAAATATTAATAATACTTCACAATTCTATACTGCCTTATGGGGCACCAACTACTTCCTTATGTATTCCTCAAACAGCTGAGGAAGGAGGGTAATTTCCAATTTAGATGAGGAAGCTTTCAGTCATGTAACTAGTAAATAACAGAGGAAGGCCTGGATTCCATGCTGGCACAGTTAGCTTAATATCTTATTGAACCCTTTCCAGTGAATACAGGTAAGGAGTAAGGACAGGAACCCACCAGAAAGTGGAAAGATTTGGGAAGAGGGAGAGAGGGGGTGGGGAGAAAACGCCAGCCTAGTATAGGCAAGTAAGCCAACCTCCCTAGCCCAGGCTCCAGGTAGCTTAGTTTTAACATTTCTTGGTATTCTCCAGCAGTTATGTGCCAAGTAGTCTCAATATAATTTAACCCTGCTTAATTAATGTTAGTTGACTAAACCTGTAAATTAATCAGGAGTCCAGGACTACTTAAATCACTAATCACTCTTTGAGGGATTTTGGGGTGTCAAGTGTTAGGAGAGAGCAGGGCAAAGAGAGCCTGACTGAGCCTGGAGAATAAGGAAAGTTGGTTCTTAAGGCATACCAAGCCCTTTCCAGCTCTCTTTGCCTGGAAGGTTCTTCCCCCACCTCATCTCATACTTCTGATCTTAGTATATGGTCAGCTCTATAGGGAGAACTTCCACTATTATCTACAAGGACCTCCCCTGGTTACTGTCTTATCATCCTGGTTATTTCAGTCAGTGTTTGACTTCTTGGTCTGTAATTACCTTTTTTGCTTGCCTATTTACTTGTCAGTTGACTATCTTTCCTAGTAGAAGATAAGCTTAATGAAGGCCAGGACTAATTTATTCCACTATTTACAATTTCATCCTAGAACAATGAACAATAAATTTTAAAACAAATGAAGTGATGTTCATACTGAGCTCTGACATCTGAATAAGTACATGCTAATCAGATAAAAGAGGTGAGAAGTTTGGGGTGGAAGGAAGTGGATTTTGAGAGAAAAGAGTTTATTGGTTCCTCTTTATCACCCTGTTAGAGTCAGCCAGGCATCTGTCCTAACATCTTTCTCTTTTCCTTTATCTACTAGACAGTCTCATCTACAAATCCCACTTAATTTGGTAACTTTCCAATTGATTTCTTTTAATTTCTCTGAACTCTAGAACTGCATTTCCACTGCCTACCCCATGTTTTCACTAGGATTTCTAATGGGCACCCATGCCTAATGCCACCTACCCTTCTCTAGTCCCGGGAATCAGAACAGAGCCTTGAAGACACAAAGTGTGCCAATCTTTCTTTCTTTTTAAGAGGGGGAAATATAGAACTTTATTTTTTTAACATAGTAGTTAAATTCCACAACAGAAGAGGGACACCATAGGATTGTTTTTCATTCAATAAATATAAATTAATAAAATACTATGTTTTGCAAAGATACTGCTGTTCCTCCCCCACCTCCCATGGACACCCACAGGTGACTGTGTCCCCATGATCTTGAAGCAGGCCAGCAGTCTCTACACAGGCCACTGCTTCCTACTCTGGAAAGGCTGCATCTCCTTCATGCCTGTAAACACTGTGTAGCACAACACCTCCTTACCCTTCCAAATACAAGTCCTCCTACAGAATTGTTAACACCATGAAATGTGAGGTTTCCCTAAGAGACAAATGTCTGATGGACACATTTGGGAAGGGAAGGAAAGAGGCTAACATGAAGGAAAGAGGCTAATGTGAAATGAAATCTATCACAGGTCTCACAGGCTATCTCTTTAAAAACAAACTCCTGTTGAAATGCAAACTGTTTGGAACAGATCAGGCATCTGCTTCCCCAGGCAACAGATCTGTTATTGCTTGTGATGTCTCCTTGGGGTATTGTGCTGCTCAGCTCTGTAGTCAGAGACATCTAGGTGGCATCAAAGTCACAGACTGCAAAAAAGTGCTCCCTCCACCTGAGGAAAGGCATACCTCTGAACTTTGGGCCAACTAATGGTAGAGTCCCTTCTGACCTCAAGGGCAAAGAATGGTCCTGGTGTAACTGCTCGCACAGTGTAGAGCTCTGGAGCAACCCAGCTTTTAGCCTGGAAAAGGAAAACTGCAGAACTCAGGAGAAAAATGTCACTAACACTTCAAAGACCTCCCTGTGTCTGCTCTAGGAGTGCACAAGCAATGGTGACAGAACGCTAATCCCCTAAAAATGCAACCAGAGAAGCCACTGGTCTTCGAGGCCAGCAAGAATCTGTTCTCTGTCCCCTTTCTCACTGACCATTTACAAAGCATCCCTGAAAGTATTTCTAAGTGTGGTTGTAATGCACAACAAATGAAGAGACTGTATGAACAACCTCTGCTTGTAAAACACAAGATGGGACGTCGTGAACGCCTCACAGAGCACATGGAACCGGGAGTGGGTTATAAAGTGTGCCAGTCCAACCCGGCCACAGGCCCCATGCCTTTGTTGGAGGCAGCTGGTCTGCACAGGCCCTCATCCTGTGGGCAGTCACGGGAGGGAGCACGGACTGAGCAATGGCTGGGAATTAGAGACAGCCAGGTGCCCTTCCTGAACATTCCACGAGGAGGAACACTTGGACATCGCAAAGCTGTCCTTAAGCTATGCAGGCCATGATTCCAGAAAAGAAGCCTGTTTGAGGTGGAAAGGTAAGAAACAAGAAGTGCCGTGGTTGCTGTTTTGGTAGCAGCACCAGCAGCATTGTCACTGAGCGTCCCGAGAGCAGCCTTGGAACTACAAGATGCGGTCCTGCCTTCTGCGCGTGCGCAGCCTCAGAGTCCCAGAGACTTCTGCAAGATCTGACTGGCAGTCTTGTAAAACTGCTTCCAGTCACCTCACATTTTGGAAGCATCCACATTAGCTCCACTTTCATCACTGGGCTCCGCCAGAATGCCCGTCACTCACAGCAGGATCTTTTCCACACTCAGCCAGGGGCTCCCCATCTCAGAGCCTCTCTTGAAGCCTATGGGGTCATCACCCGGTTTGTGGAGGATGGAGATGCAAACTCTGCCAGTCCCGGTAGATGCTGGGATGGAACATCTCGCAAGTGAACCTCATCTTGGGAAGATTCAGTGGTAGTCAGGTGGGAAACAAACTCAAGGTAGCAGGAAAAACACCAAACTCAAAAACAGGTATCTTCAGGGCCCATGATCAATACCTCCCTTTCAAAAAAAAAAAATTCTCTTCATTCATGGGGCCTGAATTCCTTCTGGAGGATTCTGGGTTAGTTGCTTGTACTTGTCCATCAGCCTCTTGAGCGCTATCCCTGCCACGTCACCAGTAGCTGTGATGGCCGCTTTGCCTTGCTTGCAAGATGACTCTGGGATATGCCAATCTTTCTTGAGAGAGCATTATATCCTATTTATATAAGCAAGAACTCTAAAATTCAAATAATTTGCTCAGATTATATAATTTTTATTTGGAAAATCTGGAGATTAAATTGGCTTCCTGACTCCAAAGTCCAAGAGCTTTCTACAGACCAAATACTTTGTGCAAACTACCGCCCATCTGGCTATTACTCTTTAGTCTATCTGAAAAATATTTATTTTTAAAAATGACTTTACTGCTTATGTAAAAATAAAATCTTTGCTCTAAAAATTAAGAAAAAAGAAAGTACAAGGAAAATATAAAATATTACCTTCACACTGTCATCAGGGATAATTACTGTCATCAATCTGTGATCATTAGTCTTATATGGGTTACTCTGAAAATTTTCCTTTCCTCTAATTTCCAAGATTGATAAAATTTACCACAATGGATTGACTTGCTTATGTCAAAATTTAAGACACTACGATAACCCCACTATCTCACTCCCCATACCAGCAAGTTATACTCAACTGTGTTTGAAAATACATCAGATCTGCCTGGGGTGCAGTGGTGCACTTGTAATCCCAGTGACTTGGAAGGCTGAGGTCAGAGGACGAAAAATTCAAGGCAAGCCTAGGCAACTTCGAGAAAGCCTGACTTAAAATAAAAATTTAAAAGGACACACACACAAAAAAAGGAAAATGTATTCATACCTGACAACTTCTCTCACCTTTAGATGGTCAACCACTGAGATCATAGGCCAGATCACCACGTTTCTTGCTTAGATAGTGACCATAGTCTCCCTGCTTCTATTGTGATTTATTCTCTACATACTATCCAGAGTGTTTTTAAAAAGAGAAATAAAAAATTCCCCCACAAAATACTCAGTGACTCCATAAAGGTCCAGTAAACAATCACAATGAACTTTCTATTCCTTGAACATATTAAGCTTATTTCCACTCTGGTGCATTTACATTTGCTATTTTCTCTGCTAGAAATGTTCTTCTAAATTTTTTTCATAGTTTTCCCTTCCTACTATTCAAATACCATCACTTTATAAAGGCTAGTCTTGATATCTTTATCAAAACTTGACCCCAGCTGCTACTCCTTATCATTCTATACCCCTTGACTTGATTCTTCTTTATCATACTTATTATCTGAAAGTATACTATGTATTTATTTTTAATTTTGTGTCTATATCCCCTACTAAAATGTCAATGGCATGAAGGCAAGGATTACTGCCTGCGTTTTCCACTGCTCTGCCTTCAATGCGTAGGTGCTTAATAAATATTTGTTGAGTGAATGACTTATTTGCCTTGGGATTAGAAGTCTGGCCAGTGCAGGAATCTGGAGACCAAGGAAGCCATGTGAGAAGAGAGTAGAGAGTACACTTGGCAAGGAATTCAGATTTTATTCCAAGAGTTAGAGAAATGGAGTGAAATTAAAACCTTTGCAATCTAATGACTCTGGATTTGTTAGTCTTTTAATTATCATTATCATCATCATCATCATCATCATCACCATTATCATTATTTTGCAATACTGGGGACTGAACCCAAGGGCACTCTATCACTGAGCTACATTCCCAGCCCTTTTTATTATTTTATTTTGAGATAGAGTCTTGCTAAATAATTGGCCTCAAAATTGTGATTCTCTTGCTTCAGCCTCCTGAGTTGCTAGAATTACAGGTATGTGTCACCATGCCCAGTTCACATTATGTTTACATTTTCAGTATTGTAACATTTACATTCAGTTCTCTCCATGATTCTCAGAGTTGTTTAGCTTTTACTTTTAAAATAATATAATGTTTATAATCATTTTTTTAGAGTGGCTTCCCTTCTTTCCTTCCTTTCCTTTTCTCTTTGTGTTCTTTCAGAAGAGAAACTAATATAATTGTTTTCCATCATCACTTGTTATTTCCATCTAACATGTTAAATAGGAAATTTGTAGAGAAGAAACAAGAGTCTCAAAGAATGTAATTCAAATATGTGTCCACTGGCCATATGTCATAAAAATCAAGTCTGTTGGCATCTCTCTGTGTTGTACTGGTTTTTAGAGAACTTTTGTGGTCCTTAAGAAAAATTAAAAAAAACAACAACAGTATACTGAAGAGATAGCTGAATGTGCATATTCATTGCAGCATTGTTTACAAAAGTGAAGATATGGAAACAACCTAAATGTGCATCAGTGGAAAAACAGATAAAGAAAATGTGGTATGTATACATGATGGAATACTATACAACCTTTAAAAAGAAGAAAATCCTGATGTCTGTGACAATATGGATGAACCTGAAGGGCATTATGTTTAGTGAAACAAGCCAAACACAGACAAATACCACATGATCTCACTCACATGGGGAACCTAAAAATTAAGTCAAACTCATAGAAGAGGAGAGCAAATAGTGGTAATCAAGTATTTGAGAAGGCAGATGGACAAAGACTGACATCAAAGGACACAAAGTTTCAGTTGGACAGAAGGATTAGTTTTAATGATTTGTTGCATAGCATGGTACCTATAATTAATAATAACAAATTGTATGCGTCAAAATTTCTAAGAGTAGATTTTAAATGTTTTTAATGAAAAAATGAGAGTAGGTGAGGTGATGAATATTATTTTGACTTAATGTATACATATCTCAAAATGTCATACTGTATCCATAAATATATACACTTATTATTTTTCAATTAAATATTTTATATTTTATTATGGTTTGGATAGGAAGAGTCTCCCAGAAGCTCCTATATTAATGCACAGATGCTCAGAGGTGAATTTATTGGATTGTGAGAGCTGTAACCTCATTAGTCCATCGTAGTTGGAATGGACTGAGTGGTAACTGTAGGCAGGTGGGGTGTGGCTGGAGGCATGCCCCAGAAACATGCATCTGCCTTGGGGCCTTCTCCCTCTTTCTGAATCCTAGCTGCCACAAATAGAGCAGTATTCCTCCACCATGCCCTTGTGCCATGATGTTCTGCCTCATCTTGGACCTGGAGCAATGAAATCAGACCACCGTGGACTGAACTTCTGCTATTGTAATCCAAGATAAATTTTTACTCTTCTAAGTTGTTCTTGTCGAGAATTTTCACCACAGCCATGCATATATGTGTATGTATGCATAAAATCCATGTCCTGCTAAAACTTTAAAATTCACTTCATTTGGCATTCTTTATTAGTTTTGTTTGGTAACATTTTCTTGTTTTAGTGAAGGTGGGAATTTCTTTTTAATTTTTTGTTCTTTTATTTCACCAAGAATTGGAAGTGAATTCAAAATGCCATCCCCTTTTTAGAAACTATCTTTAGCTCAAAATTTCTGGACTATTCTTGAGTATTTTTTCGCCTCTAAATGTAGTCCTGAGAAATCCTTTTGTGGTTTCTTCCATTTTTTGCATCTTTCCCAGCTGGATTTTCCAATACGTTTTAAAATAGCTTTCTTCTTCTCTCGAGATAATCCTCCCCACTCCACTCTCATTCCCCACAGTGTCTGTTCCAGTCATGTTTCACCTTGCAGTAACAGTTTTGTATAAACTATACAGTGCTACGCATATGTTATTCTTAGTTGTATTTCTTAGTTTCTTATTATCTATGCTAATATTATTTCTATCCCCCTTTCTAAGCTGTTCTTTAAGATCCTCAAATGCAACCTGTTTGAATCCAAATGCAGCATCTCTTTTCCTGTAGCTGCTCCTCTAGGAAATGGCACCACCTGTTGTCCAAGTCAAAAACATGGGAGCCATTCTAAATTCTTCTCACATCCTTCCCAGATTTACTCACTCTCTATCCCTTCTTGGTTTTCTTTTGAGAGCCTCACCAATGCCTCTCATTCATTCTTGCCTAGATCATGGAACAGCCTCCCATTATCTTCCTACCTGAGATTTCTACCACACATCTCACAGCAACCATCATGATCTTTCTTTCTTCTCTTACTTGGCCCTTGATTCCTCCACTCAGATTCTTTATTAGTTCTCCATTCTCCAAGGTAAGTCCATGCTTCTTTTCCTGGCAGAGGCCCTACACAGTCTGATGTTTACTGCCTTTCCATTGTTGGCTCCCGTCCTTCTCCCTAGTATACTTCCTTCCTCCTCTTCTTACCCAGCATCTTGCAATCTTTAAAAAGCCTGAGTTTTTAATTTCTCCTCCATCTCCAGTTGGCTGAGACTTACTTGTGTTTCAAAAATAAATCCAAGCATCATTTTTTTATAAAACTTTCCTGTCACTTGCCCTGTTCTGATTTCAGTATCCTTCCTTGGGTTTCCATAAAACTCTGTATACTTCTCCACAAACATCACTTTATGTTATTATTGTTAGCTTAGTTGTTTCTCTTCAATGATTAAAATATGAAGGTTCTTAAGGACAGAATGATATCTTATTTGTTTCTGGATTTCCAGTTCCTACCCTGGCATATACCTGATGTTCCTACTTGGCATATAACAGATATTCATGTTGAAAGGCAATAACAAATAATAGCTATCTCTGCTTTTACATTTTGATGATTTTAGAATCGGACAGGAAGTGGCTATTTGGAATTCCAGAAACCTAGACTCTTCCATATGCTCCTACTAATCCTCATTCCAACAGGGCAATCATTGGTTAGGTGACATGTTGACTCTGATTGCCCTCTAGCCAATGGGAAGCATGCATGGCATGAACTCTGACTCCATTCTGTGTACCAATGTTGCCTAATTTGTAAATAGTCTGTTCCTGTGCAATCATCCTAGTCAGGAGAAAAGTAGTTTTTTTGGAGTTTAAAAAAACTAATGTGATGTGTGTTTACTGATATGACTTCAATGAAGATATCAGAGTATCAGGCAGAAGGTTAACTGGAAAAGACCCTAAATGGTCATTTGGTCATAAAAGCTTGCTTTCTCATTTTTACTTTTTAAAAAAAAAATTTCCTTAAAAATTATCTGTATACTTACTGAAATTGGTAATACATACACATGATATACAATACAAAAAATGAACAAAAGGGTATAAAGTTAAAATAAGTTTATCTTTTTTTCCTATACTGACTTACCCGGTCGCTTTTTTGATATAATCACTATTATCAGCAATGACATATCCCCAAGAATATATCTTCTGGATTAAAAGAAAAAGTTATACACAATCTCCAATGTTTTCACACAAGTGGGAACACTCTACAGTGTTCTGTAGTTGCTTAGTATTCCATTTTACAGAAATATCAGAATTTTTAGTCTTTTTAAATGAACATCTTTTTAAATAAAGATTTTTCTAGTCTTCAAATATAAAAATATTGCCAGGTGTGTTGGCACACACCTATAACTCCAGTGACTTGGGAGATTGAGGCAGAAGGATCAAAAGTTCAAGGCTAGCCTCATTAACTTAGCTTTTATGTATCTATACCTATACCTATATCTATAATAAAAAGGACTGAAGATGTTATATATGTATTCTTGCCAATAGTGTCAATTGTTATAACCTCTTCATACATCAATGTGGCAGTATCTATTAAAATTCAAGACATTCAACTTAAAGAGCATTTCACTACTAGAAATTTATCCTTTATGTATATTTTTCCTAAAATAAGACTATCATTGCAACAATTTTTTTGAGGGGGTACTATAGATTGAAATCAGGGGCATGCTACACTGAGCTATATCTTCAGTCCTTTTTATTTTTTTGAGACAGGGTCTTGTTAAGTAGTTGAGACTGCCTCAAACTTGTGATCCTCCTGCCTCAGCCTTCAAGTAGCTGGGATTGTAAACATGCACCACTGCACACAGCTAGTTTTCATTTCATATAGTATAGTGATTGTTTTTTTAAAAAATATAAATTGTATTCCAACTAGTGTATATATCTTCTATTTTGCAATAGTACTGAAGTTAAGTTTTGTGTTTTCCATGTATCAAAGTACAAATTTTACCTTCATCTTTAAAATTTTCTATCTCTTGCTACTTTTTTTCTAATTCTAGTTGAATAACACCAGTAATGGAAGATAGGCTTATCTTTTTTTCTGATATTAATGGAAATGTTTGCAGTATTCCATCAATAAACATGATTTGGGAAATATCTTTTTTCTGCCTAAGGAGGTATTCATCTATTCCTATTTTATTAAAGGTTAAAAAAATAAAAACTGAATGTTGGATGTTATTGATAGCATTTTCTGTACAAATGAAATGATAATGTATCCCTCCTCCCCATTCTATCTAAATGGTGAATTTTCTCAAGGTATATTTTCTGGTGTTGACTAGTGTCATGTTCCTGATTCTATTCTCAGGTTAGTGGTATAGCATTTTTAATATTATGCTTCATTTATGTGTTGATAGACCTTTGCATTGATATTTTTAGATTGGTGACTCTGTTTTTGCAGTACTTGGGTCAGGTTTGGTAGCTTTTCTTCCTCCTCTATGCTGTGGAACTGTTTAAATATAAAGCCCACACCCTTAGTCACTACAGAAGACTGACTACATCCCTAGTGTGTATGTAAACACTTTGATCAACGCTAAGTGCTTTACAAATTTTAACTGTCAGGAGTAGTGATATTTCAAATTTCTTGAGTATGTAGGGTCCTAGGAGGAGAGAATTTGAATTAAAGGCAATGAAATGTGGCGTGATGACCCTAGAACTGCAGTCACTTTTCCAGTTCTTCCCTTTTATTAATCTGTCATGAAAAATCAGATATTTGAGATTCTTATTAATGGAAATCACTATTCATTTAATACCTTTGCCAGGAGAGTAGGAAGGGATCTTGGAAGCTCTACGTCAGCCTCCCCCATTTTAGGAAGGCAACAGAGGTGACACACTTTGATCTTGTGTTTTTTTCTGTGACTCTAGCATGCCTCGCTTCCAGCAACAGAACTGAGAAGCCTCTACCAGGTCCCACAAAACCTTCTATCCCTTGCAGCTTTCTCAAATACAGCTCACCTTGGGGATGATATAGGGTCTGAATTTCGTGTCTCAGATAGTAGCATGGGGCAGATCAGAAGGAAGGAGGGTTATTATCTTTGTAACTTGTGCAACACAGCCTCTGTATAGGCAGCTTTATCTTGTTCTTCATATTGGGGATTTGCATTCAATCATGTGATCAATTCTTCATGAAATTTGGTTGCAAAGATACAAACTATGAGTAGGTTGCATTCCTCAGAGACCTTGAAATGCCCTAAAAAAGCTTTCAAGGTGTGACCAAAAGTAGAAATGGGTCAAGGGTCAAAGGGCAGCCCATTGTTCTAATCCTGCTTGAATTTTTACTCACTATTTTGCTGGAAATAATAAAGACTTTGTTGAAGGAAACAAAGGTTGAAATAGGTATGTCCTTAGTCTCCTGTCTTAATAGTTTCACTCTGAACAGGTGAAGAAAGGAATTACGTGGCAGGGATTATGGCTTATCTCATGATTTCTAGAAAGCAGAAATAGCAGGAAAATGTTTAATCCTCACTCTAGTAGGAGCATCTTCTTTGTCAGTCATCCACTCTCCTGTGTTTTGTAGGAATGACAAATAGAATTTTTTTAAAGCAATGTAAACAGTGACTTCTTACAGTCTGCTCTGAGAATAGGTTTAAGATTATCTGGCTACTACACTTTCATTTCTGAATTTAAATATCCGTGCTAAAAATCTCCATTGGGGAGTTTGGTCAATTTTCAAGGTAGGGAAATTGGACGAAGTCTGCAAGATAAAATAACTTGTTTGATCACCTAGATTAGTTCTTGACATACAGTAAGTACTTAATATCTGAATGACTAAATATCTTGAAAGATTAAAATCAAAATGTAAGGTGTGCCCATCTGATCTTCAAGTTAACAAACATTCATATTGTCCTTTAGAAAATGTATAGAAAATCACCAACTCTAGCTCATATTTAATAAGTTTTCATTTATAAGTTTAGTAAATGTAATAAATGGATACAAAACAAAAACCCCCAAAACCAAAAATAAAATAACAGAGGTCATACAGCCAGGTATTGGCAGACCCAAATGTGATTCCAACACCAAATCCTATA
The DNA here is from genome assembly GCF_052094955.1 of Ictidomys tridecemlineatus. Classification (NCBI taxonomy): domain Eukaryota; kingdom Metazoa; phylum Chordata; class Mammalia; order Rodentia; family Sciuridae; genus Ictidomys; species Ictidomys tridecemlineatus. Next base: position 27,090,109 of record NC_135477.1, on the reverse strand, counting down.
AATGAACCTTCCAGAGCACACCCTCTATTTCCTCCAACTAGCTAAAGTTTCCACCACCCACCTCCCAATAATGCCATCATCTATGAATCCATCAATGGATTAACACATTGATGATGTCAGAGGCTTCATGATCTGAATGCTTCCCAAAAGCCCCACTGTCAGTGTAGGTGGTCAGAAAGAAATGAGTAGGGATTGGAGAAAGGAGAACCAAGGGCAGGGGGCAGCTATCAAAGGACCCTGGACAGGCAACTGACCCACCTTCTCCACATTACATAAAAGACACCATCACCCTCCTCTGTAGATTAACAGGAACACACATTCTTCAGGTGAGCATGAGCCCATGATCCACACCAAAGGTCAGTTGACCACCTCACAATAACCTTCTGTTGACCACCTCACAATAATCTTCTGTTGGAGGCTCTAGATTAGAAAAAGCAAAATAATCCCTTGTGCAGGTCCATGCCCTAAATTCTCATGATGCAGGCAGATGTGTTCCCACATGAGGGCAGCAGTTGCACATGTACCAGCCTGAAAAGTAGTGTCTACCTGATGCTCCAGTTCCTGCCAGTCCCAAGTTCCCAACTCCTTGTTCTAACAAAAACCCAACTGTTTTGGGTCAACAGGTCCTAAGCCAATTTGCCTGTTCTGCTCTCCAGGAGCATAGCTTCACTTTCTCTTGCAAGAAACCTGCTCCAAATGCTCTCTCTGCCTCCTATTTCTGAGTTGGGGTATTGACCTAATCTCTTCCCATTCCTCTGCTTTTATTGGTGCATTACAGTTATGCATAAGAGTTGGGTTCATTTTTACATAACCACACATGCATGGAGTCTAATTTATAACATTTCAGTCCCAGATCTCCATCTCCTTCTCTTTCTTCTTTCTTCCTCCTATCCCCCTTCTTCTATTCTACTGGTCTTCCTTCCACTCATTTACTTTTAATTAGTGCTTTTTAGAAATACATAAAGGTGGAATTCACCGTGGTATAGCTAAAGTTTATCTTTACATATTTAAAGTATTTATTTAAAGTTTAACCATTTTAAAGGTGCTAGAGTGATATTTGTCCTAGGAGAGCAAATATTCCAACTTTTATTGCCCTATAGGCTCTTGTCTCTTTCTCTAGATTCAAAGTTTCATGCTTGCCCTGAAAACTCAGTTATTTTATGGGTTAATTTAACATTGAACGGCTTTTAGGTTTTTTTTTCCCTTTCTTTCTTGTATGGGTGGTAAAGCATTGTTCTTCCAGTGGTTTACTTCTTCAAATTAAAATTTTAAGTCCTCAAACTATATACTAAAATATTCACAAATTTGAATGTTTTCTGACAATGTGAATATTTTATGCAAACAGTATCAGTTTTCTTTTTTTTTTATTGGTTGTTCACAACATTACAAAGCTCTTGACATATCATATTTCATACATTAGATTCAAGTGGGTTATGAACTCCCATTTTTACCCCAAATACAGATTGCAGAATCACATCGGTTACACATCCACATTTTTACATAATGCCATATTAGTAACTGTTGTATTCTGCTACCTTTCCTATCCTCTACTATCCTCCCTCCCCTCCCCTCCCATCTTCTCTCAATATCCCATCTACTGTAATTCATTTCTCTCCTTGTTTATTTTCCCATTCCCCTCACAACCTCTTATATGTAATTTTGTATAACAATGAGGGTCTCCCTCCATTTCCATGCAATTTCCCTTTTGTCTCCCTTTCCCTCCCACCTCATGTCTCTGTTTAATGTTAATCTTTTTCTCCTGCTCTTCCTCCCTGCTCTATTCTTAGTTGCTCTCATTATATCAAAGAAGACATTTGGCATTTGTTTTTTAGGGATTGGCTAGCTTTACTTAGCATAATCTGCTCTAGTGCCATCCATTTTCCTGCAAATTCCTCGATTTTATCATTTTTTAGTGCTGTGTAATACTCCATGGTGTATAAATGCCACATTTATATTCCATGGTGTATAAATGCCACTGGTTCCACAGTCTAGCTATTGTGAATTGTGCTGCTATGAACATTGATGTGGCAGTATCCCTGTAGTGCGCTCTTTTAAGGTCTTCAGGGAATAGTCCGAGAAGGGCAATAGCTGGGTCAAATGGTGGTTCTATTCCCAGCTTTTCCAGGAATCTACATACTGCTTTCAAAATTGACCACACCAATTTGCAGTCCCACCAGCAATGTACAAGAGTACCCTTTTCCCCACATCCTCGCCAGCACTTGTTGTTTTTTGACTTCAGAATGGCTGCCAATCTTACTGGAGTGAGATGGTATCTTAGGGTGGTTTTGATTTGCATTTCTCTGACTGCTAGAGATGGTGAGCATTTTTTCATATACTTGTTGATTGATTGTATGTCCTCCTCTGAGAAGTGTCTGTTCAGGTCCTTGGCCCATTTGTTGATTGGGTTATTTGTTATCTTATTGTCTAATTTTTTGAGTTCTTTGTATACTCTGGATATTAGGGCTCTATCTGAAGTGTGAGGAGTAAAAATTTGTTCCCATGAAGCAGGCTCCCTATTTACCTCTTTTATTGTTTCTCTTGCTGAGAAAAAACTTTTTAGTTTAAGTAAGTCCCATTTGTTGATTCTTGTTATTAACTCTTGTGCTATGGGTGTGCTATTAAGAAATTTGGAGCTCGACCCCACAATATGTAGATCAGAGCCAACTTTTTCTTCTATCAGATGCAGAGTCTCTGATTTGATATCAAGCTCCTTGATCCATTTTGAGTTAACTTTTGTGCATGGCGAGAGAAGGGGATTCAGTTTCATTTTGTTACATATGGATTTCCAGTTTTCCCAACACCATTTGTTGAAGATGCTATCCTTCCTCCATTGCATGCTTTTAGCCCCTTTATCAAATATAAGATAGTTGTAACTTTGTGGATTAGTCTCTGTGTCCTCTATTCTGTACCATTGGTCCACCTGCCTGTTTTGGTACCAGTACCATGCTGTTTTTGTTACTATTGCTCTGTAATATAGTTTGAAATCCGGTATCGCTATACCGCCTGATTCACATTTCCTGCTTAGAATTGCTTTTGCTATTTTGGGTCTTTTATTTTTCCATATGAATTTCACGATTGCTTTATCTATTTCTACAAGAAATGCCGTTGGGATTTTGATTGGCATTGCATTAAACCTATAGAGAACTTTTGGTAATATCGCCATTTTGATGATGTTAGTTCTGCCTATCCATGAACAGGGTATATTTTTCCATCTTCTAAGATCTTCTTCTACTTCTCTCTTTAGGGTTCTGTAGTTTTCATTGTATAAATCTTTCACCTCTTTTGTTAGGTTGATTCCCAAGTATTTTATTTTTTTTGAGGATATTGTGAATGGAGTGTTTTTCCTCATTTCCGTTTCAGAAGTTTTGTCGCTGATATACAGAAATGCCTTTGATTTATGCGTGTTGATTTTATATCCTGCCACTTTGCTGAATTCATTTATTAGTTCTAGTAGTTTTTTTGTAGACCCTTTTGGGTCTTCTAGGTATAGAATCATGTCATCTGCAAATATTGATAATTTAAGTTCTTCTTTTCCTATTTTTATGCCTTTAATTTCTTTTGTCTGTCTAATTACTCTGGCCAGTGTTTCGAGAACTATGTTGAACAGAAGTGGTGAGAGAGGGCATCCCTGTCTTGTTCCAGATTTTAGAGGGAATGCCTTCAATTTTTCTCCATTCAGAATGATGCTAGCCTGAGGCTTAGCATAGATAGCTTTTACAATGTCGAGGTAAGTTCCTGTTATCCCTAGTTTTTCTAATGTTTTGAACATAAAGGGATGCTGTACTTTGTCGAATGCTTTTTCTGCATCTATCGAGATGCTCATATGGTTCTTATCTTTAAGTCTATTGATGTGGTGAGTAACATTTATTGATTTCCGTATATTAAACCATCCTTGCATCCCAGGGATGAATCCTACTTGATAATGGTGTGCAATTTTTTTGATGTGTTTTTGTATCCGATTTGCCAAAATTTTATTGAGGATTTTTGCATCTAGGTTCATTAGAGATATTGGTCTGTAGTTTTCTTTCTTTGAGGTGTCTTTGTCTGGTTTCGGAATCAGGGTGATGTTGGCCTTATAGAATGAATTTGGAAGAGCTCCCTCTTTTTCTATTTCCTGAAATAACTTGAAAAGTATTGGTATTAATTCTTCTTTAAAGGTTTTGTAAAACTCTGCTGTATACCCATCCGGTCCTGGGCTTTTCTTGGTTGGTAGTCTTTTGATTGCTTCTTCTATTTCATCCATTGATATTGGTCTGTTCAAATTGTGTGTATCCTCCTGACTCAGTCTGGGTAAGTCATATGACTTAAGAAATTTATTGATGTCTTCACTATCTTCTATTTTATTGGAATATAGGTTTTCAAAATAATTTCTAATTGTCTTCTGTATTTCTGTAGCATCTGTTGTGATATTGCCTTTTTCATCCCATATGTTAGTAATTTGAGTTCTCTCTCTTCTCTTCATTAGCATGGCTAAGGGTCTGTCAATCTTATTTATTTTTTCGAAGAACCAACTTTTAGTTTTGTTAATTTTTTTCAATAGTTTCTTTTGTTTCAATTTCGTTGATTTCCGCTCTGATTTTAATTATTTCTTGCCTTCTGCTACATTTGCTGTTGTTTTGCTCTTCCTTTTCTAGGGCTTTGAGATGAAGTGTGAGCTCATTTATTTGTTGATTTTTTCTTTTTTTGAGGCAATGAATTTGAGGCAATGAATTTCCCTCTTAAAACTGCTTTCATTGTGTTCCATAGATTCCGATATGTTGTGTCTGTATTTTCATTTATCTCTAAGAATTTTTTGATTTCCTCCTTTATGTCTTCTGTAACCCTTTGATCATTCAGTAACATATTGTTCATTTTCCATGTGATGTGGGATTTTTCCTTTCTTCTTTTATCATTGATTTCCAGTTTCATTCCATTATGATCAGATAAAATGCATGGTATTATCTCCACCCCTTTATATTTACTGAGGGTTGCCCTATGTCATAATATATGGTCTATTTTTGAGAAGGATCCATGTGCTGCTGAGAAAAAAGTATATCCACTTGATGATGGTTGATATATTCTATATATGTCAGTTAAGTCTAGGTTATCGATTGTGATATTGAGTTCTATAGTTTCTTTATTCAACTTTTGTTTGGAGGATCTGTCCAATGGTGAGAGAGGTGTGTTGAAGTCACCCATAATTATTGTGTTGTGGTCTATTCTTGAACTTGAGGGGAATTTGTTTCATGAACGTTGCAGCACCATTATTTGGTGCATAAATATTGATAATTGTTATGTCTTGTTGGTGGATGGTTCCTTTTAACAGTATATAATGTCCTTCCTTATCCCTTTTGATTAACTTAGTCTTGAAGTCGATTTTATTCGATATGAGGATGGCCACCCCTGCTTGCTTATGAGGACCGTGTGCGTGGTATATTTTTTCCCCATCCTTTCACCTTCAGCCTATGTATGTCTTTTCCAATTAGATGTGTCTCCTGGAGGCGCATATTGTTGGATTTGTTTTTTTAAGCCATGTTACCAGCCTATGTCGCTTTATTGGAGAGTTTAAGCCATTAACGTTTAGAGTTACTATTGATATATGGTTTGTACTTCCAGCCATGTTTGATTAATTATTTTTTTTTTTAAATTTAGTTTGTTTCTCCAGGATTAGCTTTCCCCCTGCCCTCTGACTTTACCGAGGCACTTCCCACTGATAGTTTTGGTTATTGTTTTCCATTTCTTCCTCATATAGTGTTTTGCTCAAGATGCTTTGCAATGCTGGTTTTCTGGCTGCAAATTCTTTTAACTTTTGTTTATCATGAAAGATTTTTATTTCGTTGTCATACCTGAAGCTTAATTTTGCTGGATACAGAATTCTTGGTTGGCATCCATTGTCTTTCAGTGTTTGAAACACGTTGTTCCAGGATCTTCTCGCTTTCAGCGTCTGTGATGAAAAATCCGTTGTTAACCTTATTGGTTTACCCCTGAATGTAATCTGCCTCCTTTCTCTTGTAGCTTTTAATATTTTCTCTTTGTTCTGTATATTGGATATCTTCATAACAATGTGTCTTGGCGTTGGTCTACTGTGATTTTGTATGCTTGGTGTCCCGTATGCATCTACAATTTTTCTATCCGTTTCCTTTTTCATTTCTGGAAAGTTTTCTGTAATTATTTCATTCAGCAGGTTACTCATTCCCTTGGTTTGAATCTCTATACTTTCCTCTATCCCGATGACTCTTAAGTTTGGTTTTTTTATGTTATCCCATATCTCTTGGATGTTTTTCTCGTAATTTTTTACCAGCCTTTCTGATTGGCTAGACTCTTTTCAAGATGATATATTTTGTCTTCATTATCTGATGTTCTGGCTTCTACTTGCTCCACTCGGTTAGTGATACTCTCATTTGAGTTTTTAATTTGGTTTATAGTTTCCTTCATTTCTAGAATTATTGTTTGTTTTTTTATAATCTCTATCTCCCGATAAAGATGCTTAACTTCTTCTTTTATCTGTTTATGTAATTCATTTTCAATGTGTTCTTTCACTGTTTGAATTTGCTGTCTCATCCTCTTTAAGGTTCCATTCCATCTGTCTAAGGTATTCCTTGAGTTCTTTATATGACCATTTTTCTGATGACTCTAGGTCCTCCTGAATATTTAGGCTGCCCTTCATTGTTTGTACTCCTTTTCTTCCATGCTTTTTCATGCTGCTCATGCTACTTCTTGTTCTGTTTGACTGCTGAGTTACTATTTACTCCTATAAATTTATTTGATGCTTGGGAGGAAAGGTATTAAAAGGGAAAGGAAGAAGTCACTAAAGAGAATGAGAGTAAGGGGGGAAGCATCCCTTTTAAGTTATCTATTAAAAATTGCTGACAATAAGTAGAATACAGCTACACATTCTCAAGTTTGGTCTGAAAATGCTTTGCAGTTTCTGCCTCACTCTTGCCATGTTTCCTGGAGGCTCCCTTCTGTATTCCAAGTCTGCCCATGTGAGAAGGGCTTCTTGTAGCTCTAGTCCTGTAATTCTGGAGAAAGCCAGGCAGAAGTAGCCCTGTAGAGAGAGATGGCTCCAGTATATGCTCCCAGTTGAGCTCTGCCTTTGGGTCATCTCCACCTGGAACCAGACTTGTAAGTGAAGATTCCACAGGGGTCTAACCCTCAGTCATTTGAATCACCAGCAGCTGTTCACTAGGGAAAAAAAATGAATGTCTACTAAGGCCCTAGATCTTGTAAATCAGAGAAATGCCATTTGCATGGTACCCTAACCCTAACCCTGAGCACCTTTCTTAGCTACCAAGACAGAATTAAGCAGATAGGCAAGGGTCCATCCAGAGAATGGAGGGATTGAAATGTTATTCCTTCAGAGCCTTTCCTCCACCCATATCAAGATAACCAGCCCCTGCTCCAACCTGTTGCTAAGTTAACCTGTTCCAGGGATTATCCCTCCCTACAGTTGATCCTGCCCAGATCACTCTACCTTGGCCCCTCCGGCCCATCTGCTTCTCATCTTTTGGCCATCCCACAGAGCATCTCCTGGGCCTAGTCATGTTTGCAGGAAGGAGAGAGATAAGGGGAAGAGAGCAGGAGAACAAAGGAAGCCCTTTTTAAATAAACTATGCTGTATACGCTTGCCTTGGTGTGCTTCTCTAATGTTATTCTTCAACACATGAGGGAGCAGAACTCATCACCACTAATGGGCGGTATCACTACCTTTAACTAATTCTCCAGAGCCATGTTGCTAAAACACAAATTATCATGTCACTCCAATTAAAAACTCTCCATTGGGGCTGGGGATGTGGCTCAAGCGGTAGCGCGCTCGCCTAGCATGCGTGCGGCCTGGGTTCGATCCTCAGCAGCACCACATACCAACAAAGATGTTGTGTCCGCCGAGAACTAAGAAAAAATAAATAAAAATGTTAAAATTCTCTCTCTCTCTCTCTCTGTCCCCCTCTCTCACTCTCTCTTTAAAAAAAAAAAAAAAAAAAAAAAACCTCTCCATTGATATTTCCTATCTCAGAGAAGAAACTATAGTTCTTACAGGATCCCACAAAGTACTATGAAATCAGATCCTCTCTCTGTACTTAACATTATGCCCTATTTCTGCCCCTTTTCTCCCCTTAGTTTACCTGCATTGACCTCCTTGCTATTCCTTGAGTATACCAGGTACCTTTGTCACAGTTTTGGATTTTGCTTTCTCTGAATGGAATGAATTTTTCTCAGGTTAACTTTATGGCTTTCTCTGTTATCTTCTTGAAGTCTTTGCTGGATATCCTATTTAAACCTTTCCTGGATATCCTATTTAAAATATAAACCTCTGGACTTTTATTTTTCGTCTGGCATGTGCAGAGCTTGGAAGTTGTCTCTCTGTCCTACTAACAGGCTTAAAAAAAAAACACTGAAAAAATTAAAAGAACAACAACTTTCTTAAATTTTTCAGAGAAGTGAGGCCCCAAGGCAGATTGCTGCTTCCCAAGAAAAATAGAGATATAGACAGGCAAATGCAGAAAATCACAAGTAACTGGAGTAGATCAGCCATGTGTGATGGCTCATGCTTATAATCCCAGCTACTCATCTTAAGTCCAAGACCAGCCTGAGCAACTTAGGGAGATCCTGTCTCAAAAAATAAAAAGGGCTTGGGTGTGGCTCCATGATAGAGCCCTTACCTAATACGTGCAGGGCTCTGGACTCACTTCCTGGTATTGCAAACAACAAAACTAACTAAAGTAGAAACCTTCTATGGGAAACCAGCAGCAGGACAGGAAAACCTAAATTATAATTACAAAATTGCCAGAAGCTCAGTGTGAATAAGTTCAAAAGTGAAAATTCTAGGAGGGGCCTGGTCTTAGAGGGGCATGATTTTGTGAGTTTTTCCACCATGAGCTTGTAAGGGTACGGCGAAACGTCGGAGTAGAGACCACAAGAGACTCTCTTATGCAACAGCAGAAGGGTGGGTTTATTTGGAGACCAGCATGCTGGGGTTCCCTCTATAGCAAAGAGAGATAGAGCCCTGAGAACCGCTTGAGCAGAGCTTATATACTTTTCTTGGAGAGGGCAGGGAGGGAAGTTCATTGATGGGTCAGGGTGAGTGGGCAGTTTGCCTGCAACCGAGTGAGGGAGTGCATCCTGCAGTTTGGCAGTTGGGGACAGCACATTCTGGGAACAAGATTAGCAAAGAGTTCACAGTTGGGGACAACACATCCTGGGAACAAGATTTCAACAGTGTTTTGTTAAGCATATAGAAAAACAGAGTGACAAGTACCTATTTTATTAACCTTTCATTTTCCATTTTTTCTTCTGGCTACTTTTAATCATAAAAGTGATCATTGCGGGGTGTCACATTCTGTGTCTGCTAGTGGGGTATATTGTTGTCTGATTACCATAAGTTTGACTTGTCTAATTTGGGATTGGAGAAAGGAAACTACATGATTGAGCAAACAGGGTCCTAGAGTTAGCAACAATATAAGAATTATTAGAGGGCCAGCCAGGGCTGATAAAAGTGTAGTTAACCAGGGGGACTGTGTGAACCAAGACTCATACCACCCTTTTTGGGTTTTTCTCTCTCTCTGACGCTCTTCAAGGCGTTTTTTAGTTTACTCATAGATTTTCTTATAACTCCAGTATGGTCGGCATAAAAATAATATTCTTCCCTCAATGCAGCACAAAGGTCCTTTTCTCTCATGAAGAGGAGGTTCAACCCTCGCCTGTTCTGTAAAACAACTTCAGAGAGAGAGGTTAAAGATTCCTGCAAAGCTGTGATGGAGGTTTCTAATATCTTTAAGTTTTGGTCCATTGCTGTTTCTAATTGGGTCATTTGTTGTGTCCCATGGACCAGGGCAGTGGTCCCTGTGCCCACCCCTGCAGCAATTCCCATTCCTAATAAGATGGCTAAAGTGAGGGATACAGGTTCCCGGTGAAACCGGGTTGTATGCCCCCCTATTTTATCTTTAAATGAACCTGCGTCATGATAGAGCACTCTGGGAAACATCTGCACCATTACATAATTAATCACATCTGTTGACCATTTTATGAAAACATAAATAATGTTTAAGTATATAGAATTATACTGTTGTAGGGATGGATAAGGCAAGGCACCTAAGATAGCACTGAAGACAGGGAAACAGTTCTATTTGGCTGCAACCGGATTCAGAGGGCATTGCTTCCGCTGTAATCAATTAATCCCCTGAACCCCAAGTTTAGGCAGCTTTAGAACTCCGTATTCAGCATGTAAGGGAAAGGGCTCAGAAGTTCACAGTCTGCAGAAGTTCACAAAAATTAGTTTTTGTTTCTGTTATTTTTTTTTTCTCTGTTCTGGGCAAGTTAACTTTTTAAGGACACCTGGGAGGGGGAGAATTTTTTTTTTCCTTGCCAGCTGTTACCATGGAGCCCAGTTGATAACTTTTTTATCTTAGAAATGTAGCCATCTCTGTGAAGCCTCAGCTCAAGGCCAGAGGCCCTGTTCACATATTTTGTGAAAAACTAGTAAGGGGGTGTCTAGCTTAGGAGTGCTGATTTTTCCAGCCAGTGGCCAAGTAGAACAGGGCAACATGAAAAGAGGAAGTTTATCTATACTGAACTCTTTTATAGGGACTCTTTTGCTGAAAGTCCTAAAGTCAGCCATAGTGAAGACTTCTGGAGAAGAGCAGCTCCGTGGATCTGAGAATGAGGAAGGAGAGATGTAGAAGAATAATGGGAAAGGGGTTTGGGATTTTCTTAGCAATAAAAACTTGAGTAGTAGAACAGGTAGAGCAGAGGGGAAGACTGGAGTGAGTATCCCAAAAAGCCTGTGAGGGACTTTAAATTTTTAGTAACCTGTTTTTAGTAATGATAAAGCAACTTTAAAGGCCATTTTTATTACATTTTGGATAGTCCTGGTGGGTCCCGGTGTGGGCACTGAGAGGAGAAGAGAGGAGTGAATGGGTGGAGAGATACCTCAGTACCTGTTACTTCAGCAAGGGGGCAATGGTCTGAGAACTGGCGGAGGTTTGGGTTCCATCAGGTAGCCTCTGTATGTTTATATCCTTATGACTTACAGAAGAAGTCGGATTTTCCCCCACACAGCCATGACTGTTTGTGGCTTTGATAGTCTGCCAAGCAAACATAGTAATCTAGATTAGCCAACCTGCATCTGGCTCTCGTGTCCCTACATCCATAATGTTTGTTTCTATTATCTATGGTACGGAAGGGATTTAATGGAATTTTAGTGGGATTTTCTTCATCAGGGATACCCAGTAGAAAAGACCTATAGCCAACTGACAAATGTTTGGGTGGAGAGATGGCCATCAGGTCCCTAAGGGGGCTGTATGTGAGATAGATCATACTTTCTGTCCAGTAGGATTTATGATCAACCATCGCTGCTGAATGGGCTGATGAGGGTTAGGACTACTGGTGGTCAGGGGGAGAGTCCTTAGCCCTATCCACATGGCGAATATGCAATTTGAGAGGGTTATTAGTCTTTTTTAATTTCCAACCAGAATCTGGACAGGGCGCAGGCTTGAGATGAGAGGCATGGATCCAGGAAGTGATTCCGTCTACCTTTACCGCTGTAGGTGTTATAAGTAGCACCTGGTATGGTCCTTTCCAGCAGGGTTCTAGGGATGACACCTGATGTCGTCTTACATAGATGAAGTTTCCCACTTGATATCGGTGTGGAGTCCCTTCGTCCCCAGGTTGGTAGGCAGTGGTCAGCTGTTTCCACAGGTATCACTGAGTTTTTTCAAAAGCTTTAAGTCTGTCAAGCAAGAGGGTGTGAAAGGAATTGTTAGGTCTTAGAGTTGGGGTCTGGTTCTTTATTGGAGGAGGGGCATCATAGAGAATTTCATAGGGGGTAAGGTTACACAAAGAAACAGAGGGAGTATTTCTTGCATGAAACAATGCATAAGGCAGGAGCATAGTCCAGTCTTTTATGCCGGTCTCTAAGCTTAATTTTGTCAAGGTCTCTTTAATGGTTCTATTCATTCTTTCTACCTGTCCTGAGCTCTGGGGTCTATAAGTGCAATGCAACTTTCAATTAATCCCCAGGGTCCTGGTTAACCCCTGACTTACCTGGGCCATGAACGCCGGTCCATTATCGGACCCTATTACCTTAGGCAGGCAGTATCTTGGAAAAATATCTTTCAGGATCTTCTTGACTACCATTTGCGCCGTTTCTTTTTTTTTTTTTTTTGCGGGGAAGGCTTCAATCCATCCTGAAAATGTATCTACAAAGATTAGGAGATATTTAAGTCCATACCTTGCTGGCTTAATTTCAGTAAAGTTCACTTTCCAGAATTGTCCTGGTCTGGTTCCTCAAAGGCGCCTTCCTATAGGAAGCTTGGAGGGGTAAACATTAACCAATTGACAGACCCGACAGGCTTTTGTTACTCGTTCAGCTAATTTTTTTCGCTGTGAGCTGGTTAGTGGAAAATTCTGTTCTTGATCTTTTAGGAATGCCTGCAGTTTCTTTTAACCAAGGTGAGTGAGTTGATGTACATCCTTAATGTAGTGTAGGGCTTTCTGAAATTGCAAGTTGGGTTCAGTGTTGTCAAGGAGTTCAGTGTCAGTGTCCTCAGATGTTAAGTTGTCGGGGTGTTCCGACGTAGTTAAATCTCCTGACTTATGTTCCCCCGTATGGAAAGTGTTAACATGGTTACTCTGTTTAGGGCTGTCAATTTAGCTTTTTCATTTGCCCTCTTGTTAGATGGGGGTGGTATCTGCACAACAGTTTGTTTTCTGGGCTCAGTGAGCCATTGTTTACCGCCCCTAAGGGAATAGTCCAGGAAGATTACTTCTTGCTGGCAAATTTGGGCTTTTTTGACAGAAGCTCTATACCCAAATTGAGCAAGCTCAGATAGTAGTGCTTGGGTCCCAGACTCACAGTTTTCCTTGGTGTCTGCTGCCAGTAGCAGGTCATCCACATATTGGAGTAGGGTGACTTCAGGGTGTATGGTTCTGAAGTTATTGAGATCTCTGTGGAGGGCTTCATCAAAAAGAGTGGGGGAGTTTTTGAACCCCTGTGGGAGTCTGGTCCAAGTTAGTTGATCAGACGTTTCAGTTTCTGGGTTTACCCATTTGAAAGCAAACAGTAATTGACTTTTTTATGCAGAGGCAAGCAAAAGAAAGCATCTTTTAAGTCCAGGACAGTATACCATTTTCGTTCGGGGTTAAGGGTGCTAAGCAGATTGTACGGATTAGGTACTGTGGGGTGAATGTCCTGCACTCTGTTGTTGATCTCTCTTAAGTCTTGAATACAGCGATAGTACCTGGTTCCTGGCTTTTTTACTGGTAGCAGGGGAGTGTTCCAGGCTGATTGACAGGGCCTTAGGACCTCTAAGACCAGATATTTCTGAATATGGGGCCTTATCCCATCTTTAGCTTCTTTGCTCAGAGGATATTGTTTAATATTAATTGGGGAGGCTGAGGTTTTTAATTCCACCATTATTGGAGGTTGTTTCACAGCTAGGCTTAACCCAGCAGTTTCTGCCCAGGCATCTGGGTAATCTGTTATCCATTTCTGGGGTAGCTTGCCTGTTTGATCAGTCTTGGGGGGTGTGAAGAGTTGATGTTTATCTTTTACTGACATAATTAAAATAATGACTATAGGAGATTTTATTGAAGGATTTAGAAATTCCATCTGGGGCCTTCAGGGTTAAAAGTTATTCTGGCCTGGAGTTTGGTGAGCAGATCTCTGTCCATCAATGGGGCTAGGCATTCTGGGATCACTAAGAAGGAGGAAAGAGTGATGGATTTTTCCTTTCCCCAGGTCCATGGTCCTCTTAGTTGTCCAAGCCCAATATTTACTGTTATTAGCCCCTTGAATTTGAGACATTTTAGTTGATAGAGGGCCCAAGGGGGCCTTAAGGGCTGAGTATATTGCCCCTGTATCCACTTCAAAGTTTACTGGGGTCCCCTCCATTTCAAAAGTTACCCTGAGCTCGGGGAAGGGATCCGAGCCCCGACTTTCCTAGTCATCCTCCAGAGTTAGAATGGCTGGTTGGCGTGGCTGTTTCCTTCTAGGGCACTCTTTGACCCAGTGTTCTTTTTTTTTCTATAGTAGGCACATTGATCTGAAGCCAGATGTGGCTTCTGGCATGGGCCCAGGTATCCCTTTCTGTCTCCCTGTCTCCTAACTTCTGGCCTATTTGTTGTTGTGACCAGGACCTTAGTCAATGCCTCAGTCTGTCTTTTGCTTCTTTCATCTTCCCTTTGCTCCCTTTCTTTCTCCCTTTGCTCCCTTATAGTATACCTTCTCGGCTTCTCTGTCTAAATCTCTCAAAGTCATATCTTGTAATCCATCTAAGTGTTGTAACTTTTTTTAATATCCAGGGCAGCTTGCCCAATAAAGGCCATCATGACAGATGCCTTTTGATCCTCTGCCTGAGGATCAAAAGGAGTATATCTCCTATGTGCCTCCATAATTCTCTCCAGAAACATAGAGGGTGATTCATTAGGCCCCTGAATAATCTCTCTTACCTTGGTCAAATTAGTTGGCCGTCTAGCGGCTGCTGGGAGACCCGCTATTAGAGCCCGGCAATAAGTGGACAGATGCTCCCTACCTTTAAAGGTGTTGGGGTCCCAGTTGGGTCGGTTTAAGGAGAAGTCAGCTTCGATTATGTTGGGAAGTTGTGTTGGTCGCCCATCTGGTCCAAGGATATTTTTTCTTGTTTCCAGGAGGATTCTCTTTTGTTCCTCTGTCATGAAGAGAATGCCTAAGAGTTGGTGGCAGTCATCCCAAGTAGGCTGGTGTGAAAACATCAATGATTCAATCAGACCTGTGAGCCGGGTGGGGTCCTCGGAAGAAGGGGGATTGTTATTTTTCCAATTATATAGATCTGAAGAGGAGAAAGGCCAATACTGGTAGGCTTGCATTTCTCCATCATGGTTATCCTCTATCATTGGCCCATAAGGATGGAGGGGAAGTATCACGGGGGCTTCAGGGTTTTAATTATTCCTTTAGCTGGGCTAGCTTCCTCCAGGGGAGGAGGGTCTATGTGTGCCTTGGGGAAGTCATTTGAAGGGTGCTGGGCTTGTTTAACCTCCTTCAATGGTGGAGAAGCTGAGTCAGCAGCAGGGGAATCATTTAGAGGGTGTTGGGGGTTGGGGAATGGAGGCAGGGGATAAGGAAAGGGAGGAGAGTCCAGCAGAGTCAAATCTTGAGACTCAGGGAGAACAAAGGGTGGAGGAGGAGGTTTGAGAGATAGAATCGTAGGGGGAGGGGGAGGAGCAGGAACAGGGACAAGAAAAGCCTTCACCCAAGGAGGAGGAGATTCATAAAGGTCCTGCCAAGTTAAGATATACGGCTGTTGATCTGGATGGCTATGTGGTCCCAGCTGAAAGACAAAGACAATATCTCTGACTTTTCAAATTAGTGGGGAGTAGAAAGATCCTTCTGGAGGCCATCCAACTCCAAAGGCGGGCCATTCTGAGGCACAGAGAGTCTGCCAGGTCCGGTGTTTTACTGAAAAAGAAAGATTCTGAGCCCTTAAGCGGACTTTAGTCCAGTGAATGACTCTGTCTCATAATGAAAGTTACTTGAATAAAGACAGGGACAATACAAACGTGACACCAACATGGACACACAATGAACAGTAAACGTGTAACACAAATCCAGAGGCAAAGATTAAAACAGACAATGAATTCAACCTGAGAGAAAGAATAGTTGCCGGCAAAACCAGACGGGTTGGCAGCAGAATACAGATGAGGGCACCTCCGTCCCTCCCAGATGGGGGTACCTCCGTCCCCCCCAGAGTCTCCCAAAGCGTCCCTTGAGGAGACGTGGTCTGTGGCTTCAGGGACACGTCTATCCACCACCGCCAGGGAGAACTTACGCTCTCCGCTGACAACCACACTCTGCCAACCCAAAACCAGAAAACCAGAAGCTCTGAGAGCTTTTGCTCTTCTCTGAGCCAGAAACCAGAAGCTCTGAGAGCTTTTGCTCTTCTCTGAGCCAGAAACCAGAAGCTCTGAGAGCTTTTGCTCTTCTCTGAGCCAAAAACCAGAAGCCAGAAACCAGAAGCCAGACAATCACAAAGGAAAAACAAGGAGGAGAAGAAGAAGGAGATAAGGCGCCTTACTTACCCCCCTAAAGGAGTCTTGTTGAGGTCTCCCTGTCCGGCGATGCGCAGTTCCCGGCCAACGCACCAAATGTAAGGGTACGGCGAAACGTCGGAGTAGAGACCACAAGAGACTCTCTTATGCAACAGCAGAAGGGTGGGTTTATTTGGAGACCAGCATGCTGGGGCTCCCTCTATAGCAAAGAGAGATAGAGCCCTGAGAACCGCTTGAGCAGAGCTTATATACTTTTCTTGGAGAGGACAGGGAGGGAAGTTCATTGATGGGTCAGGGTGAGTGGGCAGTTTACCTGCAACCGAGTGAGGGAATACATCCTGCAGTTTGGCAGTTGGGGACAGCACATTCTGGGAACAAGATTAGCAAAGAGTTCACAGTTGGGGACAACACATCCTGGGAACAAGATTTCAACAGTGTTTTGTTAAGCATATAGAAAAACAAAGTGACAAGTACCTATTTTATTAACCTTTCAAGCTCTTCTGGGTTCCTACAGTGAATACTGGAGAAAAAGAAATCCCCTTGAGTTTCTGGTAGGGGAGGACTTGTATTTCTGGTTGCATACCCAAAAGCATTCTGTTCTTCTTTACAAGGTCTGTCCTCAGACCTTGAGCAGAGTCTAATCTACTGGGTTTTATTAGAGCTTAACCAAGAAGGGGAAGGGAAATATTCAACTTCAGCAGGCTTCCAATAGTGGAGGGGAAATAACCAATTTCACCCCCACCTAGTCTGTCCTACCTGAGGAAACAGGGGGGTGAGTGAGAAACACTTGTGAAATTCACAGCCCAGGGCACAAGACTGTTAAAAAGACAAGTAAAATCACAGAACTGCAGAAAACTTCCTGTCCTCCATCCTCATACCTAATTTTGAGAAAAGGGAAAAAAGGGGACTCCTGTCTCAGAGGCTGTGATTCTTTCAGGGGGAATAACGGGCTTGTAAAGAAGGAATACAAAGGCTACTTTCCAGCTGTGCCCTGCCAGGAGTCATAATTCATTTGTGGCCTTGAGAGAGAGCCATTTCTCTGAACTGTTAGTGCCAGCTTGGAAGTCTGGATTCCTTTATTCCTGTGGTCCCTGAGTCAAAGGACAGATAACCTGGAGGAAAGTTAAAGTGGAGGAAGGTTAACTTTGCTTCCCCTGTGGTTAAGGAGAGGAAGAGGGAGAAGAGGAAGGAAAAGACATCAGTTTTAAAACACTGGGCACAGTGGGGCACACCCGTATTCCCAGCAGCTTAGGAGGCTGAGATAGGAGGATGGTAAGTTCAAAGCCAGCCTCAGTCACTTAGCAAGGCCTTAAGTAATTCAGTGAGACTCTGTCTTTAAATAAACAAAACAAAACAAAACAAAAGGGCTTGGGATATGGCTCAGTGGTTAAGTGACCCTTGGTTTAATCCCTGGTACCAAAAAATAAGTCTCAGTGGCAGAGCAAGGTTTATATTCAAAGCATGAAGTGAACCCCTGTTACAATACCACTAATACCTATTTACCAGATTTCTTTTTACCCAGTATATCTGGCTTCTAAAAAATTATAAGGCACACCAATGGTTAAAAAACATAGTTTGAAGAGACAGATAAAGCACCACAAACATATTCAGATATAGCAGGATTGATGGAATTATTAACTATGATTACTATTCTAAGGGCTCTAATGGAAAAAAGTAGACAAAATGAAAGAAAAAACAGGTAATGAAAGTAGAGAGAGAAAAATTATAAGAAAGTAAAAAAAAAATCCTAGAGATCAAAAACACTGTCACAGAAATAAACAATGCCTTTGATAGGCTCATTAGCTACTGGACATGACGAAAGAATCTCTGAGCCAGGGGATATCAATGGAGACCTCTAAAATTGAAAGGCAGAGAGAGAATAAAACATTGAATGAAAGAAACATATCAACAAGAAAAAGAAAAATCACAATATTATATTATAACAATAGATGCAGAAAAAACACTTTAGAAAAACCAATATTCAGGGGGCTGGGGATGTGGCTCAAGTGGTAGTACGCTCGCCAGGCATGCATGCGGCCCGGGTTCGTTACTCTGTTCTATACTCTGTGAATAATATTAAGGAGAATCAATGTGCTAGTAACCACAGCAGCCCTATGTATTGGCCTTTAGACAGAAGTGCTGGGGCAAAATGAATGTACCCCAAATCCAGTTTTAAAAATAAAAACTTCCTGCAATTATGATACAATACTGTGCAATGAATGGCTAGAAATTGCACACTGCTTCTATGTGCAGTTCGATCCTCAGCACCACATACCAACAAAGATGTTGGCATTTGTTTTTTAGGGATTGGCTAGCTTCACTTAGCATAATCTGCTCTAATGCCAT
Organism: Ictidomys tridecemlineatus; assembly: GCF_052094955.1. Lineage (NCBI taxonomy): Eukaryota > Metazoa > Chordata > Mammalia > Rodentia > Sciuridae > Ictidomys > Ictidomys tridecemlineatus. The sequence continues at coordinate 27,071,764 of NC_135477.1, read as the reverse complement.
CAATTTCCCTGAAAATTCCATGATTTTGTCATTTTTTAGTGCTGTGTAGTACTCCATTGTGTATAAATGCCACATTTTTTTAATCCATTCATCTATTGAGGGGCATCGGGGTTGGTTCCACAGTCTAGCTATTGTGAATTGTCTGAGCAATGAATTAATAGTAAATTAGTTTTCAGTGCTTATGGAATATTGCTGGAAGTTATGGTTGATGTTTATAAGCCAGCTAGTTTACTTCATAGCTACTAACGACATAAACCAATGTGTTTTGTTGTGCACTTTGATGTATCAGGCACTATGCTCACTCTCCACTATGGGAACTTCGGGTCTACTCAAAACAGAAACATATTGATACCTATAGGGCATTACCCTAGGTTAACTAACATATCCGTGCAATTACAATGTGCAGTCATTATGCTAGTTTCAAGATACCGTGAACCTCCTGAAGCACCATCTTGCAAAGATAAATAAACAGGGTTAGAAGTCCTGACATAAATTTACCTAATTTCTAAGTCCTTTTTTCTACTATTCATTTGCCTGTATTTACCTGCACTTCACATTAATCCTTTGGTTCTTTCATTCAACTAAATTTACCAGGTCACATGGGCCAAGCACCATTTCAGGCTTTAGCAACAGATAAAACTCCCAGGTAACAGCAGTTACAGCCCCTGATCTCATAGAGCTTAGGTTTATGATCACAGACATTAGATAGGTAATGAGACGCCAAGTGTCTACAGAGGGAGAGTAAGTACAGGATGCTAACTTGATCACAAGGTTCAGGGCAAACTCTTGAAAAAGTGATGAAGGCTCATTAGGAATGAGCAAAGGGAAAGTGGATGGGACATTACATGTGGTGGGTGGGAGGCTTGATGGGGAAGTATACTCAGACTTTAAGGAAGAATGGTTGCCAAGGTTAGCTGGGGCCAGATCACAGAGATCCTTGCATGTGCAAATTTGGGACTCAATCTTAAAGCAACTAACTAGAAGCTACAACCTCTAATTCACAAAATTCCTTCCCCACATCAAGGGGCAGAAATCACTTTATCTTTTTTTTTTTTTTTTTTTTTTTTTTTAAAGAGAGAGTGAGAGACAGAGGGGGACAGAGAGAGAGAATTTTAACATTTATTTTATTTTTTCTTTAGTTCTTGGCGGACACAACATCTTTGTTGGTATGTGGTGCTGCTGAGGATCGAACCCGGGCCGCACGCATGCTAGGCAAGCGCGCTACCGCTTGAGCCACATCCCCAGCCCCCCACTTTATCTTAATACCTCTCCAAGACTATAAGATAATGAGTTTTGAGTGAGTTAAAGCTCCCTGGTATAGAGCAGCCAACAGGGGGTATTATAGGGGTGGATCCCAGAGAAACCTTGGTTAAGGGCTACTTTCCCCCAAGGTCCCAATTACTACTTCCTGCTGGTCCAGAAGCACTGTTGAAATTGTCTCTAGGAGAGAATATTCCCAGGAGAATATCCAGGTCCAATTCTGGCTCTTGAACCAATAACATGTGAATCAGTGAAATTCGTCTGTCATAACCGCCAGCTACAATTGATATAAATTGTTCTTCCTCCATCACAGAACAACTTCCTTCTCTTCTCATTGGTGTAAAAGTATTTGGTTCTCAGAGAAGGGGCATGATACTCCATCCTCTCTCTTTACTCTGCTGCTGGCCCTGTCTCACAACCAGAATAATATCCCTTGTTAAATTCTAGGAGTCAGAAAATAGTGGAAATCCTGTTGCTAAGATTTGTATGCCTAACACTGGGCAGTATTCTGAAAAAAGTGTAAGCCTCTATAGTTAAGTCCACAAATAATAAAAAGCTTACTAGTTGAAATGGGTATTGTGGTATTGACTACCTGTCAAACAAAAAATAGAACTGTTTTTGATATTGGTGAGTAATAAAAATAAGCTAATTATTTGAAGTGGGTAAGACAGTCTTAGGAACATGTTAAGAATGAAAATAGATGGATAATAAAACACACACATGATCACTGATACTAAAATAATTTTATTTAGTTTCTTATTTTAAAAAAGGTAGCATTTCACATATAAATTTAGACTTCAAGATTACAGTGTATATTTATTTGCCAAAAGGAACATCCCTGAAGGATGGCTAGACTTAGAGCATAGGAAAGTTCACTCCATGGTGTTTAAATGGAAGTGCTCTCTTTAAAACTTCACAATGGCACTTCCTCTTTCCTCAACCCTGCCATCAGGGCTTTTGGCTGGTAAGAAAACCCACAGCCATCACTTTGGGGCAATAGCTTTTCACTTATGGGAATAGGAAACATCTATAGGAATGAAAGCACAAAAGTAAAGGATCCAGATTTCCCACAACAATCATTTATCTGCAGCAATAACATGACAAGAATTTATTTTTATAATTCAAAAGTTCTTTTAAGTAGGGATAAAGAAAAATTCACTCATAAAGACAATTTATAGAATTAAATGAGCAAAAAATGAAAGAATGATTTCTCCATATTACAAATGCCTCTAAAGTATAAGGCCCAGGGATAAGACCCATCCAAATTTGGGCTTTACTTTCCCAAATAAAGCGTTTGGCACAACCCATCAGCTGCTGTAAGACTGACAGCTGAGAGGTTTCTGGAAGTGGTCCCATGACTTTTCTGTCTGGCTTCAACATAGTGTACAAAAAAAGTGTCAATAAGCTGCACAAACTTAGGTCCAACTATGGAGCACAATGTTTCAAGAAAGTTAATCTGAAGAAAAAAAAAAAAAAAAGAGGTCCAGATGAAGTAGATCTCCTATAGCCACAGGTTAACTCTGACATCTCATGGAAAATTAAATTCACTGGTTGCCCAAGAAGTCAGTGGAATCCTGATCTTCTAGGGAAGGTGAAAGTTGGAGAAACAACTTTGATTTCAATATCCCAGGGCCAGGAAGGAAGGAGACCAAGATGACCAAGGATACTTTCTACGTTACTCTATTCTATACTCTGTGAATAATATTAAGGAGAATCAATGTGCTAGTAACCACAGCAGCCCTATGTATTGGCCTTTAGACAGAAGTGCTGGGGCAAAATGAATGTACCCCAAATCCAGTTTTAAAAATAAAAACTTCCTGCAATTATGATACAATACTGTGCAATGAATGGCTAGAAATTGCACACTGCTTCTATGTGCAGTTAAAGCCCTGTCTCACTCTTGGCCAGCCAGAGCTGAGAGGTGACATATAAGGAATTGTCTGTGGTTAAAAACCAGGCACCTTAGTCATCATAGTCTGGGCAGTGATGCTCACAGTCATCAGCCAACAGAGGGAATGCAGGGCCCCAGAGCTTTGGTTCAGAGCAAAGGTTTCATTTCCCTCAAAATTTTAAACCAAACTCTCCTTATCTCTGAACCTACTAATGCAATAAACAAGTGATTAGGAATCTCTGGTTGGATGGCAAAGCACATGTCCCTGGAAGCCACCAACCTGACTGTAGGAAAACAAAGGTGCAAATCATATCAAGTAAATAGTTGCTCAAGTGGAAGATCATTTCCTGGGGAACCTCAGTGGCCTGAATGTTAATCACCCAGATGAACACTGGGACTGGACTCCAAAGACAGTCTGGATCCCAGGTGCAATCAGTCTTCTTTAACTTACCATGTTTTAGAGGTCTTCTCTCTGGCCTCCTATCTCTTGAATGGCTGAGCACACATGGCCCCGGGGACCAATGTAAACATTATTCAATATATCTCAGCTTAAAAAAACACAGCTTGTTATATATTTAGTGTTTAACATTCCAGTGAAGGCAGTATCTTAGCATCAGACTTTCCTCATTCATGAGTACCAGTTTAGAAAGGAATACATAGAGGAGACTTGATAAACTGTGGCTGAGAAGACCATTTGAGTGCCAGACAGCTGGCTCTATCCTGCAATCAGCTGACAAACCAGGACAATTCACAAGAGAGCCAGAACAGACAGAGCACAACTTCTCTGTAAACCCAAAGAGTCCATATAACCACTGTTCCCATTTAGCCCCTTGGGACACATCTTGATATTGGGAGAACATTTCCACCTCTTGCATCAACCTGTGCTCTCCTTGTTTTGGATGGGACTCTCTCCCGAGGGTTCAATAGCCTCCTCAGAGGGGAGGGAGTTTTCACTTCCAGTCCTAACATCTGAATATTTCAAAGCACAAGAGGAGTCCACAAACATGCTAGGGATGTTGCTGCCAAAGTAGATCTTACTGTTAGATGCAATGGCCTGGTACTTTTTGAGCTCCAAATATTCCGGGGTCAACTTGTGCTGTGTAGGACAAACAAGAGCAAAGGAATCAGGATACTTTGGTGTAATAGTTATTATCTCTTTTTTTCTATATCCATTTTTCCTATTGTTTTCTTGAGTATATGACTCAACTCGGAAGGGTTGCCAATGATACTCTGGAGTGTGCTATCATATTAGCAGTTAAAACTCTTGACTTAAAATTCCTTCAAATGAGCTGTCTTAATGCAGGAGAAGCTGTTCACTTTTTAATAGAAGAAAGAGGGTGTTGAGGAACAAATAATGATAACTAGTGATAATAATTAATATTTCTATAGTGACTTAGGGCCTGTTAAGCACTTTTACATACACTTCTCATCTTGCTGAAATCATACTGTAATTGACCTTAAATTTATACTGAGTCTCTTGACAGAGACATACAGGTCAATGGATGAGGATGCTGGAGTTTCCAATGAAGGGCCTGGGCTCATCATCTTATAATCAGCTGTTTGTGATTCTGTTTTTCTTGACCAAATTCTAGAAATGGAAAATCTCAAGAAGTTACTATCTAGCATCTTGCCTTTACCCAGAAGCAGCTTATGATAGACAGATGTTTGTTGACTATCAGATCTCCTTCCCTGTCAGTGTTTTGTTTAAATCATGGTGCCAAGATATATCTAACCAAAAACCATTCTGGGTTTGATTAAAACTCATTTCCACCATTCCCAAAATATACACTCCCAAAGCCCTTTAGGACCTTTCTTAGCAGTCCTCTCCTTGTCTTGGGTCCCAATCTGTCTTCTAGGCAAAAGCCCTTCTTGTCCTTCACAGTTCCATAACATCTGTTCTCTGCATTCTCACATCTTTCACTCCCTGGATCTCTATACTCTCCAGTTGATTCACATCTGCTGTCAAAACACTGCAATCATGTCTGGTCAAAATGTCCAACTATATTACTTCTTAAAGCCTTTATAATATAGGTTGGTATTTGAGTAGCATTTTTCAAAATGGCATAAAACGTTTGTCCCTTTGAGAATAAAGTTGATCTTAGTAGCAAGATCTTAATATTTGTGCCTGTCCAGCTTCTCCTACTACAGATGTAGTCTTCTAGTTTTATAAACTAAAATTTTCCTTCTTGCCTTCATCTGGAACAAATTACATTCTGTTTCTATAGAGCTGTGTCCTCAATGTTAGGTTTATTTCTAAATTTATACTGGTTTCCCAAGTACTGACAATTCACATTCTGTAAACCTATCATATTTTTTTCTAAATTGAAAGTTTAAGCTCTGTCTATACCTTAAATCTTAATTCTAATCCTTCAAATTGCATCATACACCTTAGCAACTTATAAAAACCTTTTACCAGTACCAACTCAGTTAATCACCTTACAAATCTTGGACTTATCCTTCCCTTCTCAGAATCCTATAGGGGTTGTAGCTGCCTCCTAATGAAATAATTTCTGCTCACTTAGCCTGTACACTCTAGTTAACCCAAACCTTCTACAAAAATTGTTCACTCATACATCACCCAATCTACTTTCTTTCTCAGTGTTATCACACATGAAATTTCTCATGACTAAAAGTTTTAAAATCCAAAATGCAAGGAGTACTCAATTGTTGGCATTTCAAAATGTGTGTGTGTGTGTGTGTGTGTGTGTTTATGGTTGTTAAAATAATTGGTCAGCACTACAGATATTTAGTAGGCAAGGGCCAGAGATGCAAAATATCCCACACAATGCATGACACAGTCTTCAACATAAAAAAAAGTATCTCATCCTAAATGCCAAGAATGTTTCTGACATGCCAAGAAATGTTTTTTTTTAAGAATAAACATTTGGGCTGGGAATGTGGCTCAGGCAGTAGCACGCTCGTCTGGCATGCGTGCGGCCCGGGTTCGATCCCCAGCACCACATACCAACAAAGATGTTGTGTCCGCCGAGAACTAAGAAATAAATATTAAAAAAATCTCTCTCTCTCTCTCTCTTTAAAAAAAAAAAAAAAGAATAAACATTTTATTACTGCTGTTTTTTAGAACTGATGTTGCATGATGATAATAACTTAAAAGAAGATCTACTTTTAGTCTGTTTTCTTTTTTAAAAAAATTATTATTATTTTTGGTAATATTTATTTATTTATTTTTGCATTATAGAACATTCTTAAAAAGCATGGCTTCTACCTGGTAGATAACTTTATCTGGAAAGCAATTCTAAATGAACTTCAGTCTTTACCTGTCCCTCTTTCAAACTCTTCAACTTTACTAATTATTGAGTCTCTACATTACAATACAAATGAACTGATTTATGTCATGTCTTACTCCTCACTTTTATAAGGAACCATTCAAAATTTCCTACCCAATAATGTGGTGTGCCTTATGTCTTGCTAAGTGATTGGCTAATGCTGAAGGACTGACTGGTCACTATCCTTCCTTGATGTTAGATAAATTCAGCTCTATCATATTAGATATCTTGGAAAGGCAAAGCCCAAACTATCAATAGGAATGTGGCACAGAAAGCCAGTCACCTTGTTTGAGGTGGCGTATTTGTGTGCAGCATAATACTCAGCATCTGCTTTCGCCTTCTCTCGGGCCAGGAATGCAGCATCTATCAAGTAAAAACACAGTCGAGATGTGTAAAAACAAAAAAATACTGTCAATCTGTTCCCTCAGTAGAGTAACAGTCCCTTTTACACTGCTTAATATTTCAATGCTTACCTCACTTTAACAATTTATAACATTAGTACTTTTTAAATCCCAGCCCCTAAATAGACAGCTCCTTGTCAAGGAAGCTGAATAAAAATCTGAGCCTATTAATTTTTTTTTACCTGAAGTGGTTCCCTCTTTCCTTTACTTTCCCATTCCACCTCCCACTACCCAAAGCCTCCTACCCCATTGGTTTCAAGTAAAGTAACTAATTACAGATATAAGAATAAGCTCTATTCTATTTACTGCATTATCCCAATTTCCTCCAGTTTTTACCCAGAGTCAGTTAGCACAGAAAGATAGGAAGCAGCTGTATATAACTCAAAGTGTCCGCAAGACTGTGAGCTAACAACATTAACATGCCACTATGTGATATCAATGAGTTTGAGATTTTTCATGAAAACTGAGGCTTCTTTATCCCCTGGCTAATTTGCTGTTGTTATCACTGTTGCTGACAGGTGAAAAAGAAACTGGTGGTAATAGGATTTATTGTCTTGTATATTCTTTACAATTGATTATGAGTGTTGGGCATGGTGGCGCAAGCCTGTAATCCCAGCAGCTCAGGAGGTGAAGACAGAAGGATCCGGAGGTTCAAAGCCAGACTCAGCAACCACAAGGTGCTAAGTAACTCAGTGAGACCCTCTCTCTAAATAAAATACAAAAATAAGTGTTGGAGATGTGGCTAAGTGGTAGAGTGCCCATAAACTTAATCCCTGGTACCAAAAACCAAAGAAAAAACCAATTGATTATGAGTAATTATTGTACTTCGAGAATAAAATAATAGGCCCCAATTTAAAGAAGGAAATGAAATGTAGACCTACTAAAGTCACAAGCCAAGGCAGCTGCTAGATATGTAACGACAGTCAAAAATTTCTTGTATCTAGAATATCAGGCCAGCTATTCCCTCCAGGCCATAATATTCTATGTTTTTCCTACCCAAGACAATCAAGAGCTGATCCCTGATCCTCACACTGTCCCCAATGTACCTTCAATTTCAGAAATGCGCTTTTCAGTTTCTTTCTCCATCACCTTCTGCTGAAACCGAATTTTTGCCACTTGTGCAATCTTCTCTGCTTCTATAATTATACAACAGAAAACATACTCAAAAATGTTTCTCTAGTTCCTTTGGTACTTAGAATCAGCAGTGCACAGTCTAACATTTATTTACATGAGACTTTATAGATAATTGTTTCCTTAAATTTAATAGATTTAGATTGTAAACAAAGTAATTCAAATGTAAAAGAGGGAATTTATTTCCTATTTCACTGTTTTATTTTGACAGTGCAAGTTTTGTGGGAAGAGGGAGTACAAAAGGTCAATAGTTTCAGTCCTTCATAATACTACTCAGCAATGGTTCACAAGCTAATGGGGAAAAAAAGGACACTTAATAAAAATACTACAGAACAAAAACAGCAACATAAATGCAAGACAACATAGAAATCTTCTAGGGAAGAATGGACAAGACAGGAAACAAAAAGGTACAAATGAACAAGTCCATGGAAAGGGGATACATAGCCAGTTGATGAGAGAAAACAACAAAAATTAAGATGAGAAAGAGGGCTACAAGGCCTCAGTCTTTAGTGACAGGCTAAGAAGTTTAGTTTTAATATCTCAGGATCTATTGCTAAGTTGCCATCAGGAAAATGACATGAGGAAAAAAATATCAAAGGAGGAATATCCTGACTGCTGTAGAAGATAAAATAAAAAGCTGGATAATTTATCTGAGAAGGTGAAAATGAACATTTGAAGTGAACATGTTAGGTACAGCAGGCAAGTACACATGGGAGAAACTAAACACCCTCAGTAGACGTCTGGTCAAACCAAAGGACCCAGGACCAGGGAAAAGAGACTCTAATTTACTTTAAATTCAGAGTGCAATTCTTAAAAAAATTCTTAATTCTTTTCAGCTTAAATAACAAATACTATATCTGCATTTTTTAAATCTGCAGATTGAATCAACTCTTGACTGAAAATACTTGGAAATAAAATAACTATGTTTATACTAAACATGTACAATTTTTCTTGTCATTATTCCATATACGATATAACAACTATTTATAAAGACTTTGTATTGTAGTAGTTATTATAAGTAATCTAGTTATGATTTAAAGTATATGAGAAAATAAGCATAAATTATATAAAAAAATTGATATAAGGGACATAAGCATCTGCAGATATTGGTATAAGGTATGGGTAGATGTCCTGGAACCAATTCCCACAGATAACAAGATATGATTGTATTTTAACACATCTCATCTCTGGCCCTTGGAGAAAGCACATAACGGTGAGAAAATTTCCAAGTACTTCTTTCCAGAGAATAGTATCCTTTATCAACTCCAAGGCTTAATTTCCTATTTTCCCATAAGACTAAATTAATCTATATTATACTATCCTAAAAACAAACTACTGGGCTAGTAATTTAATTTTAAGAAGAAACTCAAATTTGAGTAAAAGGTGAGCCATGTAGAAGCTAAAGCTAGAACCCAGAGAATGTTGCCTCAACACAGAGAAACTATTGTAGTAATCCCTCAATACTGTCATGTGGGAATAAAACAATGAAGAACATGGCCAGACTTCTAGTTCTAGAAAAGTGGTGGAGTAGGCTAATAAACAACAACAAAATCTCTCAGCAGCACCTTAAAGTATTGTTAAAATCTAACAAACTTGTTTTTTAATGGAGGGCTGAGTTTATAACAAATAATGAATGATCCTAAAGTTACATGAATAAAGGGAGAGCTGAGAGCCTGTACAGTGGCAGCCCTGAGGGTGGTTCTAATGCAAGAAAGGGAGAGACACTTGGGTTATAGCATTCCTTGCATTGTTAGAACTGACTCCTGAATAAAACCAAGATCTCTGGAGGCTGTGACTCCAGTGAAAGGGAGATTAAAGAACTCCACCCACCAGCTCACTAGGAAGAACTTTCTTCTGCACAGACACATCATAGTGAAATTGGAGAATACCCAAATACAGAGGGGTCTTAAAAGCAAAAAGAGAAGAAAGACTAAGTACTCAACACAAACAATTAGACTGATAGTATACTTGTAAACAGATAGAGGCTAAACAAAAATAAAATAAAATAATATTCTCAAAGTGATAAAGAAAAAATGAATTTAGTTTGGTGCAGAATTATAGGCTAAACCACCATTCAAGAATGAAATAAAAGCATTTTTAGACTGAGGAAGTCTGAAGACCGAAGTTTTCTTTTACTTAGCCTTCTCTGAAAGGAAAAAGTAAAACAAAACAAAACAAAACAACCTAACAGATTGCCAGAAGCAGTATAGGACAAAATTATTCAACATTTGTAAACAAGGTAAATGTTTACTATAAGAATCAATGATAATGATGATGATAATCAATGGGAGAATAAAAACAACATGCAACTAAAATACAAGGCAACAATAATATGTAGGTTAGAGACAGGAGTTAAAGTATTCCAAAGAACTGTTCAAGAACAGAATGTAGAGAACTTTTAGACTTTGTCAAGTATATGTATTAACATTTCACCAGTAATGTCTAGTTTGTACATTCCAGAAACAGAATGTAAAACTTCCAGTCAAGTAAAAGGAAGAAAAGAATAAAGACAACTCAATCAATTTAATACCAATCAGAAATGAAGGGAAAAAGCAGCAGAGGAAAATAAATGTATGGTAAGTAGCACATAATTTAATGATACAAACAAATCCAAATACAGCAGTAACCACAATAAATATAAAAATACTAAAACTCACCAGTTAAAAGATAGATTCTCACATTGGATAAGATAACAAAATCCAGCTATATGCTGTTTACAAGAGACACACCTAAAACATAACGACATAGAAAAGTTGAAAGTAAAAGGATGGGAAGATACACCAAGAAAAAAAGCAGAGAAATCTGTCACAGCTATATTATCATCGGGCAAAATAGATCTTGAGTCAAAACACACGTTTAGGGATAAAGAATATTACCATAAAACAGGAGGAATTCTCCAGGGAAATGTAACAATCCTGAGCCTGAGTGCTCTTAATGACACAGGCCCAAAATATACAAATAAATAAATAAAAAAAACACAAGTCAACAAATACATAGTCACAGTGGGAAATTCTAACACACCTGTCTCAATAATTGATAACCCAAGAAGACAAAAATTAGAAGAATACAGATGAACAACGCAATTCATAAGTCTGAATTAATGAATATATAGAGAAACCTTCATCCAACAAATAGAGAATATATATTCAATCTTTTAAAGCACACAGAACATTTACAGAAAAGGATAATATATATAGGTAGACCACAAAACAATTTCAACAAAAACTTAAGAATCCATATAGCACTTATTTTCTGACTACAATACATTCACATTGGAAAACCACAATAAAAAAGGTAGACCCTCAAAACCCACTGAACCAGAACATTTAATGATTCATAAGTCAAAGACATTATTATGAGAATATTGTTAAAAGAAGTAAAACTGAACACCAGTAAACAAAATACACCTCAAAACTTCCGAGAAATAATTAAAACAGAACTTAGAATAAAACTGAGAATCCATTTGAAAAAACTGAAAGTTAATGAATTAAAAGTATTTAAGTCTTCTAGGAGTTAGAAAAGAAACCAATGAGTAAATTCAAAGAAAGTAGAAAGAAGAAATTAATAAAAGCAAATAAAAGTAACATCTGAAAGAAAGAAAACAAGAATCAACAAAATCAAAACCTAAAGCTAGTTCTCGGAAAAAACAAATAAGACAGATCTGTCAAAATTGATTCAGGAAAAGAGAAGGCACAAATAAATACTATTAGGAATGAAAAAGGGGCATACAGATTGGTAGGTGCTATGAAAGAATTCTATAAATAGTTTTATGCCTCCAAATTTGAAATATCTGATAAATGGACAATTTTCCAAAACAAAACAATTGCTAAAATTGACTTAAAAAGAAACAAATAACAGACCTAAACTCAATATAGAAATTAAATCAGTAGGTTAAGTGTTAACACAAAAACAAACAAGTAAAACCCAAACCACAAATCCCACCAGACCAAAATGGTAAGTTCCACCAGATCTATAAAAGGAGATAGATAATACTTATCGTACACAAAATGCTCCAAAATACAGAAAATGAAGATGTGTTTGATTCATTTTAAGGCTAGGCGAATCATTACAGAAAAACAAACCCAAATCCCCAAATAAAAACAGACAAAACCTGATGGAACAAAGAAAAATTATAAATGGATCTCATTCATTTAAAAAAAAAAAGGTACTAATTCTAAAGAAATTTATCAGCAAACCCAGTGGAGAAATCTATTACAGTGAACCTCCTAAGTCATGATCAAGTGGGTTCAACCCAGGAACACAAAGAAAATTCAGTAGTAGAAAATCTATGAATATAATTCACCACATTAACAACTTTAAAATGAACAATCATATATTTATCTACATCTAAGTAAAAAGAAGTTTTTAGTTTTAATAGTCATTCACAATAAAAGCTCTTGGCAAGGAAAGAACAGAAGGAAACTTCATTAACAGATTAATATTAAATATAACAAATGGGACTAGGACTATTCAAAGTTAGGGACAAGAGTACCTGTTGCTATCTTTCTTTTCTAGACTGTATAGGAAGTCACAGCTTAAAAACAATAAGAAATGAAAGGTATGCAGCTAATAAACAAAAAACCCAAGACTGTCCTTATTCAAAGATAATATGATTGCTCCATGGGAAATTCAAGAGACTACTTAAGGAGTAATAGCATTTTCAGCATGAATACTAAATAATAAAACAACAGCAAATCTATATAAAAGTAGCAAGCAATCAGAAAACCTGTCTTTAAAAAAGAGCATACTTATGACAGAAAAAACACCTAAAAGACATATAGGAATAAATCTAACAAATGTGTGAGAATTTTAAGAAAATTGTGATAATTTTTGAAACATATTTATCGTAAATGGAGAAATATAACACTCAAGATCATAAATACTGTAATTCTCTTCAAACTGATGTATGCATTCAATGCATTGCCAATAAAAAATCCCAACACAGTATTTTATAGAACTGAAGCTGATTCTTAAATTTATATGGATGAATAAAGGGCCCTGAATAGTCCAGAACAATTTTAGAAATAGTTAACAGTTCAGAGGAATAGCTAAAGAGAGACTGATTCATTCTCCCAGATAGTAAGACTTAACATAAAAGCTACAGTAATTAAAACAAGGTAATACTGGGAAAAAGGCCAGTATAAAATAAAAGGGAGTATAATACTGTTTTTGTAGCTTCAAAGAGGTAAATAAGCTGTTTATTGTTACATACTAGAAATAAAAGATAGACCAAAAAATCCAAAACCAAAACCAAAATCAAAAAACTGGAACAAAACAGAGATCTTAGAAATACAACAAATTACATATAGTATCTTGTTATATAATGTATATGCATTAGAAATAAGTAGAATAAATAATGATTGGCTTGTCACTTGGAAAAAGACTCGAATTTCTATGTCACATTAAACACTAAAATAAATTCCATGGCTAAATTTGAAAAGCAGAAATTTTAAAACTTTTAGAATAGTAATTACTTTGTGGTAGGGAAAGATGGGAATGCCACAAACCATAATGGAAAAGAGTGATCAATTTGACTATGTGAAAGTTAAAATATATATGTATGTCAAAGATATCAGAGTTCAAAGTCAAGCAACAAATTAAGAGAAGATATTTTGATGCATAAATTTAGAAAAGAATTAGTACTAAAAAGATACAAAGAACCCTTATAAACCAGTTCAAAAAAAAAGACAATAAAATAACGGGGTAAGGACATTAAAAGGCAATTCATATGGGAAAAGAAAAGGAAACCTGAATGACCAATAAATGATATTCAACTTTACTAATAATCAGAGAGATTAAAATTGAACTTATATGGTACACCAAGACTACCATTAAATGTTTAAAAGTCTGATAGCTCTAAGAGTTGAGGTGGATTTGCAGAATGAGGAACTCAAGTATGGAAGGATGGAACTTGGAATTCAGCATTATTGAAGAGAGGATAAAATAAAAGAATCACTTCAGAGAGCAATTTGACAATGTGTAAATTTTGAAAATATGTACAACCTATGATGAAACAATTCTACTTTGAGATATGTTTTTCTAGTACAGTGCTTCTCAGACTATCTGTGGGAAAATGCCTTTGTGTGTGTGTTTGAAGAACCAATATATTATAAACTATAATAAAAATGAACTACTAAAAAAATTTAAAAACCAAACATAAAAACATAAATTCCATCTTTTACTATTAATTCAATGTACGAGAGATCATACTGGGCACAGTAGCACACACCTGTAATCCTAGTGGCTCAGGAAGCTGAGGCAGGAGGACCACAAGTTCAAAGCCAAACTCACCAACTTAGTGATGCTCTGTCTCAAAAAATAAAAAAATGGGTTGGGGATGTGGCTCAGTGGTTAACTGCCTTTGGTTCAAACCCCAGTACCAAGAGAAAACAAAAAATTACTGTGTTAAATGCTATAAGAACTTCTTTTTTTTTTTTTTTAAAGAGAGAGTGAGAGAGAGGGGGGGACAGAGAGAGAGAGAGAGAGAGAGAGAGAGAATTTTAACGTTTATTTATTTTTTCTTAGTTCTCGGCGGACACAACATCTTTGTTTGTATGTGGTGCTGAGGATCGAACCCGGGCCCCACGCACGCTAGGCGAGTGCGCTACCGCTTGAGGCACATCCCCAGGCCCAAGAACTTCTAAACTCACTCTGATCTGAATATTTAGGCTTATCTTATTGTGGCTCAGAAAAGAATAGCTGGTGATAGGACACTGCCCCACCCCACATGCTGAATTGTGGGAGGCCAACCTTATGGGTGATTGAGTTAGACTCCCCAGCTGGGTGCTGAGGCGCTCAGTCACAGAAATGGGTATGTCTTGCTACAGCCCCATGGGTGAAGCTATGCTCACTTGTTCCTTTGTAATATAACCCCTTGCCCTGTTTAGGATAGAATCTTCCATGGGAGTGCCTTGTGTGTGTCCCCTCTTCTTACTGTGCCCTTGGGTATGGCCTACCCAGGTGTCAGTCAACCTGCTGACAGTGGACATCATGAAGATAGACTCAGCCCCCTGAAACCTGACCCCTTGCCTCATTTGAATAGCTTCTCCTCAATAAAAGGGGTCTGCACGTGCTCTCGCTCTCTCTCTTTCTGCAGACTCTTAAGGTCAGAGGAGCCGTCAGAGCAACCCAAAAGAAAAGGTATTTGTGTCTCTTGTGTGATTATTTTGTGCAGCTCAGTTAGCCCGGTTTAACTAGAATGACCCCTGAGCCTTTTAGTCGCGAGAACAGAAACCCGGCACTGAATAACCCTGCTCTAGGCAAATTCTTGCATAGAAGGCATAAAAAGGACATTATTGCAGTAGTGTCTATAATAAGGAAAACCATAAACTATGCAAATTCTTTATCAGTAATTCATCAGAAAAAAATCCAAGGTTCACTCAGAATGAAATTACCCAGCAGTTAAAAATGAACCAAATGAATATGTATCAATATGAATAAATATCAATGGTCAGAAAAAGGTCAGTGTAAAATAAAAGGGAGTATAATACTGTTTTTGTAGCTTCTAGCTTCAAAGAGGTAAATAAGCTGTTTATTGTTACATACTAGAAATAAAAGTTTAAAAATATGGATAAAAAGAACGTATACAGCTACTTCAGAACAGAAGCTGCTCTAAGAAGAAGGGTCAAAAAATAAGACTAGGGAAGGGGACAAAGTAGGCTTCAAAGACATATATAGTTTTTGTGTGTTTTTTTTCTCTTTAAAGAAAATATCTCAAGGAAATGTGGCAAAATCCTTTTTTTTCTTTTTAAAAAGTAGTACTGGAGATTAAACTCAGGGGTACTCTAATACTAAGCTATACCCCCAGTCCTTTTTATTTTATGAGACAGGTTCTCACTAAGTTACCCAGGCTGACTCAAACTTGCAATATTTCTGCCTCAGTCTCCCAAGTCACTGAGATTACAGGTGTGCATCACTACACCTAGCTAAAATATGGTAAAATTTTAAAACTTCCTATATATTCTTTGTACATTCATATATATATATATTTATATATATTAATATTAATATATAAATATATATATTTACTTAAAAAAAAGAAGTCCTTAAACTCAGCATCAACTGTAGACAAAAGAGGCAATCTAATATACAGTATCCTACAATATAATTCAAAATGAGCTGTAAGTAATCCTATTGTACTTTCATAGATGGCAGTTATCTATACAAATAAAACTTGGTGCATGATAACAGCAAGGACACATACTCTAACTTGAGATTTGGCCAAAAAACTTCCTTATTCTTAAATTGAATAAATAAAAATTCTACTCCAGAGATTAAAGCTGCCCATACACCCTAGCCCTTCTCACTACACTTGAAAAAGACAACAGCGGCAGTCAACAACATGATGGAGAGCCAAGACACTTCATTAAATACTGGCTTCACCTTCTTTCAAAGGCTTCAGGACATCTGAATGCATAATGAAGTTTCCAGAATTCTCCACCACAGATGATACCACCTTATTTGAGTCTTCTCAATATCCAACTTGAGACCAACAAAGAACAAGACAACTCATAGCACAGATTCTTAGAGACATTCATTTCAGAAATAAGTCAAAGTACCTATAATGGCCTTTTTCCTCTCCGTCTCAGCTTCTTTCTCCACAACCTTTTGTTTCTGTGCAGCTATAAGAAGTTTAGTCTTCTCAGCCTCCCTTCAAAGCAAAACATTATAAAAATTATAAAAATTTTTATTTTGCAGTGCTAAGGATTAAACTCAGGGACTTGTGCATGCCAGGAAAGCACTCTCACACTGATCTTTATCCCTAGCCCTGGAAATGATTCTCTTATGATATGGTCATAGTAATTTTGACCATGAGTTAGAGAAGCATTTTTTAGTAAGGATATTTGGGTCCATTAGGGTATGTTCAGGAGGTGTTAATTTATTTAAAATGAATGTGAGGTTGAAAGATGGAATGATTTGTTCAAAGTCACCCAGAGATAAGAAAAACAAAAATTAGAATATTAGAACTCAGCCTAATTTTTTCCTTCTAACTGTGCCATATACAGGGCTGTGATCTGAAAGGAAGTACATAAAAGCTTTCCTTCTGTTAGGCCTTCTGCTAGCCCACACAGCATCATAGTCAATCAGAAAAAGGCACCAGTCTCTGGGCAAATGTGGTTCCTCAGACACAAATAGCAAGCAGATGGTGCTAGATTTGAGCCTCTGTCCTCCTCAGGTGGGCATCCAGGTACAGTGGTGGTATTTGATGGGTAAAAGGTATAGCCAGGTGGCAGTTATTAGGCAGTAAACTGTGGCTCAAGGTAAGGAAAACTTTTCTAAGAATTTGAGTTTCAAATAATGGAAATGCTAGCTTATTGCTAAGCATGTACAAGTAGCCTCTGTGGGACCACATGACAGAAATGGTATTACAAAAAGATTACTATTAGGTAAGAGGTTAGACTATACAATCCCAATGCAGCTTTTAATTCTGGAATTTCCATTGTTTAAAAAATTAAGAAAGACCGAGAATTATCTGTAAAGCATTTACACCAAGACATGTTCCCCCAAGGTTCTCCCTCTCCTCATGCCAACATTGATAAAGACACAATGTTCTGAAAATTGAGTTATTTTTAAAAAATATCTTTATTTTATTTTATGTGGTGCTGAGGATCAAACCCAGTGTCTTATGCATACTAGGCGAGCGCCACAACCTCTGAGCCACAACCCAAGCCCAAAATTGAGTTATTTGAAGACAAAAAGTATACAATATTTGGAATCTGAGGGCACAGTTAAGGGGTAGAGGGTAGTTTAGCATAAGAGAAGCCTTGGGTTTCTTTTTGCGTGCACACGCGCACGCGCACACACACTATAAAGAAATAAGTAGATATATAAATAAATAAAATAAAAAGAAAACACATTTATCTTTCAATCACAAGAAATAATCATATTTAAAGCCTAATAATTTAGGTTTTAAATTTAATTTAAAGCTCCAAATAATCATATTTGGAGCCTTCAGTAAACATTTTTTTTTTCTACATGTGGCTCAAACCTATGATCTATCCAGCCTGATAACCTTAAAAGTATTTATTTTTAACAAACAAAAAGAAGGAAAATAAAATTCTATATGACAGAGGATACAGACTTAGAAATAAAAAGAACTCAAAAGTAGCATTATTACTCCTTTGATCACCTATATTTATACATCTGCTGTATTATTAACTTTTACAGTTATTTTTTTCCTAGCATTTAATATTTTTCCTAATGGTCAAATTCTCTAAAGACCATTGTTTTTTTCTCTTCAGGATCTATCATCTGAAAATACTGTCATTCTAAATGCAGTAAATGTTCCCATTAAAAGGAACCCCTCTAAAATCTTTAGAAACTAATTTCATATCAAGCAAGTAACTTCTCATTCCAAGACAATCCTGGGAACATAAAAGACTAGGGAAGCCTGTCAATTCAAGCAAAGCTTCCCCAGAGATAAACTGAAAAGATTCAGGTCTAATTTTAGATACACAGTCACATACAATGGAAAAACCAAACTTCATATTAACTAGGTGTCTATTCTTTTCTTATTATTACAATAAGATAACAAAATATGGGTACTCTCTTCACCTTAATAGCTAGGACTTTCATTCCTGTTATAATATTTAATTCAAGATATTATTCATATGCAGACTACAGCTCCTTAGGTTTTCATCAAGAGTTCCACAGCAAATTGCATCCTTAGTCACTAAGACTGCTTCTGAAATGTCCATACACAAAGAGAAAACTAGAAAGAGTCTAGTTGGAATTAAGACATGAGAACTGGCAATATTACTAAGATAAATGTATAAGTAATAGACAGTTACCCAACCCAACTCTATTATATCATGTATTTCATCTGGACTGTTGTATCAGTAAGTAGACAGCTCTAAATAGAAATATTAGGATACCATGCTTGTTACTCACATTAACTCAAAATTTCTTCTTATGGCTTCTGGTATTTTAGGTTTTGTAACACGCACAGCCTAAAAAATAAAAGTAAACAAACAAAGGTATATTTAAAAACTAAATGTTCACACTGAATCTTCTATTGAAGAGCTCCCCAATTCGTACTAATAAAACAATTATAACATAGCTGCCTACTAAGGTGCAGAGATCCTACTGGAAAAGCTATTTCTCATGCTATCACACCAAGAATCAAAGATAAGCATTTCTAGTTTTCTTAAAAAACTACTAACTACAGGAGAAAAACCACTGTATCCACTAGAGAAATAAACTCCTTGAGGGAAAAGGTTCCCCTTAACAGATGTTCACAAAGTTGTTTAGTTGGTTAGTTTTGCGTTTCTTTTCAAACTTTCAAACCAAAGAAACAGAAGGAAGGCAAAGTTACAAGACTAAAATTATACGAATTAGAAACAGTCAAAAACAAACTAAAAACAGGTCAATCTATACAATTTAATATAGTGTCTAATAAGCCAGTTACTTATTATCACTTCCTAAAACTGCAATCACTCAGTACTAGCTATAAATACACAGCCCAATAGCTGAGGGATAACAGCAATTCACAGCTTATATTCTTTCTTCTTGGAACCTCAGAACAAAGTCTACCAGTCTTTGTGGATCTTGTTTCCTAGACACTTGGTTTCTCTAATCAGAGTATACTCTGACATAATTATCTACATGAAAAGTGCTACTTTGTTTTTTTGAAGGCTGACTTTATACACCAAGGACTTAATCTCTCAAAAGCTTCCTATTTGCTTTTAAACACAAGTATTTTAAAAGAAGGCTTCAAACACTTTTAAGGAAACCAGAATTTCCTATACAAAGCATAGTCAAATCTGTAATTTTGAGGACTCTCATAACTAATGATAAGAATTATAATAGAACACTACAAGAAGCTAGTGCTGTGAGGAAAAACCCCATCACACACTGAAGGTAAGGCATGTGAGTTCTTAGGGACATTCAGTGGAGATATTTAGAAGATAAAAATTCAGAACTAGAATTTTTGAGATGCCAGATTTCATTATGGGACTTCCAGGCATACAGATGACCTCCAATACAGACAAGAATGATTCAGAGGGAAGCACTGTCATACTACTTTAAATTCAGAGACTGATTGGTCACATATCTTTTTAGCCACATAATAAAAAGCATAAAATAGGACTGTCTTGAATAACACATCACATGCTTGCCAATCCTGGGAAACCTCATATATTTTCAAATATGTGAAAATATAAATACTTGCTATAGCAGATACCATGAGTAAGTTGTATGAGAAAACAACAACCAAACCACCCCCTACCTCGCACCATAAACACACACAGTGAGTGGAGACAAAAAGGTGATGAAATGAAATGTACATGTTGAAACTGACCCCTGGATTATAAACAAACTTTAAGCCAAAAAGTCAGAATATAATAGTCACTCCATTAAATAACAGGAAAAAAATGCCAAGGATGATCATTTTCACCATTCTAATTTTTCCAGAGAAGTTTTTCAAGAAGAAAAACGAGGTTACAAATATAGCAAAAGGAAAAATTAAAATAGTGATATGAGTACTATGGCGATGGTAGTGAATAACAAAGCAAGACTGCTGTCATGGAATTTAAAATTTTAAAGAGACAATAACAACAAAAAGCAAATAAGTAAGAGAATTTCACATAATTATGAGTGCTATATGAAGAATTAAAACAGAATGATTTTGGGACTTTACTTGGTTGTGGAAGAGGAAAACAAGATTTTTATCTTGGTGTAATTATATAACTGAAAAACCTACAAAAATTAACCACCAAAATTATTAGAGATGGTGAATTCAACAAAATTGCAGATACAGGATAAATCCACCAATCAACTGTGTTCCTATGTTCTCTTTCTAAAACAATTTTTTAAAAGAGAGACTACAAATTGATCAGCATTAAAATTCATTACATCTATTAATTTAACCTAAGATATGAGTTTCTCTATCATGCTAAGCGAAGTTAGCCAATCCCCAAAAACCAAAGGCCAAATGTTCTTTCTGATAAGTGGATGTTGATCCATAATGGGAGGAGGCAGTAGGAAAAATGGAGGAACTTTAATTGGGCAAGGGGGATGGAGGGAAGTAGAGGGAGTGGGGGGGGCAGGAAAGATGGTGGAATGGTGTGAAGCTGCACTGTGTACAGAGAAATGAAAAGTTGTGCTGCAATTGTACACAACGAATCAAAATGCATTCTGCTGTCATATATACATAATTAAAATAAATAAATAAAAATTTAAAAAAGATATGAGTTTCTCAGCCAGGTGGGTGTGGGGGCATACTTCTACATTCCATAATTTCAACAATTCTGAAGGCTG
The DNA here is from genome assembly GCF_052094955.1 of Ictidomys tridecemlineatus. NCBI lineage: Eukaryota > Metazoa > Chordata > Mammalia > Rodentia > Sciuridae > Ictidomys > Ictidomys tridecemlineatus. The sequence goes on along the minus strand of NC_135477.1, from coordinate 27,050,537 downwards.
AGGCAGGAGAATCGAAAGTTCAAGGCCAGCTTCAGAAACTTATCGAGGCCCTAAGTGACTTAGTAAGACTATGTCTCAAAAGTTAAAAAAAAAATTATAGCAGCTCAATTTACAATAGCTAAGCTATGGAACCAACCTAGGTGCCCTTCAAAAAATGAATATAAAAGAAAATGGTATATATACACAATGGAATATTACTCAGTCATAAAGAAGAATGAAATTATGGTGTTTACCGGTAAACATATGGAACTAGAGACTATCATGAAATAAGCCAATCCCCAAAAACCAAAGGCTGAATGTTCTCTCTGATATGCAGATGCTAACACACAATAAGTGGGAGGGGGGATAGGAGTTCACTGGATTAGACAAAGGGGAATGAAGGGAAGGGAGGAAAGATAGAAATAGGAAAGAGAATGAATCAGACATAACTTTCCTATGTTCATATATGAATACCCAACCGGTCTAACTTCACATTATGTACAACCACAAGAACAGGATGTATGTATGATATGTCAAAATATACACTACTGTCATGTATATCTGAAAAGAACAAAACAATAAAAAGGACTGGGGACGTGACTCAGTGGTTAAGTGCCGTTGGGTTCAACCTCCAGTACCAAAAAAAAAAAGAAGAGTTTCTCCCCAACGCAGAAATATCCTTGCCTCGATATGATCAAGTAAAACCATAGACTACAATCCTATAACTTAAATGCTAATTTAGATACCTGATCTAGCTTGAAATTATAAAAAACGAAAACTCATCTGGCAACAATATCAAAGCCTTTGTTTCTAAGTAGATGATATATCTTACCAGATTTTAAAATTGAGTAAAAAGTTGAATTACCACAACCACATGGTAATGTGTTAAAAATGAAGGTTGATGGGGCTAGGGTTGTGGCTCAGTGGTAGAGCACTTGCCTAGTGTGAAGCATTGGGTTCGTTTCTCAGCACCATATGTAAATAAATAAATAAAATAAAGGACTATCAACATCTTAAAAAAAAATTTAAAAAAAGGTTGAAAAATAGAACTGAAGTTCTAAAAATGTATTCCAACTAACTACTGTAAGAAACTATTTTAAAAGAAGACAAAAGCAACCAAAACAATGGAGATGTTGTTTTCCACTTTAAAAATGCATTACAAAGCTACATATTTTTCATTCAATAACTTTTTATAAAAACAAATATATATATATATATATATCTTTTATATAATATATATATATATAAAAGATCGTTCTTGCTATGTATAGAATATGACGTAGATAAGGGAAAAAGTGAAATTAGGCAAAAGAAGAAAGGCTACTGGTTCAGGCAAGAGAAGGTGTCTTGGTTTAAGGAGAGGCAGAAAAAAACAGAGGAGCAGGTGGTCTTACATGGATTTTGATGGTAGAATCAACCAAACATGGAAACTTATTAGATGTTAAGGGCAATGGATTGTCAAAGATGACTCCCACACTTCTAGAGTAGTCCTAGAGGAAGGAGCTACATTAGCCAACAAGAAAGAAAAAAAAAAAACAAAACCAGAAGAGATGTAGATTTGATGTAAAAAAAAAAAAAAAAAAAAAAGACCAAACAAGGGCTTAATAACTAATAAAAGAATAGGAATAGATCTATAAACAGAATGAAGTTCAGAAAAAGATACCTGTATATAATGTATAATGGAATTTAGCATACAATACAAATATCACTCAAAGAACGGAGAACATGGAAGGATAAATTAGTAATTACTGTTGCCACCCCACTAGTCTGGAGTGGAAATGGACCCCTATCTCATAACTGACACCAAAATAGATTCCAGACAAATTAAAGATTGAAATCTAAGAATATAACTCTAAAATTAGATAAAAATTTTGAAATTTCTGATGCAATTTAAATGTCTATACTTTTAAAGTGGTGAAAGGTATGAAGCATGTCAGCCCAGTAAGACTCCATTAAAAAAACCACTAAATCACTATGTAAAAGTTTAAAGCTTCAAAATTTCAGGGGAAAAAAAGTGAAATGGCAAAAACAAAACAAAAAAAGAAAAAGAAAAATGGAAAAAAAAGGAAAGAAAAAACCCCAAACAAACAAAAAACAAACAAACAAAAAAACCCCCAAATCTGGGAAAAAGTACATTTTTAAAAAAGATTCAGGGCTAGGGATATAGCTTAGTGGTAGAGCACTTGCCTAGCATGTGTGAGGCCCTTGGTTCAATCCCCAGCACCACAAAACAAAAACTATACACCAAAAAGAGCTACAGTAGAAGTGGTGGCACATGCCTATAATTAATTCACCTACTTAGGAGCCTGAGGCAGGAGGAGCATAAGTTTGAGGTCAGCTGGGACAGCTTAGTTTAGGATTGGGGATGCAGCTTAGTGGTATAATGCTTGCTCAACATGTCTAAGGCCCTGGGTTCAATCTCCATTAATTCAAAATAGAAAAACAAAAAAAACCCCCATAAAAATAGTGTATTTGAATCAATTAGAAAAATGTAACTAAAAAATAAGCAAAAACAATAAATAATTCACAAATGAAAGGCAAGTGGACAATACATACCCTAGGGCATTCAACCTCAATAATTAATACAAACTATTATGTAAATCTTCCCCAAAGCATCTGCCAATTATTTGGGTCTAAACACAAAAACAAATAGAAACTATAGCCCGTCAATACGGATGATGAGAGTGGGAATGGCTAAAACTTATCTGAAAAGCAACTGGCAATATGTGTCAAGCTCCCAAACAGGGCACACACTTTGACTCATCAATTCCACTTTTAAAAATTTATCATAAGGGGGCTGGGGCTGGGGCTCAGTGGCAGAGCACTTGCCTAGCATGTGTGGGGCACTGGGTTCGATTCTCGGCACCATGTATTAATAAAAAAAAATGGAGGTCCATTGACAATTAAAAAAATATTTTAAAAAATCTATCATAATGGGGGTACTTTAACAGATGTATACATAAGCACAGTCACTGCAACATGCATATAATAGTAAAACAACTGAAACTATAGAAATTCACTATATATAAACATTAAAAGTGATGATGAAGTAAATCTATTGTATTAAGAAGCATCTGCAACAACAAACTGTTATCTCTGCATAGTTAAGATTACTGGTGAGTTTCATTTTACAGTTCATCCTTTTCTTAAAACCTTTTTTTCTATAATACTTGTATGTATAAAAATGTGTGCATAAAAAATCCAGTATATACAGAACTACTACAAATAGTAAGAAAATGATAAATATAACAGAAAAATAGGCATTGACAGAAGAGAGTATAAAAATACTAGAAGATGCTCAACCTCATTAATAACCAAGGAAATGCAAACTGAAGAGAGAGAAATAACTTCACATCTATCCATATGACAAAACCAGAATGTTTGATTGGTTCTAATAATGGTGAGGTCATAGGGAAACAAGTAATTGCATAAATTGCTGACAGGAACATGGATTTGTACAGTCACTTTGTTAAGACAATCTGTATGTATAAGGACATATGCTCGTTACTATTTGTTAATACAAAAAAAAAAAAAAAAACTGCAAGAAGTCAGGTGAGGTGATGCATGTCTGTAATCTCAGTGGCTGGGGAGGCTGAAGCAGGAGGATCAGGAGTTCAAAGTTAGCCTCAGCAATATAGTGAGGCTCTGAGCAACTCAGTGAGACCCTGTCTCTAAAAATATAAAAAGGGATGGGATGTAGCTCAGTGGTTAAGCATACCTGGGTTCAAGCCTCAGTAACAACAACAACAAAAAGGAACAGAGAAATGGCTAAGTAATATAGAGCAAGGAATTCTAGGTAGCTATGAAAGAAATGATAGTAACAATATGGTCAAAACCTAAGTATCTCTGACATTCACATTTAAAACTATCTTTAAAATCAAAAAGCTATTCCAAGTTACAATGGACTAGAAACCAAGAATATTGCGCAAAGTTACCTTTCAAATGACCTCTTAACTTTGGTGGTTCACCAAAGCAGGTAATTTACCTGCTATGTCATTTGTGGAATGAGGTCACAGAGAAACCCTGCCCTTCCAGTCTTGCTTGTGAGAAGCACATACATGATCACTTATGCACACTCTCCATAGCAATCTTTAACTGCAGTAATGTTCATCACAACAATCAACAACTCTCCTAGAGCCTCTGAGAAAGCAAAATAGAGAAGCCACATTACCACTTCTCAGATAATCTAGTTCCATAGCAATGGCTTTTAAATGTTACTGACCAAAGACAGAGTAAGAAACACATTTTGCATTGACACCCAATATAATCACCCACTCCTAGACACATAAAATGAAAATTTCCCAGAATACTTAACTTGCTACATGATATTTATTTTCCTCTGACTTCTTTTCCTATTCTTATTTAAAATGATCCAATAAAATTGATTTTATAATAACCCACTAATGGTTTTAAACCCACCAGCTAAAAACATAATGACTCAGAAAAGTAGGTGTATAAGTTTTCACCACCCTATCTCCCAATGCTGCCACTACTACCACCACTAAATTCTTGGCTACCTTGCTTTACTTCAGAACATCCCACTCACTTGAAATACCTTTCCACTCTTTTGCTCCATATAATTCAAATTAAAATTTCCTGACCTACCTAAAAAAATTAATTATTATAGTATTAGGCATACTTTATTGAATGTCCTCTCAACTATTATAACAATAACTGTCCAATGAATTCATCAAACTTTGTGACATCTTTTTTTGCCTACAATTGTTGTTCAAATCTTAGACTTGAATCTTTTAACACATAATCTCACTGAGGTAAGGATTACTCTTATGCTGATAATTATAATTACTGTACTTAATAATGCTCCACACATGGCAGAAATATGAATTTTGTTTCCTTGTAGAATATGAATTTTATTTCCTTTGTAAACAAAATATAAATTTGATAAATAGATAAATATGAATTTTTTCCCCCAGCTTATTAGTTCCCTTTAAGAATCATAAAAGAATGCCACCCATGGTAAGCTACAACAGAATGAAAGGTATTCTATAAATCACCAAGGCACTTCATTTAAATAACTGCTTTATAAACAATCAGTTGAAAGGGGGAGTAAACTCAAAGCTCTCAAAATTCCCAGAGAACTTCCCTGGAAAAGAGCTTACCTGTATAGTGAGACCTGGGGCCATGACATTTAAATCTTTCTGTAGTGCTTGCTTCAGGTTTTCATCTATTTGATCTGTTTTTGAAGTCAAGAACAAAAGATCTCATGATGCTCAATTTTTGTTTGCATTGTATTAATAGAAAAACAAAACCAGAGTATGAGATCTAAATTTTCCACAGTATTATTCTTTCACAAAAAATACTTTTCCTTTTGCACAAAAGTGAAAGAAATTAGTAAATTAAGGAAGATGACAAGCAAATAATCTAAATTTACCCCCAAATTAAATTTATCCAATAAAATCATTTATATTAATGTTGGATAAACTTATTTATTGGATAATAAACAACTATATCCTGTCAGTTTTAATACCAAATCTCAAACATGGGGGTTTATCTCAGGGAGCCCACAAATACAATTCTAAATTCCCTCAATTTATCTATTAAGATAGCAACAAAGTAAGTTTCTAGTGAGATATCATAGTAAAAACAGAATATACAGCTGGGTATGATGGTGCATGCTTGTAATCCCAGCTACTTAGAAGCTAAGTCAGAAGGATTTCAAGTTCAAAGACAGCCTCAGCAAATTAGTGAGGCCCTAAGCAACTTAGTGAGACTGTCTCAAAATAAAAAATAAAAAGGGCTGGGAATGTGGCTCAGTGGTTAAGTGACCCTGGGTTCAATACCCTGTACCAAAAAAAAAAAAAAAAAAAGCAAACAAATAAACAAAAAACCCAGAATATACAGTATGTGAGTTAAGTTTTTCTGATCTCCACTGAGTTATATGTGAAATTTTAACTTAAGATAAAAAAGTTTTTAAAGAAATTGCTCTATTATAAATTAGAAAAAAATGCTCAAATAACATATGGTTTACTAATATGACAGTATCAATAAATGAATTTAAAAAATTTGACTATTTTCATATTTAAAACAAATCACTTACCAAATAATTCAATGTAAACTTCTTGAAGCGTATGGGCACTGCAAAATTGATTCAGCTCATGGTGGATTTTATTGAAGATTAAGGTCTTGTCATAATCTGCAGTGTAGTTCCTCACGATATCAAACACTGAAGGAAAGGTACGACCATGTTTGTTTCACACAACAATAACCCAGGTATCTTCAAATCCGCCAGGATAAGTTACAGGGATTATTATTATACATGAGAAAAAGTGCAAATAAAATAGTAAAAACAAAACACAACTCACATACCTTGATGGGTTTATAGGGCTCAATTTCTGGATTTTCTTACATTCAAAACACTAATAGGCAAAACCCAAATTCTATACTTAGGAAAGCATACATTATTTTGGAAATAATAGGTAAGTGTCAAAGTTTTCAGGTAAGGGCATGACACAGATTTGTACTTTGGCAGCACTGTGAAGATGAATTGAAAAGCAGGAAAAGTATAAGATGATTATTAGAAAAAGTTTAGCCAAGAGGTAAAGAGGGACTGAATTAATTAAGGAATAATGAGAATAAAAGAAGATAGCAGCTACAAAAAATCATTTTTTAAAAAGCAGTTTACAAAGGTTGTAAAAAAAGACACCGGCCTAAGCCAGGAACAATGGTGCATGCCTATAATACCAGCTACTCAGGAGGCCGAAGCTGGAGAATCTCAGGTTCAAGGATAGCCTGAACAACTAGTGAGACCCTGTCTCAAAATAAAAAAATTTTTTAAAAAATGTTGGGTATGTAGCTAAGTAGTAGATTACCTGCCTAGCAAAACCACAAGTCCCTATGTAAACTCCCAGTACTTCAAAAAGGAAAAACAAACAAACAAACAAACAAAAAACCCCAACTGACCAACCAAACAAAAACACTAGGCTAAAAGAGAATTACTATACTAATTACTATACTAGACTCAATGTCAGGCAATTTAGATACAACAGTCCTTAATCCTCACCAACAAACAAAAACAAAAAAACACCACCACCAAAAAGCCAAAAAAACCCCAAACCAAAAACCAAAATCACCTAATTTCTCAAAGTAGGAAGTTAAGAACCAGAGAATTTCAGAAATATCCCCAAAAGTACATAATATACCACGTCAGAATCTATGTTCTACCAACTAAACAAGTAAAACAGGCTGCTTTTTGTCCCTGGCTTCAGACACAAAGACTTGCTCCACTGGCCTTCTCATGTATGATATTAGACGCAACTGGATTCCAGACCACAAATGATGGATAAGCCACCAATATATAACTGCTGACTAAATCATGTGGCTTGATAATTTTCCAAATGAATTGGCGATCTAAGTTTCCTATTTAGCTGTGACTAGAGCTAACTTCTTCCTTTTTTCTTTTTGTATGTGTGTGTACTAGGAATATATTTTTGTGGTAATAGGGTACCAGGGCCTCATCCATGTTCAGCAAGCACTGAGCTACACCCCCAGCCCTTTTTATTTTGGACAGGATCTCACTAAAGTTGCCTAAAATGGCTTTGAACTTGTGATCTTTGTGACTCAGCTTCCTGAGTAGCTAGGATTACAGATGTGTAATACTGTGCTCAACTTTTTTTTTTTTTTCAATCATAATCCATTCCAATGATTTTTGACCAGGTAAAGTACAGTCATCCCTTTCGTATCCACGAGGGATTGGTTTCAAGACATCAAAGTGATATCAAAATTTATACATGTATATAAAAAGGTGTACTATTGGCATATAAATTATGCATATCCTTCTATTCATTTTAAATCAGGTCTAGATGACTTGGAATATCTAATACAATGTAAGTGCTTTGTAAATAGTCGTTACACTACATTGTTTAGAGAAACAAAGTCTGTATGTTTAGTATATACATAATTTTTTCCCAAATAATTTTAATCTGTGGTTCATTCAATCTGTGAGATACAGAGGGCCAACTGGATGTACAAAAACTAGGAAATACTTAATCTTTAAAAATATGACTCAAATCCATTTGACATGATACATTTGCTATTCTCTGAAACCTTTTCACTATTTGTACCTGTATCAGTGATGTGAAATTTGTCATAATCAGAATCTCACATTCTAATCTCTCTCTCTCTCTAGTCTGTATTAAGTCTTCTCAAGTAAAATAAAAACTCTTTGGTGGCAAAAGCTATAACTTCACCTTTTTAAACTGTTCTTGCCAAACATATATCTTCTACATACTAGGCATGCAAATTTTATTATCATCATTAAAGACAAAATGTTCTATCTTTTTTTCAGGACTTGCAATTAAGTTTCTGAATTAAACATTACCTACTCTATCTGTAAGTTTTCATCTTTTACCAGGAAAATGCTTTCCCCTACACCAAGAACTTTGTGGTTGCTTTCCAAATTATAGCAAATCTCACCTAGAAAAGATTTCTCTAAGGTGACAAATCAGTGTGACTCAAGGAAATGATCAGTTATAGGCTTTTATCATAAAAGGAAATTACCTCCTATCCTCATTGGATACAATGCTATGTCCCTGTTCTAGAAACAATCAATGACCATCTTGCACTTAGAAACACTAAGCTCAGAGACAAGTAAATCATGGAGTTGCAGAAAATCAATTCTGTCCGGAATCTGTGACTGACTGACATATATATATATATATATATATATATATTTTTTTTTTTTGCAGGGTGTGTGGCGGTGCCCACTGGGGACTGAATCCAGGGATGCTGTACCACTAGGCCTCATTCCAAGTCCTTTAATTTTTTAATTTTTATTTCTACTTTTCTTAGAGCCTTACTAAATTGCTGACGCTGTCCTTGTTTTTAGGATGCTCCTGCCTCAGCCTCTGGAGCCACTGGGATTATAGGTGATGTGTATCACTATGCCTAGCCTGAGACCTATTTCTACCTCTGTTCTATAGTAATTGAAAATTTTCAATAATTAATCCTTTATATTTATCAGTAATCAATGAGGTTATAAAACTTTAAAAATGCCTTCCTATTCCTCAGGAAATATCTCAGTTATAATACTCTGGTTATAACTATAAAAATGACAGATAGTTAACATACCTGCATAAGGAGCCAACATGTTAACCACTTCTATTCGGTCAATATAGATCATGACCCCACCACTAAAAATCAAAGAAATGAGACAAATGTGAGCCAGTAAATAGAATCCATAAAGAAGAGTTACAGACAGACCTAGAGAGAACTTGACAATCAAATACATTAACTTAAAATATGGAGAGTATGGTCTCTATTTAAAAGAATCTCTGTCTTTTTATATATGTCAAAAGCTTCTTTGTAGGCTTATAATGATATTACTTTAGATCATTTAAAATAGGTTATTTAAAAAATACCTTGAACTTGACATTCTTCTTTTAATACACTTCAATGTAGTGAGTGAGTATTCTCTAGAAATAATTTGGTTCTCACTTGCCTTTCTTTCCCTAAACTTCTTTAGGGCAGCAATTTTCAAATTGAAGTCTTCAGACCAGAAACATCAGCACTACCCAGGAACTTTTGTTAGAAAAGTTTACCTTGTTCCACAAGGCATATTTTTAACTTCATCAGTTTGTAGTGTTATCAGGGGAGAAAAAAGGCCTCTCCAGACTTACTGAATCAGAAACTCTAAATTAGATGGCATTTAGTACTACAAATAAGATGATGAGATGAATTAATTTTAAACTATCTTTTCACTGACCATCTACTCTGGGTCAATTGCTGAAATAAGTACTTCGTGTATACTAATTCTAATCCTTATAACTGCTTTTGCCTGATTTTTACAAATGAGGAAACTAAGTTTAGAAAAGTCAATAAAGACATATGGGGCAGAGTAAGAGGAGGACACTCACTGTACTTTTTGCTCAGTTTTGCTATGAACCTAATACTCTTCTAAAAAAACAAAGTCTACCTTAAAAAAGAATCATTAAAACAGATGTAGTAACACTGAGATACAGTTAGTTATAATGGTTCTGAAAAATCTACTTTTTTCAATAGCACCCTATTGGTTCCTAAGATGGAAAGCTCCTATCTGGAGATAGATCTTTTCTCATATAAGGCTTATATCAGAAATCCCTCTCGGTTACTATCATGCTTATTTGAAAAGTGCCTAAGTGATCACAATTTTCGGAACAAAAACTCCATCTCAACTAAGGGAAGGTCGTCAACAAGGATAAAGCTTACCTTGTTCCACAAGGCACATTTTTAACTTCATCAGTTTGTAGTGTTGTCTGGGGAGGAAAAACAAATAAAACTCAGGACACATATTGTCAAAGAGCTGTCAGTTCCAGAGGCAAATCTCTGGAGAGCTCTGAGAGAAAGGGAGAACTTCATCAAAATTTTAGTTCCCCAAAGATTAAGTATCAGAGTAGTCATTTCTTTTTTAATTAGAAATGCGACTTGAAACAGACAAGATTTTATAACTAAGGTTCAATCAAAATGCACTAGGAAAGATTCAATGTTCAATCTGCTAGTAAGTAAAACACTCTGGAGTTCCTTATTTGCCTGGACTTACCCAGGGACAGCAAACTACAAAAGCTCACCCATAAGGTACTATGGTCAAGATTTGTGCTCTGAACTTTGATTCCACTGCTAACATTACTATTTACAATGAAGATAAAAGATAACTATTTTATGTGTACAAGTACCTTATGACTCAAAGCTACCCTTGAACTTAACAGCAATCTTTCTTCTCTAACGCTACAGTCAATATTTTTAGTTTAGGATCTAGCGATCTCTCACATGTTAAGTTTCCTTTTTAATATAAGTGCCAAACCAGTAGTGCTTTCTCCTAGTGAACCAACAATCTGGTACTGAATCGCTTTGCCATGTCACACCTTTGTTTGAATCAGAATGACTTCCTACTTGTACTCTAAGGCCTCAAACAGGTCAGCTGCTAATAAGTATATTCTAGACACAACGCACCTTACCAAGTGACAGCAACATACCATTTTATGGAATATAAAAGAAAAATGGAGCCTAGTTCCTGTTTCCAAAGATGTCCTAATCCTGCACAGGACACAAAATCCTTATAAAACAATCCATCAACAGGTACAAAATAACAGAGGATAAAGTTAACTTTTGGGTGTTAAGTTATAGGGAATAAAATAATAGCTTGAAAAGCTCTCTTAGGTGAAGTATTTACAAGCCAAATCTAGAGGGGGAGAAATAAGAACAAAGGAAGCAGAGGAACATCTTAATTTCAATAAACATCACATTCAAATACAAAAAGTTGAAGACAAACTTGTGTATACATGTGACAGGAAGAAGATTGGTTGGTTTGAAGCAGAAAGCACAATTTAGATAAGATGTGACTTCTGAGAAGAGAATATATTAGGTAAAGGCCCCTGAATGCTGGCTGGAAGTTTTTTTCTAGTCCATCTTATATACAGTCATAAAATAAACCTTTCAAAAAAATTGAAGGACTGAGGACATAGCTCAGAGTTATTAGTACTTGCCTATCATGCATAAGGTCCTGAATTCAATCACCAGCTTTGGGGGAAAATGTCTTTTACTTAATTCCTTTGATCATATGTGATGCAGTTCTCATCATTCATCTTATCTGGAGGCAAGATAATCAATAGGAAACCTAAAGAATTACTTTATTTAGATTAATTTAGTAAAGATCATGAAAACTAAATGCTCAATCCAGTAGACATAATACAGAAAGGATGTGATATTTGGTTAAATAGAAAATTTCAGAAGAGAAAAGAAGAAAATATAATTCTTGAGTTGAAAGAGTGGGATGATGGTAAGCATTTATAATAGTTTTAGATAAAGTGAGGGGAGCTGATGATGAAATTAGTTTAATTTATTTTATTTCTTTCAAACCACCATACTAATTCAATTTCCATGTTCCACATAAAGTAAAATATGCATTCCTATTTAAACATAAAGAATATTGCCCAACCAATTTTTAAACTAAGAAGAACTAGTAATTAGTTCAGTGTTAAATCTTCAATTTAATATACTCTATCTATGTACTTTTATATTCTTTAAAAATTATTTTCCGAGCTGGAGTTGGAGCCCAGCGGTAGAGTGCTTGCTTAACATGTGCAAGGCCCTGAATTCAATCTTCAGCACCACATAAAAATAAATTAAGGAATTGTGTCCAACTACAACTAAAAATAAATATTAAAAAAATTAAAAAAATTATTTTCCAAGTATGACAGAATATTTATTTTAAAAGTGACTCTATGTTATGTATACTTTAAGTTGAAGGTTTTTGTATAATTTCTCTAAGCACTGTTTTCTCTTCATATATCATATATAGGATTTCACATTCAAATGTATTCCTTTCAATGTCAAGTTTGTTAAGACATTTGTTGACATTGGGTTATGTCTTCTAATGTGTTCCAAAAATTCCTAAAAATTATGTTCTTTATGTCTTATAAGAACACTTTCTTTAAAAAAAATTTTATTAGTGTAATTCTTTCCTAGACTATTACTGTCTCATATATAAAGAAGGACACCGGCTCCACATTTAATTTTTTGTAGATGCAAATTATACTAGTTTAAGCTGAAATCTTTCTACTAATTTCATTTGAATCTCAATCTCTCTCTCTCTCTCTATCTATAATATATACATATCACACACAGTATAATTGTTATATATGCAATTAAACTCTAAAATCTGCTTAATGGCACCAGTGTAATAACATTATAGACTGCTGAAGCTGTTGGTAAGGTCATGCAATTAAAATTCCTTCTTTCACAGAGGAATAACTGACGTCTACAAGAATGAAGTGATTTTATCAAATCATGGAATCAACTGATGGCAGTCCCCATCTTCACTACATCAATATTTCTGAGAAATCAATTCTCAAATTGTAACAACTTCTACCACAAATAGAAAGGTCATAAATATAAATGTGTTATAGTTCCTGACTTCAAGAAACTTAAAAGAGATTTTCTGGAAAGAAAGCACACAGAGAAATTTAGAAAACAATATAAGAGAATATTATTAAAGGATATAAGACCAAGGGTCAAACTTTTAATACAGATTTAAAGAACTATATAGATTAGAAGAGAAGGAATCTGGAATGAACCTAAAAATGGCTGACCAGATTTAGGAAGGAGAAGAGGAATGGAGGGAAAGATGGCAAGTAAAGAGATGATAGCATTCATCAATCAAGGCAATAATGAACAAATATAGAAAAATAAAATGGAAATCAGTGTAACTAGGGAAAGAATACTACATTTCACTTCAATAAATACAATAATTTTCCTAAGCCGTCTACAAGGGATCTGGAAGAAAATCTGGGGGATTTAGTTATTCATAATTAAACACTCACTCATCAGGAAGCCTAGAATTAAAATTATAAGATTAAATAACACTGAATTTTCCTGATTCCTGAAAAATTAGCAGCAGATGGTAGTCAAACTTCTGAATCCAAAGATGTATGATCACAATGAATATGCAAAAGTAATAATAGTCTAATCCTATTTTGTTATCTTATGTCAAAAGATATCTATTAAGTGTCTCCCATGGGAAAGATATTCTTTTCAATAACCAGACACTTATATCAAATATTCTGGGATCCTGTCAAAATACCACATAAAATTGTTCTTAATGTATCAGGCAAAAACTGAGGCAGAAAAGCTGTGTATAAAAATCCAGATCTTTCATGTTAACAGTAGCCCAGGAGCCTGCCTCTATGGAAACCAAAAAGTAATCTAACAGTAATCACTTGCTTGTATTTCTAGTTGTGTTCCTAATTCTTGCTTTTGTTTTGACAGAAGCAAAAGAAAACCTGCTACATAACATTATACAGATGGTAGAAGTCAGTCCTTCCAAACTGTTTGCCTAGCTCACACTTCTAATTTACTTCAAATGTGAGATAGTTCAAAATCATAACTTGTTCTATGACAACTGTACTCTGAACTCCTGCATTTATGTAAATAACAACATCTGCTTAAACAATAAGGAAATCTATCTCTACCCATGAATATGGTAACTTGTCACACTTGTATTTCTGGAATCCCTAGGAATCACTCACCTGTACAGATCTGAATGTAGTAATGAAAGGCAACATGATATGATAGCCTGGTCCACTGGGGCTAGTTAGTAAAGCTCCTCCCCTGCAAAGAGATATTTCAATTTGACAAAATTATAAGGAGAAATTCTCTTTTCAAACCTAAAATGCTATAGGTCTTACTTTTCAAACCTAAAATGCTATAGAATCTTACTAGTGGCTAAGCTATTAAAGCCTCAGAGGAGTTACTCATGCCAACAAACCCAGCTTAAAATACCTACATAACTAAAATGGTTTAAAAAAAAAGTGAAATTAAAATTGCAATGTTACACCTTGTTTCATAAGCTTTACCATCCATATCTCTGGGTTTCCAGCACCACTCTCCGGTTCAAAGGATTTCCCTTTGATCATTAGCCCTCTGAGAAATATTTGTGAAAAAAATTCTAATGGCTCTTAGTTGAGGTACTTTAATTGTACATAACAAGAGGCAAATCAGAATCTAGAACAATTAATCACTAGGTTGAAAAAAAGAAGACAGCAACACAAACTTTCAAGGAATGAGGAAATTTCTAAGGCACATAATTCTGCAAGACAACTAAAATACTGGGAATATAAAGTTTCTGTATAAAAACAACAAAATTTTAGCATGGAAAGATAAATGGAGGGAAGGTTCAAACTATAAACAGGCAACATATGAACTTGTTCACTAAATTCTGGAATGTGAGAACTATGAAAGCACATACTGAAAACTATAAAAAAGAGGTATTTGGGGAGCAAACCTAACAAAGAAGTCCTAGGTTTGCAAAGAAGCCACAAAAATAAGAAAAGATGAACTGTTTGAGGTTCATCGATAATTCTCTGAAAGCTGTTTCTTGAAACATTCTCTCCTTTACTGTCAGAAAGACAATGCCAAACTGGATGAAAATCTGGACAAAGCTGTCATTTCTTATGCTAGAGTTCCATTTGCTAAGATATGCCATTAAAATTGTACTTTTTTAAAAAAAACAATTCAGGATGCATATAAAAGTAGAAATATCAGTTTTAGGTGGATGATGAAAATATGCAAAAGGTTAAAACCTCTTTTTGAATACACTACTGGCCCTATTCCTCCACAAATTGGTTTCTTTTACTAGTCTATATCAAAAGGAATTGGTGGTTATGATGCTTAAAGAAAAACTACTCCAGCTTAACTAGATGGCAACACAATTCATACATTTCTTTCCTTGATTTGAATGGGTAAGTAGTAGCCCATCAGTGTTGGGCTTACATTCCTTGAGAACCAGGGACAAAACGACTGACATGGTCATAAAAGCTTATAAAACATAACCAATCACTGGAAGGTTTTTAATGGAAAAATAGAAAAAACATAAATAGGACGAGATTTCCTAAAGAGCATCTGGAGTGGCAAACTAAAAGCCTGTACAGATGTACCGATTACAAATGATTAATATATCTCTTCAGTTATAGTAACTACTTCCTTTCCTGAGGCTTAACCTCTGCACAACGCAAACACAACACTAAAACTGCCTAACACTTGGAGGGTGCTCCGCAAAATTCTGCTTCACCCCGTGCTTTCTCAAGGGTTATTAAAAAATCACTTCTCCGGATTGGGAAGTACTCCCAGGATGCTGCAGTGGCAACAACTTCCCAGATTCCACTCTGACGTAAGTACCGGGTCTGCTCTAGAACCTGGTGGAACGCACATGCTGCTCACCTGTAGTACACTGCCAGATGGCCTTCCTCGATCTTGTGGATGGAGGCGTAGAGGAGAACAACTACAAGCCCCACCACTGCAGCCACCAGAACCCGGGCTTGAGTCATATTCATCCTTGTTCCTCCTGGGTGAGGGAGGAAAGGACCCTCAGTCTGGAAGTAACAGGCTCGCCCCCTCTAATTTCCACCCTTTCCCTCCAGGAGACCTGACACGCTTTCTCCATTTAAGACGGGGAGTCCCGGACCCCTTTCCCCTCATTCTGCTCTCCTCGCTTAGCAGGCGTTCCCTTAGTCAACCCCTCCGCCTAGGTGGCCCGCGGCCCGCCCCTGCGCGGTGAGCGTGGCAACCCTTCTCTCGACGGCCACTCCCCCGGAGGAAAGCACTAACTGCGAAGGGTCCCAAGCCGCAGGCTTCGGAGGAAGGCCGACCCCTCCGCCGCTCCTCACCGATCAGTGACGCATCGCCCCCGCCCGCACGTGCAGCCGCCTCCCCGGCAGCGCCAACCGCCGCCAACCACCGGTCCCGCCCACTCGCCGGCACTGCGGCTGCGCAGGGACGCACACAGACGCAGCGCCCCTCCGTGACTAGCTAGACGGGGAGCAGGCGGGACAAAATTCTCCCAGCTTCTAGGCTGCGCAATGCCTGCGAAGGAGCGTCTGGTCCTTTTCCGAGTACTAATCAGCTGCTCTAGAAGATAAATTAGTAGTCTAGATAGCAGGGAGGAAGAGGAATGGAAAGGGCCACTCGAATAGGAGACTTCTCAGTTCGTTTGTTCTTTTGCAGAAAACCTACTTCCTCACTTTGAGTGCCGAGCTGTTCCTTTTTAATGTCCTTTGTGGTATATGGCCACTTCTACTGTGTGGGGGCAAGCACGTGGTTTTGGCTCAGATTCTGCATTTCAGGAGTAACCTGCTCGTTTCAAAGAAAGTCCTATTTAAGTTCAGACGAAGAAGCTATTCCGATCGAACTGCATCATTCACTCGCCAAGTTATTGTTTGAGTATTTTTTATGTGCTAGAATGCTGACTAGGGTTTTATGAAGGCCATAGAGAAAACACGAATAAAATGGGCAAAGCATTTACGGTGCTTGGGGACCTGTCCTCCAGGGAGACCAAAAAGAAGTGACTGAGTTTCCTTAATATCTTTTATGATAGGAAGGTGTGGTTTAGTAGGCTAGTCTAGGACAAGATCTAGAAAGAATAGAATGTATTGTCCTACTGATAGGGGGACTGGTTGGCTAACCAACAGAAATACTTTCTCCCCCCTTCATATTCTTCTGTTCTTCAAGAATTCTGCACCATGTGCATATATTACCAAAAATAAAAAGGACAGGGTAAGGGTTTTAGTGAGGTGGATGAATACGAGGGAAATAAATAAGGACATCATATTTGAATAAGTTGGTGTAAGCCTTGAAAGGACAGTAGCCTGCCTGGTGTGGCCACATCTGCACAAGATAGAGTTGAAACTCCTAATCTCTTGGGCAGGGAAATGGAGGGACGCAATATTTTAGAGCCAATGAATCTGCAAAATGGCTGAAAGTGGAGACAAACTGGAGGCTGGGACCTTATGGGATTAGGAAACTACAGGTCCAAAGTTATAACAGTAGTTGTTAGCAGTGAAAGTGAGAAAAGGTAAATAGAATGAGATTACTGTAGCTACTCCTTTTTTGATAAATACACTTACCTGTGCCATTCATTTGATTTTATTACCTAGAAATGTCTGGGATCTTGTCTGCTCCTACATAAATGGTATTTGCAGAGCTTAGCTATTTTAACTTCCAAAAAAGCAAAATGAATGAAAAACAATTTGCTCCAGCCCCTGTGTTTTGTGTATACATTTCTCTCAATTTGTCATAATATTGCTTAGACTAGAGTTCACAACTTTAATTCAACTTTGAAAAGTTATTATCCCGCAAAAGAGTAGTCCACACAACAAAGTAGTCCACGCAAGTTTGGAGTTATTTAACAGTCTGTTCTAATAGCACCTGTCCAAACCAGGTAGATCAAGCTGTGTGGATAAGACCCTATCCACATATCAGCAAAATGGACCTCACCATGTAGCAAATCTTTACTCATTTATTAAAACGATATTTAGAAAATGAATGATTGCTGAAAAAAATTCTTGAACAATAGCCATCAATGTTCAGACTTCCAGGTAAGTATTTTTATTGAACTGCCTGTGTTGTTTTTGATCTTAATATCTAGCCTAATATCTTCTGAGCAACAGGTACTCAGTAATGTTTATTATTAAAACCTTCTAGAACTAGGGAAACAATAGAGACTATCTGTTATAATAGCTGGTAGGGATGGAATTACTATCTTTAGAGAAACAAAGAGAAACCACTATATTAAAGAAGTTGCCCAATATTTACCATACTTGATAGCCTATCACATAATTCTGTGCTCCAATTTTACTCCATGAACCTTCATATTTTCCCAAATTCCATATTCAACTGTTATGTTATAACCTGGTTCTTATAATGAGTAGAAATTCAAAATGGAATTTAAAAATCATTTAATATACAAAGTGAAAAACTAAAATATAAAAGCATTTCACATTTTTAAAAACACATAATACCTTCTAAATTATTTAACAGAAGATAGAGATCCACATCCTTTATCTGAAAGCATTGGGGCCAGATGTTTCAGAATCATAAAATTTTCAGACTTTAGAAAGGAATTCAGTGCATATAACATTCTACATTAACCCTCAAGAGTCTGTGACATAATTCCACCTCCCCAATAATCAAAAATCTTAATATTTCTGCAGCAAAATACATGAATATTCACACTAAATGGGATAAACAGATTCAATAACAGTTCAGATTAGATTTGAAAGCATATTAATTTTGTCACCAAACTTACGAAAACCTTGTTTTCAAAGCTTCTTGGTTTTTGAAATTACAATTTCAGATAAGGGAATGTAGACCTTTATAAACTTGTATGACAAGACTTGATTGTTTAAACAACCCATTTTTACAAATGAAAAAAAAAACACATAAATTTTCAAATACATTATAAATTAACAGGTATGTCTTTGATATTATTAAATGTACATCTTAAATACATATACACATAGCGCACAACATATTTTATCATTCAACTGGTATGAAAGGCACAGATGCACAATCCCTTCTGTAAGAAGGGGACACTGTTAAAATATTTAGGTAAAATTAAAAATGGGATTGAGCCAACTCCTTATGCTGGGAAGAGCACTTAGTGAGTGCAACACAAGGAAGTAAGGCTTATTATTCAAGAAGTAATTTGTGAACAGTTTCTTCCACAGAAACATAGGTATACACTTTTACTTAAAATGCATGTTCTATGTACAATACTATGGCCTTATACCTAAAAATTAAAACTTTAGAAGGTACTACTGTCAGTTAAATAAGTAATGTTTTTACCAGATTTGAAGAAGCTCCAATGATGCTCCAAAGTAGCTATAGTATTAAAACAAACATCTAAATATGTCCAGTGACTTTTTAAAAAAATAAAATCCTGTTTGAAAGTTTACTTTATTCAAAAATCAGGATAGTGTGCTTGTAAAATCTTGATAGTTTTTGATCACAGTCATTGCTTCTACTGACTGGTGTGTGAAGAATAGTTTCATAGAGGAAAAACCAACTTCCAACATGTGCAGCAACAACTTCTATAGGTTTGAGGACAGTAAACAAGTAGCAAGTCATTCTGTTAGCCAGCTCCAATCAAGATTCTAAAACCAGGTATGAAAAAGTTAAAATTAGAAGTTGAGTATAAGTGATAAGTACATGGATGTTCTTGAAGTTTTTTGTATGTTTGAATATTTTATAATCAAAGGTTAAAAAAGCAAAAACACAGAAGTTACAAATTGTAGTTTAGCTTATCCTCATTTTTTGGTTATCTTAAAAAATATTTTAAAGACTTTTCATAAAAATTTGAGGCAAATAATTATTCTGATGAAAAAGTTGATATTGAGACTAAATGCTGTAAAAGTTAACATTTTATTGTAATTTATTCAAGTTTTAATGAATCAATATAGTAACCAAATCTTAAATCTAGTTACTTTTATTAACTACAACTATCTTAACATAATTCATTTTATATGCAGCAGGGACTATATTAGAATTACAGTACAAGTCCCATCTTATTGGAGAAAATTGATTGCTGAACCATTCTATTTCAGTGATCACACTGCAAAGAAAGCTTAATTTTACCAAAATTGTTGATATTTACTGATGACATAATCCTAAGTATACCTCTGAGTAACAAAAATGGGGATTTGAGTTTGAGGATACTCCTCATATATTTTTCCCTCTGCTTCCATTCCCTACATGTATCCTGAATGCCACATAAGGCTAGCACAGAAACTTAAACCATTTGTATCCAGCATACCTAAAATACACACCCATATCCACACAAAACTTACCATCATACTACTGCCCTGTTCCTCATTTACTTCACGAATAATAGTGCTTAAATGGCCAAGACAGTTCAAATTTTCTTCTATCATTTGTGCTAAAGTCTCCCTGTGGGATAAAAGTATAAAATATTTCAAATTCAGCAAAGGGGCATATGAATTCTACTTTCTGTTCTTCTAGGTCAGGAAGATCACTGCCCTTCCTGTAGCCCAGCACCCAAAGCAGCTGACTCCTATACTCTTTATAGTTTCTTCCCTCCCATCTAGGGCCAGAGTCTCTGCTGCCTGCGCCTAACTTTAATAATAAGTCCACTATAATTGCCTAACTTTAATAATAAGTCCACTATAACTTCAATCATACTTTCCTCTGAAACATAAATGGTGCGCGCGCACACACACACAATTTTCTCCCCTCAAAATACTAACTGGGTGTCAGGGAGAAAGATCCTTGTGGTGCAGACAAAATTTATTTCTGGAATGTTTCCTTTTACAAATAGCAAAAACACTAGCATGCTTACTTCACAAACACAAATGTAGGAGAGAAGATTCAAAAGTACAATCTCTTCTGCAGAGATCAGGGAAGGTGAAAAACTGGTTGCAAACTACAGATGATAGAAATGAAAAGGAAATCACAGAGAATCACAGAAGAAAACAGTGGGACAGGAACCATGATGGAACCATGATGTACCTGGAACCATGATATATCCTGGAAGTTTCAATTTGATGGAGACACTGGTTCAGATTTTCTCCTTCACACTTTCCTCTTACCAAACCTCAGTCCCTCCTCTACCTTAGTCAGTTCTAGGCCAGGATTATAGCCACTATTAACTTAGAACTAAATGCTATTCAACTCTTAATCAATGGATGGAAAAACAGGCTAACGGCCCCTAATCCTTGGTAGTTAAAACTAAAATAAGTTTTCCTTTAATAATATATTTCTACAGAAAATATATTTTAAAAGCCCATTAGGTACACTTTTGCAAACAACCACAACCTCCTATTGGAAATTACTTGTAGAGGTGACACTAGCATCCCCTAACAAACCTATTTAATGAAAGCAAAAGGTTAAAAATGTAATAAAATTTACTTCCTTCAACTCTAATAGAATGTTTCCTAAAGTCTATACAATTAATTATAACTATACTATACTTGTAGATGTATCATACATACATTGGGCCAAATCTATAATGTTCCCAAGATATATCTGGAATTTGCTTTCCTTAAAATAATAAAATACCAGATATCAGCTTGCCTTCCTGCTATGTGCTTTTTCTCTCATAAAAGAGTACAAAGTGTGCAACTGCATGACCACCTGAGCAGTGATGTAACAATGGCTGTACTTCTGCAAAACTAATTATTGGAAGAGATTCCAGGAAATGCTAATGCTGTAGAGAGCTCCATGAGTTGTGAGAAAAGTGACAATACATAAGCTAGCAAAGAGCCACTGGCTCTGATTATGACACATCTTATAAGAAAATAATAGAGATTAATAATCATTCAGCTTTTAGTAGAAGAGTAGGAACTAATAAAAGAAAATACAGGCCTTCAAACTTGAGATCCTATTTGCAAAATTGATTTAAGGCACTGAAAAAAGTCTGATTTTTAGAAATATTAAGTTATAAAGTAAAATAGATCTCAACAATTTATTAAAAGGGCAATCAAGGACTCCAAAATCATAAATGCAAAATTTCTTGTAGAGAAAAATGATTAAGGAAGGAATGAGGTTTAGGTAAAAGAAATTGATAAGCTAATAACATAAAGGTCTTAGAACTTGTATTAAGCTAATAATTATAATAATTGCTAAATGTTTACTTCTCAGCATTTTATATACATTGTCCAATCAAACTTTCACAGCAATTCTAAGACATTCTCATTTTACAGGCTAAAAAAAAAAAAAAAAAAAAAAAAAAAAATTAAAAAATTCAAGTAAATTGCCCAAGATTATTAGAGAGGGACAGTCAAGACTCAAACCTGGTCTGAAGGCACTGACGATTTCCTTAACCACTATATTCTATTGCCTCATTCCTACAACTGCTTTTAAAAAACAACTATCTATTGTTACAAAGTGAACCCACCCATCTTGAGGAGTTACCACGCATGACAGAGGCTGTTCACGTTCTGCTAAAGTTGGCAGCCATGCTGATGACTGAGGGTTTACTGCACCTTCTAGACTGGATCCAACAAGGGACCGGGCAGAACTCTGTGTCTGAAAGGGGATTAAAATCAACAAGATTATATGCAGCACCTCTGCTGATTCACACAATTTTTCTTATCATATACAACTTTACATTTCTATCACTACTTATATGACAACCAGAATATTTCTTAATAAAACTTTTCCTACCTTTATACACCCCTACTATCTATCATGTTCTTGGCCCTTTTCTTCATTGACTAAAACCAAATGTCTACTCTTCTAAAACCACTTTAATTGGAGGGGGAAAAGCCCAGGTGAACAAAGGCTGGTTTCATTAATTTGTGCATCAAGTCTCTCCTCAAGTTGGTTTGCAATACCATAGTGATCCAGGGCTAGGAGGACTATAAAAACAGAGGGACTGCAAAGGAGAGTGATAATACAGAAGCCCTGCACCTTGGTTGCTAGTCAGACACTAGGCAAGGAACATGAACATCAATTCAATACAAAGTACATTTCATCAAGAGGACGCAGCTCATGCTGATAAAAATCCCTTTTGTAGAGAATAACTGTAATTTAATGTCACATTAAATGATTCGTTAATAATTACTTACACAGGCAATTTTAAGGAGATGCCATATTTCTTTCTGCCTTTTTCCCTGCATAAACATGACAGTATTGTCAGCTTCTTTGATGTTACTGAGGGCCACTTCCACTTTGGGGAGTAGATCAATAATCTTCTGCTTACAGCCCAACAACTTGCTGGAGAGATTAAATCAGTGTCAGATACTGTCACATCCTCAAAACGGTACACCATACACCACACCCAGTTGGAGAAATGAACCATAATTAGCATCACATTTAATGACTGAGCTCCAAAGGAACACATACAAATAGAATTTATAAGTATATGCAACTGTGGTCAAGTTATCTAATATATTGCCAGAATTTTCTTTGGCTTAGTATAGTTTCCAAAGAAAGGTATTGTGCTTGAAAAAGAACATATTACCTGAAAAGAACAATATATATGTATAATTATACTGGCTTTTAGAAAAGAAATAAAGCAATTTTTCTACCTCAGATGACCAAAGAGCTCCTTGAGAACACGGTCCTGACTCTGCACAGTATGCACAATGATCTTCACCATCTCTGTGCTATCGCTGTAGGAGTGATCTATAAAAGACTTTGGTCAGTGGGCATAACCTCTCTTTTATAAAACATATCAGCCTCTAAATAACAAATTCCTTAAAAACTCCTAAAAATATGAAACTAATAAATACCTCCATTATTAAATTAAAAATTAGATAAAGGCTTTAAGATTATCTACAAATAAATTCAAGGGCTAGGGATATAGCTTAGTGATAATTTTTTTTTTAAAGAAACTAACCTTTATTTTATTTTTAATTAATTTTACCTAGTTCTAGTTCCTTTTTTTTTTAAAGATGGACACAATATCTTTATTTATTTTTATGTGGTGCTGAGGATCGAACACAGTGCCTCATATGTGCAAGGTAAGTACTCTACCTCTGAACTCAGTGGTAATTATATATGAAAAAGTTAAATGTGTTTGTGTATAGTGTGTGTGTGTGTATGTGTATTACATGTGTGATTTATTGATCAGAAGACTAGAAGTCATAAAAATTTACTGATTAAAGAAAAAAGAATTAAGACTTGTTTTATTTTAAATCTTCAACCATAACTTGTCACTTGAGTCCCTAGTTACTATCTCCAACATTTTTATTTTTTCTTATTCCATCAGTAAAATCCTAATCCTAGATCAGTCCAATCATCTGCTCTGTCAGTTACTATAACTATATCTGAGCTACTTACTATCAACAAAAAACTATTATTGTACACTCTGTTTCCAATACTACTTATTCACATATTTTCACTTTTGCTCTGTATTCCTAATATATTCTGGATTAGTGACATCTTCCATTGTACACACCAGCTTTTAAAAATCTTTAGCACAGTCCTCAAATCTATAGTCATCACTTCTTGAATTAAAATTAACCTCATTTCTCACTTCAGAATAGAAGGCGATAAGACAGTAAGACCTTGACCTTCTTACTCCCACAAACGCATTTATATCTTTACCAATTCCTCCTCTTAATATCAGTAGCATCAGGCTAGCCTAATCATAGTGTGGCTGACAGTCATTCTTTTAAGTAAAAATGGTATTCCATGAAAGAAGAGGCAAGACACCTAATGTAAACAATTAGTGAAGTGGTTTTAAGACAACCATCCTACTTCACTATATAGCAGAAGCACTTTATTATAAGTACGTCCTTTTTCATCACACAATATATTAAGAAGATATGTACTTAATTCAGGCACAGTGGAGCACAACTGTAATCCCAGCAGCTCAGGAGGCTGAGGCAGGAAGGGATCACAAACAAGCTAGCCTCAGCAAAAGCAAGGTGCTAAGCAATTTCAGTGAGACTCTAACCTTAATAAAATATAATAGGGCTGTGGATGTGGCTCATTGGTCGAGTGCCCCTGAGTTCAATCCTCTGTACCAAGAAAAAAAAAAAAAAAAGATATGTACTCAAGGGCTGAGACTTAACTAAAATTTATTTTTTAATGCTATATCATTCTTAAATGAAACTGGCTTTTTAAAAAAATTATGAATAGGGGTTGGGGCTGTAGCTCAGTAGCAGAGCGCCTGCCTATCATGTGTGAGGCACTGGGTTCGATCCTTAGCAACACATAAAAATAAACAAATAAATGAATTCTGTCCATTTACTACAAAAAATTTTTAAAAACCTATGAATACATGATTGTAAAAAAATATGACTATTAGCATAGTCTTGTCCTACAGCCTTGATTCATACTAAGATGCAAGCCAGCTTACCCAACAATGCTTTTGAACCCTTAGTGGGAAATGTCAGTATATTAAAAAAAAAAAAGGAAAATAATATCCTAGTATTATGAAAAATGATTTTGACCTCATAGACTGAAAAATTTCAAGGATCCTCAGGGGTCCATGAGTTACACTTTGAGAACTTCTGGCCTAGACTTCTCCATTTCTTCTTGTCTCAGTCCCTCCTCAATCTAATATAATCTGGTTTCTGTTATACTTTGCAAGGTCACCAATAATGTGCAATTGAATATTTTCATTAACATTTTCATTCAGACATGTCTATTTGAATGTCCTTAATATCAATATGTTAAAAAAAAAAAAGAAACTCACATTCTTTTTTCTATCTAGTCTGTTATCCTTCCTATATTTCCCTGGTCCCATCAAGTAACCAGATACTCTCACCAGAATCTTGGGAGGCATCCATGACTCCCAACCCAACCTCAGCCATCCATATTCAATCTGTCACCCAATACTACCAATTATATCTCCTAAATCCCTCTCCTTGCCCTTTGCCCCACACTTTACCTCACTATCAAAATTCATAATTTTGCCTTAGTTCATAATCCACCCTGCTCTGAGCTATGATTGTCCTAATGATTTCATAAGTTATGCTCCTGTCACTAGCCTAGCCATACTTTAATCCATTATTGACAATAACCTGGAGTAGCATTTCTAAAATGCTAATTTGAACATGCCATTCTGGATTAAAACTTTTTAGGTTTTTTCTTTTTCAGCATGGTGAAATCCAAACTCTTTACCATGACATACCAGATCCTTTAAGATTCAGCTGTATCTTTCTCCTCCTGAAAGTCTACACTCCAGTGATACTGTATTTTCTTAAACATGCTAAATGCTATATGCCCATGTCTTAATATGCCTGGGTTCAATCCCCAGGTTTTTTTTAAAAGAAGGAATAAATAAATAAACACAATTTCACATGCATATGTTGTAATGTGTTCACAAATTTTAATGTATAAAACCTACTTTTTTTAGAAATTAAGAACATTTCATTCTAGGGCACGAATTTCACTTTTTATTTCTTCTGTCACCTTTCCTAACAAATTTTTAATATCTTGTAATGTGCTTAATACCTTACAGTCTTCAAAGCATTTTTACAAACATCCTCTTAAATACATTGCTACAACACACTCAACTGAGTTAGGAAAGCTAGGTTTTAACCCTATTTTATAGAAAAAGAAAATGAGATATGGGAAGATTTGCCTAATTTTTTTTTTTTTAAAGAGAAAGTGAGAGAGGGGGACAGAGAGAGAGAGAGAATTTTAACATTTATTTATTTTTTCTTAGTTCTCGGCGGACACAACATCTTTGTTGGTATGTGGTGCTGCTGAGGATCGAACCTGGGCCGCACGCATGCTAGGCGAGCGCGCTACCGCTTGAGCCACATCCCAGCCCTGCCTGAGTTAATTTGATCAGTAAAGTACCCAATCTTGAATTCAAGCCTTCAGATTTCCAACCTGTGCTCTTTCCAGCAGAGTATGCTCTATATTTAGCAGATGTTCAAAAGGAATTGTTTTGCCAATTATACAAGCAATGGCCAATGCAGATGAAGGCAGCATTTTCAAGGTAAATCACTTTTGCCTAGCACATGGGCTTTCTCTCACCATTAAAAAGAATTTGCATCAAATTCTTTCCAAATTCTCTAATCTTAAGCAGCAGTGCCTCTCCCCCACCACTCACATCTTTCCACAGATATTTCTGCTTTCTCTTTCTCTTCTTTGAGTTCCGTTTTTTTCTCTTCCATTCCTTCTTTTCACTTCCTTTAAAAAAACTTTTCTACCTCAATTTCCTTATTACTTTCCCTTTCTAATCTCTTAAATCATTGCAAATTTAAAGCTATTATACCATCATTATCTCAATGGTAATACTCAACAGTAATTTTGTAGCTTTTTTTTTTTAATTTTATTTTTTTATTGGTTGTTCAAAACCTTACAGAGCTCTTGACATATCATATTTCAAACATTAGTTTCAAATGAGTTATGAACTCCCATTTTTACTCCAAATACAGATTGCAGAATCACATCGGTCACACATTCACATTTTTACATAATGCCATACTAGTAACTGTTGTATTCAGCTACCTTTCCTATCCTCTACTATCCCCCTCCCCCCCATCTTCTCTTTCTATCCCATCTACTGTAATTCATTTCTCTCCTTGTTTTTTCTTCCAATTCCCCTCACAACCTCTTTTATGTAGTTTTTTATAACAATGAGGGTCTCGTTCCATTTCCATGCAATTTCCCTTTCCTCTCTCTTTCCCTCCCATCTCGTGTCTCTGTTTAATGTCAATCTTTTCTTCCTGCTCTTCCTCCCTGCTCTATTCTTAGTTGCTCTCATTATATCAAAGAAGACATTTGGTATTTGTTTTTTAGGGATTTTGTAGCTTTTTAAAAATTTAAAATTTAGGGCTGGGGTTGTAGCTCAGTGGAAGAGTACTTGCATGTGTGAGGCACTGGGTTTGATTCTAAACACCACATACAAATAAATAAAATAAAGGTCCATCAATAACTAAAAAATATTTTTTTTAATTTAAAATTTAAGAGTTAGGGATGTAGCTCATTGGTGGAGCACTTGTCTAGCATGTATAGGCCCTAGGATTGCTCCACTCTCTCTCTCTCTCTCTCTCTCTCTCTCTCACACACACACATACACACACACTATTAAAAATTTAAAATTCCCCAAATTTCTTAGGCTAGTGAAGGTTCCTAAAATGCCATCAGGTACTATGACAGAGGTATTTTATCTTACCTGCAGGTCTGTGCTTTAACTGCTTGTATAGATCAATTGCATGTTGTTCCCTACAAAAAAAGAGAAAACATGCTTCTCTGTGAAAGTAGTTTAGTGACTTCAATAATCCATAATTTGAAATGAATACTCCTGGTGATCGGAATGATTCCATTTAAAGCAAATATAAATTACCAATGAATATTACAGAGCATTTCACTGAGTTATAAGCAAGAATATTACAAGTTTCTAAAATGTGAAGTTTAATATACTTCACATGTACTCTGATCTCCCACCACAAATACAACATCCTTTCTACAGAAACAGTGAAATTTGTAAAACCTACGGCTTGCAATTAAAGATTTAATCTGGTTTCTAATCCAGACACTTCAGAAGTTAACTCACTAAAGCAGATAAGCGATAGCATGGCCAGAAGTATAGTAAGTAGGGAAACAGTTTGTAATTTAGATATACTTGGAGATTTCTTTTTTTTTTTATTGGTTGTTCAAAACATTACATAACTCATGACATATCATCTTTCATACATTTGATTCAAGTGGGTTATGAACTCCCATTTTTACCCCTACTTGGAGATTTCTAACACAAGAAAAAGATGCTTCAATTAAAAAGGTCAGAGAGGGTCAACCCAAAGAGTTATTTCCAAAATTTCCTTTGACTAAGAAATATTTTTCATTTTACATGATGCCAATACATTTAGAGGAAGTAAAACTATAGCAAAGAGCCATACAGAGGCTAAACCTTCCAGATGAAAGCAGAAAGAACAATGTTACAAAAAGTTACAGACATCAAGTCCAAAACACAAGTACATCCTTACAGAGATTCCATCAAGTCTCCCTGACGTCTTCCATATGGGCTCTTCTGTAGCTCCATGATTTCAGTGTGCAAAGACATAATCTGATCCTCAAGGTATCCAATGACACCAACCTAAAATATGATGAAAACATGAAGAAAATAATGGATTTACTATGACATAACATAAAACAAAACTCAGATCTTAAGGATAGAGAATGGTCTGTTGTGGTAGTAGTAGAACTAAATAATATAAAACACTAATTCTGTTAAAACTTTTTTATCCTTTGATTCTGACAATCTTTTACATAAGAACATACTTATTCCTATACTTCTCTTTTTTTCTCCCCTGACAATATTAAACTACGAACATTTTCTTATTCCTCTAAAGAAGAAAAAAGGTAGATGTGTTACTAACAAGGCAAAAAAAGTAGCTACCAAAACAACTGGTAATGCTTGCAACTGAGCTTCAGGATATCAACCACCCCACCCATATCCTCCAGGAAATATCTACTGACCCCAGAATGTGACCCTAAGGACAGCAATAAGCTAGGACCACGGACAAACATACAAGATAAGGAAGGAATCTGCCACCTGGAGAATGATCTATACCTTGGCAGGCTATATAAATTTATTGTCTAAACCAGTATAATTTTGAGAGTGAAAGGTACTACTATTGATAATTATAGGAAGACATCATGTATAAACTGGGACTATCCCAAGTAAACCAGGATGTGCAGCTGTCTAAACAAGTCATAAAAATAATAGCGATAACCGCCATTTATTATTAATTCCCATCTTCATAATCCTATTAAAATATAATATGTATAATATAATAGAAACTGAAGCTTCATGAAACCAAGTAATTTGCCCAAAGTCCTTGTTTCTATCTATTACAACCTTCCTCTCTATATACAAAGCATCTACTAGGTATCTGTCTGAAATTCAATAATGACAAATATATTTAAAAAATTATATATCAAACCCAAAGGCAATTTCTAAGGGAGACATCAAGAATTAATAAGCTCAAAGAATCAGCTCAGTGCTTTTACCTCAGCATAGTGAATGGCCTTTTCTTCCATTTCTTTCCATGCTTTCAGCATTTTTTCTGAAGCTTAAAAAAAATTTCTAAATTAGTTATCTCAGAAATAGCTATAGCTTTAATTACTAGCCTGCCTGCTTCCTTGCTGTATCAACATCAAAGATCTGTCATGTATTTTGTGTCCCCTCTCCCCCAAAATATGTTGAAGTTATAACATCTAATACTTCAGAATGTGACCTTATCGGCAATAGTGTCATAAAAGATATAATCAGCTGAATGCTCTAGAGAAGGGTGGGCCCTTAATCCAATATGAGCAGTGTAATTATTAAAAGAGATACAAGAATACGGATACATAAGGGGACAATGCCAAAGGACAATAGAAGCACAGATTAAAGTGCTGCAACTGTAAGCCAAGGAACATCAAGGTTTGCTGGCAAACCAGAGGAAGCTAGAATAAAACAAGGAAGGATTCTTCACTACAGGTGTCAAAGAGATGATGGCTCTGCTAACATATTGATTTTGGACTTTTAGCCTCCAGAACTATGAGACAATACATTTCTATTATTTAAAGGCATCCAGTTTATGGTATCTTGTTGTAGAAGTTCTAGAAAGTAATACAGATGTTTTCTCTTTAAAAAAAATTTAGAAGTAATACATGAATATGTTTTTAAAAGATCAAACAGTATGCCGGGTGCGGTGTGCATGCCTGTAATTCCAATGGCTTGGGAAGCTGAGACAGGAGGATTGTGAGTTCAAAGCCAGTCTCAGTAAAAGCAAGGGGCTAAGCAACTCAGTGAGACCCTGTCTCTAAATAAAAATATAAAATAGAGTGGGGATGTGGCTCAGTGGTCAAGTGCCCCTGAGTTTAATCCCTGGTACATCTCCCTCCCTAAAAAAAGATCAAACAGTATAAAAGGATATATAAAAAAAGAAAAGACTCTCTTCCTCCCCTCTACACTAAACCCCAAGGGATATCACTATCATATACACACTTATTTTTTTTTTTCAGTTTTCCCACTACTTAAAGTAGCACTGCCAATTAAAGGTCCAAATGATCTTTTAATAATAGAACTTCTTCTTATTATTATTTGGGTACTGGGGATTGAACCCAGAATGCTTTACCACTGAGCCACATCCCAAGCCCTTTTCCTTTTTTATTTTGAGAAAAGGTTTTTCTAAGTTGCTTAGGGCCTAAGTTGCTGAGTCTAGTGAACTTGCACTCCTCATGCCTCAGCCTCCCCAATTGGAATTACAGACATGTGCCATGATGCCCAGCTTATCTCATTCTTTTAACAGTTATACAATATGCCTTTGACTTAAATGTTTTTATCAGTGCATTATACTTATACATAACACTGGAATTCATTTTGACATAATCATTACAAGCGTGGAAATATAATATGCTCCATTTCAGTCCCCAGTACTACCCTTTCCCTCCCTTCCTCCCTCCTCCTGTTTCCCTTCCTCTACTTTACTGGTGTTTCTTCTATTTATTATATATTTTTAAAATTAATGCTTTAAGACATACATAAAGGTAAAATTCACTGTGGTATATTCATATATGTAAAGTGAAAGACATTTTAATGAAATAATTGCAATGTTATTCACCAGAATGACTATAATACATAAATAAAAATAAAACATCAATTATATAACCAACTTTTTATGTGAATTTTAACTGGGCTTTTTACAGTTCCTTAGTAAATTCCAAGGAAGATCAAATATTGGAAATCTGGAGACTGCATATAATAAAAAACAAAAGGACTCCATTGTAAATGGTTTGGAAGGAAACAACCTTGGAATTATTTGTTTTATTATTGACAATAAAATAAGTTGTTTATGCCAGTCCACCTGAACTGCTATGCTAAAAACAAAATAAATAAATAAAAAAGCATAAACTAGGTAGCATATAAACAACAAAAATTTATTTCTTGGTTCTGAAGGCCGGGAAATCCAAGATCAAAGCACCAGCAGATTTGGTGTTTGGTGAGAGGCTACTTTCTGATTCATAGATGGCTATATTCTCACTATGTCCTCACATGGCAGAAAGGATAAGGAAATTTTACTCAGGCCTCTATTATAAGGGCACTAAGTTAATTCATGAGGGCTCTTATGCTCATGACCTAAATACCTCCTGATGGTCCTATCTCCAAGTACCATCATGGTGGGAGCCAGTTATTTCAATATATAAATTTGGGTAGGGGGGACATGAATATTCAGTCCAGAGCACTGGCTAAGAAACTGCCCTAGTATAGATTTTATATCCAGTATAGATTTTGTGATTATTTTTAAAACAAGATTTGAAATTCACAGATTCTTTTTAGCCTTTTTTAAAAGGAGCTAAATAATCTCATTTCAATTATGAAGCTAAGTTGCTCAACTTAGGAATTTTTAAAAAGAGCTAATATACAAAACAAACATGGTTTATGATGATCTAAGTTATCCTGTCTCGTTTTAAATGTGAAAGTAAGTGACAACTGGCGAGTCAAGAAGGTAAGACATCAGATGGCTTCAAGAGGCTAAACACTCCTTTACACATTATACCCAGACACTTACATATCCCATAAGTCATCTGTTCACTATATCTCTCCAAGTCAAGCTGAATGCTTTTGTGAAAAAACTCCAATTTAGCTTTCAGTTGCTGTGATGCTGAGATCAAAGTGTTCTTCATTTTTGTCAAGTTAGCATTATATCTAAGAAGACTTAACCTAAACCATAACAAAACAAAACAAAAAATATTACCAGCATTCAGAAACATTGGATAAAAATTTTAAAACATAAATTACTGAAGGCCCAAATCTAAATGTCTGCTATCAATCTATGAAAAATAACTCATCTCTAGAATCTTGTCTCTGAAGACTTCCTGCCTCTGATATTATGTGATAAACAATCTTATACTAGGACACAGGATCTACTACTAAGTAAGCCATTGCAATTGGACAGCTTCAGACCATTAATAAGAAATCTATAAGTCTGATCAGAATATTACATTTCAAATTGGTTCAATATTTTAGTATTGCATGCAACATTGATTAGTGAAAACTGGCAATATTAATTATTTTTTTATGTAATATTGCATTTTTTATACCTTTATTTATTTATTTTTATGTGTTACATGTTAGGCAAGTGCTCTACCACTGAACTACAACCACAGTCCAAGATTAATTCTTGAGTATATTTTGCACATGATATTGTGCTTATAAAGAACAAACTCCACTTACATTGCTGCTCTTTGTCCCTGAAAGAGCCTGCTATAGTCTTCTTTTAGCCCAGATACATAGTGCACTGCTTCAGCCCATACTTTACGTAGCTGTATAATTGGAAGCTGTATTTTGCTATCTTGTACTATAGACAAAAAGATGAGGAAAATGGGAGGTGAGTTACTTTTGACAATGTTATAGTTCATTTACTACTCTCTGTGATTTCTTGTCCACAAAAACAGCATTTCCACAAATGTTAGAAACAGATATTAGAAAGTATTTCTGCATTTCCACTTCCAAATAAGGTTACTGGGTACCTGTAACACACAAGCCCAGCTCCAAATACAAGGGAAAATAAAAGTGAATGGCATAATCACTACCCTCACAGTTGTAGATTATTCCTATATCTGCCCTATTTTCTTGTTTCTTTCCAATCTGAAATTCTCTTTTATTCTCTCTGCTAATCCAAATTCTTTAATCTTTTCAAGTTCTAAATCAAGTCCTATCTCCTCCACAATCCACTAGTCTTTCCTGTTTCTAAATAATAAATATCATCTTCTGACCACCAACTCAGCTTCAAGAAAGCATACAGAATAAATGGCATATTAATAAGTTATGCAAGACTTTAAAAACTAATTTTTTATTATCTCTTGCCCATTCTTTATTCTCTAATAAAAGGAACTAGGGTTCTTAAAGAACTGCTTTAAGAATGGAGCAGAACCTAGAAAGCAGTGCCAGAATATAAGGAAGTACTAAAGAAATGAAAATAAATAAATAAAACAAATAAAAAAACCCAATTCATTGATGGGGGCATGTAGAATAGGTAGAAGAGCCAGTGAGAAAAGTCCTTAATGTCTTTAGATAGAACAGTTTAAGCAACAAATAAACTAGTATTAGATTGTAATTCAAAGTATAAAATAATTATCCATGAGCTGAAATCAACAGAAAAAAATCACTGAATAAATTAATATATGGGAGAGAAGATATAAATCTCCCATGTAGAAGAATTTCTTTTTTAAAAAATATTTATTCTCAAGTTTTAGATGGACACAATATCTCCATTTTATATTTATGTGGTGCTGAGGATCAAACGCAGTGCCCCATGCATGCTAGGCGAGCACTCTACCACTGAGCCACAACCCCAGCCCCATGTAGAAGAATTTCAAATGAATTATGTAGATACTCTTCCCTGAAGGATTGTAGCTTAACTTCCTAGTCCTTAAGTGTGGTTTTACACAGTGACTTCCTTTTAAAGAATAGAGTACATAAGGGAGAGAGGGAAAATTAACTGTTACTTGGAGAGAACTTAAAAACATTACTTCAGCCAGGTGATAAGGTCAATACAAATAGTAATAAAACATGTACTATGATAGTATGTACTTAACATGCAATAAAAATGTCACTTTACTTCTATGATCTTTCTCTCAAAAACACCAAAATCAGGCTGGAGATATAGCTCAGTAGGAAGAATGCCTGCCTTGCATGCACAAGGCCCTGGGTTCAATCCCCAGCACCACAAACACACACATACACACACACACACACACACACACACACACACACAAAAAAAAATCTCAGTCTAAATCATAAGGAAAAAAAAAAGAAATTCTAACATATCAGAATTCTATAAAAGACTTGATCAATCCTCCTCAAAACTGTTAAAGTCATCAAAATTAAAGGAAATTCTGAGAAACTAACACAGCGGAGAGAAGCTTGAGAAGATACAACTAAATGTAATGTGTAGCCTCACTGGATCTTAGAACAGTAAAAATACATAAGGTAAAAATTAAGAAAATCTAAATAATATTACTTAATAATAACCCATTGGTTCAAAATTGTATCAAATGTGCCATACTACTATGTTAATAACAGGAGAACTGTATGTATAAGGAAGGGCAGTTACATACTCAATTTTTCTATAAATCTGGTTCTAATAAGTCTTTCAGCAAAAAAATGTTAAAATCTGAGGGAAGGGGGTTGACTTGAAAAAAGAATGAGGGAACATTCTGAGGTGAAAGAAATGTTCTCTGTCTTGACTGTGGTGTGGTTTATACACACATATATACACACATATGTATATCATAAATTTGAGGAATAGAAACTATTCTTTGATTTAAAAGAAAGCTAATGAAAAGATAACACAGTACTGTAAAGATTACATGTATTTTAGCACCATGCCAATTTTGTTCTTGTTTTTTGGTACTGTGGATTAAACCCACCCAGAGGTGCTCTATACCACTGAGCTACATCACCAGCCTTTTTAAATAACTGATTTATTTTTTGGAACCAAATATTGAATCCTGAGGCGTTTAACACTGAGCCACATCCCCATCTCTTTTTATTTTGGGACAGAGTCTTATTAAGTTGCTTAGTGCCTTGCTAAGCTGTTGGGGCTGACATAAAACTTAGGATTCTCTTGCCTCAGACTTCTGAATTGCTGGGATTATAGACATGCATGACCACGCCTGGCTTAATGTTTGAAGAAGGGTCTTACTAAGTTTCAGAGGTTGTCCTCAAAGTTGTGATCCTTCTGCCTTTGCCTCCCAAATTGCTGGGATTATAGGCATGTGCCACTATACCTGGTTCTAATTTTTTTTTTTGGTACCATGGATTGAACATAGGGGCACTTAACCACTGAGCCATATCCCCATCCCTTTTTTATATTTTATTTAGAGACAGATTTCACTGTGTTGCTTAGGGGCTTGCTCAGTTGCTGAGGCTGGCTTTGAACTCAAGATCCTCCAGCCTCAGCCTCTCAAACCGCTGGGATTACAGGCATGCCCTACCATACCTGGCCTGGTTCCAATTTTGTTCTTGATTTTATAATTTAGTGCCCAATTTTAGTTTGAGTAGACATAAATTCATTAAATATTTAACTTGTTCCAAAGAAAGAATCATCTTCATAGGATAAATTACAACATTTGATCATCAAGCAGTATTCTTAAGTTAAAATAAATATTTGAGAACAGAATGTAGCTCAGTGGTAGATGGCACTTGCCTAGCATGCATA